>NC_051280.1:28425994-29036410 GCF_015220745.1 Sebastes umbrosus | reverse complement strand
GAACCATTTAAATAGAAGGAAGTTTAAAAATAGGAGCAGTATATACAGTATTGACAACAAACAGACTATTAACAAAATTGCACAAGTGGAACATGATATTGCACAGTGAGAATGAAATGAAATTCCTTAGTATCTCATGGTTTTCAGTTAAAAAGTGTTTTAAAAAAAATATTTTTTTGTATTTATATTTTTGTCTTTATTTATGTATTTTCACCTCCCTTATTTATGGTTAATAATGGTTTTCCATAGAGAACAACTGTAGTGACGGAGAGGAGGAAACAATTTATGAATTTATCAAGTCACAATCATGACGTTTAAGTTTTACTTTGTTCAACACAATTAAGTAAGTAAGTAAAAGCAATGCCATAGTTATGACTTCTGAATAATGTAAATATAGTTGGCTTAGTATCTCATGTTTTTTTTGTTTTTTTAAGTATTTTTTTTTTGGTCTTTATTTATGTATTCTCACCTTCCTTATTTATCTGTCAGGAATGGTTTTCCATATAGAGACAACTGTAGTGAGCGAGAGGAGGGAACAATAAAAAAAAAAATATTTTGTCTTATCTTTTATTTTCTTTGTTTTCTTTGTTAGATATGTGAAGTACATGAAATGTCATGACTTTCTTTGATAACTGTGGAAATTCTGACTAAACATTTCATTGTATAATTTAATTATTAATATTGTTAGTCTGTCTGTATTTGTATATATGTATATATGTTTATATGTAAAATTCAATAAAAAATGTTGTTTAAAAAAAAGAAAAGTAAAAGCAGTGGTTATGACTTATGAATAATGCAAATATTGCTGGCTTAGTATCTCATGGTTTTCAGTTAAAAAATGTTTTAAAAACAATGTTTTGACTTTGTTGTCTTTATTTATGTATTTTCACCTTCCTTATTTATGGTTAATAATGGTTTTCCATAGAGAACAACTGTAGTGAAGGAGAGGAGGAAACAATTTACGAATTTATCAAGTCACAATCATGACGTTTAAGTTTTACTTTGTTCAAGACAATTAAGTAAGTAAGTAAAAGCAATGCCATAGTTATGACTTCTGAATAATGTAAATATAGTTGGCTTAGTATCTCATGTTTTTTTATTTTTTTAAGTTTTTTTTTTTTTTTTTTTTAATTTCTTTATTTATGTATTTTCACCTTCCTTATTTATGTGGCAGGAATGGTTTTCCATATAGAGACAACTGTAGTGAGCGAGAGGAGGGATATCTTTTATTTTCTTTGTTTTCTTTGTTAGATATGTGAAGTACATGAAATGTCATGACTTTCTTTGATAACTGTGGAAATTCTGACTAAACATTTCATTGTATAATTTAATTATTAATATTGTTAGTCTGTCTGTATTTGTATATATCTATATATGTTTATATGTAAAATTCAATAAAGAATATTGTTTTAAAAAAAAAAGTAAAAGCAGTGGTTATGACTTCTAAATAATGTAAATATTGTTGGCTTAGTATCTCATGGTTTTCAGTTAAAAAGAGTTAAAAAAAATTTTTTTTTTTGTATTTGTATTTTTGTCTTTATTTATGTATTTTCACCTTCCTTATTATTTATCTGGCAGGAATGGTTTTCCATATAGAGACAACCGTAGTGAGGGAGAGTAGGAAACAACAAAAAAGGAACGACTGTTAAGCGGCGGACTGTTTTAGCAGACGGACCACGGACAAGTCGCTAGTCAGCTAGCGGCCGTTGGAAACACAAACGGGACTCCAGCACTCAGAGAGAGGAGCTCTCATGTTACCCAGCTAAATCTTCAGCCGCATCTAGTTTACCAACACAGCTACAGAGTTCACTGTTCACTAACTCCATCCAGAGGTCGAGACCTTCACGGTGAAGATGGGAGTACCGAAGTTCTACCGCTGGATCTCGGAGCGCTACCCGTGTCTGAGTGAAGTAGTGAAGGAACACCAGGTAGGATGAAGAGCAGCGTTAGCTTAGCTTAGCTTAGCGGTTAGCCACCAGAGAGCTAATGTAACGTTAGCAGGCCGTGGGACTTTTATTCCACGTAAATTAGCTCACTAATGTTTATCTAATCACTCTTATTATTTAATTAAACACTATATATAGTTAATGTTATTTACTAAATAACTAACACTAACTCGCTGGCTATCGTTATGTTCTACGTGTAAACACGTTAACGTTGAACGGGTCATGTTGATATATATAAGCATAGATAGAAGGGAGCCGGGTCGTTTAGGTCTTTGTTGGGTTAGAACAGGGCTCAGTGACCTTTACTATCAAAAGAGACATTTTAGACATAAAAACAACAACAAAATCTGTACATTTGAGCATTGTGATGAAGGTAACACAGATTATAGTCTAAGTATATAGTACATTAGTCTAATGCAGTGAGGGCCAAAGAGACAATGTACTATGGAGTATTAGGGTCATATTGAGGGAAAAAACATCTGAGATTTACAGAATAAAGTCATAATATTATGAGAATAAAGTCATAATATTACGAGAATAAAGTCATAACTTAATGTGGAAAAAAAGTCATTATGAGAATAAAGTCATAACTTAATGTGAAAAAAATCATTATGAGAATAAAGTCATAACTTAATGTGAAAAAAAGTCATTATGAGAATAAAGTCATAACTTTACGAGAAAAAAAGTCATAATATTATGAGGATAAAGTCATAACTTCATTTGAAAAAAGTCATAATATTATGAGGATAAAGTCATAACTTCATTTGAAAAAAGTCATAATATTATGAGGATAAAGTCATAACTTCATTTGAAAAAAGTCATTATGAGAATAAAGTCATAACTTTACGAGAAAAAAAGTCATAATATTATGAGAATAAAGTCATAACTTAATGTGAAAAAAATGTGTAATATGACGAGAATAAAGTCATAACTTTACAAGCAAAAAAGTCATAATATTATGAGAATAAAGTCATAACTTCATTTGAAAAAAGTCATTATGAGAATAAAGTCATAACTTTACAAGAAAAAATGTGTAATTTACGAGAATAAAGTCATAACTTTGCGAGCAAAAAAGTCATAATATTATGAGAATAAAGTCATAACTTAATGTGAAAAAAATGTGTAATATGACGAGAATAAAGTCATAATTTTACAAGCAAAAAAGTCATAATATTATGAGAATAAAGTCATAACTTTACGAGAAAAAATGTGTAATATTACGAGAATAAATTCATAATTTTACTAGCAAAGAAGTCACAATATTATGACAATAAAGTCATAACTTAATGTGAAAAAAATTGAAATATTACGAGAATAATGTCATAACTTTATGAGAAAAAAAGAAAATAACACGTAAAATTACTACTTTATAATATTGACTTTATTCTCATAATATTATGACTTTATTTTTTTTCCCCTTAATATGGCCCTAATACTCCGTCTTACCGTCGTACCATAGACCTACAGCAATGATAAATAAAAAAATAAAATGTAAACAAAAAACAGTTATTCATTTCCATGTTTAAAAATCCACAGGGAGCCACTGGAGAGGGGCTAAAGAGCCAGATGTTAACCCCTGGGTTAGAATATTCTGAACAACAATAAACCCCTCACAGTCAGCTAGTTAGTTAACCAACTTTACTCTAACAAGAGAGGCTGCAGCTAGTTATTGTTGCCAGCTAGTTTACAGCCACCTTGCTTAACAATGTCTGTGAAGTTGTTTTAAATGCAATAATTCTGTGGTCAGCCTATAGTTGATACTAAGGGGAGGCATTTTGAGTTACATGTAGTTTAGGCTACTTCAGCAGCCCTGGTATTGACTTTAGTGACCTAGTTCCCTGTGTAGTAAGGCAGATCTTATTTCAGTGCTTGAGCAGCAGTTTCATCAGCTGGACGTTGCTCAGTGTCACTCTCATTGTGTAAGCCACCTTTTGATATGTGTTATAAGACAATAAAAAGGACATTTTTATGTTAGCAGCTTTATATTGAATGACAATGGATATGGAAAATATGTCATATGCCCTTCTCTGGTCACTCCACAGGAAAAGTTTGAAAAACATAAATGACATTTTGCCCTTCTGTTACTTAACCTTGATGTAAACTTACATATGAATGTCATGGGAGGTGGTTTTTCAGGTTCTTTGTATGCATCAGGCTGGAGGAGCTCACTAAAATGCTTTTGGGGACTAACAAAGATATGTTGATCTTTTCACATTATGTTCCCAAAATGTGTCATGTGAAGGATACCCCCCTTGCAGATGTTAAAAAAAACAAAAAAAAACTGCAATGTTTTGTTGCTGACAGATGTATTCAAAATTATGACTTTTTTGCTCGTAAAGTTATGACGTTTTGTGGCTCCAGACAGATTTATTTTTAATTATTTTTGCCTAAAATGGCTCTTTTGATAGTAAAAGTTGCGGACCCCTGTTCTTTTGAATTGTTTGTTTATTTGTTTTGCACAGTTTAAGACTATACAACATAAAAAAAAATTAATGAATAATATACAGTGCAGGAAGAGGCAAAAAAATCCACTGGGCTTATTTTCAAACTGTTCCTGTGGAGTGATCAGAGAAGGGCATATGACATATTTTCCATATGCATTGTCATTCAATATAAAGCTGCTAGCATAAAAATGTCCTTTATATTGTCTTATAACACATATCAAAAGGTGGCTTACGCAATGAGAGTGACACTGAGCAACGTCCAGCTGATGAAACTGCTGCTCAAGCACTGAAATAAGATCTGCCTTAGTACACAGGGGAACTAGGTCACTAGAGTCAATACCAGGGCTGCCGAAGTAGCCTAAACTCCATGTAAAAATGCCTCCCCTTAGTATCAACTACAGGCTGACCACAGAATTATTGCATTTAAAACGACTTCACAGACATTGTAAAGCAAGGTGGCTGTAAACTAGCTGGCAACAATAACTAGCTGCAGCTTCTCTTGTTAGAGTAAAGTTGATTAACTAACTAGCTGACTGTGAGGGGTTTATTGTTGTTCAGAATATTCTAAACCAGAATATCAACAGATTTTACAAATTTGTCACTTTACAGGAATTAGAGATGCACAATACCGAGACTGGATCGGATATCAGGCTGATAACGACTAAAATAGCTGGATCGGATATCCGTGACAATGGGGCTGATCTATTCAACTCAACTTTATTTTATATATATTATATACTCAAATTTTAATTTCTGTTTAAGTTTTGACCAATTTGTTTTGCTGCATTAAAAAGGTTTACCCTTGAATTGTAATTCCTGTTAATTTCTGAAGATCTCTTACCAAGTTGATCCACCATCCCAATAATAAAGAACAATTATATATATTTATGTCTATTTTTGGTCACATTTTGTTTTACAAAGTTAGGAAAGCAATCTTGAAGTCAAGCCTGATGTTGCCCTACACATAAAAAAAATATCCCAGTCACTTCTACACAGCGAGGCATACAGCTTATTAATTAAACACTGGTATCGGATCGGTAAACCGTATTGACCGATACCCAAACCCCGTCGCTATCGGTATCGGGACTGAAAAAGTCGGATTGGTGTATCCACAGGAATACATTTTTTTTTTTTTACAATTTATTACACATAGTCATTGCATTTTTTTTCTTACTCTCTTCAGATTCCAGAATTTGACAATCTCTATCTGGACATGAATGGGATTATCCATCAATGTTCCCACCCCAACGACGAGGATGTCCACTTTCGCATTTCTGAGGAAAAGATTTTTGCTGACATCTTCCACTACCTGGAGGTGCTCTTCAGGATCATCAAGCCTCGCAAGGTCTTCTTCATGGCGGTGGATGGTGTGGCGCCGAGGGCAAAGATGAACCAGCAGAGAGGACGGAGATTCAGGTAGAGATGAATATACAGGATGGAAGAAACACAGAGAAACTCTTTCCCCTGTTTGTGTGTACGGTGACCTGAATAGGTCAACTCGGGTCATCTGACTTTGCTCTATGACCTTGTTCCAGACAAGTTTTATAGTTTCAACTAATTTTGAATTAGTTTTTTTATTTTAGTTTTGACTTTTCGATTACATTTTAGTATAATTTTGTAGTTAGTTCTCAGAGTGCGTTTGCTAGTTTTAGTGTAGTTTAAGTTTTTCAGAAAGTTTTAGTTTTACTGTAGTTTTACTTTGTTTTTGTTAGGGCCTTTTATAATGTCTCATAAGTATGTAGCTATATACATACAAAATACATATTGGAGAACTGTGTAGGAATGGCCATAATGTTTTATGTTTAATCTTCACGCTACTTTAGTCAGTCACGTCAAGTCTGTACGATTTCTGTGGTTCACCAGGCAATTTTACCAAGGCAATATTGTTTAAGTTTAGTTTTAGTTTTAGTTTTTCTTAAATGATATAGTTTAGTTTCTGTTTACTAAAAATATTTTTCACTGCTTATTTTTGTTTTAGTTTCAGTTTTAGTTTACTATAATTAACCCTGGTTCCAGACTTGAATTTATCTTATCTTGACTTGATCCTGTTGGTGTGTCTGTCTGGCTTTGTTTTGAAAGGGTGAACACACAGTAGCTTTTTTTTACAATGACCAAATATAGATATGGAATTTTATGAACATATCTGCACCATGATGTTGAATCTCACGTGTAAAATAATGGAACATTTTCTTTTAGTTATCTGACTCCATTTTCCAAATGTATTTATACAATGTCTGGTATAATTCTTTGGTTTAGCAGTAATGTTTGTTGTGCTGCCTAAAAAGGCAGAATGAGCCCCAAACAGAACTAAATGCAACATTTGCTTTGGTAAAGATCGAAGAAACCAGACTACATGCAGGATAACAGCCTGAGACTGTGAGTTTGACCTGCTCTCTTTATATCTGCTTCTGTGTGTGTGTGTTTCTCGGTGTCTAGGTCCGCCAAAGAAGCAGAGGACAAGATAAAAAAAGCTCTGGATAAAGGAGAGGTGCTTCCCACAGAGGCTCGCTTCGACTCCAACTGTATCACTCCTGGTAGGAAATGCTGTCAAGCTTTACACATAATCAACATCACACATTAAAATTGATAAAAAACAGACCTCAAGCAGAACATGTAAAGATACCTGCTCATTTTAGGGTAGGTCAATCATTTTTTTCCTAACCTTCTCCAATCATTTCCAAATCTAGAAAAGTGATCATGTTGAATTTCTAAATACATTTGGAATCACTAGTGTTTGAGAATTGTGAAAGGATGTCTTCATCTTTTCTCTGTTTGACACTAGGGATGTCAAAATCCTGAAAGCGTGACGGTACTTGTTTTTCTACAGCACCGCCCGAGCTTGAGACTAACATCTAAAATCTGAGCTTACTGGAAAGATAACATCCAACTGAAAATGAATCGCAGTATATCCCACTTTTGCGAACTTTATCTCTTCTTCACTCACGCTGAAAAACTTCCACACCGACAACATGATGTGTGTGTGGCTGTACTGTGTGCCGCAGCTGCCACTATGTGTGCGACGTGCATGTTGTGCATGTGTGGCTATGGCGTTACCGTCTCTGCCGCTGTCTGCGTGTAGTAAAACCCTCACGTGTGTAAATTTGACGAGCAAAAAATAAATCAAATATCTTGAACTGATCGGCCGGTCACTGGTCATGTCTGATCAATCGGCGTATCTCCTAATGTAAATGTGTCTCTTCTGAAAAGCTGGCAGCAACTCCTTTTTAATCACACCTTCTTCTTCCAGGCACTGACTTCATGGCAAGACTCCAGGAGCAGCTCAAGTATTTTGTCCACAACAAGCTCTCCACCGACAAGCTATGGCAGAACGTCAACGTCTACCTGTCCGGTCACGAGGTGTGTTAACAGCTGTTTTAAAGAAAATGGCCCCTGCAGTGTCAGTTAGTGTGATTCTGTTACAGCTTCCGATATCGCTCGTACTAAGTTTGCGTATCTCTCCCTTATAGACTCCAGGGGAGGGAGAACACAAGATCATGGAGTTCATTCGCTCTGAGAACACCAATCCGGATCACGACCCCAACACCCGACACTGCCTGTATGGCCTGGATGCTGACCTGGTAGGGTTTGTGTGTGCTATTAGATTAGGATGTACATTATTGCTTTGGATGCTCACACTGTCTTGCTCTCCGTGTTGTAGATCATGTTGGGTTTGACCAGCCATGAGCCAAATTTCTCCCTGCTCAGAGAAGAGGTCCGCTTTGGAGGAAAGAAAAACCAGAAAAGGTTTTCTTCCTTCCAATTTTTTTTAAATATTTTTTTTTATTTCCAGTGTTATTTACATGTCATAAACTGTTCTACCACTTTCATTTCCTTCTCTGAACTCTATTCTTTTCTTCTCTTCTAGGATATCGGCTCCAGAGGAGACAACTTTTCACTTGCTTCACTTGTCTCTGATGAGGGAGTACATAGACTATGAGTTCTCTAGCCTCAGGGTGAGAGTGAGAGAGACACAGACACACACACACACACACACACACACACACACACACACATTTACACTATTTGTGCAATCATGAAAAAAAGATGTGCTGCAGCACAGCTGGTATGTGTTTTTTGAACATTAAAGCATGTAAACATGAAACCCAAAATACAAGTATGCACCTGAAAATAAGCATAATAGTTCCTCTTTAATAGTAGTTTTTTTTGTCTTGAATATATCCCACTTTACTGTATTATATCTACTCTGTATTCTGATTATATTTACGTGTGTTTTTACAGAATCAGATCGGTTCTGATTATGACTTGGAGCGAATAATAGACGACTGGATTCTAATGGGCTTCCTAGTGGGAAACGATTTCATCCCTCACCTCCCTCACCTTCACATCAGTCATGATGCTCTGCCGTTGCTGTACAAGACCTACATCAGTGCTCTGCCCACCATGGGGGGTGAGAGACGCACACACACACACGCACACACACTATAACATCATACTTATTTTAAATGAGAGTTAAAATGTTGTGTGTAAATATCAAACAAGATGCTGAGTTTCTCATGATCTTGTTATGGAAGTGAGTAGTTAGTTTCAAGTGTTGTTTGTGCTGTTCCCGCTGGTCAACTTGTTTGTACATGTCAGTAATTATAATATAGAAATATGGTCTGCTTTTATAATGTATATCTTACACATAAAAAAATTATAATCCTGTTTTCTGATTTAGGTTATCTGAATGAGAACGGCCATCTAAACCTCAGAAACTTTGAGAAGTACATGGAGAAGCTTGCTGAGGTGAGACAACACTGTTTACTGATTCACTACTCATTATGATACTTAGAATGTTAATAAGTCATTTTACAGATTGACATACAATTTTAAAACGTTACCAGTATCTGTCAATAGCCTCATAGAAGAATTAATATTGATTTGGTTTGGCTCTGAATGATGTGGAATAATGTATTTACTAAGTGAATTCAGCTTTAAGAAAGGCATAAGATTAAAGGGATAGTTCATATTTTAAGTTAGTGTGAAAATTAAATTAAGTGGGTTTCTTAATGAGCTATTACATGATGGCATATATTCGAGAATCAACCATAAATGCTTGCTTAAATCATTTCCTTCGTTTCTCTCCTTCCTTTCCTTCTTTCCTCCAGTTCGACCGGGAACATTTTAGTGAGATCTTTGTGGACTTGAAGTGGTTTGAGAGTAAAGTTGGCAACAAGTATCTGAATGAGGCGGCCGGATTGGCAGCCGAGAAGGAAGCTGCCAGCAGAGAAATCCACGAGAAAGAGGTATGCTCTTATGTATTTCTCTCAATATATAATATAGAGTATATATATACTGTATATACACACACAGGGATACAGTAAATTAAACCCAACATTCATTCATTGTTTTCATGTACAGTTTCAGTCACGTATCTTTGTAAGTAATAACTTGTGTGTGTAGGATTCAACCTCATCAGAAAGAGTGATTGGAGAAGGAAAAGGAGGGGCAGGCGACGATGAGGAAGAGGAGGATGATATGTTTGAAACAGAGTTCAGACAGTACAAGCGCACCTACTATATGACCAAGATGGGCGTGGATGTGGTGTCTGAGTGAGTGTATAGACATACACACATACCGTGCATAGAAAAACATGACCTATTACTGGAGGCAGGGCTTTCTGATATCAAAGTAGATTGTATCTGGGACAGATATGCAGATTATGGACAAACAAAAAAACAATGCATAAGGATTTGTGTACAAATTCATCCTCATATCACAACACCACCTAGTGAGGGTACCTGCATGTGTGTCAGTGTCCAAAAGTAACACACACCAAGTGTCACCAACCACTCTGGGCATTAGCTTTATGACAACATATGTAATACATTTAGTTGTTGTTGTAATACTCATTTTGGCCACAAGAGGCTGAAGTGCACCACTACCCCATGCTCTAAATAGGACTTAAAAACATTCATGTTTTCTTCCAGGTGAGTTTTAATTTACGTAACTTGCTAACACACAATATATGTACCTTGTGTTTAGAGTGCAAGGAGAGATTAAAACCCACCTGAAAGAAAACATGTATGTTTTATTCCTGTTTAGAACATTATATCAGTATTACAACAGAAAACACTTAGAAAAATGATCCTGACAGAATTACATTTTTTCACCTGTTTTCACTGATGAAAAAAAGTAACTTAGAAAAATGATCGTGGCAAAGCTTTTTTTCCCACCTGTTTCACATATAAAACACAATTTTAAAGAAAGATTTTCTTGTTAAAAACTTTTTTTTTTCCACCTGCACAGGAGAGAAAAACAATTTAGATCAGACTTAAAATGGTTCACCAGAATATTTTTTTCATTTCCCTCTCTGGGCTTCCGTAAATACCTGATTTTATACACTAAAAAAACATTTCAAATTGTTAGTGTGACATGAAGATGACTAAAAGATTTTAGTTTTTAATGTTGGTAAAATCATTCTTGGCAGGTACTTGTTTAGTTGAGTTTAGTTTACTCACCCTCAGCTGGTCAGAAAAATTAGCATATGAGAAATGAATGGACATATAAAGTCAAACATACATGTGTCTGTAAACATTATGTACCACTATAAAGTATTTCATGCCCACACATCAACTTGTAACGTGCAAGTGACCCCTAAAATATATTTGTATTATCTCATTTGCAGTGACTTTCTAGCCAAGCAGGCCAAGTGCTACGTGGAAGGTATCCAGTGGATTCTCCACTACTATTACCACGGGGTTCAGTCCTGGAGCTGGTGAGAACTTCTTCATATGTCGCTTACCCCTCTACTCTTTGTTTCTTCTGCTTCCAGTTGTCTGGGCGAATTCAGATAATATGTTAGATGCTCTTGAGAAGTGAGGGAGTATCAGATCATTTCTGAAAAGGATAGCGTCACTGGCAATTTTCATACATTTCTGTACAGCAAGCCCGGCTAAAGTCGATGTTATGAGGCATTTAAGCACTTAGTTATGGTAAATCTGGTAAAAATCAAAGTTGAGGCCATTAATAAAAGCACTGGTTTCCCCTTTTCTCGCTTTCCTTCCTTCTGCTCTCTTCAGTTTGTTCTATTTTTAAATGAGTCTTTAAATAATGTGTGTATAATGTCTCTTTAGGTACTACCCCTACCACTACGCTCCCTTCCTGTCTGACATCAGGAAGATATCAGGGTTAAAGTTGACCTTTGACCTTGAGAAACCCTTCATGCCCTTCCAGCAGCTGCTGGCAGTCCTGCCTGCTGCCAGCATGCAGCTGCTGCCCGAGAGTTACAGGGTAATGCGCACACACACACATAATATGTATAAACAGAATATGCACTGATTAGTTTTTCGTAAATTTGTCGACATTTGGAACCATATTTTAAAGGGGAGGAGATATTAAGGTTTATTCAAGATCCAAACATGAAATGATAAAGATGATAATTTATTGTTTTTTGATGTTTCAGCACCTGATGACCAGTGAAAACTCTCCCATTATTGAGTACTACCCTGTTGACTTTAAAACAGACCTCAATGGCAAGCAGCAGGAATGGGAGGCTGTGGTTCTCATTCCCTTCATAGATGAGGTACACACACACACACACACACACACACACACACACACACACACACACACACACACACACACACACACACACACACGGGGGGGAAAAATCCTGCCACAACTATGTTAAAAGGTCCATACTCATATGTGCGTGTTGTGTGTTTATTGAACAGAGGTGCTTACTAGCAGCCATGGAGCCCTATAATCACAAGATGACTAAAGAAGAGAAGGCCAGGAATTGTCACACAGACTGTGCAGTCTACACTTACGACCAGGAAATAGACGTCCCATACTCCTCCAACCTGCCGCATTTGTTCCCCGACATCATCCACTGCCATGTCAAGTAGGTGCACACACATACATGCATTTAAGTGGTCTTTCTCAAATGATCTTTAATATCGCCATTTCAGTCTGCCAGACCCGGCAGGGCACACAAGATCACAAGGAGAAACTAATATTCAAGTGCATTTATGCAGATTATTATGAAATAGAACAGCTACATTGGGGCTGTACTGAATGTGGTTTACGAATGAAGCTGTTGTTTTGGATTTCTACTGCATTTAATTGGTCATGGTTTTAATGTCCCATTGCAGGTTGAGGAAATAGTTATATTTGTGCATGCTTTCACACACAAACATAACCAAAGAGAACCAATTCAGCCAGTATTCCCAGTTAGTGGACATGAAGCCTGATGTTGACTGCAGGTTGACTATATTGTGTTTGTTTGTTACAGGATAGAAGACATCCCTATGGATGCCTGGCATGTACGGTTGGACCACGTCAGCAGACGCTTCGACCGCTCAGCTCTGTACTTCTGTGGCTTCCCCACACTGCAACGCATCAAACACAAGGTGTGTGTGTGTGTGTCTGTGTGTGCATATACAGTATATTTGTGTTGGATGGCTGGGTTACATTTAAAGGATCTAAGCCCCCAACACGGGGTCTGACGGGGTTCCTCAGTAATAGCTTGTGTTTATTTATTGCAGACTACTGTGAAGTAGCATAATTAAAAATAGTCTCTCTGTTTTTGTTTGTCTTTCTCACCCCTCTGTGTTTGTCTCTCTTCTTGTTCATGGGCTCACTCACTTTTAGTTTTTCAAGAAGAAGAGTGGGGTGGTCGTGTTCCAGCAGAGCAGCAGAGGGGAGAACATGATGCTGGAAATCATCCCCAACCAGGAAGGAGAGGCGGTGAGCTTTCCTTTCTTTTAACTGATCCCGTTTTTTAAAACCACTGCTGAAAATATTTATAGCTGACTTAACAGAAAAAGTTGCTCTGATGTCCTTAAAGGACAAACATAAAATTATATTTTATAATTTTTTTCCACTTTCACTAAGTTAAATCTTTTAACCAAATTCCGTCCTGATCATAACTACCAAATATTCATTAATCTTTAGAAGTTTAAAACCCTCAAATGCCAGATTGTTGGGGTGAATTATTTTTTCACAGTCTGGGATACGTGTGATTGGCAACATTGATTTTGATGCTTTTTTATTTTTTTGTGTAGTAAACCAGAAAAATAACATATATTTGCCCCATAGGGTAAACATGAGAAAATAGTTCAAGATGGTGTAAAATAGTAAAAACTACAATTTCGAAGATTTATTATAGGAGCTGAGATTGACTTTCAAAATTCGTAAAAAAATAAATTAAAAAAAACACACACCTTTGCCAAAATGTATGCCTTAAAAAACACTGAACAGAGCCCAAATGATCTAAAAATCTAAAGATTAAAAAGCCAAAAAATGTCCCTATTGAGACACGAGGGTTCATACATTAAATAGTTGCGCAAAATATTTCTCAAAAAAAATATCTATTTCGTAATTAGACATTTTGAAATATCTTCAGTCAAATTAACAGAATAAAAGGCTTGCATTCTTTTTTAATGACTAATAATAGCATACATTTATTACATCATTATTGTCAAAGGTGCAGTACTAATTCTTGTCATTGTCTCCATCTGACACTGCAATGATTCAAGCTTCCTCTAGTTGGGGCTCAAGAAAAGTCCCAGGATCCCTAAAAAAAAGATTAGAATTCATGCTGGCCTCCTTATGTCTGCAATGTACAGCTATAACATAGGGAAACATAGAGACAGGACACCAAAACTCAGATTCTGAACAGAAAAACATATTAAAACACCCCTAAATATTGTGTAATACGTTTCACAAGTTATTGAGTTTTGAATGTGAGAAAACTTCTGCATCATTAATACAGACTTTTACAACTGCTTTTAATTTTCATAGAATGACTTTCTCTTCTTTAAAAAAATGAGTATAAGCTTTGGTTTGTTTTTGTCTACTTATTACACACTACAATATGTATAATAAATTCCTACTCAAATCTACTGTCTCCCTCATGTTGTTGTTTCTTCTTCTCTGCCTCTTTAGGTATGTGATGATGTTGCTTCACAAGTACTGGGGAAGTCGGTGTTCGTCAACTGGCCGCATCTAGAGGAAGCTCGCATCATTGCAGTGACGGACGGAGACGTCAAGTAAGAAGTAGTACTTTGATGTTTTTAATGGAAGTTTGTTTTTGATTTTCATAATCTGGATAGGTTCTACCCATGTATTAATGATCACTGTATGAAGTAAAAGAAAGCTATTGCCATATCTTTTATTAGCTTCCCTGTGATTTCATGGAAAGCATTTAATCAGTCAATAAAAACTGAAATCAAAAGATTATGTTGATGGAAAAAGACGCACCCCCTTTTTGGCTTTAATATATCAGATGGTGAAACCTCGGCCACAATCACCAAAAGTAGCGTGCATGTCCGTTTGGCTTAAGCAAGCACAGACTTCCGACTTTGTATGAGTGTAAAGCATGAGTCAGCTATTACAAGTGAAATGTTTCACCCTGTTTTGCAGGTTTTGTCTGGAGGAACCACCCGGTGTCCAAAGACTGTATGACAGGCCGTCCACTCCTCCTCCCACCAAAGTCCTCTGCCTGTCTGACAAGGAGCAGAAGGACTGGGTGAAGGATGTGCAGGGACAGACTGAACAGTAAGGCTCAATAGACAACACCATACTTTGTTTTATGAATTAATAGAGAGAACATATTGCTTCCTGTCTCATGTCTTAGTGGCTAAAATGCCTTTAAATTCATTGTAACATTGCACACTAGAAGGTTTGAAGTTTCTTGGTATTAAACCTCAACAACATCATAATTTGTATAAAGCGTCACCTCCAGTTTTATTGCCTGTGTTTATGATTCCTTTCTTTAAAAGTGATTTTTCTTCCTCCCAGTTTCGTGAAGAGGAAAGGCATCATGGTGAACGAGACATCGGTGGTTTTGTACGGCCAGTTGCTGGCGGGAAGGAAATACGTCCCCAAAGCCAACGGCGTGGTGGAACTTGAGAAACAGTGGGCCAAGCAGGTCCTTCCGTTCGCCTACCAGACCGTGGTTAAGGTACACACATACACGTACATGAAAGGAACACACAGATAAAAATCATGGAAACGTGAGCTATTAAGCTATTAAGCTTAATATTGGTTAAAAAAGTATTGTAGCATCACTGATATAGATGCACATTCACATAGACATCTTGTTAACTGATACTGCTGAAGACTCTTTCATCACCTATATTATTCTACGTTTGCCTTCATCTTCTCAGGACATCAAGGCCTTTTACTCGTCTCTGACCTGCTTCAAGAGCTTAGACGAGCTCTTCCCTCCAGCAACCGCTGTCTTCATGGTGGGGAACCCTTACTACGGTGCCATGGGCGAGGTATGTGACCATCATTTTCCTGCCTCAATCAGAGGATCACCTCATTGTAGAAATAATGGACGGTCAAACACGGGAACTCACAAGCTTTCTCTTTTATTACTTGCTTAACAGGTGCAAGATTCAAGCGATGTCATTAAAGATGGCCGGGTACGAGTTGTCTTCAACGTGCCGCACGAACCACAGCTGGAGCCTTTGATCCAGAATCAGCATGTAAGTGACGTGCACACTTGTGAAGACGTTCAATTGAGAAATAGTGTTAATTCTGACTTTCCATGCTCAGCCATTTGTGCCTCATGAACGTACTGTATGCCTGTGCATGTTTTTTTTTTGTAGAAGTACTGTGTGAAGTACAGTCCCGGATACGTTCTGGCATCTCGTCTCGGCGTCACCAGCTACCTTGTCTCCCGCTTCTCTGGAAGCATCTTCATTGGCAGAGGCTGTAAGAAGAAGTAAGTGGTTAAAGCTAAGATATACATATCTATATATATGCTATATATGTTTATTACACTGATCAGAACTTTATTTTTCCTACTGTCTCTTTCTCTGTACTAATGGTTTCTTCTTCATTGTTTTCAGTCCCTGTGGGGAGCAAAAAGCCAACGTTGGCCTGAACCTGAAGTTCAACAAGAAGAATGAGGAGGTTCCTGGATACACCAAGAGAACTGAAAAGGAGTGGCTCTACTCTAATGCTGTGGAGGATTTGCTGGCCGAATACCTGGACAGGTAAAAGAAAAAAAGAAAAAAAAACTGTGTGAAGGGATAGTTCAGGTGTTTTGAAGTGGGGTTTTATGAGGTACTTCTCCATAGTAAGTGTATTATCTACTGTAGATGACGGTCAGTGCGCCCCCAGTTTGGAGAAACAGACAGGAGTTACCGCACAGGAGCAAAGCAATGTTCTGCTCTGGATGAGGGCCGGCAGCAAAATGTATTTTAGACACCTAAAAGAAAGGCTCACCTAAAAATCAATATCAGTTTAAGTGTACGCTATATTTAAAATATTTTCACTGCTTTACCTCGCCATCAGACAGCTCTTTCTGACGGGGAACTGAAGCCGTTATCTATGCTCTCCTCAAACCCACCAGACTTCACTGACTACAACAGTAATGTTATGCCACAGAACACGAGAGTTGCTGGTCTGCCGCTGCCTCACTCGGTTATTGTGTGACTTTGGTGAATCCAAACTAACCCTCTAGAACACAAAAGCTCATTCGGATAGGCATTGCGTGCTGCCGGCACCGAACCACAGATGAACGATTAGTCTAGCACAGTGTCCACTTGTGGTTTTGATAGTTAGCTACTCTGTGGAACCCTTAGCTGACCGTCATCTACTGTAGGTAATACACTGACTATTTATGTACCTCCATAGGAGTACCTCATACAACCCCACTTCAAAAGAAATCTGAACTATCCCTTTAAGTGAGACCTTCATTCTTAAGTTATTTCAGTAGCCCTGAATGTCTGGTTGTATTGAAATATGTTGGATTCTGTTTGTACGCTCTAAAATAACACGTGTGTTAAAAAAAAGCTTAGTCACTCCTACTGTTCAAAGATGCACTAATTCAACATTTTAAATGATGTTTTTTATCCTTTTCTAGATTTTCTGAAGTATTCAACAATGTGTCCAGAAACAGTCACGATGATGTCTTCTATGAAGATGACATCTGGCCTGCTGAGGACCAGAATGGGTAAAACAAACACACATAAATGTACATAGATAGTTATTAAGCTCTTGTGATTTTGGGTACCTGTGACAGTTCAATCACAATGCAGTTGTGCAATATGTGAGGAGAAGCTAAATATTTGTCAGCCCTGTCAGATGAAAAATTGAGGCATCGCAGCCTAAATAAGTTCAGGAGCATTTCCTCTTGTTGTACCTCTATTGAACTTCTTTCAGCACAGTTTGAACAAAGTCTATCTTCTGAAAGAATAGAATGAATGTATTTATTGATGACCTCTGATACTGATGGACACCCCCATAGGGCGGAGAGGGTTGCTGAAATCACCTCATGGTTGAAAAGTCACCCAGTGAGCTCCATCGGCAGGACGTCATGCGACCTGCAGGTGCTGGACACTGCCATCGTGGAGAGGATCGAGGACGCGGTGGAGAAAGCCAAGGTGACGCAGACACTCAAACTACAGCGTGCTTCCCTCCAGTTACTATTTCAGAAAGTGTGAACTCAATGTCTCCCAATTCATCCTCTCTATCTCTCTCTCCCACTCTCACCATCCTTCTCTTAGGTGAAGAAGAGCACCAAGAAAGTCCGTGTGACGGTCAAGCCTCATCTCCTCTTCAGGGTGAGTGCTGTTTGCATGTATGTGTCATTACTTAGAGGTAAGGTCAACGATGTTGGAAAGCTAGTATAATTTGAAAGTATTAATAAGTGCTAGTTGAGCCCTACTGTACATATGTTTACAAAGTATTGAACATGCTCCTTATATGAATGTCTGTGTTTGTGTGTAGCCCTTGGAGCAGCAGCAGGGAGTGGTCCCAGACCCGGATTCCGAGTACCGCCTGTTTGACAGGGTCATCAACACCAGGGAGAGCTTCACCGTCCCACTGGGACTCAGAGGAACCATCATCGGCATCAAAGGAGGTGAGGACACCCTTTCATTTTTCTTTCATCCTGATTTCTTCATACTGTTAAAATGTCAATGATACAAAAGAGAAAATGTACATAAACATATTTATATTGTGTCTGTCTTTGTGTCTTCAGCGGAGCGCGAGGCAGAGGTTCTCTACGAAGTGCTTTTTGATGACGAATTTGCCGGAGGTCTCACCATCAGGTAATCCCACAATCTGCAGTGTGATTACGGCTCTTTTTATTGAGTCTTGCAAAAAGCCTCCCTCTCCACACCAGACATGTGACTGTTCTGTCATTGTTCTGTGTCCCTCAGGTGTACGTCACCTCGCGGTTACCGCCTCCCTCCCTGCGCTCTCATTAACCTTTCCCATGGAGCCCGAGCGGATCACACCGGCCACAAACTCACCGCCATCGTCAAACCTCAGCCCGCCAATGCTGCCAACCTCAACTCACACCGCCAGATGCCCGGCCTGAACCACTCCCCACGTTCACCCTTTACGCCCACACAGGTAAGGGTGCAGCGCCCACACAACTGGTTGAAATAAAAAAAACAACAAGACATTTTTGTCTCTAAGATAGCTCATTACGCCATTCTTTATCCCTTTCAAACAAACTCTCTTCCTTTCTCCGTTCCACCTCTCCACTCCTGCAGCATAATAATAAACACGGTGTGGTGAAGGCAGCCTCCCAGGGCAACAGGAGCTCTCCCTCTAAGGGTCCTATCCAGAAACAACAGGCAAAGGTAAGCCCCGGGTCACCTCTATGTTTAGACCATTCGCACTTCTATCGGCCCTTTTAACCATGTGACCTTACAAATATACATTGTCTCTCTACTTCAGGAGTACAGTAATGTGTGGCAGACTCTGCAGAACTCCGGTCCTCCTGTCAAACCTCCGGCTCACTGGCAAAATGTACGTCTGTGTGTGAGAGTGTTTGTGTGTTTTTTTTTTTAATATATATTATTAATGACAAAAGGCAAATATGGCATCATGGTGCTGACCCATTGTTATACATATGTTGTATAGGTATAGATTTGTTGTGTTTCAGGGGTCACCAAATTTGCAATTTACAAGCTGGGATTTTCTACATATTTCGGCCGACATTGAGTTGATCGTCAAACTGTTTATGATATTTAATAATATTCAGGAGAGCTAACGTTAGCCAGCTCTCTCGATAATGTTTCCTATTATTTATCATTAACTGGTACTTGTTACTTTGTCAATGAACTAAGTTATCATTTGCACTTTGTTTAGTTAACGTTAGCCAGCCATATCTGTTGAGACATCCTCAATTAATTAGAAAGACGTTAAAGTTAGTAAGAAATAATCCTGGTGAAGATGTTAATGAAACAGACAATCTGCCTTTATTAGTACCGAGCGGACTGAAGTAGTTCCTGAAATTAACACCCTTATGTTCTGGACTGGGAATCGTTTTAAATCGAATCGATTTTTAATCGAATCATGATCTCAAGAATCGAAATCGGATTGTGAGATATCTAAAATTTCACACCCCTACCTGCTATATGCAGCTGCCAGACAGAGCCATGATCAGTTTGGAGACCAATAACAAGGAAAACAAACACATGCACATTTAGATATTATTTTTTATTTTTTATTTTGTGGAAGCAACACAGATATGATATAGTATAGTTATAGTAGGACTGTCACAAAAGTCTGGCACCAATGCAAAACTGGAATGCTGTCACATGACTTAATGAATATTCCTTTTATAGTTTGCTTGGTGTAACAGTTACACATGAACAAAGTACAGTTGTGCTGATAATGGCAATACAAATCATAAAAAAGCATTTCTGGTATGATTTGAAAATGTTTTTGAAACACACTCATAAAGATGTTACTGTGTGTTAGAGCAGAAATGAAAAAAAACAAAAAACAACCTTGTGTGTTTCGAACTCTAGGAAGGACTTTCCCAACAGGGGAAGAACCAGCACCCCAACAAAGCTGTAAGCACACACACACAGACCAGACCACACCTGCTGGCTTTCCCAGCATGTCGGGTCATCAGCTGGAGAGCAGGATGAGGCCCACGATTTCACATATAACCAGATATAAAGCAGTTTATTAACCTGAACTGCATGTGTGGAAGAATATATACGTGTGTCAGTTGTACAGCAATAATAATATATACAAATGCAGTCGGACCAGAGAGAGATCCATAGATGGTTTCATTTATAAATGTGTGCCTTATCTTATATGTATATATGTGTGTGAATATGTGTCTAGAATAATGTTGGATTGTCTGTACTTTACAGGCCCCAGTTGGTGGCATCAGACTGTTGAAGAAAAATGAAGACATGAACTCCCTTTTCCCCCAACAGAACATAGCCAATAAGGTGCACACACACACACACACACACACACACACACACACACACACACTTACACTTTCTTCTGACACTTTATATGTGAATTGAGCTGTAAGGGACAGTGAAGGGTCTTGTTAAACACAATGGTCAGAATCTAGTTTAAATGTTTTTAAATGTGTCTACAGTGTATGTGTAAACTAATATATTTCTCTCACACAGGCTACAACTGAATTTGAGGATCTGATAGCCAGTCTTAAGATCTCTAGCCAGCAGACCCCACCTCCTCCTGCTCCTCCTCCACAAGCACCCACCAGCCAGTCAGATGGCCCGTTGTCTCCGCAGTCCTTCGCCATGGTGAGTAAGATGGCAGTGGTCTCCTTGTAATGCCACGAAGAACATATTTGGGAGGAGTTAGAACCTTCGGGATTGTTACAGAACTACCTGTCATAAAAATAAAAAGTTGAGCTGAACAGTTAGAGGGAAATATCTAATTGCGATTGCGAAAAAAGACATACCTCTCTCCCTATTGGTAAATATAAAAAATTCGACAGGACTGTTGTGTACACAAATAGTGGAAAAAAAATAGTTGAAAAACATGAATGTATGTACCATTATTTAATTTCAATCCAGTCATTATATCACTATACACTAGGACGGGTCAGGATAATTGAACTGGGTTTGTCTGATGTCTGTTGTTGCAGAAGGGAACTCTGATGCTGAAGGAGATGCTGAAGATTGACGGTGCTGGAACAGCAAGTCCCACTTCCCAGGAGGCAGTTAACGCCGGCGGCCAGCAGCAGAACAGGAGACGATCGTCCAAGAAACTAGGTATGTTACCAATTACTGCACCACGTACCACACAACAGGCAAATGTGCTGCAACCAGATTTACAAACCCAGGAAGAAGGTGTCTGTATACAACTTCAGCCATGTTTTTATACTCCCTTTCATCCCATTTTTGTCCTTCCAGCAGCAAATATGAACACCCCCCTCGGTGACTCGGCTGTAATAAATTCTCCCGTACTGGCCGCCCCTGCTAACCTCTCCAACGCTTTGCTGACCAGTAAGGTGTCAGAGCTGGCGTGTGTCTGCGTGGGGTTGGGAATGGCACCACCCGATTTCAGCTACATAGGCAACAGACAGGTAACACAGTGCAATGCATGTTTGTCTTTTGCAGTGCTATATTTACCTGCATGGTGTAGATATACAGTATGCCAGATGCCTCAGCCAATAAGTGTGTCTGTGTTTGTGTGTGGTTGCACTAACTTCCTCCGTCCTCTGTCTCCGCAGACAGTAGTGTGTCAGGTGAAGCTGTCCAACGGGTTGATGGTTCACGGTCCTCAGTGCCAATCAGAAAATGATGCCAAGGAGAAAGCTGCCTTCTTTGCCCTACAAAGACTGGTACAACACACACACAAATTAGTGTTTACGTGTGTGAGAGAGTGTGAGCATGTGTGCTTGTAATGGTTACGGAGGTGTGGAAGCCATCATATTTGATCTATTGAACTCATTTGCACTTCATTTGTTCCACATTATTTGTTCCAACATTGTTTCCATTAAGCATCTGTTAAACTGATTACTTGGCTATCCAAACTGTAAGGGTAAATATGCTTAAAGCTTCTCTGTCTGTTTCAACTTGCTCATCTGTAGAACTCCGTTGGATCTGGTTTCCCCCTCCCTCCTGCTCTGTACCCCGCAGTGGGTCAGATACGACCCCCACCCTTAGGACCCATGACCCAGGTCTTCAGCCAACAAGGTCAGTCTTCCTCTCCTCATATTTCTGATGAATAGTCTGTGGTAGATGTTAGGGAGTAGCTGTCACTCAAGTGGACAACCCTCTCTGTGGCTGTCCGTGCAAGATTACCGTCAGCATGATTCCTCATATCTATAATTCCTTTGCCAAAAGTCATAACCATCACAGCTTTTTTACAAATACACATCTTTTTCAGGATTTTGGAAATTTGTTGTCTACAGTTTGCGTGATGTAATCATGACGTCGGCTGTAAAAGGATCTATTGTAAAGCCTTTTTTGAGATGAAGAGCCATATAAATATATGAATTTTAATCTTTTCATGTGCTGTTATCTCATGCCCTTTTTTTTTTCCCAGGTGGTTTGCTGTTGCCTCCCCAGGGTTACGGCCCTGCCCCTATGTGGGGAATGCCGCTGCCTCCTCACCACCACCAAAACCAGCCCTTCTTTGGAGCACCGGGAACCTTCCCTGGGGCCGCCCGCCCCCAGCCGGCACCAACACTGCCCATCGGCTCACACAACCAGTTTATTCCACTACAGGTAGACTTAACACTCACACATGAACCAAATTGATATTTGTTGAAATATTTTGCCTCATTCCTATTTTGTGTGACGTATTCCTTCTAAAGTTGCGCAACGATCCTGGTAACCCAGATTTCCACTCAACAGGTGACTAAGAAGCGAGTCTCAGCCAACAAGAAGAACCAGGAAACCCGAGAGTTTTACAGCGCCGCCCACACTGTGTCCAGAAACCAATCACAGAAAGTCCAGAACCAGCCCTTTGGCCATCCGATGGCTCAGGGCGAATCCCTTGGTGGGAAATTCGACCAGGCGCACCAATACGCCGCCAACAGCAACCCCTCCTCGTCCAGTCCGGGTCTAGTGGACATTGTTTCCACGACGACAGCAGCCCCGCACACGCCCCCTCGTCAAAACGTCCCACCGGCAGGCCACACCCCTGGCTCCTCCTCCAAGAGGAAGCACAGAAAGCTGGCAGTCAATTTTGAGGCGGCTAAAGTCTCTGAGTGATGAACTGGTGAGTGTTTGTGTGTGTGGATGTGTGTGTAGAGAGAGAGAGTGTGTGTTTGGTGTTTTTAAGCTGCTGTTTTAAAGCCTGACTCAGCATCTCTGATCAAAACCTCATCAATGTGAAAGTTTCTTTTCACTGAATTTTTTTTGTCTTGTTTTGCACTTGAGCAAACTAAATTATCCCCCCTTTTACTGAAAACACAACAACACATCATATGACAGAATCCCATTGTCCTTTCACCTCTTCTCTTGTAAGCTGGCTGTTGTAGTTCTACGTTGCCTTGTCAAGCGTGTTTGTTGCCTACAGGTTGCTGTCCAGTGAGCTTACTGGTGTGGAAAGGAATCCACTGTGTTGGCTAGAAGTCTAAGGTGCATTCTGAGATGTGGCCTTAGCTCTTTGTTTCTTCTTCTTTGGTCTAAAATAGGTTGATTTCGTGGATTGATTACTCTTCCAAGCAGAACTGATTAAAGTCTCTCAACAAGTAATTGCTGAGATCACGGAACGAGGCAACATTGCTGGCCAGAGCTACAAAAATAAAGCCCAAGCTGTAATAAACCAGTAACCTACGTTTTACACACGTTTCCCCATTTGAAGCACATTCGGAAACAATCTTCTGGTTAACATTTTCTTAGAAAAAAATAATTATTTCCCATGTTTGTTCATTCAGCTTGGTCTGGCTGAGTATGCCAAGTAGTGAAGAAGATCTAGAGAAGTGAAACACTGCCTTTTAAAAGTGCGTCATCTTCATTAAATACGCGTTTTAGAGAAAATCCGAGTAGTGAAAAAACGAAAACGTAGCAGTACCAGCACGACGGACCAAATAATTAGCTCAGAGGTAGGGCTGCACGATTCTGAAAATTGAGACTGATGTTGCAATTGCAATATATGATTTGCGATATTTGAGGGTATTTTCACATAATTATTGTCATTTCCATTGAAAAACAGATTAAAATGATTATGGTGTGATTTTTGCGGGGATCTGTACCAAACTAAGATGTTTCCTTAAGTCGGTAGAATATGATGTTTTGGCCAGGACATCTCTGCAGCACCACAATATTTAATTAAAAATGGTATTTTGACACATATTTTACCTTTAACAAATATTGCGATCATCCTGCGATTTGAAATTTGCTGTAGGCCATATTGCGATTTCAATAAGATTGATTAATTGCGCAGCTCTGCTCAGAGGAAAACAAAAAGAACAGGAACTAAAACCTTAAGTTAAGTGCAAAAACATGATTATTAGCAGAATCAGTGTTATTTTTTCATCTCTTCCATCCCCTCGCGTCAGTCCTAGCACCGTCCATCTACACCGATTGTAAAATGTTGCTTTGGATGTGTACGGCTGAGAGACAGGAGAGTTTTCACTGACTTGGGGTGCTGCTATTGCCTTAGTTTTGGACGGCACAGGCGGCAGCGTAGACTTGTTGAGATCCATCCCGCTCCTGGTCACGGTGCAGATAGTCCTTGATATTTTAGAAAGCCTCTTCTATTAATTGATCTTGGTTCTCAGGGACTCGTCATACTTTAGCCTCAGATTTGCACTGCGATGGTAACTACTTCCTGCTTTTCCCTCTGTATACTTGTAGACATAACTAAGTTATTTACGTGTACGTCTTTAGAAAACTAGTTTGACTGCATATGATGCCGTGTTGGCCGTGTTTTGTTTTTATTGGGGGGATGTTAGTGTACTAATTATGCATAAAGATGGGCCGCTATGCTTGTACATACTCATCATTTATGAAGCATTACAGCCATTCGTATCAAACATACATCCGCTTTGTCAGGTTTGGATCAGTGGTGTTAATCAGGCCAATATTGATTATCTGTTTTAATGTTTCCCTTTTTGTTTTTTCTCGTTTTCCCATCAAGTTTGACAGCCTTTTATTTCCTTCAGACTCTTGACGCCTTGCTGCATTTTTATACTTTTTTTTTATGGTTTAACGACACCGCCAAAGTAAAAAAAAAAGTTGAATGCACACTGCCTGCACACATTGAAGAATTATGATGAGAAATTATTGGAGTAACAAACACACATACACACCACTCGTGATGATATTGCCACTGCAGAACTGTTTTACACCAGCACATAACCCAGAGTCAAATTCCACCTACAGTGTTGAAATCGCCAGAGGCTTTTTTTTTTTTTTAATTTGTGCGTTTCATTTTTATAAACTGGACCTTGTGAGGAAGTCCTTTTTTCATTTTATTGTTGTAGTCTACAAAAACTAATCTATCAGATTTGTCCTGTTGGACCTACAGGAGCCCTCACACCGCCAGATTCCAAAAGCAACGTGATTACGCAGTCAGTCGTTCAGCTTTTTAAATTGGATAGCAGCATGAGATTGTGGCTGATTTGGAGACCCACACACAGCTGATAATTGATGACATTTACAACTTAATCAATTGACTTGATTAGGTGCAAAGAAAAAAGTAAGCATTGATCCACAGCGATGATATAGAGTCCCATAAGGGTTGAAAATCAATTATTTTTGTATCTGGGTAAATGCAGCCAAAGAGCATTATAACAGTGTTATGTGATGAGTACTAATCTATTTAAAACATTTTATTTACATTACGTGCCCACTAAATTCAGTGTCTCCAAGACGCTCTGCAGCTGTTTGGCTCACCTCACCTCTGGGCACATCTGGACTTATTTACACAAGCACGCACGCACACACACACACACACACATGTAAAATCTCTCCATTTTAAAGATCTTTTTTTCTTCTTTTTCAAGCTATGGATTTTATGGATACCCTTTTTATAGACCGTCTTGGGGGTCTTTTCTAAGCGAATTATCGTTTCAATAATGTTTGTGGTGGAGCTACAGCGACAGAAGCGGCTGCAGCGAATAGTAAAGTGTCTCTACTTTGTCCTTGTTTCGAGGCACACAGGCATAACTGAGTATGTTTGTGGCGTGATTGTTGTTTTAAGGCTGACATCCTTATGCCGACCCTGGGACTCAAGTCTATAAGGCTCTTGTGCAATAAGGGGAGGTTTTAAAACATTTTGGAAATTGAAGCACACCTGTTGTATATCTGTTATTTTTTTTGTTTTGTTTTTTTTGGAAATGAAACAAAGTAGAGAATTCTCAATATGAAGAGATAATGACTTGCTGTTTTGATCCAGGAATGTGCTGTACATATCCATTTAATAAAGTAAATCTTTTTGTTACAACGTGGCTGCTTCTTTTTGGCATCAGAAACTGTTTTATTTATTCATTATTTTTTAATTAAATAGATTGCAGCAAAAAGGCAAACTGGGTGTATGCAAAAGGGCTCCAGAGCCCTTGGATACTTAAAGCAGATAGAAATATGTTTAAAAGGCCCACTGGACATGCCAATGAAAATCTCCGCCAACAGGAGGACACATCATAGTCGTAGGCGACGACGTTTGAAACGTAATTTCCACTTTGCTTTGGTTTTCTGTGTATTTTTGTTCAACAAAGCAGGCAGATATTTTGGCGGGTAGTGGACGGGTAAAACATGAAAGAGGCAGCAGTGCAACACAAAGGATGCCAGCTGCCGTAAAACCCCGAAGAAGATATTTTGGCGGGTAGCAAGCCGCGGTGAAATGTTGCGATCGTCATTTCTGGTATGTGAGGCGCAGAGTATTCGATTTAAGACGACCCTTCCCCGTTGAAATTCACGCACTACTCAAGTTAAGTACAGAGTGCACTACATTGAAGTCTACTTCCGGAAGTACGTGGATTGGAAAACACTGTATGACTTTTTTTCGACATACTATACTCTGACTTTTTTTTCGTACAATTTTTCGACATACTATACGTCAGTTTTTCATTTTTGGACATACTGTACAATGATTTTTCTTTCATAACATTTTTTGACATACTATGAAATTTTCATTAAATTTTTCGACATAGTATACTGTGACTTTTTTTGGTGAAAATTCTCGTCATACTATACTATGACATTTTTCGTGAACTTTTCATGACATACTTTACTATGGCTTTTTTTTATTACTTTTTTATTTTTTACATACTATTCTAAAACTTTGTTTTATAACATACTATGACTTTTTATATTTTTTTATGACATACTATACTATGACATTTATTATGACATGTTATGCTATGACTTTATTATTAAATTTTATATGGCATACTATACTATGACTTTTTTGACATTTTAAATGGCTTACTATTTTATGACATACTATACTATAACATTTTATGACATACTATACTATGATGAAGGACACTAAGAGACACCACATTTAAAAAAAACACAAAATAAGACATTTATTCAGTGAGCACCAGTCAGTCAGTACAAACTTTCTCTTTCCTCAGAAGCTCAAGTTTTGTTCAAACAGTAATCATAATCAGGAAAAAAAACTACCACTTCTTTGAAAGTCAAAACATTTCAAAGACTTTGCGCCTTTCAGCCAGGCCTATATATTATCTTTACAGGCAGAACACTGGAACTACATCTCAATCAAAGCTTAGTGAGAGAAAAATCTTCAGTCATTTAGTGTGCGTCATACAAAACCTACCTCTACGGAGTAAAAAACAAAAACATTTGGACAATAACAACACATACACATATATATACACATGTTCCAAATTCATTACAATCTGAACTCGCTAGATTTTCACACTATGTCCTGCTACTGTATAAATTAATGAAAGTCACACATTGATTTCAACTCTAATACTAACGCTAAAGCACTGATGTTAATGTTGATACTAGTTCAAATCATTTATTGCAAGCAGCAGGACGACAGTTCAGCAGAAATCAGGAAAAACAAAACATCGTCCTGATTTGGATTTGAATTTGTGAAGACGATCAATCTTTAATATTGGATTATGAGATGGCAATTAGTGATGCATTAATCTGATAAATAAATGCAACACAATGTAAACTAAGCTTGTGAGTCAACACGTTTTCAGCAGGGGCGCCATACATATTTCAATATTATCCGTGTACTCTCTCCTACGTTTATAGCCTAAGCAAGCTAAGCTTGCTGAGCTATGCCTTGCCTTGATTCATTTTCTTATTTTTTTTTATCTTGCGTGACTAATTATTTCTTTAATATTTGTTTAATATCTGTGGCTTCAACAATTAGAGATAAGATCTTAGTGGTAAAATGTTTTTGGTAAAATCCATTCAGTTCTTTTTTTGGCTTTTCAGTGGCCTGAAATGAGTGATGTTGTGACTGGTTGACTTTGCTAGGGAGGAAGTCATTTACATAGAGTGTATTTACATCTAAAATATGACAGGAAGACGTGGACACTGATGTCTGACATTAGAGAGTCACTCAAATAAAACATCTGACAAAAGAAATATCTCATCACGTGTGTACAGTATGTTTCCAAATGCTTCACATTGTGCTCGTACTTAAAAAAAGGTAAGTCAGGTGAGTAAAGTCTATTTTTTCATTGTTAACAAACACATTTAAAGACTAAAACCAACAATGAACTGAACCAACCCTGTAAGTTTTCTCTGTGTGTATCCAACGCCTGATATTCCTTTGTGCCATAAAGCTCCATTGTTGTCCAAAAACTATTAAAACACATCAATGAGCTTCACTGTTGCACTGGGTGACATGTTCCTTCATGAACACATAAACTGTAGTTTATTTTGATTCAATGCCACATGCACCGTCCTGCTGCTGTAAATACTCAGTAGAGCACCAAATGTGTATTAATCCACCACTGAAAATAGTCCCCAAACAGATACCCTATTTCGTCCTGTTTGAGTAACGTTTGCCAAGAACTACAGTGACCTGCTGTTTTATGAAATTACTGAAAAGATATGTGACAATTTTTTAAGAGTTATGTCTTCATTAGCAACCAATGGCCTTACTGTAGGGCTGGGAGCCACAGACAGGGTTAAGACAGTTGTAAAGTATTAAGAGATGGACTAACACAGCGTTGGGTTCGATGGGGTTTGTTGACAATATCAGAAATATAGAACGTCTTATCCTTTAACTAGAAATCATCATCATCCTAAATGACTCACACCTGATTATTTTATTTCTTGCATAGCCTGAAAACTGTTAAGTCTATCCTGCAGTGTAAATATAGCCTGTTTCTTCACAACAGCATGCTTTGATACACAACTAAACTTCTAAAAGGGTCTAAACTACAACACTGTTATGTTCTGAAATGAGGTTGAAATTTGTAAATGGGCCATGTTTACCCAGCATGATTTGCATGTTTACAGCACATCATAAATCATCCAGTCTATTTTACATCACAGCTAACCACTTTGTCGTTGTATTTAAGACATTTTAATTAGGGCTGTCAATCGACAATCAGTCAATTGCATGATTGTCCATAGACTTGACTGTGACTTGAGGTCAGAGGTCAAGGGGCTTTAAAATTTTACCCGCTACAACCAACACAACCAAGTTGCATTAATGCATTCAAGAAATTAGTGGCGTTAAAACAAATTTGCATTAACGCATTATCGCGTTTACTTTGACAGCCTTAATTTTAATGTATGTTTTACTGGCTGCAGGGAACTGTAGAAAAATACTTCAACGAAAATGATCAGCTAAAAATGTAAAGTCTCAGGGCTTTCGTATATAACAGATTTGTAGTTAAGGAGATTAAACTTGCACTGGAGTGGTCTGTTAAGTTATTCAGTTCTACTCAGATCAGCTTGTGTCAGTACCTGATATCCTGAGTCATCTTTCACTTCAACAACACCTTCTGTAAATCCTGATGATTTGCTGTGATGATATACAGTGCTGTTATATGCTCATCGTGAATATAAATAATTAAAATCTAGACTGGGACGGATGCGTGGCAACATTACGAAGTGTTGGATTACACATTGGCACTAATCATGAAACTAAATAAAGTGAAAGGAACTCAAATGTGTGTGCACGTGTTCATTTTTCTGTGCTCGAGTGTAGGCGCCCGCTTCTGCATGTTAACGTGTGTGTGTATGAACAAAAGTGCCTTTTGTCTGTGTACTTAAATGTCATTTATATGCATTGTGACGTGTGTACGTACTGTATGTGCCTGCATGTGTTTCCCATTCAAATTAAAATGTATGTGTCACATTTTCTACTCTACACTTTTCAGCACGCCTGCATGTGTGTTTATGTGAGAGTGTGCGTGTTGCCTCCGTCTCCTCAGGTCCTCCTTTGATGCTTGGTCCCCACGTATGTGTTCTCTATGCACAGCACTATGTAGTGGTTAGAGCAGGAGCGGGTGTGCTGTCCCAGCAGTCGTCCTGTCTGCAGCAGCGCAGCCTGGCCCGTCACCGCCACATCGGCCGTCCTCCACGCCTCGCAGTAGTTCATGGTCAGACGGATGCCCACTGCATTGGAGCCGTGCCATACCAGCTTCTCTGGCCTGGGGGAAGAGGGAGAGAGATAGAGATATAGATAGATAGATATAGAGAGTTTGCTCTGGCTGGTGGGCGGTGCTTAGTATTTCCTCAACTGATCTATGTATGTATATATTCATTATTGGAAATCAATTAACAACACAAAACAATGACAAATATTGCCCCAAACTGCATGTGATTATCATAAAGTGGGCATGTCTGTAAAGGGGAGACTCGTGGGTACCCATAGAACCCATTTACATTCACATATCTTGAGGTCAGAGGTCAAGGGATCCCTTTGAAAATTGGCATGCCAGTTTTTCCTCGACAAAATTTAGCACAAGTTTGGAGCGTTATAAAGCGTTCTTCACAACGAGCTAGTATAACATGGTTTTGGATGATTGGCTTTAAATTCCCTCTCCACAAATACTTTCCTTTACTTACTTGCTCACAGAGTGTACACACACACTCTCACTCACCATGCTGAGTCAGTCATCACGTTGCGTCCGTCAAAGGAGTAGATGGGTGTGGACGGGTTAAATGTGCCTCCATTCCCAGAGAAGATGGACATCCAACTTTTGAACAACACTTCACCCTGAGAGGAGAGAACAGCAGGCATGGATACAACTCAAAAGAAGATGTCAACATCTTAATCAGTTAATATCATGTATTATGATTGCTGAGTGTAACTTTAAACCTGTAAGAACTCAGTGGATGCAATGCCTTAAAGGGATAGCTCAGATTTTTTTGATAGTCAGCGCATTACCTATAGTAGATGACGGTTGTTAATCTCGCAGTTTGCCTTTTTAAGGTGTCTAAAATACATTGCTGTCCCGTCCACAGCAGTACATACTGTAGCTTTGCTATGACTTTTTTTATGTCATACTACACTTTGATTTGTTATATCATACAATAATGTAACATTTTATATATTTTTTATGACATACTTTACGTTTAAATCTGTGTGAAGGGCCTAATATTGTATATTTTTGACATCACAAATGGACAGAAATCCTGACAGCTTGTTTCAAATGCAGAGTTTCTGAATACGGGCTGTGTGTATTTCCCTGTGGATTGAGCATTTCGATACTTTCACAGTATTTCTATAGGACTTAGGCCTGCTTTATAATAAAAAAACATGAAAATCTCACTTTTTTATAATATGGGACCTTTAAGTTCTTTTCCCACGCCAGGCCTGCACTGTACATATTTCTGCACTGATTTGTCGGTTTCCATTTTGTAAATAAATACACCTGAACTGCTTAACTTTTTAATGTCATACAACCCCACTTTAAAAAAAAAAATCCAAACTATTCCTTTAACCCCAAGTCATGAGAACCTTATTAAAGGTCAGAAATATTGCGTAATCGTGACAGCAAAACACATCATCAACCTGCTTTCATTTTTCATTAAGATGAATCTGTATTATCTTTAAATAAAATTGGAAATCGAAAACGTGAATTTCTCCTCTCACCCTGAGGTTAACCACGGGCATGTCGGTGCGGTCCGCCTTCCTCACGATGGTTGACAGGTCCTGGAGATGTGAGGACAGGAAGGCCCTGTAGGTGGCTGTTAGCCCCATGGCGCGTGCCTGCTGGTAGCACTGGAAGTCGGCCCCCCGGATGCCACGCATGTCCCCTTTCAGCGGGGCGTTCAGCGCTACCAGGTGGAGCTGGGAAAAGAGGAAAAAACACAGAGATGAGGAGAAAATATACTTAGTCCAGATCTGATTCATTATTTATCACAGATATCGCATTAGTCAGGCGTGCCAGAGTTAAGTCCAACGCACATCGGCGCCACAGCACGTCATATGATGCGTCAAGTGTTGTGTCAAGTGTTGTGTCAAGTGTTGTGTCAAGTGTTGCCCCTTGCACCAGTAGGAAGCGTCGCACTGCAGTTTTACTTAAACTAGATTTCTCACCTGAAAGGGCACACCTCCAAGGGGACTGCCCATCGTTCTGACGGCCCATCCATTCCCCAAATACACACTCTTCGTGCAACAAACAGAAGCACATGGCCAATTATTATGCAGAAAGACATAATCGGACCTTCCCCTCTTGTTGCCTTGAATGCCTTCCTTGGTTGGAATGGTTGGTTAGGTTGGAGATTACTTAGGTTTAGGGTAAGATGCGATGACGTATTTTTGCAAAATTAGCCATGTGCTTCTGTTCGGATAGCGGGCTGTCTGGACATTTTTCGGACTATAGCTCGGGATATTTCTTGAAATCAACAACTAGTCTCTCCTCATCCGTTCACCCACTCACACTAGATACAGTGACAGCAAGAGGTGAGCGAGGAGATCGGAAATGGAGCTGCCACGGGAGCAGAGAAGAGGAGCTGCTACCGGAGCTGGGATGTAGCAAGCAGGAAAGCGAGTGGGTTAAAAAAAAAGTGCATTTTCGGGGGCAAAAAGGATAGTGGTGTTAAGTGTTGCGGGGCGGCTGTTCTGATGTTGGGCCAAGAGATTTTAGCTTACATGTATGTATGTATTTGCATGTATTTTGTATGCGTCAGTAGGTGTGTGTAAAGGCGTACATGTGTTTGTTACACTCACCCCAGGCACAGCGTTGAAGGTCTGTGGTAGAACATTATAGCTGGGCTCATATCCTCTACTGCCTTCTTGAAGCTCCTATTCAACAAACACAGGAATTAGTCTGTATGTAGTGTGTGAACTAGTGTGAAGTTCTAAATGTAAAGATATCTTTTAAAGCTTCAGTCGGCATCATTGGGCAAAAAGTCCATAATAACTTTTCAGCATATTGTAATTCAAGTGTTCTGAGAGAAAACTTGAATTATTATTTTTTTTTATAATATTTGCTCCATTTCTACCCACTGCTGCTTTAAAGGTGTTTCAAAATATGTGTGTGTGTGAACCTGGCTGTGGATCCTGTGTGGTCTGCTCGCCTCTCCACCTCCTCTGAGGGCCTGAGACGCCGCTGAGGACGAAGGTCCAGACTGGATCAACTCTCCGAGCTAAAACAGGGACACACACAGAATCTGGTTAAGAGCTATGATCCCACGTTGGTTTCCCAGAGTCAAGTCCACTTTTATTAGGTTAAATGGCCACACGTTGAACCAAACATACACAATACATACCTGGATCTTGCGCCAGCCGTTGCGTGCCCTGATGTACAGCTCTCCTCCCTTCTCAGACACGTAGGCCATGGTTCCCTCTGCAGCCCGGTGAGTCTCTCTGCTCAGAGCGTGGCTCGTCTTGTAGGTAGTCACCTGAATATACACAGCATCATACTGGCATTAATTACTAGTCATAGTCATTTTATCAATTTCATTCCCCTCCAGGTACATTTTGCCCTGGACATTTTTCACAACAAGTGTCCAATATTAAGGGAAATCAGGATGAGAGCTTCAGAATATAATTAAATGATAGTATATACTGCACATTTCTTGTAGTGTACAGTCCTAGACAAGTGAAAATACAGCAGATTGGGTGTAAAGTGCCCTGCTCAGTGGCAGGTGTCTTACCAGGTTGTCATATCCTGGAGTTCCTGGTGGGCCGGGAGGACCAGGAGGGCCGGGGATACTGACACCTGATGACGACACATCGGAAATACATTTAACAGATACAATACATGAGGTCTGTAACTTTCATGGATATAAGCTCCACCTCTCTATCTCGCATACATACACATACCTGATCCATATGCAGGTGTAAGTCCTGGGGGTCCAGCAGGGCCAGGGGGCCCTCGGGAACCAGCTCGTCCAAACCCAGGGGATCCAGGCTGACCCGGAGATCCAACAGGTCCCTGAGGACCCACGATGGACTCACCTTTAGGACCCTACAGGAACATACAAACAGAATACATTTCATTCAGCTGAACATTTTCACTATGTGCTACACGCAACCTCAAATATACTAATTGGAATAGTATTTTCAGGATGTAGCTTATTATTATTATTAACTTACCACAAGTCCTGACCTCCCAGGCATTCCTGGAGGACCAGGCAGACCTCCGTCACCCTTGTCTCCCTTCTGACCTTGGTATCCCTGATCACCTCTAGTACCCTGAGAGATTCACACAAAAAGAGACAAACCAACTGAAGACCGACCACACACCATTTAAAGATAAGTTCAGGAGTATCCTGAAGATGACTTCATTATCAATATTGACTCCTTCCTTTGATTTTTTCAAATAAATTCATACAGTACAGATGCAGCCGCCTAGAATGTACCCTCCCAGCCGGCTGCCAACCAGTTCCCAGCCAACTTCCAGCTGCTGGGAGTGAATTAAGTCCAATATTAACTCTTGTTTAGCTCTGTTGTGCATGGTCTATATATCAACTCCTGAGGGAAATATCTGACTCCGTATATCCTCCACTATGTTCACCAGCTAGTCTCTTAACTGTGTCTGTCTGCTGTTTGCTGCTGGGCAGGTAGTGTGCAGTGGTTTATAGCTGAAAGGAGCTGTGAATCAAAACAGTAAAGATGAGGGCCATAAAACCAAAACGATGAGCTGAGTACCAAGGCTGACTCCTTACCGCAGTGGCCTGGGTTTGAATGTGACCCAAGGCTCTTTGCTGCATGATAAAAAAAACATGACATGATGAATCCTAACTTGTGGACTGGCCTTTAATCAGGGACTGGACTGATGCTGTGTCTTTTACCATTTTTTTCTGACCCAGTTTGCATTAGCTCTATAGAGTATGATGAATCAGTACTCACCACAACTCCATCGGGAAACCCGGGTGCTGAGGAGAAAAATGATGAGATTTTATTATTATTATTGTATATTATCAATTTTTAAGCAAATCCATCTAAACCTACAGAGCCCCCAAGGGGACATGGAGGAGAAATAAATATAGATGGATGAAAGAAAGATAAATACTTCTGCGTTCCTCTGAGAAACTTTTGTGTTCTCTCGCAAAACTTTTTGCTTTCCCCTGAGAAACATTTTGAGGAGTACTTCCGGTCAAAACCCAAGGGAGAAGAAGAAGAGAGCGAACCGGTGTTCACGCCAGCAAAGATGCTGATCCCGGACCACCTCGACTCCCAGAAGGATCAGCAAAGTTTCTGTTGCTGCTGTTACACAGGTTAGAGCCAAAGCTGCCGCTGGCCACCAGCCCACTGCGACCCCCGGTGGTGGGGTTTGCGCTTGCTGAATTTGAGTTGCTACAGCCGCTAACTGAATGGTTGTCTCCGGAGCTGCTGTTCTCTCTTCCTGGTGAAGTACTCTCTTAGTGCCGAGGAGTGAGTCGCAGGGTGCGGTCGATTGTTGTGGTTGTTTCCATGATGCCGAACTGACTCGGAAGTACACTGACAAAAGTACATCTATTTTTTCCCTTCCATGTCTCCATATTAACCAAATGGGGACCCAGGAGTTCGGTAAGAGAGCAAGTCAATGACATGTCTGTTGTAAAGGTCTTACCAGCTGTGCCTGGCTCTCCAGGTATTCCCTCAGCTCCTTTGTCTCCTTTAGATCCGACTGATTCTCCCCATGTCCCTGCCTCCTACACACACACACACATTAACATTATATGGATACCAGCACATTTGCGACAGCAGGCATGCGCACATGTACACAATGTACAGACTGCTGAAAACAGAGACTGAATTCATTTTTTAACATCTGTAAAGAATGTTAACAACTGTAAAACATGGGTTATAATAAAAAAGACACAGATGTTAATAGTTAAAACATCGATGTCAGCAAGTTACTGTCAATGACTTCCTGGAGACACCTGCCACACCACGCCACACCTCGACCACCGCTGCTTTGAATGACACTTTGCGCCCTTACATCACATTGATACCTATCTATGGCATCTTGCAAATATCTCAAAAGGAAAATGACATTTAGAAGGTGTTAAAGCAACGTTATCCAATGGATGCAATTTGCTGCATACAATCATAAGAAAAAGACCAAAGCTAGCCCTCCATTCCCTTGTCACAACGGCGATGGTCGGCTGCCAATTTCAGGCCGTCGTTGAGTTTTTGCGGCGTGTCCCGCGACACTAGTCTGCTCGTGTCGGTGAGTTTTTGGCCGATTCAGCATGTTGAATCGGCCACGTAAATCATAGAGATATAATGAGATTTAAAAGCTACTACGAGGAACTTTAATTTTGTGTTGATTTTGGCGGTCCCTGTGGACAAAAGCGGTAGTGTTTCCGAGCACCAGATTCCCTTTAGAAAACCTTTCATTTTACTGCAACAGGGTCCGACATTCTGGCACCGACCACAAGCATAAATAAATAATAACTATATAGAAATAGCCAATCTTCTCGCTGATGGTCGCGTTTACCTATGTAGGTCATATAGAAGGTAGGGTCCATCAAACCTTCGTAGGTAGATTTTAATGAAATGTATATATTTCCGTCAACTTCCACATCAACTCTTGGCACAAATTGACAATTATATTGAACTTTGCACAGCTACTGGTATTCTGATAACAATGTGTGTAAAACCCCTGCATACAGCCTTTCACCAGTTTCCTTGATTGGAATTCAGCCTTCAGCCAAGCAGAAACTGCAGCATCACCAGAGGCCAGAGAAGACGCTACAAACTGAATGTTTTAAAGCAGATCCCACAAACCCAGCACCACGTACATTTCTGAAAACATTTCTATCTACCTGATGAAAGGCAGGCCAGAGTTTGATATATGTCACTTTAAATACAATCAATTGAGTAAAAGGATTGATACTTTTCTTTGGAATAAATAAAAATGGAAAAGCCTGTCATAGGCAATATTTGTAGGAATATGTTCTCTTTAGATTCCTTTTTTTGAATTGATTGAACTGAAAAGTGATTTGTCACCAACTCTGTACATATAGAGTAAAAGGATGAGTATCAATAACGTCAATATGTTTTTCTCCTCCTTGTCAGAGGTTCATCCAGCTTCTCTCCTCTTCCCTGAGATAACGAGGATGGTAAGGACAGACGAGGCAAGCAGGATTCAGTCTCAGACCCCCTTTAACACCCGGCATTAACATTTGTCATATCAGAACATCTGGGTGTGAATGAACCCGAGGTGCACCGAATTTACAGGTGGCTAATGCATCTTTAATCTATATCTGGCAACTACTTAAAACACAAATATGTGTGAGGTTGGTAAGATAATGATGTCTGGATACAACCTGCATACAAGAGGAATGTTAACGCCTGATGAAATAGGGCCAGACCCGCAGACATGTAGCCTTTTTTAAGGATCATTAGGACAGTAGGAGAGCCAAGACAGAGGAGAGGAGAACATGAAGGGAGGTAAAAAGAGCCGTTTTTAGCCCAGACCAGAAAGCTGCCATGCTGCTATACACCCACACACCAACAGAACCACCGGATGGTCCGATTTCGAAGTGAAACAGACCAATCAGATGGTCCGACTCAAGACTTACTGGTCCCTTTTTGCAGTGCGGTCTGGGGCGCACCGGAAACACTGTCTTTAAAATTCAAAGAAGAGCAGCAGTAATCAGACTAAATGAGTCAGGTCAAACACTGTACTGTAGATGAGCTTTACAGGCATGGATTAAGACAAAAATCAAAAAGGACACACAAACAAACCAATGATAGTGGAGCTCCACAGACTACCTTTTTTGTCAAAGCCAATATGTGTTGTATTTTTATGTGATTTATGAGATTACAGCATCTTTCTACTTGTCTCAATGGCTTGTAGAATAATTAGACAATCTCTGTGAAAACTGGAGCCTGGTTGAATAAAGGTTAAATAAAATAAATCAAAATAAAATAATGATCATCATCATCCCAGTCCACAAACTGAAAATGGCAAATTAGAGAAATAAAAAGCCACAGGCAGACACTTACTCCTTTCAGCCCAATAATTCTTCCTGGAAGTCCAGGTGGGCCCGGAGGACCTGGAGTTCCTGGAGTTCCCTGAGAGAGAGAATATTATCACATTAGTGTCAATGCCCATCTCATTTATGAGACAGTCAGACAACATACAGCTTCAGAGTGAAGTGAAAATTGACTTAAGGGACAATCCGTAATCCTAAAGACCCTGACACACCAAGCTGACAGTCGGCCGACAGTGAGCGTCCATCGGCCTAGTTTTTGCGGTGTGTCCCGCACCGTCGGCTCTAGTCTGCCCGTGTCAGAGTTTTTTTTTCCGGTCAATTCAGCATGATGAATTGGCAGCTGAGCTCATTGGTGGAAGAAATCCCTTTGATTGGCTGTTCAGCTTAAACGAATCAGTGCACGAGAAGAGAAACGGAAGGGAGGAAAGCAAACCAACGAGTAAAGTCAAGAGAGCACACACAGAAGGCTCTTCTCATTTTTCATCTTTATCTCATCTGATCACTCAAATACACGGGTATTTTCAGTTACATGGCCATCTGGAATGAATGAGTGGTGAGTGAGAGTGGTGTGAAAATGGTCGGCAAACGCCGTTTTGTTTCATGTGTGTATCATAACAGCGGCTTGTATATCCGCTATCCTCGGTCTTCCGGTTTCCCTTTTTGAATGACATGACTGAAATACAGACTACCGCCATCTGCTGGTATGGAGAGTTTTTTTCCTTTCAAGCAGGCACAGAATGTACATGGTAGACGGCCGTTGGCTGTAGTATCTGCTGTGTGTTTAAAATGCAACGTTTTGGCCAAGACAAAGGCGACGTGAGGTGACAGTTGGCCTTCATCGCCGCTTTTTCTATGATGTCAGGTTGGTGTGTCTGGGCCAAAATGCGAGATCGAAAAACATGCTATGAATATATCTCTCTTAAAGGGTCAAATTATTGATCAGGGTCACACAGATATTTTCCTTCCTTTCCTTTTCCTCTTACCGGTAGGCCGACAGCATCTCCTTTGTCTCCTTTCCTCCCAGGCATACCAGATCGTCCCTACAGGAAGAGAGAGAATGAAACACATCAGTATTTTTTGAACAGTTCCTGGATGCTTTGTATAATGTTTCCTGTAGAGATGGATCGATCATGTTTATATTAATTACTGTTCTGATTTTCTGAATTGTCATTAGTGTGCTCTCTTATTTCGGCCCTTTGGCCTAACGTACCTTCTCAAGAGCCTGACGAAGCATTGAATGACATGTCATACTCTTTCCAGTGATAATAAAAGATCCTTGATCATACATTTCTAACGGGCTGAGTGTGCGACAACTATCATAAATACTTGTGAGTTATTATTTCTATATATTTACTATATTGTACTGTATTTACTGTGACATATTATATATAATATACATCAAATACAAGGCACTCACTGGGCGACCGGGGAAGCCATATTCTCCTTTTTGTCCAGTTGGTCCTATTGGGCCCTGAAATAAACGGAAACACAGTGATGGATGTACACATCAAATATAGGTCCTCATTAGTAAGCAGTTTTCCCCCAGAACAACAAGAATACATAGATTTGTGTAGAGCTTGTCCTAATTAACAAATGTGTGTTTGTAGATATTAATGTTCTGTTTGATATGAACTCACCATGAGTCCAGCAGGTCCGGAGTACCCACGGTCACCCTGTGAATTACAAAGCAGTACAACAAAATGTGAGATGTGAATAAACAAGGGGGGCCTTGAATACAAATGACTGTTAACGTTTCAGGGGTCAGATGCATCATCTCACTGTCATTGACCACTGTAAGTTACTGGGTAAGGTAAGGTTGATACAGATAGGGGGTAAGGGGTCACTTGTCTGGTACCTTGGTGCCTTTGGGTCCCTGGGGGCCTTTTGGCGCTGATAAGAGGGATCCGTCAGCAGCAATTGTCACCCCCGGCTCTCCCTTCGCTCCCTGTTAGTGGAAAGAAATAAGACATTTTTAAAAAAAAATATTTTTCTGCATATACAGTAGGGGATCCTTGTCTCAACCAGGGCCGTACACAGACGTATTTGGGGGCAGGTGCTCAACCGACAAAAGAAAGGGCACCCCTCTCATAATTATTCATAAAAAATAAAGTAACATACAGTACCACATATTTGACTTACTTACATATTTATTTATTTCAATACCCAATGATACATTTTCTATGGGCGACGCCGATGCCCGTAACTCACTCCTGACTACATGCACACTTTTGAAAGGCTAAACGCCAACAAATATGGATTGAAGCAGAATATTTTGTTAGATATCTCAACTGTTACACGTCTGAACAGTTTCAATATTTATTTGTGACATGATATGTTTTATAATCCATATTCTAGTCTAGTTCTCACCTTGAACCCTGACGGCCCCTGGACACCTGTAGGGCCTACGTCTCCCTTCGGTCCCCTGGGGCCCTGTGGTCAGATGAAAGGGTAGTGAGTGAGTTGGGAGGTTTAGTGAGGATAATAGCATTTTAAAAGGGAGGCTGTGTAAATTCTACAGTTGATATAAAAAAATGTCATCGGTCCTGGATTTATGAAGGGCTAAGTAACCTAAAAAAATAAAATAAATAGCATGCGAGGCAATAACATACCTACCCTGTTTAGCCCAAAGACAGCAAAAACAAAATTGGAAAAAAAATGTTACATTGCTTTCATATAATTGTTGCATCTTTGTTCATAAACTGCAAAAACTCATTTTCAGAACTCAGTCAACAGGTGATAACAAATGCTCAGCATAAGTAGTGTTACAAAATGCTCTTACAGGAAATCCAGCTCTGCCAGGCAAGCCTTCAGGGCCCTGCAACACGCACACAAAACACACACACCACACATAAGCATGCATGCATGTGCAGACAGAGAACACAGATGCAAGCAAAAGCAGTAGTGCGGAGTTAATAATATTTTTCTGACAAAGCCAGAAATGACATGCTCATACACAGCATCATCAAACAACTGCAGCCAAAGCACTTCCAAAATGCATTGATGATGCTACAGTAAAGTATTGGCTCCTTAATGCAAATCTATGTTTATGTAACTTATCAGCTATTGTTTGTTTGCATTCCAACATTTGCAGAATGAGACAGGTCACATCTTAAAGACTTTGTGCTTAATAGCTTAGTGTAACGCACCGTTGGGCCCGATGGTCCTCTGATCTCTGTGAAGTTGAAGATCCCATCTGTAACATTGTGCAGCAGCTGTAGAATATAATTCGCAATGAGTAAATGTGGGCACATTTAGCAGTACATATTTAGAGATTTGTAAAATTCACTAAATAAGGTGTGTGCACGTACATCCGACAGATTAATGATAGGTCCAGGAGGTCCAGGAAGCCCAGGTTGTCCTGGGACACTGAGTCCATCAACGCCACGATCACCCTTCATGACATGAAACAGAAAATGATTAGTCCTTTATTAAAATAAAGGGTAGACCATCTGACTTGGAAGGCAGAGGAGGCAGCAACGAGGACCGGACAGATAAACAATGAGCTGAAACTCACTATGAAGCTCTGTGAAGCTGAGGGGAGCTGAAGAGTCAGGTGATTATTCTTTGTAGGTTTATCATTACAAGTGACCTCTTTCATTTTTCACATTGTCATTTGGTACATTGCCATCATAAAAATATGAATTATAGCCTCTAAACATTCAGCATCAAACAGCATCAAGGCATCACTTAATATCCACATATTATGGCAACCCTACCTTGGATCCTGTGTTGCCTTTTTCTCCTTTGGCCCCCTGTTTGTAGAGTAAAGTGAAATATTATAGTTATTAATGTGTTTACTTGTTCAAAGATGGCTTACTAAAACATTCATGGATGTCAGAAATTGGCTGGGAGAGTTTCACTTTGTAATATAACCTTATCTGACAAGATGGATGAGCTACTTACCAAACTAGAACCTACTGATTAGCTCTCAAACTAGCTCGCTAGATACCTACTACTAGCACTCTAGCTATCTTCCATGCTCCTTACCCTGGCGCCTGGTAGTCCAGCAAGACCTTGAAGACCCTCTGGTCCTGGGTCCCCTGGCTCGCCCTGCAATCACACACAGCATGGACAGAGGTCAAGGTTGCACAGAGCTAAGGGTGATTTCACTGCTACGTGTTTAACTGGAGTTGCATATTATGTATATACACAATATATAATTAATTTCTTAGTGACGTTTAAATCTAAATACTACACACTTGATTCTTTCATAAATGAAAGATATATACAGTATAATATCATACACAATATGACAGTGCCATTTCAGAATCAGCTTACCTTGACAGAGAGCCCTGGAGCTCCTGGGACTCCATCATCACCCTACAGAAGACACGAGAGAGCATCTTCAACTACTGAGCAAGAAAGAGCAATACGATGTGTGTGCAAAGGCAACACTCCTCACAGAGGAATCATACAGATATTATTAGCTGTTAGAAGTAGAAAACCAGCTATCTTCTGCAAGCGTAATGCGTACATTCAATGGATTTTCATAAATAGATTACCTTAGGTCCCTCGGGGCCAGGTATGCCAGGAGGACCCTGGAAAAAAAGAAAAAAGAAAACTCTTACTCTCAATTTTATTTGAATAGCCCAAAATCACAATTTTGCCTCAGGGGGCTTTACAATCTGTACATGACATGACACCCTCTGTCCTTTACAGTGCGACCCTCTCATTGGACAAGGAAAAACTCCCCCCCAAAAAAACACTTTAAAAAATGGAAGGGAGGGGATCCCCCTTCCAGGACGGACAGACGTGCAATAGATGTCGTGTGTATAGAGCAAGGGGGCTCCAAAAAGTAGCTTGCAAGCTACCAGTAGCTCCCTACCCGTTTCTGAGTGGCTCGCTCAAGGTTCAAATAATATGTACATAGATTTGATCATACAATTTAATTTGTAAACCTGTTTAAATTTCTGTCCAATATTTCCAACTGGTAGTATATGAACAGAGAAGGCAAAAGAGCTGAAAACAACGCTTGAAAGACAACATAGTCTCTGTTTACCAAACTGATGAAGAAGGCCAACGCAGCAACCGAGGTTTCGTTTAGTGGCGCACATCCTAACCAAACATAAAAAAGACCTTCGCCTGTGACTTGATTATAATAGAGCTGATGATTGCAGTTGCTGAAACCTTATTAAAGGGACCATAAAAGTAAGACAGACATCATGTCTGCTATTGGCGATGTACAACTTGGTACTATGAGTCGTTCTTGGCCACTTTCATTTTGTCAAATTAGCTCTCAGAGGAAAAAAGGTTGGAGACCCCTGGTATAGAGTAACAACATAATGAAAATACAACATAGACAATCCATATGACAAAAATTAACACATAATGTGAACATATGTGAGAAGGTTGTCATGTCAAGCAGCTTCCCGGCGTCGCAAAACAGATAGAGCCAGAGCAACACGACCTCCTCTCAATGACAAACAGGTGGAGCCAGAGCAACACGACGTCCTCTCCACGCCAGATAGATAGAGCCGGAGCAACACGACCTCCTCTCCACGCCAGATAGATAGAGCCAGAGCAACACGACCTCCTCCTACTGTATATGTAACAATATACACAGTCTACATAAAAACACACACACACCCTCACACTGACCTGTGCGCCTCTGACTCCAGCTCCAATGAGCATGTCACTCTTCCCAGATCCCTCCATATCCTGAAAACAAACACACAGTCTGATGTTACACACTGAGCTGCCATCCTCCACTCTAAACGAAGCTGTTATTAATTAAAGTAGGTCTGTATGGATTAGTCAACAGCAGTGACATGAAATGAAATGGGGTCACCTCTATTAAGTATTTGGTTCCTGGAGGTCCGGGGGGGCCAGGAGGTCCTGAGGGACCTGATGGGCCTCTCTTTCCCGGTGGACCACTTGGACCTGGTAGCCCTGAGGTCCCTCCTGTACCCACAGTCCCACATTCACCCTGCAGAGATAAAAAGAACTGCCTGGTTAACATTGATTTGTTCTTACTAACAACCAGAAATGTGTTTGTTTTGGGATAAAATAGAAATACACACTAGCGCATGGTGTGCAGTTTTTTTTTTTTAGCTTAGCCTACTCTGTGTTGAGTAGTATATTACCTTTGGTCCAGCTGGCCCAGATAACCCTTGGGTACCCTAAGGATGTAAAGAAGGAAGAAAGAAAGAAGTATTACTTGTGGAGCACTTTTATTTAGCAGTGATGGAAACCAAGACAATACAAAATCAATATTAAAGCTGCAGTAGGCCGAATATTTTCGGCATAATTGGGAAAAAATTCCATAATAACTTTTCATCGTATTGTAAATGTCGCTTGTAATCAGCATTCAAAATCACTGTCCTCTTCATTAAATAATCTAAAAACCATTTTGCTTAGTCCAGTGGTGCCCAGATGTGGTAAATAGTTTATTTGTCTTTCCTGCAGATAACAGCATCCCCTCTGCACCGAACTACAACAAGCAAAAAGGGGATGACGATGACTTTGTGATTTTGATATGGCCCACTGAGCTCTGAGGCCAGGACACAATACATCTAGAGGATCATACCTTCTCTCCAACAACACCTGGTAGACCTGGAGCCCCATCTCTTCCTGCTGGACCCTGGACATACAAACACAGACCGCCACGAGTAGAGGTGGACAAATAAAACAGTGATAAGTCACAGAAAATATGATAGCACGGAAAAAAAAAAGAAGAGCAATTTGATGCCAAGCTGTTCGTTGACCCTTTAGCCATTCCAAAAGGTGACAGCTTGTCAGTCTAAAGGAATACTGGGCACATTAGTCAGTTTCCTGAAGTGATAGATCCATGCCAACATGTGTCTGTCTGAGTCACCACAAGATTGCCAACCTCAATGCATCATGCTCACACTTTAGTATAGACAGTGTTGAGTGATTGTCGACTTTTAGCGTCTCAGTCGAGACTAACTCTACTGACATATATTCATTTGATTTTACCAAATTAAAGTTAAATGTATCTCCCGGCGGTGGAGACATGGAGTCATTACTGTCATTCAGCTAAACTGTAGCATGAAGCAGTGGAGTCAGCAACCTTCGATGGCATGGATGAGGTTGTCGCCTGTTTTCTCATCACTTAACAGGAAAGTTCAAGTTATTAAAAAATGAAATGTATTCCTTTAACTTATAGCAGCATCAGACACAAAGTACAGCAATGTTTCTGTACGTTTTGTTTTTGTACAAACTGACAACATAGTGTACCAGAGGCCTCAGACTTTTTCAGTAAAACACTAAATTCCAAGGCACACTGACTTCTTGACTACCGCCGCATGGCTCATTAGATTACTGGCTACTAAATAGGGGTGTAAGAAAATATCGAAAATATTGAGTATCGTGATATTATGTTTTGTGATACTGTGTCGATTATCAAAAACACTACCTATTTTTAATTAATAGTTTACACTTTAATCCAATGCAGGACATCTTGACAACTACTGACCAACCTGCCGTTAATTTCTCTGTGCATATCCATGAGCATTAATCCTAATGATTTGGGATAACCCCAAAACCTTTCCTCTTTACTCAATCAAAAGTTTGGTCAAACAACTAGCAGCTGGATTTCTAAGAAATTGTCTGTGGTAAAAAAAAAAAAGAAAAAACATAACACAAAATGTACTTGGCACGTTTACGTAACTGAGCAACCCAGTCGCGGGAGCAAATGTTGGCATTGGACATTTCTGCAAACCACGGATACGCTAAACAACATCACTTGCTCTGACCGAATGCAAAAACGCCAACATTCAACGTATCTCTGGTTTGCAGAAATGTCCAATACCAACATTTTTTCCTGGCCGCTGGGCTGAACTGAGATGATTATCTCTTTTCCATTTTGAACACCCTATCAGCTCTTACGCTACATTCAGGCCAAAATGTTACCAGGCAGGTTAACATAACATTTGCTAAGCACATTCATGAGAGTAAACAATTTCATGTTCGTTCGTCTAGAGCCACTCTTAGGACTAATATCACATCAACATCAAACTTTTTAGTTTCAGTACAGGTAGAGCTCTCAGAATAACAAACTTGTCATTATGTTGTTTGCGTCATCCAACACTTTCATTCAGTGGGGCAGCCTGTTGGTGCCTCGTAGTCTTGTTATCATATCGTAACTAGAAAACACAGAGGCTGCTCGTTGTATCCATTATAAATAAAGTTTGAATCATAAATGCACTAACTCTACAACTACATCTGCGCACATCAGTGTACCTTGGTACTTGCATTGACTGAGAACAGCCAATATACAGCAATATGCAAAAAGAGAGAATAAAACAGATCAGTAAAAAAAGGCAGATTTGTTCCTTTACCATGTTGTATGAAAAAAAAAACAGCAGCTCAAGTGGAGGTTATATACAGCAAGTTTGAGTTCAGCTCCCTTCAGTTCATTCACCATGAAAAGTGAAACTTCATGCTGAAATGTTTCATTTGGCAATGACAACATTTGAACTGAAAGCAAGTGAACCAAAGCTAATTCTTGACAAAATTCAAAGCAGGTCATACAGTGTGTAAGCAGTAACGCTGGCTGCCAGAGGGGGATTATCAAAGGGGCAAAGAAAGCAGTGATACACAACAGAGCAATTCAGCCATATAGGTGAAAACAGTTTAGCCAGCTGCGGCTGCCAGCCAGCAGTTAAGACAACATGGTTGGAGATAATGTACAGTCATTAGCCTGGGTACTGAGGCAGTGAGCTAAAATCTGTGTTTATCACAGGTGTCATTGTTTTAAGGCACTATGATTGTCTCAGATTAACATGGTTTAATACTGTAGATGAGCCTCATTACTCAGGCTGCTGACTGTAAAGTCTGCCTTTTATTGTTTGCCGGTTAACCGAGCAAACCGGGAAACTATACCTCGCCTGAACCCAGCCAAGCAGACCCAAAGTCAAGCCCAGAACCAGAGGCAAAGTTGGGTTCAGAAGTGAACCCAGAACTGAAACCAGAGCCGAGGTCAGAGGACAACTCTGAGCCTGAACCTGAACCGTCAGACCCAGAACCACTAAACCAATCCTCAATCATCTGTAAACAGAGTGGAGAGGAGGAGGAGGAGGAGGAGGAGGAGGTGGCAGGAGGTGGAGAAGAAGAAGAATAGGAGTAAAGATTGATGAGGTAGAGGGAGGATAAACAGACCAATCATTGGCCATGACGCACACAAATATTGATCACTACAATATGATTTGACAAGACACAAACTGAAGGTGAATTGGAAGAGAAGGTGGAGAAGAAGAAAGACAATACACAATGGTAATACAGAAAGAAATACAGCAACATCACAAGTAAAACCTGGAGGTAAAGGCAAAGTATTCACATATAAATAATATAATTGAAAAGATGACAAATCTTGCAAAGCATGCAGCAACACAGCACAACTTTTATTCATGCTTCAATGGCGTTTCTATGTCTTCAGTCTGTATTTGTATTAACACTACTCAGATTCTGCACCCTCAGCCTGAAAAAGGACTTGAAAATCAAGGAGCTGGTATCATTAAACATTTTTAAATCTAAAATGAAGGCTTTAGAAGCAGACTCTATGGCATGCCAATGTTTTTAGCTTCTCTTGTTGTACAGCTGACTCCCAGAAAAGTTCCTTTTTGTCCCCCCCATTTGTCTTTCGATAGTTCTCTTTTAATGCATATTTTAGTGCTTTTAGTGTTTGTGAACTGTATTTTTTTCTCTGTTTGTGTCTGCAACTTTGCTGCTGACTTTCTTGGCCAGGTCTCCCTTGGAAAAGACGTTCTTAATCTCAATGTGACTAACCCGGTTAAATAAAATAAATAAAATAAATAAAATAAATAAAATAAATAAAATAAAATAAAAAAAAATTCCCAATAGCTCCATTCTGCCTAATAAAACACAAATAATTTGGTGCTCATACATTTGGGAAAATTAGAAATATATGTGTCCTAATGAAGTCAATTCAGTGTTTATGGCTACTATTTTTAAGTGAATAGTGAATCCTGACAACTCGTCACGGAGTCCGCCATGTGTCTACAGTAGCCCAGAACGGACAAACCAAACAGTGGCTCTATAGAGAGCTATTCACGTTTTTACGTTACCTGAAGGCCACTGAAGGTTCTCTGACATGCTTGGAAAGGGAGGAGTGAGCGGAGGGGTGTTCAGTTGGTTGCAATCTGCAACCACACCGCTAGATGCCACAAAATTCTACACACTGTCCATTTAAACTGTGACTAACAAAACATGTCTGTAGGTCTTATAGTCGGCCTCTGCATGCCTCTATATGAAGAATTAATTCAGAAAACAATACTTTGGTGCAATGAAAATAAACCCACAGGTCTGCAGGTCTTACTTTTAATTTAACTGAAAGTTGAATACTGTATGGAACTCACTGGTAATCCAGGGTGTCCTGAGAGCCCGTCTCTGCCGGGGGCACCGGTTGGTCCAGCATTCCCCGAAGAGAGGCCGTCAGCTGTGTCAGATGATGACAGGGGTCCAGGGGGACCAGGAGGTCCCGGAGGCCCCGGTAGACCAGGATGACCCTGGTGGAAAGAGATTTTTTTTATTATTTCCACTTTGCAAATTAACGAATCAGACTGTCCCCGTCTATCTCTGCGGCGTTTCTCTTACCCTGACGAATTCATTGTCGGTGTACAGGTATTCAAACCCAGAACCCAGGGCGTCGGCTCCATACTGTGACACAGATGAATAACACGGTCTAACACACATACACGGAGATGTTTGTGATGCCACAAACATCTTGTCCTTCACTCAGGTTGCCAACTATAGGCTTGACCCTCATCTACATTTACTACATGTTGAAGTGTATTCTCTGTGTACAAACAGAAAGAGTAAAACCATAAACTGTGACACTCACGGGTACACTGCGTGATTTGGGGGGTCCAGGAGGCCCAGGGAGGCCGGGAGGACCTGGTTCACCAAGTCCTGGGTCTCCCTTTAGAGAGGGAAGGCAAGAGGAAGAGGATAGGGGGGACATATCAGTCTTTTACAGAACATTTGGTGACATGAAGAGTCTACCACTTGCAACTTGTGTGCTTTAGCTGTACCTTGTCTCCTTTAGTTCCAGCTTCTCCATCCAAACCGGCAAATCCCTGAGATCCTTTCTGACCCTGGACGTAAAAAAAAAACGCAGTTTCGTTATTACATGTGATATAAAGCATAGCAAAGAAGACAGAAGATAAATAACTTACTGGATCTCCTGTATCACCCTTAATTCCCTGTGAAGAGAGAGAAGGATTTTCAGGATCAGCACTAAATCTTATGAAATCCGTGGTTTCTAAAACTCTCACACACACACACATCGTCTCTATCTCTTTGGCACACACACACCTGCCGTCCATCTCTCCCTGGCAGTCCTGGGGATCCAGGGATTCCTGGTGGTCCTTGCGTCCCTCTCGATCCAGGCTCAGCTTGCCCAGGTAGAGGGGTGGGTGAGCGACCGGGTGGGCCAGGTGGGCCTCTGGGTCCAGGATCTCCACGTTCTCCTTTTGACCCAGGTCTGACATGACCCTGAAAATTGAGTGAGTAAAGAACATAGACTTTAATAAAAAAAAAGATGCTGTTAAAAAAATATTTAAAACATGTTTTGAGCAATGACAGCAAAATAAGAAAGAAAATCCACGTCTGAACTTACATCTCCTGATCTCTCCCCTGGCTCCTCGGTCTGGTGGGGCCCTGTACACAGCATGTGACATCGTCAACAGGTTTGACCAATCAGATTCTTACAAGGTAACACCATACTGTAACTTGCCACTTGTCAAGCATGACACAGACAAATGTGCTGTAACAATCTCAAATATGATTAAGTTCAACATGGCAAATGTCCGTCATATAAGACCTTTTTATCACTTCACGGTCAGAAAAAGCTTATATGCATGCAATAATATGTTCTCACATAACATATTGTTTGTATATATATTATATTGTATATATCTTTGACATGTTTGTCTAAGCTTCAGGCCACCACTGCCCCCATTGAGGCGGCTACTGAAAAGATTAGATACAGATCTTCAGTAGAAATTATTCAGTTCATTACACGGTGATCATGAAGTACAAAATCCGACTAAAACTTAAAAATGTTCCAGAAATGGACACACAGTGTGTTTCCTATGCATTTAGTCACCAGGCACTTATACCACAAACATATACCAGGTTGATGAGCTACTGCAGACAGGCACGGAAAAACAAATGAATACTGTACATAAAGTTTCATTCTGACCTCTTATCATCATTTCTTCACTGGCCTCTGTTGGGGTCAGGTGACCGGAGTACTCATCCAGCTCCACCTCCGGAGCCTCAGTGGGTGGAGCTCTGACTGGAACGCTGTCCTCCTCCTCAGAGAAATCAAGAAGATGAGTAGGTCAATAAACCCGGAAATGAGTTAGCATTTTAGCACTTCCGGTTCCCTCGTCTGGAAGTCAATGGGTTTTTAGTTGGATGCCTGAAATAAGTTCTGTGGTTAACACAAGCTAAAGAGATTTTTACGTTTCTATGACATAAAATAAGTCAGTGAATACCCACTAGTGAATTTTGAAGCTTTTACGTGTCTTAAAAAAGGCGGTTGCTACAAGTGGCTAAATGAGACTGATAAACGTCATAATGCCAAACACTAATCCGCCTTTAGCTTAGCGGTGGCGACGTGAAGTCATGTGACCGTGGTGTAGTTTGTTTATAGCCTAACGTTACCTCTGGTGATTGCATTTAAGCTTAGAAAAAAATCATAAAAGTGGTGTTCATTTTTGAATATATCTTTGTTTGCCACAGAGCTTATTTTCTGCAATAATCCAAAACCAAATAGAAAAATCACATCAAATAATAATAATAAGACATTTTGTGATATTTGTCGGCACTATTGCCGATAAAGTTCCCAGACAAGAAAGCATCAACCATGGCTTTAATATCTGGAAACAGTTATTCAGCTCCTGAAGGGCAGTTCCCTTTGAAGCTTCAAAGTCAATGTTGATTATGGGATGTTTGGGGTCAGAATGACTTCCTAGTTGTGGGAGAATGAAAGTTGGTGCCGGAACAAAGAAGAAACACACATTCACACACACATATTCAATGCAATAATAATAATAATGGTGCAGAACAACTGATAAACTGCACAATTAACCATAATATTGAGCGCAAAAGGCTGGAAGTTTGTGTCAAACGAGTGATTTGGATGAATTTTGAGCAGATTATTTCCTGTGAATATTGCCTCACAGATAAGTTTTCCTGGCATTTTAATACAATTCTCTGTTTTGTGTATTTTTATACAATTGTTTAACAATAATTCATACTTAATAGGCTTCTTTTTTCACAAATTCAGTGTTTCCTTCTCCCTGACGTTTGGCCATTGTTCTATCAGGACGAGGCTGTTTAGTAGCGAGGGAATGCTCTGTGAATATAGTTTGTGTTCAGGTCTTCACCGTGACCTTATCCTGTTCATATCTTAAATAATAATCCAAACTTTAAAAATATCAATTTCATGTAGTTTTCTTCACAGAAATCAATGAAATGATGAGATATAGGACAACTGTATATTCCATAAAACAGGACCCCAGGTTGGGAACCAGTGCCCTAACAGACTAAATGCAGACTAGTGCCCCTCCTCTTAGTAAAATATTTTTTATTTTCTGACCTCGTCACCATTTTTGGGTAGTCCCATCAGAGTGCATCTAAAGAAACCACAACTTCTTCCTGCAGTTGTTGTCCAAACCTTGCAGGACATTGTTTTACTCTCATATGGAGATCCCAAACTTTCAACAGATGTGACATTATACCAAAGACGCAATGATGCATCCAACCAAAACATGACACCACCTGTAAGCACCAGCCAACCTACCTGCGCTGTGCCGTGTTTTCTCTCGTGTGTGTTCTTCATCATCTCCTCCTCTGTCTCTCGGTCATCCAGAGCATCATCTCCACTGGTGTATCCCGAGGCCTTCGATAATATACATCACATCATGTGTTAGTTTGGGGAAACAAGCTTATAGTAAAAAAAAAGTATGTCAAAGTATGTCCTACGTTTTGACAGTTATAGATATTGTTTCAAATGAAAGAACTAATAAAAGAAAGTAATAGAGGAAGAAAGAATGAGAGAAGGACATTCAACTGAAAACATTCAGATTTTCCTCTTCTGAAAATCCAGTTGCTTGTTGAGGTATTTTGAAAAACCCTGTTGGAATTAGATTAATTATATAATTGATTACGGCTAAAGTTTACTCATTTGATTATTCAGTTCCCCAGTAACTCTTTTTTTGTTCAGTGAAGTCCTTTGACCACTAGGGGGTACCGTTGATTCATGTGTATGATATTTGTACAGAATTCTAAACTTTTAATAGAAGAAACTCCTGTTTTTGTCTTAAATAGTGAGTTCCTGTCTGTCAACCACCTCTACTATGTTGATGTGTGTGTTTCTTACATAAGGATCATCGTCTTCACACTGCTCCTCCGCTGCTCTGGGATCAGATTTTATCACTAGCTGCTGAATGGATCCCTGGAGGGAGAGAGAGAGAGAGAGAGAGAGAGAGAGAGAGTTGGGTTATTGGGTTATACAGGTATAATAACTCAGTTAACATAACTGGAAGAAATTCTGTTAAAACAAGGCCAGCTCTGTGAAGAGGACCTTCTCCCTATGTAGGTATACACCAATCAGCCATAACATTATGACCACCTGCCTAATATTGAGTAGGTCCACCTTTTGCCGCCAAAACAGTCGTGATCTGTCGAGGCATGGACTCCACTAGACCTCTGAAGGTCTGCTATGGTATCTGGCACCAAGCCGTCAGTAGCAGATCCTTTAAGTCCTGTAAGTTGCGAGGTGGGGCATCCGTGGATCGGACTTGTTTGTCCAACACATCCCACAGATGCTCGATTGGATTGAGAATTGGAGATCAAGTCAACACCTGGAACTCGTTGCCGTCCACATGATGTAAAAGAAAACGTGATTCATCCGACCGGGCCACCTTCTTCCATTGCTCCGTGGTCCAGTTCTGATGTTCACGACATGTCCACTGTAGGCCCTTTTGACGGTGGACACGGGTCAGCACGGGCACCCTGACTGGTCTGCGGCTACGCAGCCCCATACGCAACAAACTGCGATGCACTGTGTGTTCTGACACCTTTCTATCGGAACCAGAATTAACTTTTTCAGCAGTTTGAGCTCCAGTAGCTCTTCTATTGGATCAGACAACACGGGCCAGCCTTCGCTCCCCACGTGCATCAATGAGCCGGTGGGTCTGACTCTGTTGCCGGTTTTCCTTCCTTGGACCACTTTCGGTAGGTCCTGACCACTGCAGACCGGGAACATCCCACAAGAGCTGCAGTTCTGGAGATGCTCTGACCCAGTCGTCTAGCCATCACAATTTGTCCCCTTGTCAAAGTCACTCACATCCTTATGCTTGCCCATTTTTTTCTGCTTATACACAAAGTTCAAAGTTCAAAATGTTCACTTGCGGTCTAATATATCCCTCCCAGTGCCAGGTGCCATTGTAACGAGATAATCCATGTTATTCACTTCACCTGTCAGTGGTCTTAATGTTATGGCTGATCGGTGTATATAGCTATAGAGGAACATGGACAGAGATGTCAGTCCCTACATTAACAACATTCACACACAAACATATGCTGATTAAAAAGGGCCCCATGTCACGACTGCTCTCCTTTGAAGCCAAACACACAGAGAGTGACCCAGATATTTCAGACTGGACATGACCGCTGCTGAGCACGCACATACAGTATTCTGCCGTCATGCTTCAGATAACCCGTTCAGAAAGTCAGGCCACACTGAGCAAAGCAGAATAAAGTGGGAACGTCCTCTCACCATGGCAACGAGTGACCAGCAGCTCGTATTTGTCTTTTGTGAGCGAAAATGGATTGACAGAGATTCCAGTAATAATGTCAGTGTGAAGATAATTGTAGTAGCGGAGTCTTTAATCTCTCTGGAATATAATTTATAATATTTCATACACATTTCTTTTTGTTCCTAACTGGAATATTGCTTCATGTTTAACCTTGATATACCATCATAGACTCAAAGGCCTGAGTCGGGTCCTTGATCTGACCACAACTAAGCCTTGTTGACGTCCCCGACTTCCTCATCTTCCATCCACTTACTCCCCCGTCCTCTCCTCCCATCCTCATGTCACCCCTCCCTTCCTTCTTCACCATCTATATTCTTTCCTCCCTTCTTACTGTACTTCCTCTCTCTCTCTATGATCTTCATAGTTTTATAGAGCAAAATATGCAACCGAGCCAGCTCAGGGAGTAGTAGTAGTAGTAGTAGTAGTAGTAGTAGTAGTAGTAAAAGAGGTCTGCGTGGATGATTTGGTCAAACAATCACAGCACTTTTGCCCATGTGAAACCAAACGCTGACTTGTTGCCTAAACAGGTTCATGGACATTTGTAGGAGAACGCACACAAAATAACTTTTTATAAGATATTATACGAACCGTTGTATGAGGATATGTTCTTCTGTTTATTGAGATAACAAAAGTAATGCCCATGACCACATCCAAATGCTATTTGGGGGCTTACACTCTTTAGATTTTTGTGTACATGTATCATTCATTTCTGTACATTTACATACCTATAACCCCAACAATTCAAAGTGGTTAAAGATGACAACATTCACATGCAGCTTTTTTGGTAGTTTTCGTTAGTTATTTTTCCTTTTTTTTATTTTCTACTTGTTGCATACACAAGATACTAAGAAAAAAAAGCTAAATTGACCGTATCTTGTGCAAGCGTTTAGTCAAAACATGAATAGTTTCAGTAGACTGAATGCTGGGAAGCATCCGGATTCTGAGCAGATGACACATTTCAGCCCTTTTACATGTTAATGAGAGGCCAGAACACACAAGCATACTCCTCCACACACACACAAACAAACACAGCTACACACTGATATTGACACAGGAAACCGGTCTCATTCTTCCTCCTTCTCTTTGCCCTTTTCGCAGAGAAAAACTCCTCATCCTCACAAAAGATGCCAACAGACACACCTACATTTAGAGGATTTCTTCACTTACCACGAACTTGTCCAGCCCCGTGCTTCCTGCATTGGCTACGAAAACGCCTGAGTTGTGCGAGAAGTTGAGTCTTTCGGGCTTCCGATGGAAAGTCGTCCTCTCGGCCTCTCCACAGTCCATGTAGAGACGCACCTCGTCGTGCTCCACCACCACCTGGGAGACGGATCAAACACACCCATTTAATGTAGTGTTTTGTCATGGAATTTCATCATGCTAGCTTGTCAGGAAGGAGGCTACATTTTGGCAAAGGATGGAATAAAATAATTTGTCATATAACATATACTGCATGTAATGCTCACCGTGAAGCGTGTCCACTGGTCGGTCATATCTGGGACACTAAAGGCAGCAGCTTTGTGGCTGTGGGAAGCTTCCTCTCTGTCAGTGTAGTACAGCAGGATGCTCTGGAGGCCCCCACGCACCGGAGTGAGGGCCAAACCCAGCTCCACCACCTTCTGAAGGGCATCGGTGATGGCGAAGAGCACGCCTCCTCTCTGAGAGGATGGACGCACCTGGAGTAGAAGACATCAGAGGTCACTAAAGTTTATTGCTTTGGCATCTTGGTCCCATTATACGAATATTACAGTCATACCATAAGACATAAATAAATAGTGTAATACACAATACTTAGAGCCACAGAAGTGGAATGGAATGGGTATCATTTATTTACATTAAAGACATTTTGAAAGTGCAACGGCCAATGACGAAACTCCAACACTCGGCCGACCAATCGTGTAACTTCATCACTCTCTCAGTGACAGACTTCTGCGTCATGAATTCTTGCTTTATCATCAAATTCCACCAGGTGGCGACATAACATGCCCTCAGCTGACCATAAAGATTGTAGTTTAGCAAAGAATAAAAGCTGTGCAATGTATGTATTTTACAGTTTTATACAGTACTTTATAGTATAATTAGTTATAATTTGATAGTGTCTCTTGACCACTGCATTTGGTGATCCTTTAAAAAAAACAGTCCAATCAGGTCAATTCTTTAGCGTTACCGTGACGATGATGGCAAAGTCCCTGTAGAACGACCCCGGCACGAAGGTCTTGGTGAGCCGGCCGATGTTGGCATCGGGCCCGAAGTTGTAGGCCGGAAAGCCCTCATAGCCGGGAGAGAAGGAGACGGATGGAGGGAGGGGGACGCCGATCAACTCCGTCAGGTCCAGATGACCTCCTGAGCCTCGCTCTGACAGAGACGGGGACAAGGTAAAAGATGAAATGTGTAAATGGAAACAAAGAAGGAGTAACAGGTGGAGACAGACTTTCCATCTGTCTTTGTTCTTATGTGACTTTTTAGTTTGATCCACACTTTTCAAGTCATCAAAATGAAATTATTACGGAAGTGGTCAGAGACACATTTGGTGTTGAAAAGGTGAAATATACCTAATTTAGCAAGATATTTAGTATCTAATATCATGTTTTAGAGTATTTATAATCAAATAATCTCATGCAGGATTAAGGGTTAAATTTATTGTTAAAAAAAAATTTTCATTGCTTTTTCCCTCTGCAAACTTGTTTTTCTTGACAGTGGAATAACAGAGTCTCAAGTCACCTTGGGAAATAGTCATGAAATGTAATCTATTTGATTGGTGTACATCGACATGAATTTCCCTTTTTTTTTATGTGACACTCAGCACAACTTTCAACAACATATTTTTTGTGCGTTTTCCTACGAATGTCCAACAACACGCAATGCACGTGTCAATTTCCGCTCCAGTTTTTTCAAAATATGATTACTTTGTTAAGTTTAGGAATAGATCGACTTGGTTTATCTTTGGCAACAAACTACTTAGTTAGGTTTAGGAAAAGATCACGGTTTGGGTTAAAATAACACCGGAAGTGGCGCAACTTAAGTACGGAAATTACTCAACAAATAAATCAACTTTGGCTCGTGGTTTCACACCAGACACTAACACCAGTCTCCTGGGCAAAAGTCCTGCGTTTTTTGACCCACCCATCCATGCCGACCTCCTCCGTACTCGGGTGTTTGCTGCTCTTTGTACTTCCCGGTTCACAATTCCCTGCATTACATACAAATTTATTTTGTGCTGACAATCACAAAAAAAATGTGAAATTCGTGTCTATGTACACAAATCAATACATTACATTTCGTGACTATTTCACAAACTACTGTGCGGCTGGGCTGGACTTCCAAGATGCACAGAAGCTGTTCATGCAGATGTCTGAACCCCACTTTCAAACTGGCTTCCTCCGTCTGCTACCTGTGTGTTGCTGGTTCATACAACACGTTAGAGTAAAGAAGAGAGGAACCACAATCATCTTGACATGCTTTAATTTGACTTGATTTGATCCAGAGTCTGCCCACGCCTCGCCGCTCTGCCTCGCATCACGGACATAATCCTCCCTAAACAGAAATGCACGCACAATGGCCGATAATTACGAGTGTTTAGTGTGTATGTGAAGAGATGGCTTCACATTCCCTTGGAGTTCACTAAGGAGTCCGTCTCCCGTGGCGACTAACTCTCACCTCAGCATTCCAGCCAGGATCACCCCTGCTACCTATATCTCTGTCATGCACACACACACACACAGATAGAAATGCATTTGCATACATTGCACACACATCTCACCCACGTGAACACACAGAAACCCCAGACTGGACCGGACCAGACAGGCCAACATTCAGGGGTCTCTAATTCATCAGCCTGACCAACTGGAAACATACTTGATTAGAGGGTTTAAGGAGTGTGTGTGTGTTAGGGCGTGCTTCCGTGCACCACTCACACCACTACAAGTGAAGCTCTGCCCATTTACGCGTTTATTGTTGCGAACAGGTGGGCAAATAAAATACACACACACCAAAGCCGTCACACCTCCAGACCAGATGTGAAGTCATTGGTGCTCCGTAATGACTGAAAGGAACAGACACAGCTGCTCTGAGAGAGAGCTCATGCTACAACCAGCGTGCTGTGCCGTCCGGCTGCCGCTGACTGCAGAGGTTTAACTTTTCACTCATTGGAAAATAATGGCCAACATTGCTGTGTGAATCTGGCCTGAGAATGACTTGGCAGCAGCAACCTGGTGGTGATTACCAGTCATGATTTGGACGGCAGCCATGTTAAGATACAGAAGGACCGTGATCACATTGATACTGCTGTGAAGAGATCTCAAGATCCACGTTGGACCAAAAAAAAGAAAGGAAAAAAGGGGGTCAAATATATAGGTTTGTGAGAAAGAGAGAGATCTCTCAGCATAATTTTAGGGACAATATGCTAGTCTTGTTTTACTTCATTATCAAACTTTTAACATTTTGTTAAAACAAATAACAAGAAAAAGATCTGCAAATCATCTTACGGAAAGGCTAAACATTTAGCTCAGCAATTTGACTTTCCGGCCCACAAACTCTGATCTTATCAATGTTGTTTCCAGCCACACCGCCCTATTAGGCAGAGAGCAGTGACTGAAGCCAAATTTGAGGAAAAAAAGGATTTAAAGTAAGGCTGTCAAAGCTAACATGATGACGCGTTAACACAAATTTGTTTTTAAGACCAGTATTTTTTTCTATGCATTAACGCACTTGTGATTTTTTAAGTTGTAGTGGGCTCATTTTTAAAACTAGAGTGAAGATACTGGCATCATATGAAACTAAAAAACCTAAGGAATCCATTGGTACCAACCATGTCATACTAGCTTGTCGCAAAGGAGGGTAAATAACACTCCACATTTGTGCTAAATTTTGGCGAGGAAAAACTGGCATGGCCATTTTCAAAGGAGTCCCTTGACCTCTGAGATCCAGATGTGTGAATGTAAATGGGTTCTATGGGTACCCACCAGTCTCCCCTTTACAGACATGCCCACTTTATGATAATCACATGCAGTTTTGGGGCAAGTCATAGTCAAGTCAGCACACTGACACACTGACAGCTGTTGTTGCCTGTTGGGCTTGAATCATGTTATGATTTGAGCATTTGCATTTTCAGCTTGTCCCACTGCCCCAGAGTGGCCAAAAAGTCGATTAATGCAGCTTTTAGTTAAATAAAAAAAAAATACCATAATGTGTTAAAATGCATAATTTCAGGTGAAAGGCCAAATGTTACTTTGCTGAAAGGTATTCTCAGTAAAATGTAGTTTAAATACAAATGCAAAGGAAATTCACTAAGCATATTTTAATCTAAAATGCATCATAATTGAAAATTGTTGTGTAAAACGTGTGTAAAATCTTATTCTGCAATGTAACTATAGCGGTCACATAATTGTAGTGGAGTAAAACGTACAATATTTCCCTGTGAAATGAAGGAGGAGTAGAAGTTTAAAGTTAAATATAATGGAAATACTCAAGTAAAGTAGCTACAATACCTAAAATAAATGTAGATAAGTGCAGTACTTGAGTAAAAGTTAGGCCTATACTTTTCACCAGTAGTTTGGAGACACACACACGGCCTATACCAATGAGTAACAACACCAGGAAGGTCTGGTCAAATCCCCTTCTAATGACATCATGTGATATGGATTTAAGAGTAGATATTTCAACATAATTTACATTGTAATAAAACAAAGATTTTACACAAACGTCTCATACAAACACGTATTTCTGATCATATATTTCTGATGATTTATTCATTATCAAATTGGTTCAATACGCCTGTGAACAGGTGCAAACTCACAGCCTGTAAATCCGTTATTCATTGATTTACACTTTAAGCAGACTATTAATAAAACAGTTAGGTGGTCCATCAGGCTTCAAACAGTAGTCATTAAATCCACTGAATTCATGTCTTCAGTCATCAAATCAAACAGTCAGCCAGTCATCTGATCCCTCTGTCGTTTCACGTCACATTCTTCCACTCTAACTCCCCTCCTGAACCTAATCCTCGTCGTGTTGGCCACATGGACGCTTGATCAGCTTGTGGAGACTTATAAAACCAATATGAACAACCCCCCTCGTGTTGCCACGTATAACCTTTTAAACCCACCTCGGCCCTGCTGTGCCACACAAAAAGTTTCCTGCTGCTCGGCCCACTCTCTCAGACTCTATAAGATTTAATGCAGGGCACCTGTGTCACATACCAGCTACAGAAATAACAACTAGGGCATCTGTTCCGATTCATTAGAGACACATTGGGGCATTATAGGAGAACATTTAAGATATATGTGAATTAATAAGTGACTGAACCACTGACCCATCAGCATGAACTACTGAACCAATGACAGACAATCTTAGGTTAATAAATAGTGGCTCAATTACACTGCAAAAGAGGATGTTAAAAGCTCCGTCAACAGTGACTGTTGCTCTGCATGTTTTGGGGATTTAACAATGCATATTGCTCCCATCTAGTTTGTGTCCTACTTAAAGGTGCACTCATCAGTATTTTCATATTAAAAGGTACTGTAGGCCTATACAATATCGATATATATAGCAGCAAACAACTATTAGCTATGTAAAGATATGGAGGAGTAATGTCTACCTGAGCAGAGAATGAAGTCTCTCTCCAAGCTTCTCTATGCTTTGTGCCTTTAAAGGTCCCATATCGTACTCATTTTCAGGTTCTTACTTGTATTTTGTGTTTCTACTAGAACATGTTTACATGCTGTAATGTTAAAAAAAAAACTTTATTTTCCTCATACTGTCTGCCTGAATATACCTGTATTTACCCTCTGTCTAAAACACTCCGTTTGAGTGCATTTAAACGGAATTGCAACAGAATTGCGTTGCTAGGCAACAGTTTGGGTCCATGTTTACTTCCTGTCAGCTGATGTTATTTACATACACTGCAACAGGAAATAAACTGGGACACATTTAGAATGGCTACGTTTAAAACTGTGTAATGGTCTAAATATTGTATATTTGTGACATCACAAATGGACAGACATTGCTTCTCTTTAAAGGGTTACAAGCCTGAAAGTTTAGATGGAAATCCAAACTCTCTAATCTGTAATATTAAACATGAAGCAATTGCAACCCACTCTGAGCTAGAATCCAGCCAATGGGAGATATTGGCAAAGAAAAACTATAACTGGTATGTATTAAAGGCCTCTTCCTTTCAACATCCCTGTATCACTCACCACTCTTCCAGTGTTTCAGTGGTTTGTTTTGGGTCCTGGCTTTGCTGCCTCCACCTGCGTTCTCCTCTGGAAGTAAAGCCCCAGGTTCTGCAGTGCTGTGGCCAAAGATCGACACCCTTGGGCTGGGTGTCGGGACCAGCACGGACCCCTCTATCTGAGTGCTACCCTCCGGGGCTTTCTCTGTCACCCCGTCCTCCTTCACCGCCCACTCTGTTGTCCCTGGGGTGTCAGAAGGGCCCAGGGAGGTGATGGATGGAGAAGTGAAGGAGGGAGGAGTAGTAGGGCCGGTGGTGGTTTTAGGGTTCGCCCAGAGTAAAGTCCACCACTGGGCTCGGACGGGACAGGAGAAGAGGAAGAACAGAGCAAAAGAGAGGCGAAGGGCTCCCATCCTCTGACTATGTCTTGCTTGAATGTACAAACACGCCGATCCTGTTAACTGCAGCTAAACCACACACGTGCAAACAGGGTCCAGCTATGAGAAGATGCACACGCAGAGTCCTGCAGAGGATGATCTCAGTAATCCAGGAGGTCCAGTGGTGCAAGAAATAGTCAAGGAACGACCTTTGAGCTTCTTTGCTGTTCCTTCTCCTTTCTTTTCTTCTCCTCTCTCGTTATGTCCTCCCTATCTCCGTCCGTCCTTGTCTCTTGCTGTGTTTGTAACTCCCTGACATCTCTTTTCCCTTCACCCTCCCCTCCTCTCTCTCCCTGTGTAATTACCAACTCCCCCTCCTCTGGCTCTCCACAACACAGCAGACTTGATTTTCTCTCCCCTTTTCTCTCAGATTAGAGAGTTAGTTAGTTCACTACTCCCTCCTCCTCCTCCTCCTCCTCTCCCATCTGAATGTGTGTTCTCTGGGTCATACTTGTAGTTTATCGGTATACCCCTCACGCCACATGTACAGCGTGTCAAGTCTAATAAACTTTATAGACACACAGATTTAGGATAAGCTGTATCATTCACAATGATGCTATTAAGTATTTACCAGCTAATACAGCAGAACTGTCAAAAGGAAAGTGCCTTAAAGGAGGTATATCATGCTCATTTTCAGGTTCATACTTGTATTTTAGGTTTATGTTAAAAAACAACAACATTTTTCTCATACTGTCTGTCTGAATATACCTGTATTCTCCCCTCTGTCTGAAACGCTCCATTTTAGCGCCCATCTCTTTAAGCCCCACTCCTGAAAAAGCCCATAAATATGGTGCACCTTTGCAAAGACAGCACCCGTCTGTATCGAAAACCGACGCACAGAGGCACCCCTTTAGCGACAGTATGTGACAAACCGGGCGTTCAACTAACTCCACTGTAAACCCACGCCGTTATTCAAGCAAGTGAAGTAGTATTAATAGCGTGAGAGGGCAGGTGGAAGGGATGGAGGATGGGTCAAACAAACATAAGACTTTCAACCAGGAGACCCGTGTGAAACTAAAAGTAACCTTGACATTTTTTATCACGTGAATCAGATAACATTCAAAAATCACCTGACTAAAATTTAGATAAAAAACATAAATACAAAAGGTTGAATGGAAGCATTTATAAAGTGGACTTTCTCTCTGCTGCAGCTCACTGATCAGGCAGAGAGGGTCAGAGGCCCCATGTTAGTGATGACAAAGGGAAGCCTGTTCTGTCGTATTGTGCTTCTCTAAATGTTTGCTGAGGTCAATGAAACTAAAAAAATATGCATCCAAGGATATCAGAGATGCTTAAAACCAGTGCATGTGACACATTTAGGCTCTTTAGGATGCAAACACTCCATTGTTCTCTCTGCTAGCTGCCGTACCTGGGGGTTGTTGTTGTTGTAGGTGCTATCTTGATTTGATCAGACCCTGGGAGCCATGCTGGTCAGAGCACACTACCACATAACTAGTTGTGGGAGTAAAAGGGTGGGGGGGTCTCTAATGGAGCAGATGATAGGTTTAAGATTTAAAGAGAGGGTGAGGGAGGAGACCCCCCAGGGGGAGAGGCTTGATTAGTCATGGATTAGCCAGGAATAAGGGTGTGTGGAATGAGATGGGTTGGAGGGGGTCAGGAAGAGACTCTGACACTTCATCACAGTGAGACCTGGTATGTCATCCCACATACAACCGCATACTGAAGTGATTTGAGGGGGGCTTTTCTGACTATAATTGTTAGCAATTATACAAGTTATGTCCAGGGACAAAATATGTCTTTAAAGCCACCCGATTCAACTGTTATCAGGCCATTAAATGGGCGTTATCAGTCACTATAAGCACCATAGATGTGGATCAGTAGGGGCCTACTATGCCTACTACTTTGTTAAAGTGAAAGTGAAACTTAAAAGCAACACGTTATAACATCTGAAATTGGATGAAACGTTACATTTTGAACACAAACAAAAAGGCTTATTTAGGTTTAGGCAAAAAAAATTACAACTTCTTTAGGTTTAGGCAAAAATAAACTAAAAACAGTTAGGTTTAGGCACCAAAACTACAACTTCTTTAGGTTTAGGCAAAAAAAATCTAAAAAACAGTTAGGTTTAGGCAGAAAAACTACAACTTCTTTAGGTTTAGGTAAAATAACTACTCTTCTTTAGGTTTAGGCAACAGAACTACAACTTCTTTAGGTTTAGGTAAAAAAAAACACATTTGGGTTTAGGCAACAAAACTCACGGGACTGACTATACTGACGAGTCACGTGACCAAAGACAAATGTTTTAGTTTCACACATGACACGAACACCTCACAAAATGCCAATAAGTAAAAGTAAATCGTTTATAAAACCTTGTAATGTTTTAAAAGATATAAAACTGACCAGCCATCCTCAGTAAATACGAGGAGTGTTGAGGAGGAGTGTTTTGGATATGAAGCTGTTGTCTCTAAGCAGAATGTACAGACAGAGGTTACTAAGCCGTTACCTACTAAACTAATGGTCGTATTCAAGGGTATAAATGAAAGGATGTAAGATTGTTAACATGGCCTCTATTAGGCATTATGGTGTCAACAAATAACAAAAAGAAAAGTGGCCACTTCCATGTGCAATAGCCGGTGAAAAGCTGCCACATTCTTATGGGTGTTTTCAGACCCTGTTTTTTTTTCTATACATGGTGACCCCATTTAGGGCCTCTGGATTCCAGGAAGAATAACCCCTTCACCCTTCACCTCTCTCTCACTTCCCGCTCTACGTAGCAACCGCCACAACAATAATGTCTAATTGGTTTACTGTCAAAGCCAATCGCACGGAGATCCTGTGAATTTATTCACATAAATAACCTTTAAAGTGGCTTCAGGAGATCGAAGGGAAACCACGGGACCAGTAGACGCTGAATTCCTCATTTAGTTGTTTGATGCTTCGGACATGGTACTATGTCAAATTATTATCTGAAATATGTCCTAGTCAGGCTTAAGAGTCATTTTTGGCCCTTATAATGGATGCCATATGTCTGTGTTCCATGCAGTTATCAGATTGTCAGTATATTTATATAGAAATATAACTGCATATGTGTTTATTATTGTCAGTAACTTCAAAATCAGCACACCAGAGGAGACTCAATTAAGTGGACACATAAACACAAGGCAGTGAAACATTGCCTTGTTCACACATACTAGCACTCTGGCAACATCTAGTGGTCATAAAGAGTAATGCATGCAGACTTGATTAAAGAAGAGCTCAAACCAAATAGGTTTGAGCTGGCTTTGGAGGGACTGTCTCACGGCAAGATAAACCTGCGAAAATATTCTTAATATAGCATACACTTAAACTGATAGACTTTTTTTTTATTTAGATGGGCCTTTTCTTTAAGTGGCTAAAATACGTTTTGCTGCCGGCCCCGTCCACAGCAGTTTGCTCCTGTGCTGGTACTCCTGTCCGCTTCCCCAAACTGGAGGCGTGCTGACCATCATCTACTGCAGGTAACACACTGACGATGGATAAGTACCTCATACAATCCTACTTCCTTTAAGGTGTAGGTTTTCCCCACATGCTGGGACTGAGAGTGCCTGACAAAATATCAAGTCAAAATATATAGGCTAAATAAAAGTGATGGATGCAAACCTACTGAAAATAAGAAAAATCCCCAAATCCATTAAATTAATTGAGTAATAGTGTTACGTATCATCCAATTTGAAATTGATCAAAACAAACAACATTACATGATGTGTAGTGTTGATGAAGAGGTACTCAGACTCATAAGGGCTGTGGAGGTACGTCAGAGGAAAAAAGTGAAAAACTCTGTGCCAAATTAAAAGGGAAAATCTGCAAGAAAGAAAGACAAGTATTTCTGTAACAGTCTGACTAACTGTCCGATTCAAAGATGCTCATGATAAAATAAATAAAGCTTGATTGATGATGGTGTTGAAGCTGTTATGTAAGAATGAGTTCATTCCTGTTTTCGTGTGTTTACAAGTCCTACGTGTGTGTTTGAGTGTGCGAGTCGGTCCACTCTGCCAATTAGAGCGAAAGAGGTTTTGGCTTACTGGCTGGTGTTTTTGTGCCAGAACAACACAAGAACTCATTTGTTGAGCACTGGCAAAGTTGTTTTTTTAATTTATTTGTTAAAACTCTTAATGACTCAACTTATCTTTAGACATTTTTTTAATGGTCCTCTAAAACAAGCACATCTGTTCCACTCATTTCTGTGTTTTTCTTTTGTGTGTGTGTGACTATATTTGACGGTTTTCACCAGTAGGTTTGATTGACACATCCTCTTAACCAACCCTAAAGCAGAACTGTGGGTGGGCGGGCTGCGAAGGTCAACAGAGAGGACCTGTTCTCAGGTAAGGGTATACCAAATATGCACATTTTCAGACACTTGACGTACATGCACACTGCAGCCACTAGGCAAGTAGTCAATGAAGCCTGTGTTACAAAGCTGGTTTTTCTCATGCACTCCCCCCTCCATCCCTCCCCCTCTCTTCCGCTCCTCCTACGGTGTGTTTTCATTTCATATTTCTGGGCCATGTTCGGTCAGGAAATGATGGAGTTTATAAGCTCTTATAGGAAAGAGCAGCCAAGAAAGGCTGTTCAGCCACTAAAATATAACAGTATTATCATGTGAACTGGTGAGTCAGTATCCACATTTAGTCTGATTCAGCCAATAAAGCCACTGATATGCATCAAAAACATGACTAATTAAGCCTCTGTACATCGGCAAAAAACAGAATAAAGTCATTTGTTTTAGAGGCGGTTGCTTTTTTAACCAAACTGTTTCAGGAAAAATATGCTGTGATCTGGATTTGATCTGATGCTATAAGGAATAAAAAATAAATAACACAAAACTTGTCCAGTGTCAGAACAAAGAGGAAGGAGGATATCAGCAACTAAAATCAGAAGTGAGCATGGGTGTAGAGGACAGTGCACCAATACAAACTTGAAAAAATGGAGTAAGTTAAATAGAGTGTTCACCACCCTTAAATTCATAAATTATAGGAAAAACTAAGTCATATATTTTTTTAAGGCTGAAAGTCGATTAAAATATTTAATCGTGATTAATTGCAAATTACTCACACTTTTTTTCATCTGTTCAAATTGTACTTTAAAGGGAGATTTGTCAAGTATTTAATACTCTTGACAACATGGGTGTGGGCAAATATGCTTGCTTCATGCAAATGTATGTATATATGTATTATTGGAAATCAATTAACAACACAAAACAATGACAAATATTGTCCAGAAACCCTCACAGGTACTGCATTTAGCATAAAACAATATGCTCAAATCATAACATGGCAAACTGCAGCCCAACAGGCAACAACAGCTGTCAGTGTGTCAGTGTGCTGACTTGACTATGACTTACCCCAAACTGCATGTGATTATCATAAAGTGGGCATGTCTGTAAAGGGGAGACTCGTGGGTAACCATAGAACCCATTTACATTCACATATGTTGAGGTCAGAGGTCAAGGGACCCCTTTGAAAATGGCCATGCCAGTTTTTCCTCGCCAAAATTTTGCATGACTTTGGAGCGTTATTTAGCCTTCTTCAGAACAAGCCAGTATGACATGGTTGGTACCGATGGATTCCTTGGGTTTTTTCTAGTTTCATATGACACCAGTATCTTCGCTCTAGCTTTAAAACTGAGCCCAGTACAACCAAAACAATCTCAAGTTGTGTAAATGCATTAAAGAAATTAGTGGCATTAAAACAACGTTTTTATAACTTTTCTAAGTTGCCTCAGAAAAAAAGGATACAGAATTACATTTATAAAAGTATATCGGATGTTTGTTTTTGGTCACATAAAAGTTTGTTCATATGACTTTAACAAATGGAGATCTTTAGTTTCCCCAGCTTGTAATTTACAGCTACATCACTGAGGGGCAGCAGCACCGTCTGTGTGTGGCTCTGCTGGACACAGTTTTAAGGTTCAGTGGTGATTGCATGAGTGGGACAGGACCTGTCTGTCTCATCGAATCCCCTTTGTGTCCAGGACGGCAGGTGGGAGACAGAAAAATGCCCGGAATGTCAGAGATGACGTTAGACGTGCACACGCTCGGACATTCACACACACACTGTCGCTCACACACTCTTTGAACCTCTAACTCAACCTCCAACCTCAGTGAAGACAAAGGGTGGCTACCTGCAGGCTAAGAGGCGGTGAGTTACAGTCTATCAGGCTCCATCAGGTCTCTACTGAAGCACAAACAACAGGTTGTTACGGCCAAAGCAGAACAGTTTGTGTGAATATAATGAATAAATACCACACAGTGAAAATACTCCACTAACAAGTATAAGTCCTGCATTCAAAACCTTACTTAAAGCGGCAGTAGGCAGAATATTTTTGGCATCATTGGGCAAAAATTCCATAATAACCTTTCAGCATATCGTAATTCAAGTGTTCTGAGAGACTTCTGCACCTCCTCATGGCTCTGTTTTCAAGCTTTAAAACATGCTATCAGTGAGGGGAGACTTTGGCCAATCACAGGTCATTTCAGGCGTTCCTATTGGCTGTTCATTCAACAGAGGCAGCTATCAATCAATCGCAAACTCCGATCAAACGGTCAAACTAGGCAGCGCTGATCAAATATGAATCAATAACATGTTAATGTAATGTCTGTTTACGGTATAAAATGTTGTCTGAAGCATCTTGTAGTGCACTGTTTAACTGTAAAATGAGAAAGTTTTCTCCGGCTGGCGGGTGGTATTTGGTGTTTCCTCAGCTTATCTCAACATTTACTATTATATATGACGTCTCCGGATTCATATTACTGTTGCATTTTACTGTTGTAGATGTTTCAGGTTGTGCTAATGTTACCTCCTTTATATACTGTTGTATAGTTTAATCTACAGCAATGCATCATATTCTATAAGATCATCAGATGTTTGTGGCGTCGCTGTCCTGTGTGAAGCATTTATCTCTAAAAAGTCAACTTTTCTTGGTGTCAGAAAAACAGCCCTGTTTTCAGCTTTGTGACGTTGCATTTTCCAGCTGATCCAAGAGGCTTTTTAAAGAGTTTATTTAGCTTAAGAAGGAGGAGGATTTTCTCAATACATAAAAGAACACTTAATCCTTCAATTTATCACAAACATTCAAAATCAACACATCTGCAGATACATTCGCTGGACGGGAAGGGGGTAAAAAACTGTAATCTGAAAATTAGCTCAAGCTGTCAGACAAATGTAGTGGAGAAAAAGTACATTATCTGCCTCTGATGTAGTTAAGTAGAAGTATAAAGTTGCATGAAGTGTAAGTACTCTGTTTTGCACTTGAGTAAATGTACCTTGTCACAGTCCACCGCTGCATGTGGTTGTCATCGGTAGTAGAACCGATGGCGGTAATGGTGGCAGAAACATCAGTAGGAGGGAGCGGTGGTATTCATTATCATCCATGTCATCTTTGTGATGATTATCAGTAGTAGCACTGCTATGTAGTTTTTTTTAAGTATGCTTATTAAAATCTTTTGGTGACATATTAATCTTAAGCATGGGAAAAGAGGGGGAGGAAGGGAGGGACAGAAGGAGAAAAAAGCAGAGCTTCTTTAGGACAGAGGACGAGGAAAGAGGAAGAGAAAAGAAAACAGGAATAAATTGGGAGTCAGAGAGGTTATCGGAAGGAGAGTTTGACCCGGGGGTAGGATTAACCCTAACCACTGACCTGACCCCCCCACACACACACAAACACACACAGACACACACACAAAAAGAAACACATGAATGCTGTAGATGTCTTATGTGTACCTGATCTCTCTCCAGACAGGATCTCGTCTTGTATTTGAGAACACAAACATGTTTACACGGATCTTTGTGAATGTGTGTGTGCTGTCTGTCAGAGCTCCCATTTAAACGCAGTAGAGCATGCGTAAGTAGAATTCAGATTGCATCGTGCTGATTGACAAATCATGTTGTACTGTGTGCTGGCTTGATCTTATCAAACAAACACATTAAAAACCAGGCCTGATGGCAGACAGCTATAATTAGCTTCTGCTACAGAGGCCATGTACACTACTGCTATTTTATCTGTTTGTTGAATGTGTAATACTGCAGGCTGTTCTCATACACCGCTCGTAGCTACGAAAAGTAATGCACTGTAATTTGCGTATTTCCCACAAATAAATTTGAGTGTAATCCAGGAACCAGGAAATATAAAGAGTGGTGAACGTGTAGGTGTTCGTATCCTGTGTGAAATCAGAAGTCAACGTTGATTTATTTGTCACGCAACTTACGTACTTATAAGTAACACCACATCTGGAGTTGTTTTAACCCAAACCACGATCTTTTCCTAAACCTAACTTAGTAGTTTTGTTGCCTAAACCTAAATTGATCTTTTCTAAAAGGAGGAATAACTTTTCCGTAACTGTTGTATGAGAATACGTTGAATATTGGCAGCAGAGCACCAGTTTGAGCTGTCGTTCAAAAACACATCAGGAATCTAACTGAGAGCGAAGTGGCACTAACAAACTCGCCTGTTAATCTTAACTTATAAATCAATTTCATTGTGCTTTTGATGAAAGCCTGCATCACTAACGTTAGGGTAGTTTTGGATAATGACTAGGGCAGACATCCAGCCAATAACATTAGAGAAGTCATGGGGCCAACATAACAGCCTCAGATAGAAACACAGCTGACTAGACTAGTCATTTAGTTTATAACTTTCATTATCTTAACAGAGTTTAACAGATTATCTACTGAGTGGACAGACTGTGATTGACTCAAACATTAAAGGACTTGTGTTGCCAACTATCCACCCTGCTGAAGTGTCCTTTAGTAATGATCCCTAAAAGCTCCCTGTGTTGTCCAGTATGTGACCTCTGACCTCCATCTGGAAGGAGGTTCTTCACAGGCATCATTATAGACCTGCATTCTTTCTAACAGCCAGCAGGGGGCGACTCCTCTGGTTGCAAAAAGAAGTCTGATTATATAGAAGTCTATGAGAAAATTAGCCTACTTCTCACTTGATTTATAACCTCAGTAAACATTGTAAACATGAGTTTATGGTCTCAATCGCTAGTTTCAAGTCTTCTTCAATACAGCATGATGTTCATTTAGTAAATTATGGTCCCATTTAGAGTCAAATAGACCATAAAGGAAGGGTTTCTTTAGGGCGTGGCTACTTTGTGATTGACAGGTCGCTACCACGGCGTTGTCCGGTCTGGGAGTTGTCCGTATTTTTGTCTTGCAATTTTAACCCTTTCACAGTGTGTTTTCAGTTCATGAAAGTTAATTGTAACATTTTGGTCGCCTAAAAATGTCGTATTCAGCATACGGTTGTACTTAGCTCCACCCTCTTGTGTCACTTCTGGTTGCAAAAAAAACAAGATGGCGACAGCAAAAACGCCGAACTCAAGGCTTCAAAACGGCAGTCCACAACCCAATGGTTGACGTCACGGTGACTACGTCTACTTCTTATATTCAGTCTATAATAATAACGCAGTGGGCTGCTTTGGTGGGGACTTATTTTTTTCAGGTACCAGTGAGACGATGAAATCCACTCTCAAGTCTTGTTGGAGTAACAGAGTAAACTACATTGGGTTGGGTCATCGGGCAGCGAGTCTCACAAGAGTTTTTGTAAGTTTTTACAGATCTCAGATCAGATTTCGCAATTTGCGGGTTACCTTCTAGACATGATCAACTGCATTGGCACCCTTGCCGAGCCGCCAGACTAGCTCCATTAAAGTGTCCTTTAGATGATAAGAAACTTGCCTTTCTTTTAGGTGTCTAAAATATTTATTTTGCTGCTGCCCCCGTCCACAGCAGTATCGTACATTGCTTTGCTCCTGTGCTGTAACTCCTGTCTGCTTCTCCAAACTGGGGGCGTTCCGACCGCCATCTACTGTATGTTATACACTGACTATGGATAAGTACCTCATACAACCCCACTTCAAAACACCCAAACGATCCCTTTAATATAAAACTATAGATTACTGCAGCTGGTATATTTAAATATCATTAAAAGTAAGCTGTCAACTGTTATGATTTGGTCGTTTGTTGACTATTGGCCATGCAAAAAAACAAATTTTCAATTTCGTCATAAAATGAAGTTAAAATAGTCTGATGGTAAGTGTCATGTGATTGCAGCACGAGCTCTGCAACATGAGAGCTCCCTTACAGGTTATTAAGACAATAACTGTTTGACTCGGCTAACGCTATAGATGAACTTCTGACTTTGAACACACACACATGCACACACACACAAAAGTTCACTCAATGCCACACTGTAAGGCCTACACAATATTTGAGATAAAAGAATGCATTGTTTGGAGTTGTGAGGAGGCCAGAGGTGGACATCTGCCGAGGGACAGTTTCCATTACATAAACTGTCCTGGCTTTGACCCCATTTATTTTTTTGAAGCACTGGGAGACAGTTTTGATGTTTAAGAACTTTGGCTAAACATTTGTATTCTTACAATTTAAGAAATATTTTCTAGAAAAGTTTCTACCAATACTGTAAACTCCCTTACATGCAATGCCTTCAAACAAGCTGACTTGTTACACATTCTTTGAGGTTACAGTAATTTCTATTCATGCTATTTTACAGTGACAGCAAACGGAGATCATTTGAGATGAACTGATTAGTATCAACCAACCAAGCAAGTCAATCAATTTCTCCAAATATGTGGTATCGTAGATACAAGCTGCTGCACTATTTACATCCGCTTATGACCTGATTATGCATGTATAGGGCACAGGGCATTGAATGTGAGACTCTCAGCGTGTGTGCGTGTGTGTGTGTCCATGTGGGGTGTTGGGGGATTGTTTGCTCAGCTGCAGAGTGTTGTTCTCAGAGCAAACAACCTCTCAGAGCTTCTCGCATCGACTCATCTCCTCCTCCGATACGAATGTTAATGACACACATTGGGGGGGAGGCATAGTAACGGGGGGTTCTGTGACACATTCGATGTGAACTTCCTGGGAATGAAAGACAACCTTCAGAGAGAGACGAGACAGGAAAATATTATCTCATCATGTTCGCTCCACGGTCCCTCTGGCAGAGTACCATCCATTGACATCCACCCACTGAGGTCGCACCACAAAATTCACTATTGTTCCCAACTGGAGAAGTGAAACGCTGTGCAGTGTGGTACAGTATTTGTGTCTCTCTGTTTGTGTTTCTGTTGAGACTCTCTTATAGGTCAGTGCAGGTAGTCAACACTAGACTGAGGTGTGTTTGAATGCACATCAACTCAGATCATTCCTTCCTCTTGAAACACACGTTTACATGCAGAAAAAAACCCTGATTGTTCCTGTTAAAGCTTCAGTAGGCAGAAGGTTTTAGGCATCATTGGGCAAAAATTCCATAATAACCTTTCAGCATATTGTAATTCAAGTGTAATAGTGTTTGAAAATGATGATATTACCCTTCACAACACTCAGAATCCTAAAACTAAACTAAGCGTTAACTGCTTGATGCACACCACTTCATTCTGTGGACATAATCAGTCTCCTTTAACCACGGTGTCTTTGAAGAAAATGTTTTAAAAATTAATATAAAAATATTCCTTAGCCTCGCATTATGATTGTGAATTCTGTATCATCTACCATTCCTTAAGAAGTCCTCGTAGGGTAGGACAGCTCTGCAGCTTAAGAAGGTCACTGACATGTTTTTACTTGTATGACTAAAGAAGGACATAATGTGCTCAGGACACTTGGGACTATTTTACCACTTTAAGATAAATGCCCCAGATCACTTTAGGGGTTAGAGGGAAAATCTAAATTCGGAGCAGTTATGTAAACTAAGCTTTTGGAGGAATCAGCCTGCAACAAATGAATGAATGAATGAATGAATGACATGACCCCGTGCCTTAAAGCTGTAGTGGGTAGAAATGGAGCAAAAATTATTTAAAAAAGTTATTTTTATAAAATGGTCACTATATCCTGACAGTAGTACATGAGACAGGTAATCTGAAAAACATCATGTGCCTCTGTGTCCTCCAGTGCTCCTAATGGCATCTGCAAGATTTCACAGACCGGAGGAAAACAGACAATCAGAGCCGACCTGGAGCCTTGCCGTTTCTGAGCAGCTGTCAATCACTCGCAAACTCCGATCAAACGGTCAAACTAGGCAGCGCTGATCAAAATGATTGTGGGCTGACATAACAAACGGCAGATGCCGCAAGTCACCATTGATGATGTATAGATGTGAAAGTGTGTGTCAGAAGGAGAATGGTGTATGTGAGTTGACACATACTGTAAATACAGGACACTTCTTTGCAGCAAAGATTAGTTGTCCTAAGACAACGGTTCGTATGATATCTTATGGAAAGTTATTCCTAATTTTTCGTGCGTTTTTCTGCAAACAAATACAAATATCTGCTTGTTACATGCACATACTGCCTGGTTCACGATTACCTGGAGGACTACATATACAAATTGATTTTGTGAGATATATAAAAAATGACATGCATTACTTTTCATAAGCTATGAACGGTGTATGAGAACAACCTGTCCTGTGTTATCTTGCATCAAACATTTAGGCCTCAAAAATGTTACTTTTCTAAATTTCCTTGACTATTGTTGCTTTAAAATCTTGAAATACCGCCAGGAATATTACTGGTACAGTATTAATATGAACATTGATTGACTTTTCTCCAACTACAATGAACCTGAGCTGAAACAGTTGGTCAATTAACGGATTGATCGCCAGGAAAATTAATTGCCAATGATTTCAATTATTATAGATTAAAAAAAAAGAAAAGTCATTTTTCAAGCAAAAATACCAAATATTTCAGGGTTTCGCTTCTCAAATATGAGCATGCTGTTATTCTTTTTCTTATCTGAAAGTATCCTGATAAACTCTGGTTTTGGGACAAGAGATCACCTTGGGCTCTGGGATCTGCATTTTTCACTATTTTCAGACACTGAAAGAGAAAACGGTGAATTGATTCATTGATAAAATATTCGCCGAATGAACGGACAATGAAAATAAGTTTAATAAGTAGCAATGCTCTGTGCATTCACCTGTAGAGCAGGCAATAACAATGCATGTAATTGTGTCAAATAACAGCCATAAAATGTGAACATAAACAGAAGGTTAACACTCTCCTCAAGTAAATGACGTTTTAGATTCCCTCACATAGTAAAAAGACTTCCTTTGTATGTTTCTTGCCCCCAAAGCATAGATAGCGCGGAACAGATACACAATGATTATGATTCATGGTCCGCTTTTTAGCCTGTAACTATGGAAACGGTGTACACAAACAACAGAAAACTTTCTGTTTCCTTCCTAAAAGGCAGTACAGTAAGAGCTGTAAATCTGAGTTTTTATCTTAAAAAAACAATTTAATAAAAACATGTTTCTGATATCAGTTTAACTTGCTCTGCAACAACACAGCAGTTTTTCTCTCTCCTCATTCTGAATCCATGCACAGTTTCCTCTCTACATAACGGCAACCGAGGTTAAAGAACTACATCATCCCAGTGAGCATCACATCATGGAAACCACAAGACCACTTTCAACCCCTCAAAGAAACACCCATTCTTATTTTCAAGTTTCCAGTGACTGATTTTTTTCCCCATCCCATATAGAGCTGACCGTTACACATAGTACGGCAATGACACCTTTTACAGTTGGCCCATTGTGCCCAACTGTGTTCAAATCAAAGTCACTCTGGCTGAATGGGCACATTCCAGACAGGACGCCGCTGCAGCGAGGGCGTTCGGTTCTCTAATATACTGAAGACATTGAGGTAGAGGCTCTTTCATTACAGCTCTATGACATTCACGCCTGCCAGGATTTTAGACTCATAAAACACTAAATGGAGCATGGCAGGAGTTTTATTCCAGTATAACATCAAGAGACCAAATAAGGTCAAGTGAACCAACTGAAACAAAAAAAATATAACTGTTTTTGACATTGCTATTTTTCTAGAGGTGAATATGGTTCATAGAGCAAATATTCAACAACAGGGGGAACCAAAATGTGGCGGATATTGTGGATCGTAACAGTAAAATGATGTGACTACAGTTTTACGGCGCAGAGGAGCGCCTCGACCAAAACAGACTCCTACTGGGCTCACCTCACAATCATTTATATTGGCTAAACATGGAATCCTTTCAGAGCAACTCAACCGACGGTAAATGGAAAGTGAAGGTTCCTGGAGGCAGGAATAAGAGTGGCTTTTCGGGGGGGAACAGGGTGAAGTTTGGATGGTGGAAAACAGCAAGATAAAGAATTTGCTTTTTCAGCTAGAGTTCTACGTCTGGAAATGTCAGCTCGTTCGCACGAAGAGGTGTATAAATGCCACGATAATGCGCAAGGTGTTTAGCGTGCGATAACTACGCCTTTCATGATTTACATTTGTACGCCATGTATCCTGCACTGACTGCAATGTAAACGCATAAATGCTACGGTAAGAGCTAGTGACGTAGTATAAAAAGTGAGAAAGACCGCTTATGGTGGATGGGTCCAACAAACACCAGACTTTTAACCCAGACAATTAGACTGTTGTATATAGGCGTTATCAGTCACTATATGCCCCATAGATGTGGGTCAATAGGGGCCTACTACACCCACTAGTAGGTTTTATCATCTATTCAGGATGATGAACCAGGGGACCAGAGTTTGCATCCTGTGTGAAACCAACAATGTGTAGTTGTCTTTGTGTTCGTAGTTATTTTATCCCAAAACACAATGTTTTCCCTAAATTTAACTGTTTTTTTTGCCTAAACCTAAAGAAGTTGTAGTTTTGTTGCCTAAACCTAAAGAAGTTGTACTTTTGTTGCCTAAACCTAAAGAAGCCTTTTTGTTTGTGTTCAAAACTTAACGTTTCATTCGGTTTTACAACATGTTATAACGTGTTGCTTTAAAGTTTCACTTTCACAATGTAGTAGGCATAGTAGGCCCCTAATGACCCACATCTATGGTGCTTATAGCGACTGGCTCAATGCAATTCAATTCAATTTATTCTCATGTAGCGTCAAATCACAACAGAAGTTATCTCGAGACGCTTCTTTAAACAGTTCACACATAGCACTCGAGCGACAATTTGCGAGCGCTGAGCCAATGCCGATTTACCTCTGATCTGGGGCTTTTGTCTGGGAGATGCAAAAAAAACATCGGCGATCATAAAATCAGGGTTAAAGTTGTGTAGTGCGAACTAGGCATTTAGGAAAGATCCTGGAAATAGCCAATAAATTATGGCTATGGTGTGGTTGGGTTAGGCAACTAAAACACTTGATCATGTTTAGGTAAAGATTGTGATTCACTTACAAAGAAAAACATTATTTGTAGATCTGTGACAATGGAGGAGGCAACTCCAGTCTCTTGCCTGAAAGTTGTTGTGCTAACGTGCCCATCCACCACCACTTAAGCTCCATACACTTAAGGCATCAAGTATGCTTCAATGTGGTCGGATGCTTCCTTATACGAACTAGTTTGTTTGAGCATAACCCCACCCCTTACTTATCATGTCGCTACATATAGGACATACTTCCTGCACTGGCACTGAATGTTGGCATTGGACATAAATCAACATATTGACACTGGGCTGACTAAAATACATGTGACATACTGTCTGTTGAGTCTGAACCAATAGAAAACACCACTGTGTCTCATATAGAAGGCCTCAATAATTTCTAATGGGTTTGATTGAGAGATTTGCCTAAACATTGCCATAGTTTGTTTGTAATAGTGAGTTATTAGAACACCAACAGCCAATATAAGTGGATATGGTTGGAATAAGCAATGCGTCCAGGACCCAGTGATAGAGTCAAAGAGATGCCATTTATTGTGTTTTGCTCAAGGGCACACTTGGAGCACTGATATTCCAAGCTGGTTTTGGAATTTAAAACATATGATTTTCTAATCACAAGACAGTCTCTCCAGCCGTCGAGCCTGTGGCAGTCCACAGCTGTGTTCAATGTGAATAATAACTAACTTCTAAATCCTGCAGAAACACTGGATTCTCTCTGACTTTCTGTAAATGTTCGAAAATAATTTTTTCGCCATCCATTGTCAAAAATCACCCACCCACATACCTACACGTGCTGACATTAAACTGGCACAGGGACAAGAGTGTTCTCAACATCCCGCTTCAAAGCTCTGTGTGTGTGAACCGACCAACCCACACCGGTCCTCTCTGATGCTCTCAAGCACACAAACAAGCAAGTGCAGTGCAGATGAAACCCCCCTCGCACCATTACCATACAAACTAAACACTTCATTTCTCACCCTGGTGCAGCGTTTGCCTCGTCTGCCACTTCCAGCTTCCTCATTGTACACAAACACATACACACACAGACACACACAGGGCAGAGGAAGTCCGGTGTACTGCCTAACAAACAAACTATCTCTCTCCTACAGAGCTGTATAAGAGGAGCCTCACAGCAGGGAGTCACTAAATGAAAACCACAGCAGCAGACAGGGGTGTGAAAATGGAAATGCAAAGGAGGACTGACCCTTATTATGGGTCTTGTAATGGGTCTTTGAGGAAGAAGTGATGAAATTCTAGTCTAGGCCATTGTCATTAAAGACTGTTTAGTGATGGATAACATTTTATCTTAGTTATTTTGCATCTTGTAGCCTATTTCACTGCATCCTTTTGGTCAGTCTTCTAAAACTTGACCAGGCATCCCGGCCCAGAATTGAGCAACTCTTTAGCCATTTCATGTTGGAGGTCAGCTCAGAAGTCTATCCTCAAACCTGCTCCTTTAATTTAAGTGCTAAAATATTGTGTATTATTCTTACTTGTAAACTTGGGGCAAATCCGTCTACCCAACTTCACAAAGAAGCAGTTGTCTGACGTCACACAACAATGGAAGCGCACATTATAAATGGCAAACCATCAACTAAAAGGCAACATAAAGTATATTTGCTTGTATTTAATTAAAATATAAGGTTACATACCATCATGCAGCCAACTAAAACCTGCTCTGCATCTAAATTGATGTCAAAATATGTCACAATGTTAGCAGGTTATGGTAAACAATCTCTGAAAGTTATATCTTCTTTGCACAAAAGTTATTTGAGAAAGCTTATTTAAAAATGCCCAAAAATGTGGAGGCTGCACTGCTGAGAGCCAGCCATGGTTTTTGTTTGCATTTGGCGTCGTGCACCTGGAACGCTTGGATGCCGGAAGTTGGAAATTTCAACTGGGAAATTTAGAAGATTCCTAGTTACGGCTGCTAAAAATCACTGCTCAGGCAAAGGGTTTGCTGACAGAGTGAAACCTTTTCATGTTAAAAAGTTAAGGAAATTTACATCTGCGCTTCAAAAAAGCAGCAAATTTCCCAAAGGAATCTAAACCTGTGACACAAAATGTAAAACGCATCGTAAAGGTGCCATAATTCTGTTTAAAGAAGCCGACTCCATATTCAATGAATTACACGATGAACAAATGAGTAATTGTTGATGTTAATCTTATTTCAGGACACATTCAGATCTAATCGCAACATCCAGAAAGGCTGTGTTGTGCTGTGTACTTTGCTGAAGCAATCACATGAGCATCTATAACATCTGGATTATTATATAGCTTTTAACTTTAACATTAGATACACTGAACAGACTCTGTCACATTAGACCCCTAACAGGATACATAGGCATCTGTCATCTGAATCGAAATACATTTAACATCAAAGAAATGAAAAGAAATCAGTTTAAAATTGAATTATGATCCATAACACATACTTGCTTTCCGTGGTAATAACATGTTCTAGTGCGATTTGAGGATTAGTCGGGGCTACGTGAGGAAGAGCTCCTTTAATAAAGCATTCATTTGTTGGGTCAGTGCCAATCTGTTTTGGGGAGCATCCACCACAGCTGTATATTTCTTTACAGCTACCATGTTGGGAAACATCTGCAGCAGCATGAATCTTACCTTCTATAACCTGCAGGGCAGCGGCCGGCCAACACAGCAGGACTAGATGCAGGGCAAGAGACCACCTGGGGAGACAACATCAGTCACATAATGTAAGTTTTAGGCAGACTTCAAAACATAAAAAACAGGAGTACAAAAAGTCAGAACATTAATTTAAAATATTATATTGTGGGTGAAATGTGTCTTTCAATGTAGAGCCCAGAAAGCTGAAGAAATGCTGCAACATCACAGGTTTACTCTGAGGTGTAACTGAGGTATGAAAGGGATGGTAAAGTCAGGTACTCGTTGAGGTAATAGTTGAATTGCCTTACCCTTGAAACATTTTAGCGAGTAAAGGAATAAAAAAAATCCAGGTTTGGAAGTGAACCAAAAGTGCATGTACGTATGTGATGAAATCCCGGCAAACTCCGTGGTCCCTCTGCCTCTCTGTGCAGACCTGAAGTCACACTGCTGCCCTCTCTCTCTCTCTCTCTCCCTCTCTCTCTCAGTACAAAGGCTCTCTCAGTTCTGAGCTGAGTGACTCTCAGACCCACGGAGTTGGGAAATTCGACTCCCTTGAAGGAAAAAAAAAACTCCCCCCCCTCACTCACTCAGTGGACCCTCTCTCCTAAACCTACTGCTTGAGTCAAGTTCCTTTCATTAATGATAATAGGATGTGCATTTAAGTTAAATCTATCAATCTATGAATCTATAAATATTCCAAAAACAAGTTAATCAATGAATGAAATCAATAAATGAATGAATAGCAAATAGCATGGCCAACTGAACCTGTAACATGGCCTTGCTGTTGAGCCTATTGACACCCCACTTCTCACCTCTATGGTGTATGATGTATGCACTCTGTGTATAGCCTCTAAATTCCCATTAGGTTCGATGCAAACAGGAAATTGCAAATAGCAGCTTCATTATATGCCCCGAGAACCAGAAAACAACCAGCACTCCTATGGTGGAATAATACTACCTATAGTCCCAGTTTTTTAGTGTGTGTTAGTTCATTTGTGTAATTAGAACAAATATAACTTTATATTGGGAAAATGCACTGTGTGAGACGAGTCAATTTTATATACTGTATATAGTCCAATATCACAAATTTGCCTCAAGGGGCTTAACAATTCCCTTAAAGGGGGAAAAAATGGAAGAGTGTGTGCGGAAACAGACCCAAATAGCAACATTATAATATGGAAAATCCGATGACATTGTAGATGGAATGCAAACATTTATGAAGAATATGGATCCTGGAGGTCAACGAGCAACCTCGAGGTGCAGCCCAACATAAGTTACAGTAAAATAACTAAAGTCTTGAAGCGAGACTACATAACTTTTGCTGAACAGTGGCCACAAGTGGCAATTACATTTGCACAAAATGGAATGATTCTTGTTTTACTTCTATGATAAAATCTGAAGTAGGCTTTAGGTAAGTGTAAGAGTACATGGTTAATAATGATTCTGTCCATGATATTTCACTTAATGTCCAATTATTATGTCCATAGACAGTATATATAGATGGACGACGTGTCTGCATTTCCTGTACAAAAGTGAAGCGAAAATATCCTGGATACAGGAGCTGCCATTTTGGGATTTTGACGTCATTTGGAACCAGAGTCTGCGCAGTAGTTTTCGGAGGACTGGAGCCAAATTCTCAAGGTCCCACCCACACACACTCGAGCCAATCATGAGCCGAGCATGGACGAAGCTTGTTAGCGTGAGCCATCTAGCTGCTACCTTAGCACCACGGTAGCTGTTTGGCTAGAAAGACAAAACAACTAACCATATCTCTATAACTACATTTATAATAATATTGACACATGTTCTATTACACAGACTCGTGACGGTTATGAAAAGTTAAAGTTACATCTCCTCTCTCGTACAATTCCCGAGCCTCCGGCTGCGACTAATTCACTCAGAGCAGCTGTCAATCATGATGTCTCAGGCCTTTTTTATTAGACGTGTACTTTGACTTTTTAGTTTGGCCTATGTCCCATCCGCTAACATGGAGGGGGAGGGATTTATGACCTATACTGCAGCCAGCCACCAGGGGGCGATCGAGATGTTTTGGCTTCACTTTTGGGGAGCTGTCATATCGTCCATCTTTACATACAGTCTATGAATATGTCCCATTATGTCCTGTAAAAACACATTCTCTGGGAGTTGGGCATGAGAATGTGTTGGTCCTGTGAGTCAGAGGTAATATTGGGGTAATATTGCAGAACCCACCTGCCAGCCTGCCTTGGCGAATAAAGATCTGTTGTTTGGCTTTTCTCCACATCTAAAAAGTCCAGGTTTTTACATGCACAAGACAAATGGTGGCTGAAAGTCATCGCATTACCTGCCAGCTGAAAAACAGTCTCAACAGTTCATCTCAAAGTTTACCAGTCATACAATTTCTCTAATAATTTTGCTTTCACATTAGACGTGAACTCACTCCCTGGTCCCCTGCAATACTCCTCTGAACAGGAAGGGTTGGTAAATGTTTAGCTTCCAAAACTGGAAAGGAATTCATGTTTTCAAAAGAGATCATTCATGTGTTACACAAAGACCATTTGCTCCAGAAAGGTCATTTAACTGTAATTTATGCACCACCAATTGTTGTCTGGTTGCTCAGTGTTTTCAGTGCTTTAATCAGTCGGACAAGAAAATATTTTCAGAGCGTTATAGTCACACCCTGGTACTGCCACCACACTGATCACAAACACTGATGTTTTACAATGCAAAAACACTCATTAGTATTAGTCTGTGTTTAGTCTTTTGTAGTCATTTCACAGCAGCAGCGTACAGAAACAACAGGTCCAGTTAGTGCTGGACTTCTGTCCCAATAAACCAGCATAGACGAAGCTTCAGGGTTCATCGAGATCAGAGGGAGTCCCAGTGAAATTATCCATGTTGTGATGTTAACACCCCACTATTAGCACATGCTGGAATGATAATGGCTCGGAGAGGAAGAAAGTTACCCTCCCTTTCCTCCTCATCCTCCATCCTTCTCCGTCTTTACAGACTACATTCTCTTCCTAAGCCACTTGTGTTTTCCCTTTTTTTAGCTCTTCTCCTAGATTAAGCTCTCAGATAAGACAAACAAGTGAAAATGCTGTTTAGCCAAAAACTTCAGATGTTACTGGAAGGTCAGTGGAAGCTGTGGGAAGATGATGGTCAGCCTCAGTGATAAACATGCTGGTAGGAGAACCTGAGATTAAAGAACAGTGGGCTAACAACTATAGGGCTGTCAATCAATTAAAATATTTATTCGCGATTTATCGCATAGTTAATAGTGATTAATCGTAAATTAATAGCACATTTTTTTATCTGTTCAAAATGTACCTTGAATATACCTTATTTAATACTCTTATCAACATGGGAGTGGGCAAATATGCTCCTTTATGCAAATGTATGTATATATTTATAATTTGAAATCAATTAACAACACAAAATAATGACAAATATGGTCCAGAAACCCTCACAGGTACTGCATTTAGCATAAAAAATATGCTCAAATCACAACATGGTAAACTGCAGCCCAACAGGCAACAACAGCTGTCAGTGTGTCAGTGTGTTGACTTGACAATGACCCAATTTCATTCACATATCTTGAGTTCAGAGGTCAAGGGACCCCTTTGAAAATGGCAATGCCAGTTTTTCCTCACCAAAATTTAGCTCAAGTTTGAAGCGTTATTTAGCCTCCTTTGCATACCCATAGAAGACATTTTCATTCACATATCTCAAGATGGGAGGTCAAGCTAGTATGAAATGGTTGGTACCAATGGATTCCTTAGGTTTTCTAGTTTCATATGATGCCAGTATCTCTACTCTAGCTTCAAAACTGAGCCCGCTACAACCTAGAAAATCACGTTAATGCGTTAAAGAAAATGAATTCATAATTTGCGTTAACGTGTTATTATCACTTTAACTTTGACAGCTCTACTAATGACACATATGGACTTAACAAAAACGGTATACGTTTAAGAATATAAAAAATTAATATACAGAAAATTATGTTTTATATACACATGTAAGAAAGTCGATATTTATATTAACGTACAAAACTCTTGGAGAAAGTCTAGATGAGGGTGAACTTTACAGCAGCTATAATGTTTACTATGTTCCCCATCTTAGTTTAGCATGTTAACATTGCTAACATTAGTAAATAGCTAGCAATAAACACAAAGTACAGCTGAGGCTGATGGGAATGTCAATCGATTTGCAGATATTTGGTCAGAAACCAAACTACTGAACAAATGTTGCCATGAAAAGTGCTAAATGTGAGATTTAGGAGAATTTATATTGCCTCCGTGTGATTTAAATGTCGGTCACCCTCCTGCAAACATATTTCAGACATCTTGCTCAATACTTTATTTAGTACTGTTGGCAGTACAGTAACTTCTATTTGCAGTGCAAACATTTAGTGACCTTCTGTACAGTCACACTTTAGTTTGACTTAAGATAAGTTTGCCCTAAATTGTCGTAATTTCTATTTGTTTGAGTTACCAGTGCTGAAGGGTTCCACTGCTGGTTGCTGCTGCTGAACAGACATCTAGTCAGGTTGGAGCAAATGATGAGTCTCTTAAAGCAGAGCCTTTAAATACAGGAAGTGGCCAATCAGAATGTACCAAGTGCCGCCACATCATGGGGGGGGATTCGGATCTGTAGTTCTAGTAGATTTTGGTTTATTTCTTTAGAGTGTATTAGTTTGTTGGTGCTTTTTTTTTTAGTTATTTCCTAAAATATTATTGTCCTGTTTTGTTTTATTTGTTGTTTAGCTGGTAGTGTTCGTCCTTGTTACAAAAATGGTTCGATCAGCCATTATACATATAGGTATGTTCCCCTTTTGTGTTCAGTTTGATTCAATTTATGTTGAGTTAGCATTAGTGGTGAAGCTCTCCAGCAAACTGTTTCGCAAAAGGGTTCATATCACGAGGCTTCATGTGCACACGAAACCACCTGTTGGTCAAAGAGTGTAAAACAGGCAGATATATCACAGATGATATCAACCATGTGATCTGTGATACAGGCTACTGTATTTTACACCAGAAAAGGCTAAGGAATGATGACTGTCAACAATGAAAAAAAAATCCATTTATATCAATATAGTGTTTATTTTCTGGTACGTATATTATGATTGTATAACAGAACTATATAATAAACTATTATTGGCTGGTGAGTAAAGCATCAAATGTGTGTAAATGAATCCTTTGGTCAAAGTGGCAGTGGTTTAAGCGGACAGAGGCCAGTGAATGTGCTTGTGTAACTACAGAGAAATGATACTGGGGAGACTTTATTCGGTTTTATTCAGGTACAATAATTTCTCAACTGTGTTTCGGCTTCGGGCGTCTTCAATGACGTCGTTGATCTAAGATGATACAAGCCTCGATACGTGCTTCACTTAAAACTTCCTGGATGACTTGACAATGCAACATCTGAGTTTACACAACAGAAGCAAGTTAGCAAAAATCTTGCAAAGCTTTGGGCAGTAAAACCTCCCACATTTACAGAAAGTACCATGTGAACCCATCATTTTCTCTTTCTTGTTTTTCACTAAAGCTCTGTGAATTGTTTTATATAGTGACACTTGTGGCCATTGTCTTGTTTTTATGTGGATCCTGGCCACCACACAAGATTCCCATTGAGGAAACAGTAAAGTGTCAAATTGGGTTAACGGTCCTGAATCTTAGCAAAAGACAGCCTGTACTTTAAAGTGAACGAACAGTAAGGATCACAGACAGCACAGAGTTGTAGTTCAGACAGCGATCAGAGCATCAGACCGAGATCATTGTTGTTGTTGTTCTGTTGTGCGTGCTGACCCAGCTAACCGCTCTGCGGGACAAACAGGAAGCCATTTATCCAAGGCCAAAGCTTCTTCCTGCAGCTCCAAGATTGTCTTTGTTCTTTTGTGTGCCAAGAGACAATGATGATTTTAGGATTGTTGGAAACTGAGCCTGGGCCAGTTATGTAAGAGATGACAGCAATCCAGCTCAGCTCTCATCTGGGTCAGACAGGAACCTATTCCATCGGACGCGAATGTATCACCTTCTGGTATATGTTACAATAGGAAGTGATTAAATGTTTTAATGAGAGATGCAATTACATAAACAACAAAAGGGTGACAACATCAATTCTGATTTTGCTGCATTGTGTTTCAAATTACTGAACCTGCAATACAATGAAATGTTTAAAAGATGAGAAGAGGGCAATCAGAGAAATCACAGACCAATCAGCTTCATTTCCTTTGTCTATTGACTTCCTGCTTTGATGTTTCCTGCCTTTTTGTCTGTGTGTGTGTCTATGTTTCATGTTATGGGAGTTTCCATCCAAGTCTGAATAAACACTTCCCAATGTGGGCAAGCTCATTAATCACCAATCGCAAATTAATCACATGTTTTTTTATCTGTTCAAAATGTACCTTAAAGGGAGATTTGTCAAGTTTTTAATACTCTTATCAACATGGGAGTGGACAAATATGCTGCTTTATGCAAATGTGTGTATATATTTATTATTGGAAATCAATTAACAACACAAAACAATGACAGATATTGTCCAGAAACCCTCACAGGTACTGCATTTAGCATAAAAATATGCTCAAATCCTAACATGGCAAACTGCAGTCTAACAGGCAACAACAGCTGTCAGTGTGTCAGTGTGCTGACTTGACTATGATTTGCCCCAAACTGCATGTGATTATCATAAAATGGGTATGTCTGTAAAGGGGAGACTCGTGGGTACCCATAGAACCCATTTACATTCACATATCTGGAGGTCCGAGGCCGCTACAACCTAAAAATTCCAAGTTGCGTTCAAGAAATTAGTGGCGTTAAAACAAATTTGTGTTAAAGCATTTTTAATGCGTTAACTTTGACAGCCCTAATATGCACAAATGGTCCCTAAAGCTCTGATAGAGCTTGGCTGCAGCTTGTTAGCGTGAGACACCTAGCTGCTACGTTAGCACCACGGTAGCTGTTTGGTTACAAAAGACACGACAGCGAACCATAATATCTCTATAACTATGTTTATGATCAAACTGACACATGTTCTATTACACAGACTGGTGACGGTTATGGAAAGTTAAAGTTACATCTCCTCTCTCATTCAATTCCCGAGCCGCCGGCTGCGACTACTTCACTCAGATCAGCTGTCAATCATGACGTCTCCCCTTTTTATAGCATCAAATATCTAATTTGTTTTTGTTGAACTAACAAATGACAAAACATAATAGTAATATTAATATGAAAATACTACTATATAGGCTCCATGTTGCTCAGTTTTCCTCATAGTTTGTTTTAAATTCACACATACACTTCAACATTTTGCTCCAATACAAACAAGTCAACAACTTAAATCAACTAAAATGTACTAAAATGCTAAAATCACAAAAGTTGCATTTCCTCTGTTGCATTTTTCTCTTTCTTTCTGATCACGCTTGGCACACCGATGTTATCTGTGACAACAAAAACAGCTGATAAGCAACGTTCAAGACAATCTATAGATTACAATCAAAACTGCCACATTTACCCTTAAACTGTCCTGATAGTTATCAATGGGACTTTGGATTTCTGTAAAAGATACAATGGCTTAAAAACATGCTCAACTCATTCAACGAGTCTAAAGTCAGTGCTTGTCTTATGACAATGAAGAGTTTCATCAATGGCACTGAAATAAATAAAGGCACTATGTTAGCATCCTTCGTTGAAACCAATGAGCCAGTTGCCAGCTAGCACGATCAGTGAAAAGCTGTAGTTCTTTCCTCCAACAAGTGCCTGGTGAAGCAATATAGCATGTTTAATTGAAATGACAGCTCTTTCAGAAAACACAGTTCATCTGAGGAAAGAGCCTCTCCACGTTGCGGCCACACAGTGTATAGATACGGCAGAGTTAAGGAGCCCCAGGAGGAGGGGGCGTAGAGAGCCCTCTGCGTCCCCAGACGGTGCACTGAGCTCAGGCTGTGCTGCAGGTACACTCCTCTGTCCTTCCCACTGATCATGGTCCTCCTGACTCCTGTGAGAGGGAGTGTACTGTACTTCCTCTGTCTCACATCTTTGTCCATATCTCCTTTCCCTCTGGGATCCTACTGTCCAACAATATTTCCTCCCAGTGCCATTCCAAGCAATTAGGACCGTCTTGGTGCTAGGAGTATATGGTAATGACCTCTCGACCGCCTCCACGGACCAACAGCACACGGTCCAGGCCATCCATCAGGACCTCCAGGAACTCCATATCTGAGAGACGCATTCTGGTTAAGGACATACTGTTTCATCACAGCAACACATGCTGCTATTTTCAGATTTATCCACTCTTAAGAGTGTTTTTTGAACATTTCTGGGTGTGAAAAATGCTTCCGTCAATGGTGGAACGTAACTAAGTATTTACTGAAGTACTGTACTTAGGTACAAATGTGATGTGCTTGTACTCTAATTGAGTATTTCCATTTGATGTCACTTTAAACTTGTACTTGACTACGTAGCCTAAGTGGTCTAAATTGTTGCAACCCACAACACCTGAAACAATTTAACTAATTTTAGTATTTGTTATTTACGATCAAACTAAATGAATAGTTTGTCATTTTGGGAAATACTTATTCACTTTCTTGCTACGAGTTAGATAAGAAGATCGATGATAATGAATGGTAAGTTTGAAGCTACAGCCAGCGGGCAGTTAGCTTAGCTTAGCTTTAACACTGAAAGCAGGGATAAACAGCTAGCCTGTACGACGGCATATTGGGGCCGTTGTTGGTAAAAAAATAAAAAATTACAGAGCCGGGGGAGGGGGGAATATTCTGAGAACAAACTCAAAATTTACAAGATTAGTAGTCGTAAATTTACGGGAAAAAAGGTGAATATTCTCTGAGATAAAAGTGGAAAATTTACAAGATAAAAACTCAAAAATTTGGGAGATTATGAAGTCGTAAATTCCGTGTGTAACTATGGTAACAGTGTGTTCGGAGTCTTCTTAACGGTTGTTTTTTAGTGTTAGCTGTGCTGAAATCAAAGACATGCCTTCGTGTAGATATATCGAGTCAATTAGTGACCTCTAGAGGTGTTGGGAGGTGGAATTTATTAACGTGAACTATTCCTTAATATGCCAACATTTGTTGAATTGATTGACTGGATTACTGAATGATTCATTGACTAAATGAACGGCAGCTATAGCTGAAAAAAGGATACAGTTCTCATCCCCTTTCTTGTTCTTCGGCGGTCCCGGCATGTTGAGCAGAACCAGCTGTGAGTCACTGGAATTCTTGAGCACCGCCTCGTTCAGCTTCACGGCTGTGTGCATCCTCCGCACGTTGGACTGGTTGCTACGTGAGACCACAGATATTAATCAGAGCATCGGTTATCCTGCCATTCGCTACAAGGGCTGTTTCAGTATGATAATCTAAATCAGCGATCTAGCACAGTATGAAGCGCAGTATGACTGATTGGGAATCTGATGATCTTGGAGGCGAATACAGCACACAGACGCATGCGGCTTCCGTATTTGTCATCATGCACCCTCTTACAAACTGAACTGGTGAGCTACTTTCACACAGGCATGCCAACACAGACACATGCAAAGAGAGTTCATGCACGTGCAAACAAAAAGCGAACAATAAAGTGACTTACAGATTCTCCCACTCACTAGAGGAAGAGAGCAAAAAACAACATATCCAACATTAACACAATAATAAGGGCTGCTCCTGGATTGTTTTGGATTATCTGTACAGATAGGAAAATTAGCATTCCTCTGCCATCAAACAGTGTTAACAAATTACATTTGAATGCACTTAAAGAGATAGTTCAGGTGTTTTGAAGTGGGGTTGTATGAGGTGCTTATCCATCGTCAGTGTATTACCTACAGTAGATGACGGTCGGCACGCCCCCAGTTTGGAGAAGCAGACAGGAGTACCAGCTTGAGAGCAAAGCAATGTACTGCTGTGGACGGGAGCAGCAGCAAAACGTATTTTAGCCGCCTAAAAGAAAGGCACATCTAAAAAAAACAATATTAGTTTAAGTGTACGCTAACTTAGAATATTTTCACTGCTTTATCTTGCCGTCTGACAGTCCTTTCCGATGGGGAACTGAAGCTGTTGTATACATCTACGCTCTCGCTAAAGACACCAGACTGCATTGAAAAAAACATCAAATTTACCTCGCAAAACACGGGGGTTGCTGGTCTACCGCTGCCTTGATCTGTTAGTTTGTTTTGTGTTATTGTGTGACTTTGGTGAATCCGAACTAACCAAAGTGGTACAATAACACAAACAAACTAATTGATGGAGGCAGCGGTAGACCAGCAACTCCTGTGTTCTGCGAGGTAAAATTACAGTTTTTTTCAATGGAGTCTGGTGGCTTTGTCGAGAGCATTGATAACGGCTTCAGTTCCCCTTCGGAAACATAGACTGTAAAGGTGTCTTACGGCATGGTAAACCGGCGAAAGTATTCTAAATATAGTGTACACTTAAACTGATATTTCTTTCAGTTGGCTAAATTATGTCTTGCTGCTGGCCCCGTCCACAGCAGTATATTGCTTTGCTATTGCTGTAGGTAATACACTGAATATGGATAAGCACCTCATACAACCCAACTTCAAAACACCCAATCTATCCATTTTAAGAGGACAACCCTTGAATAGTTCTTGTAGCTAACAGCAGCATATATAAATACATATAACATATACTGTATAATAACAACAATGATAACAGTATAATACATTATGATAAAAATATCTAACTCAACAAATAAATCATTTTGTTTAGTGTCAAGTTGAATGTGAACATAATGTTTGGGGGCACTATAACAAAAATCAGAGAGTGCATCTTCAAGATGTTTTGCAGTAAATCTGGATCTACTTACGGTTTCATATTAAACATGTCCTTAACTCCCATGCCTTCTCTGTGTTTGTTCCTCTCATTGATCAGTTTGTCTTTGGTCCAGGTCATGTGGACGCGATCTGGTGCGGCACCTGCAGCTTTATCATTCATCGCAGAATGAGACGCCGTGTTCCGGTCATGGATCAACTGAGCCTAAACAAAGGTCAGGTCAGATGATTGAAAAGTCAGTTTGGTGTTTTCAGCCACGTTACATCCTTCTTCTTTTCTAATCCCCAGTAATACAATGTTGGATTTCCAATTAAATCCTTTCTAGTAACGGCCTAACTCAAAAAGATCAAACTGATTCTGCATTTCTGTTCAGTAGTATCGTGTATCTTAACTTAGTAATAGTGGAAATTTTACCCACAAAGCAACAAATTGTCATTGCAAATACAGTATGTCATTGAGGGATGTGAAAATATGACCAGAAGAGGATATGAAGACAATTTGTTTGGATGTAAATGGTGTTGGTTTTAGGGCAGTCAGGTGATAGACAGGTTTATGGTGATGACAGCACATGCAGGAAGAGAACACAGAAACACACACTGTCTTTTACAGTGGACACAGTAAACCTCCTGCTCTGTTTATGTGATCTCCTTTAAAGGAACAGTGTGTAACATTTCGGGGGATCTATGGTGCAGAAATGGAATATAATATTCATAATTATGTTTTCTTTAGGGTATAATCACCTGAAACTAAGAATCGTTGTGTTTTCGTTATCTTAGAATGAACCCTTCGTATCTACATAGGGAGCAGGTCCTCTTCATGGAGTCCTCCATGTTGCTCCCCCATGTTTCTACAGTAGCACAGAACGGACAAACCATACTCTGGCTCTAGAGAGCCTTTCGCGTTCTTATGTTACCTGAAGGCCACCGTAGTTCTCCGACACGCTCAATTGGTCTGCAACCACACCACTAGACGTCGCCAAATCCTACATACACACTGTATCTTTAAAGACACAGTGAAATAAAAAGGACATTTTTCAAGTTCCAAGTTAATTGTGCACTTATCTCTTGTTATATGCCCCAAAAAAAATATTTTATAGGGTCAATTATCTAGCATGTGCTGAAGTCTGACAGCTGCTAGAATAGATGTCCGTGTTCAGAGACAAGAGGGACAAAAATCCAAACCATACTTGAGTATCTCAATAACTACTGGCTAGTAACAATAGGACGGGGATACTGAAAGACCCAAAACTCTGTTGCTGTAAACTTTAAACATGATCCAGAACATTTTGACCCATTTTTGTGTGTTAGAAACTCAGGGAATTTAGGTTACTAATAACTGGATTGAGTCTCATGTAGACCTCCAGTTCTGGGAGTCTGGTGCACATTTAAATGCACTCAGTGAGGAATTTGTCTCCCTCTAGTGGCAGCTTTTGGTCCCTGCGTCTCTGTCCAATGATGAATGGAGGAACGACAGCAAATACACAGAGGCTGAACATTTTATCCCGGAGTTCAGCATCTGATGACAGCACTGTCTAAAAGCATTGTTATGAATGGATTATGATGGGAGAAATGATGGCGTGATAAATGGAGAAACCAATGGTTGGCCACTATGGGCCATTTTGGTCGCCGTGGCTACCTCGTCCTCTGGTATGCACAGGGTGTTGAGGGAAGGGACACCTGATGACTTCTTTCTCTTTATGGAGCCGCGTGACACATCTGTGATGCTCTGAATCTGAGCCCGTTGTCCAATCACAGAGCCAGGTTAGGGGGGGGGAGAGTTCAAAGGTCAACAACAGCAGAAAAGACCATGAGGAGTTACGTTACGCCTTTGTCCTTGGGTGGAGGATAGCCGTATCAGTAAAGTACAGCTGTAATATCATTTTTATGGTGGTGAATACAGTTTGTTATACGTATAATATATTTGTTCAAGTGTGCCGTAGCTCTTCTTATAGTATAGTTTTGCATCAAAGTTGAGTGTTGTGGACAGTACCTAAGTGTATCTAGGTAAACCTTTCAATTTAACAAATCTTAATTACCATTACACTTGCATCTTTTTACAGTGCATATGTTATAACATGTGTGCCACGTACCTCCCTCTCCTTCTCAGTGCGGGACAGCTGCATCTGTTTAAGCATTTGAGACCTCTGCTCCATCACCAGCGTCTTCTCGTAGGTGAAGGCTGAGATGTCACCTTCATGCTAGAGGGACACATATAGAACAGACTTAAAGTATAGTCTACCACCTGGATCAGAAAAAAAAAGGAATTGACTGAATTGCGAATCGTCTCACCATCTCCACCACTTCCACCTGTGCATCCAGGCGCAGATGGTAGAGAAACGTCTGGAGGTCTTTCTTCATCTGGATGGAGTTGTCGTCCATGTGGGCCACCGTGAAGATTCGCATTTTACACTTCCTCCATACCTGCAGAGACGGGAGATGTATCAGTAAAGCTGCCAATCCAAGAGCACTAAATCCTATCTGTGACCTTACTGTAGGTACGAGAGGCATGCGAGTAGGAAACTCTCAGCAATTACGCCATCTTAAAGCAGCTATGTGAAGAATTACAACATCCATTTTTTACTATTATGAGTGAAGAATTTTGATTGATTTGAAAGGATTGTTTGGTCTAACTATTGTTAATCGCGTTCAGCCCTAGTTTAAAAAGATGACTGTGTAGTTTTTACATGATTATTGACTCTTTTTCTTGCTTTTTAGAGTCTGTTTTCTCATTGATATTGAATCCCATACAGTCAAAATGTCAATAATTCATGTTTTGTTAGTAATTGATAATGCATTAAATAATCTAAAAGGAAAAGACAATTTAGACAACACACACACACACCTTGTGTTGACTAAGTAAAAATGGCAGCAGCATGAGCAGTCCGCCATCGTGTACGATCCACCACACATCGATGGTTCCCCCCTCCAGACGATCCTGGTTACTATTACTAGGGAAATGGTCGATGTTCTTAGCAACCAGCAGAGCCAGATGAGCTTCCGTTGTTTCTCTCACTGTTTCTGCAGAGAAAAAGACAGAGAGTGAGCATTTCAAATGTTTTTTTTTAATGTCAGGGCCATGGTATAAAGCCTCATAAGTTCTTTGTCTCCCTTCTACTGTTCCGTTGCATCTTTCCCTTTTTCTCTTGCAGAGATAATAAAGGTTCCCGCTACTTGTTGCCAGACTGCCAGTGTACAAGAACAACTCCTTTGTGTCTTCAAACTGCTGAAATCTTGTGTTAAATTATAACCCATAATTGTAAACTTGTTAGTAAGTTTAGAGAAAGGTGCCTATTAGAAATATGGGACCTTAATTTATGGAACCAATTATTGAAAAAAGGTATTATACGGAAGCCCTGAGAGGCAAGTTTGGCAGGTGAAACATTTTTTTTTGTTGGCAAAGGGAGTGTGTTTGTTGTTGTAATACTCATTCTGGCCACAAGAGGCTTAAGTGCACCACTACCCCATGTTCTAAATAGGACTAAAAGCATTCATGTTTTCTTCCAGGTGAGGTTTAATTTCTCCACGCACTCTAACAACAGGGTGCATATATTATGTGTTATGCCTAGTTCACACTACACGACTTTAGCCCTGATTTTGCTTTGATTTAATTTTGTCACACACTAACTGTGTAGTTTACCTATGAAGTTCCTCCTCGCGGAGGGGTCCCGGGCTTGTGTCCAGCCTGTTGGCCAGGCCATCAGCACGGCGTTGTGTTTCATTCCTCCCAGTCCTGCTGACTGGATGAGCAGGGAGAAACCGTCTCGCAGGTTGGACGACACCACCACATGGGAGAAACCTTTCATCTTCTCCGCATGCATGGCTGCTTTCAAGTTCTGCAGGGATCAAGTGGAGCAAAGACAGTAGGATAATAACTTAAAGTTCTTGTTGATAACATTATATAGACGAATATTTGTTAAAAAGTAATACATCCACAGAGCCTTTAGAAAAGTGCTGAATTTTGGCAATTTGCTGCTTTAACTATGACCTCATTAATAAACATATTAAATTTAGAAATTGAACTGCTGTACCTGTGACTTCTATACTGGAATACAACCATGCAGAGAACTAAACAGGGACAGCAGATGACTGAGCAAATTGACCAACCTGCTCTCCGGTCTTGACATCATTCCTCCGGGTCATGTAGGTTCCCTCCAGGACCGAGCAGACGATGGTCAGTCCCTTTCCTGCCTTGAGCTGCGTAGTGAAGGACAGGAGACGAGGGTGTTTCACCGCAAGGTCCGAGTCCAACTTACACAACACCAACAGCTGAGGCCTGAAGAGAGACAGAAGAGATGTAAGTAATAGAATACAAGCAAAAACAATATGCATTAAAGTTTTTACACGTATGAATATGTTTTAATCATTTTTTATTGCCAATGTGTGAACAGACAAGGTACAAGACTACATGGAAAAAAAACACAATATCTCTAAGTCTGCTGCATCAATTTTGATCATTTCCCATCGTGAGTCTGACAATGTTACAGTGAAATGGTGCTGTATTTTATTTTTAATTTTTTTGCTGTCTTTTAGATCTATTTTTGCCCTATTTGCCTCAAAGCACACGTTTGTTTGGACTACATTTTGCAAAGATTTTTGGAAGACATTTATTTTTTTTCATTTTCTTTTCATTGAAAAATGCATAGACTTAATATCTTCAAAAGCAATCCAGGTATAACAATAAATAAATATCCCACAAATAGTTCATCAAGTTTTGTGCGTCCCTTCCTCTGACTTCATTACGATTAAAGCAAATCACAACATACACACACTCTTACCTCCAGTTTTTGGTGTGTAGCGGTACTTCCTCCAGCCGGATGAGAGCATAGCGTGCTGCATTTAAGGACAGACCTCTGATCCCGTCTCCCCATTCCTTCTCTGCCCTGCAAAGTCCAAAAGAGAAGTTTCACCTCTTTTCCAGATGTTTAAGAACAAAATTAGACATTCAAATGTTTTATCCAGTCTCAGTGGCATGAAAGATGTAAAGCTTCCTCTACTGTCTCAACAGATCTCTTGATCTCCTGACCTGAAACCCTCCAGACTCACCCTCTGTACTCGATGTACTTATAGATACAGCCGGCTATCACCATGGCAACCAGGGCGTAGTACCAGGAGGAGATGAACATGAGCGAGAGACACAGACTCATCCCTAAGAAGGACAGGGTCCTACAGGACACACACACACATACAGAACATATTAATATCTGTGGTTGTAATCAAAACTTTGGAACGCTCACATCTTACATAAAATGTGCAGGATTAATTTTGAGTTGAGTTGGAAGCTGTTTTCTTACCAGTGATAGAACTTGAAGCGAGGTCTCCAGTTGGGCGTACGGAGCAAAGTCTGAACAGCACAGGCCAGGTTAACGAACAGATAGCACATGAGGAAAAACCTGAGCAGACACACAAACAGAAAAGATCATTAAGGGGAGACACTACAGGTAAATACATTGCTTTTCATGCACTGGTCAATTTAGAGATTTGGGACTATTTTGCTTCCATTATGTGTCTTCTTTCAGACTAGTGGGAGTGTAATTAAAAAGTAAAGGAAAGTAACCCAGACTGAAAGCAGGTTGGATAGAAAGTGGATCAGTTGTTTGTATTGTCTAAACCACGTACATGGAGAGGATGGGGGCCACAGCATCCAGAGAGGCGATGAGGATTCCTATCTCACAGATCCCAACTGTCAGCAACAGAGCCCAGGTGGGTTCACCATTAGCCTTCCCATGACCAAAGACCTGAAAAACACAGTGACAGAGAGAGAAGGTCTGGTACAGTACTCCATAATAACACAAATACAAACACATCTTATCATCAAGGTCAAACGGTACAGCTGCCAGACCAAAGCACCCTTGGTGATTGTTGGAAAGAGTAACGACGACAGTTTTATTTTGTTCCAGTTTGAATGAAGTGTTTTACGATGCTCCGCTACATTCAGCTGATCTCAACATAAACAAAAATACACGTGGATGCTGGCGCAAGCTGAACGGAGAGGGGGGGCAATCGTACTCAGGCACCTTGGTGGAGGTCTGCGCTCTGCGAGTGCCATTATAGTTTATTAATAAAAAAACTATTTAATGTGGAATGTGTCTATAACTTTCATATTGCTATACTCGATGACCGTTCGCATCTGGCCGAACAGCGTCACTTAGCTGTGATACGACATACCACGACATACCACGGCCCGTCATGAGCTATTGCTTTATTAGTCAATTTCGGTATCATATTTAAACTTCAAATTCATTCAGATGAAGGCAGAGCGATTTCGGGTCAAATTAGTGTGAAGGAAGAGTATCTGTAGCGTACGTGACTGGTACAGCAGATTTGGACCACTCCTGATATTCCTTCAGGCAACAGGAACATCAGGCAATATAATGGATCGGTGTCTATGGCTTCTAAGAATGCCTCAAGGGAAAAGGTTGCGCTTTGTACGAACAAGTATGTGGCTTAAGATCACGTCATGAATCTGACTTAGACTTTTCTTAGGACCTTTCTCAAGGACGACTTTAAGAGAAAACAGGAGGTTATGGGTGAATGAGGCCTACTGTCTTAAGTTCACATCAATCAGCGGCTTAGTTAGAAGTTGGTCTAAATCTATATTTGGGAGTTTATAAACTGCTTTACTGTGGCAGAAGTTCGTCAAATCAACCCTCCAGCACGCAACATAAAGGTAAGCAAAACCTTTGAACATGCCATTACTGTGTAATGTCATTACTACGATGCACAACAGTGTCATGAGGGATGTGAAGAAGCTGAAAAGACCCTTTCAAGACCAAATCAAATTGTGCAGGGAACCAACAGTCATTTTGTTTTTGGGTGACGCTTGATTGTAAAAAGGGCACAGGACAGTAACATATGAAACGCAAAGATACTTCCAACACTGACCTGTAAGAACGGGACGATGTCATCCCGAGCGATGGCCTGCAACAGCCGGGGGGCGCCAGTGAGGCTCTGAAGCCCCGCCCCGCAACAGGAGAAAAATGAGCCAATCACAATCACCCAGGGCGACGGCCAGGCCAGGATACCAATCACTGGGGTCCTCTTTACTGAGAAACCAAACCTGAAACAACCACAAGCATTCATGCAATATACTCTGTACTGTATACTAGATATACTATGTGAAAGTCAAAAACACATTTCCATTCAACACCAATGATTCTGTCTGTAAAAACAACTATTTGAGCTTTCGATCAGTTAATATTACACTTACTTGTCTCTCAGCACCACTCCTTCAATACAGGCTCCAAACAAGACCACACAGGAGATGTCTGAGCATCAAGTTAAGACGGTAATACTCACACTTTGTCTTTACTTTGCGGTAACAAACCTTATCTGTGACATTACAACACAAATAAATATAAATAGAACTGGCAAAATCAGTGTTGCTGCTCTCTGTCATCAACTGAGTATACACTGTATAAGAGTCTAGAGGATACAGAAGAAAGAGGTGGTGAGAATAGCCATTATGGTTCCTATTGGGATGGACCTCGAAGCATCTCTGAGATCACCAGACCTATTAGAACCAGCCATTATACCTGAAATAAAACACACACACACACACAATGTAAAAGTTTGAGGAAGAAGTATTAAGATCCTTTACTTGTGTAAAAGTATCAATACCACAGAGTGAAAAATGCTCAATTAAAAGTAAAATTCCTGCATTTAAAGTTCTACTTCAGTAAAAGTACATAAGTATTAAAAGCAAAATGTAATTCATGTATCAAAAATACATGATATGCCCTTGCTCATGTTATATGTTGGTCACAGAACGGGGCTAGCCACAACAGCGAGCGTTAAAGGGACTGTTTGTAACTTTTTAAGCGTATAAATGTACCGGGCCGGGACACATGCGCGCTCGCATATGCGCGTTCGCGTGTGTTCCGCTGCCTCTCCTCCTCTGCCTGCTTGCCTTCACTCAGACAGAGCGCGCGTTCTCGCTCAGCTCGCTCCACCTCTAAACGTGAACGTGCACTCACTCCACACTGCAGAAGAGTTAGTTTAGCTCTGAGAATATCTAGTGAATGTACAGTGGACATTTGGGCAGCTCCTCCAGACCAACAGAGGTTTCCCGTGTCTTGTGAAGTGACGGAGCTCTGCAGAGAGACACGCTGTAGTCTCGTTACCGACCGGGTGCCGGTGTCTCCCTGCTCTCTCCGGCTGCGGGCGTAGAGAGCAGGGAGACACGCTGCAGAGCCACATTACCTCAACCTGCGCTGAGGCAGGAAAAGCCAAGACTAGGATCAGATCTAAATCATGTTCATGGAGAGACCTTCGTCTGGTCAGCTAACATTACTGCCAAGCAGCTGAAATATAGAGTGATATTGTGCTTTTAGCTGACGTGTGTCGCCTCACTGTTTTGAGCGATGCTCGTTCAGGTATATTTAGAGCGAGCAAGCGCGAGCCCGACGCTGACTTTCGTTGATTTCACGGCCACAGGTGTCGCTGTTAACAAGCATTTCTGAAAGTTACAAATAGTCCCTTTAATGTTAGCATCACATTTGGGGTCTGATTAGTTCATGTATTACTCATCGCACTTTATTCGCGGTGCGAAAGCAAAAACAAATTGGCCTCATTCCGGAAAAAAATTACGTTGCTTTTTCGCAGCGCAATATTCAAGTTCTGTGTGAGAGTATTCATGTTGACGTGCACGAAAAATGCGCCTTAAGACTCCTATTATATTATGTTTTGTTTGATATTTGATACGATACGATACGATACGATACGATACGATACGATACGATACGATACGACACGATACGATGCGATACAACTTTATTGTCAGCTCTCACTGAAATTCCTTTTGCATCCATAGGCATCTCAATTTGAGAAAAAGTACACATACAATAGACATACTGTTACCATAAACAAACAGTCAAATAAGACCCATCAGTTGTACATACAAGACAAAGACCAAAATAAATCACAATTAACCATAGAATACATAACAAATTAAAAAATTACCTGTGACCGAGGGGAAGTATATTCCCACCAGCAGAGTGAAGTAGGTGGCGATGTCATTGAAGACGTAGGGCTTAGACGTGTCAGTGGACGGGTCCTGGGCTGGTACTGAAGGCTGACTCTTCTTCTCTATGAACGTATCAGCTGGGCCATAGTCGCCCCACAGGTTGTCTAACGGAAAGACACACAGAGAAAAGCATCATCAGTCGGATGAACATCAGGATTCATCCTCTGGGGCAGTGAATACCTTGTGGACAAAGTTGATAATTTAGCCTGAAGGTGGCACCAGATGAAATATAATTAGGAAAGCTCAGAATCCTTCCTCTCCTCCTCCTCCTCACCTTTGATGACTCCGCTCAGTAGCCCAGGTATGGCCCGCATCTCTGTCAGGTTGTTCAAGGTGAAGTATTCGTCACAGGTCGCGTTGGCATATTTACTGTCACAGAAGAGGCTCCATACCTCGGTGAATACAGTTATGTTTTTCACAATCTCCATCTTTGCGCATGTTTCAAACTTTTCATTCATCAGAGATCGGTTCCCCAACAGACAAACGCTGCAGAGGAGAGGGAGAAAAGCGTAGTGTAGTTAGATGGAAGCTGCTGTATCTGTTGTGATAGATGGAGCTCTGGTTCGCTGGGAAACAGATGCCTTGGGACAACTGAGAAACATAATGAATGAATGAGGGATTTTCCATTTTGTTTTTTACAGTGGTTGGTGCGTGTTTTGCACAACACCTTCTCACTCTCAACTCATCAAATACAGCAGCTTGGTCAGTGGCGTTACGCTCTACGTACCCCTCTAGCGTCTTGTACGTGTCAATTTCTGCTAATTACAGCTGAGGGTGTGCGCTCACACGCCCTATGGGCACAACCAGCAGCGGTCTACTACATAATACATATATTATATTCTCAGCACAGTCTTTCTGTATTGATGCAAAATGTAATGCGAGGGAATGCAAAAGAAAAAAAATCTGAAATCTGTCTGAAAAAAATAGTGATGGATGTGTACATTCATGGGCACATTGCAAACAGGAACTGCTAATTGCTAGTTCGGCATACTTTTAATGGTCAATACATTTACCAAAGTGTAAACATAAAGTGTCAGACTTTGAAACCACTTGATCTATCATGCTGACATAAAAACAAAATCAACCAATTAAATCAGACACACTGAGCCAGCAATGACAATCAATCGATAGCATGTGGCAATGTAGTACATCTCATCTGTCCTTTTGTATAAATATCAGACAATGGAGGAGTTGAATCATAGAAATAGAATAGGAGTAGAGTGGACATTGAACTGTTTCCCGTGGTCATTTGAAAATTACGATTGTTGTTAGTTGTTATGGTGACAACACATGTCACTGAGCCGTAAAGTGTGGTTCCAGCTCGTCGGGAAGAGAGCGGACAACTGCTACGCTGTTTTGAATGGGAATGGCCATTCTACTCCTCTTATATTTCTATGAGTAAAATTTTGCATATTGTTGATAAAATATTTCAGTTTTAAAAACATGCCAGTGAGAAATGATTATTTAGCTGTTTATAACTCACTTAATCTCTGGTGGTTCGATGAGCGTCTTGATGACTCCTGCATAAGTGGCCATGATCGAGAGAACCACACAGGCCAGAAACACCAGAGCCAGTTTGTTCACATACCTGCAGAAAGAAAGGGAATACATGTGAGTCTGTGTGCTGGTGTGTGTGTGTGTGTGTGTGTGTGTGTGTGTGCGTGTGTGTGTGTGTGTGTGTGTGTGTGTGTGTGTGTGTGTGTGTGTGTGTGTGCGTGTGTGTGCGTGTGTGTGTGTGTGTGCGTGTGTGTGTGTGTGTGTGTGTGTGTGTGTGTGTGTGTGTGTGTGTGTGTGTGTGTGTGCGTGTGTGTGTGTGTGTGTGCGTGGATACTTACTTCACCCCTACAAACACTACCAGAGCCATCAGGAGCAGGCAGCCTGTGCCGTAGACGCGCATGTTGTTGAGCTTTGCTGCACTTTCACCTCCTTCAAACACCGTTGCTGTTGGGATGATGTACGTCTGGTAGGGGGGAGACAGCAGAAAGAGAATGAATGTGTCATTAATACGCTACTGTTGTGGCTGACCTCTTATCAGTCGGAGCGGTAACATACCAGCAGAATCTCTATGGTGCCCAGTATGTACATGGATCCAGCGAAGGTGGTTCCGAGGTAGAAACACAGACCCACCGCTCCTCCGAACTCTGGACCCAGTGATCTGGAGATCATGTAGTACGAGCCACCGGCTTTGGAGACATTAAAAAAGTTAGTCAGACTGCTACGAAATGTTTATCTTGGTATTTTAAACTTTATTAAGTTTGATAAAATATCATTTTACATTTTGACTTCCACTGGGGAAGATGGGAGAAGCTCTGAGTTGTTCAAAATGTTAAATATGCTCATCTGATTCACCCTCGGTCATCACCTTATACTCATTGACATTTAAAGTAGAGTTTGAATTTATTGTCAAACATTTTTATTAAAACATCATAACATTAATTATCAAATCAAGTATCATGACTTTATCAAAGGAAATTAATGTAAAGAAATTGTTTGCACTGTACCCCTTCGCTATATGATAAGATAAGAATTATCTTATCATATATTTAATAAAATAAAAAAATATAAAATAATGATATATTTTTTCAGAAATGACAGGACCATAAAACCAAAATTTTTTCCCATTCATGTTCAATTTTCATTCACCACAGAAATGCTGTTGAACAAAGGGTGACATGTTTTTATTTATTGTTGCAGTGTCTTTGTTTTATTATGATGCAATCACCCTAATACATCTACAGAATGTTACATAAAGCCTGTTAATCAGTATCAATGACTTTGCCTTGTCCTTCAAAAATCTGCCAGTGATAAATGAAAACACTACGCTGTATCTAAGCCAGTGTTTTTGAATATTGCTCGTGGAATAGAAAAAATATAATGAATGCAACATTTCATAATGTACCTGGGACGACTCCGTTGGTTGCTATGGCGCTCATTGATATGGCTGTGAGCAAGGTCTGCGTGGAGAGAAAGAGAACAGATGTTTAGGTATGGATGGAAGTGTGCAGGCTGCATTGTATTATATCTGCAAAAAGAATATAATTTCTAAATGTGTCACGTGATATACTGTCATTAAATACTGTCAGTGTTTTATTCAAGCTTGCACAAAAAGTCTTCACATTTTTGCTCACTTTAAAGTGTAATATTATCACTCATTACTGTATAGGGCTGGGGATCATTTCACATTTTTTTTCCATGCGGACACCTGAGTTACTAAAAAATCTTTTTGGAATGTTTTGGATCATTTGTACTTCTTCTACTGTATAATATAATAAAATAATATCTTTTACAAAACCCCTTTTATCGTTTAACAAAAAAGCTAAACTTTCTTTTTATTGTTAAACCATAAACAAGTTAAAAACGAGAGGGAGTGACATAAAAGAAAGACTGCTGCTGGTCATTCAAACATTGCAATAAGTACATGTCCTACAGAGTAACAAATATGTAAATACAGTTAAAAGTTATCAGTCCACAGCAATCTGCTACAATCAGTCATTCCCATGCAAATCAACAAAGTCCTCCTTTTAGAGTCCAGATCGTGTATTCTCCCCAATAGGAAAGAAACGGGGAGAACTGTTGAACTGAAATGGCGTGTCCTTTAAGAACAAGCTCAAGGCCTCCAAATCTTTTGTATTATTTTAAAAGTGTTATTTCAGTTTTTTTATTAGTGATTGGATATCCAGCTATGTAGATATGAAGGGCTCATTCTAAGCTAATGAAAACACAACAAGTCTTATACCGTTTCCCACAAAAATGTGAACATATGTGTTTTTTTTAAACACGGGAAAACCCGCTAAAAATAGGCGATAGACTCTTTTCCCATTCTTCGTCTGCTGTGTCATGTTCAACGTCACAGGATCAGTGAACATTGAAAATGTTACGGTGGTTACTTCTTTTTTTATTCAGTCTCTCTCGTTAACCAGAGTTGGTGACTGTTGGAACAGTGGAGACTACCAAAGACGTGTTTTTATTTTGTTTCTGTTGAGAATGAAGGAAGTTTGCTTCACAACAATCAGCGAGGTAAAATGACTAAAATGACCGACTAGAGTCTGGTGGGTTTGAGGAGAGCATATTGATTGATGATTTGTACGTTAATAAAATGAGAGATTCAGGAACAGAGGTGACTTAAAGTCCCCAAACTTCCTTGTTAATCTCCACACTTAAAGAGTATTTTGCAACCAAGTATGACCTTTGACCTCATTTCGAGTCGCGTATAAGAAATGACCGAGGGTAGAGGAGTGACAGCTGGATTTTTCAAATGTTAAATGTTGCTGTACAAGAATTTGTGTATATAAAATTATCTAAATGATCTATTATCTGTATAACACTTAGATTTAGACAGGAACTATCTGATCAAAGTAATTTAATGAAAGTTTATTTATATAACATTTTTCAAAATCAGGGTTTCATTGTGCTTTACATTTACAAAAAAAAACAATAATAAAAAAACATTTGATTGCATATTTAAATAAAAAAAATAAGCACAAACTGGTGGTTATTTGTTGGTATTTGATACCCAATGCTGTGAACATTTCAGTCATTACATGTACAAGTATAGCGGTTTAATACCCAGCCCTACTAGAGAACTGCCAAACATATCAGTCTCCTAAATAGCACCACCAGCATCACATCTTTATCCTCTGTCATCTCTCTGCTCTAAAGCATCAGAGCCTGACAGGGTGGCTATATATATTGTAGGAGGGTGTTGAGTGCCGACTGCTCACATCACATGAGTGCTGAACATTTTAAGTTCAAACTTTTCAAACAGTCAGCTCTCTGTTTGGCCGCCGAGCTACTGACGTACGAACCGTGGTTGTAAATAAGACAAATTTTCTGCTGGTTTTTGAGGACCCGCATCTGAGCTCAGGCATGAATGAACACCACAAACTCAGAGGAGGCTGAATTGACTGGCCTGCAGTTTGTCTGTCATGCCTTGAATCTCTTAGACTAAACCTCAGACGTGTCACTGTTCCGTTCAGGCGTTTATAGAGTTATGGCCGAGAGGGACTCTGTTTGTTTGTCTTTCCTTCATTCACAGTGGAATCAAATTAATTACTATACTCAGTTTGACACCATATTTCTTTCTTCTTCTTGTCAGCAGAAAATCAATATATTCTGTCGTTGGATTTATAAATAACTCACGCAGATGCAGCACATGGAGACGATGGCGAAGGTTCCCAGGATTCCTGCCGTGCCCACGATCCAGGTGAGACGCAGGAAGAGGATCACGCCCAGGATGTTCTGCATGCAGGGCAGGTAAACTCCAATGAAGGTTCCCATGGGGGGGACCTGGGGTTGGATAAACACACAAACACATCATGCACACAGGTGAGAATCAACAGGGAGGACAGGTGAGAGGACGACACCTAAAACACAGCCTTCAAAAAAGTATGAGACCTTTGGATTCCTTTTAGTTGTAAAGCACAGCGGGTTAAATACATTTCAATAATAATAATAATAATAATAGTTCGGATTGGCAGACCAGGGTGGTGTGCTCCAATTATCGAGGTATCACACTGCTCAGCCTCCCCGGGAAAGTTTATTCTAGGGTGCTGGAAAGGAGACTCCGACCGATTGTCGAACCTCGGATTCAGGAGGAGCAATGCGGATTCAGTCCTGGCCGTGGAACAGTGAACCAGCTCTTTACCCTTGCGGGGCTCTTGGAGGGGTCATGGGGAGTTTGCCCATCTAGTCTACATGTGTTTTGTGGACTTGGAGAAGGTTTCCGACCGATTCCTGTGGGGGGGCACTGCGGTAATACGGGGTACCGAGGTCGCTGTTAAGAGCAATCCGGTCCTTGTTTAACCAAAGTGAGAGCTGCGTCCGTATACTCGGCACACAGTCAAACACGTTTGGGTGTTGGCCTCCTCCTGACGCCGATCCCGTGATTTTTATGGACATGATCTCAATGCGCACCCGGGGGAAGGAGAGTGTCCGGTCCGTGTTATGATTTGAGCATATATTTTTATGCTAAATGCAGTACCTGTGAGGGTTTCTGGAAAATATTGTCATTGTTTTGTGTTGTTACCTGATTTCCAATAATAAATATATACATACATTAGCATAAAGTATATATATAGCATATTTGCCCACTCTCATGTTGATACGAGCATTAAATACTTGACAAATCTCCCTTTAAAGGTCCCATTCATGCTCATTTTCAGGTTCATACTTGTATTTGTGTTTCTACTATAGAACATGTTTACATGCTGTAATGTTAAAAAAAACCTTTATTTTCCTTATACTGTCTGCCTGAATATACCTGTATTCACCCTCTGTCTGAAACGCTCCGTTTTAGTGCATTTCAACAAAATTGCAACAAAATTGCAACAGAACTGCGTTGCTAGGCAACAGCTTGGGTCCATGTTTACTTCCTGTCAGCTGATGTTATTTACATACACTGCAACAGGAAATAAACTGGGACACATTTAGAATTTTTATGTTTAAAACCCTGTAATGGTCTAAATATTGTATATTTGTGACATCACAAATGGACAGAAATCCTAACGGCTTGTTTCAAACGTACAAAATTTCTGAATACAGGCTGTGTGTATTTCTCCGTTTATTGAGTGTTTTGATAGTTTAACAGTATTTATAAAAAACCTAAACCTGCTTTATAATATAAAATATATGAATATCTCACTTTTTACAACATGGGACCTTTAAGATACATTTTGAATATATAAAAAACGCGATTCAATATTTTTAATTGATTGACAGCCCTCAAATAAAATAAAATATTGTCAATGATCCATACAAAAGCTTTAGGTACAAAGTAACAGTGTTGTTCTTATTGCGCTACAGTCTGACTAACATTATCCAGGTGTTCTATAATATTTACAGCATCACACTGCACAACCATACATATAATACATCTACTACTTCCGTCCCCCAAAAACCAAGTGTACGTACCATTTTCCGAGTTACAAACACTTTGTCCTGTGCTTTCTCTATTGCACTCAGTTGTCTGCTTAAATACTGTGAAGTGCCTGATGTTGATTTCCACATATCCCACATCTTCTCTCTTGTGTTACTCTGTCTTCCTCTCTGGTCTGTGTTTCTCCCCCTCACTCTCTCTGCATAGTCTGTCCTATTCTTTTTACTCCTTCAGTGCACTCTAAGAAAAAAACTCAGCTATCATTCAGGGGGCGGGTTTCACTAAAACATCATCAACGCTTCTACACAAAGCTACAGTCCAAGGTCCTATACTGTGTTTAAAGACCGCAAGAGGAGGCGAGTATTGGGAGTAATGGGAGTATATTCTCAATTATTTCATTATGATTTGACTCATTTAAATCCCTACTGTCTGCACAGTTATGTGGGGGAGTTTACATACAATTGGAATTTTCACATTGTAGGTATTTTACAGCTTGATTCTAGTATTTTTTTAGACTCAATATATTAAAATGTAACTACCTTTGGCTACCTACAAACAAATTCAGGACAAGAATTGTATTCCTAATCATGTGCAGACTTTGAAACAGCATTTAGACTTTCATTTAAGGAAAATAATAATTCTATAGAAAACATAATTACAAATTTTACAGATTCTCTTTTCAGTCAAAATATCAGTATTTTAAAAAATCCTGGCTACGGTTGCTACAGCCTAGCTGACATTGAGAGGAAGAAAATTTGTTCACCACAATCACTACTTTTGTAAATCTTTGTCGGCTAAATTTGTGAATAAATGGCACATTATAACATGTGAAAAATATTTTAAAGGAGACATTTGCTCATTTCTAGGCTCATACTTGTATTTTGGGTTTCTACTAGAACATGTTTACATGCTTTAATGTTCAAAAAACACATTATTTTTCTCATACTGTCTGTCTGAATATACCTGTATTCACCCTCTGTCTGAAACGCTCCGTTTTAGCGCCTGTGTCTTTCAAAAGGCAAGGTTTACTTTGCAAAGGGAGTTCTCAAACTAGGCAGTCCACAAAATAATTGTGGGTTGGTAGGCACTCCAGTAAAGTGACAAACAGCTTAGAATCAAGTCATATTTGCCATATTGTTATAAGCTGTTACTATTTCACTAGGCTACAATCCTCTACTGTCCTTTATCTGATTTAAAATACTGCAGTCCACGCCCCTGAAAACAAAACAAGCAAAACAGGCTGATGTTTTTTTTCTGGGCTGAGCAGCTTTGACTGTTTTCACAAGTATCGAGTATCTCTTTGTTTTTAAGGCCTGAGATACAGTAACAAATCCAGGTAGTTTAGAGCTTATGGGTGCTACAATACACAGGGGTCTTCAGTATGGACACACACTTTTTCTAAAAGAGACAATCCTTAAAGGAATTGTTCAATATTTTAGGAACTATTCACTTTCTTATTGTATCAGAAAATCAATACTACTCTCATATCAGACCCGTTAAAGTCAAGATGAAATGAAAAATCACCTCCCTGGTCATATTGTGCACAGAGTTAACAATAAAGCAGAACATCCAATCATCTTTTCTTCCTGTAAAACAAAATATGACATGTCCTTACGTAAGCTAGTACCAATTAATTTCAACCAATAATATCATGACATCCATCCATCAATCAATCTGCACGAGATGGTTGAGGTTAGGCATTGACCACGAATGGCTTAGGTTAGGATAAGTCGTCAAGCAGAGAGTCTCGCGAGAGTTTCCGCAACTTGTGGGTTATCTTCTAGACACGACCCACTTTTTAGCGGCCCAATCAAATGCGAAGGATTTGATTTAAATCTCTCTCGTAACTGTGCACCGCTCAAATATTCTGTTACACGGGGGAATACTCACAGAACAGCAGCTAAAGATGCTCAAACCTCCGTTTCACTGGGACGTTAGTTATGAAGCCGGGTACAGCTTAGCGTAGCATAAAGACTGGAAACACCGGGGACAGCAGCATCTTTAAAGTTCACTAATTAATATGTGAAATAGGAAGAAAGTGACCACCAGTAAAACCAATGAATTGATTAAACAAATAAGATATAATGTGTTAATTAATGAGCTTTAAAGATGCAGGTAGGCGGACTATTCCTTAAATTGCTTTTCTTTCTTATCCTTCAAACTAACTTGCTTTTACAGAGCTCTCTGACCCTGATGATACATGGAGACAGTCCATTTATTCCCACACACAGGACATTTTACAGACCAGATGATATTTAAATTATACACAACTCCTTTCATGCATATAAACTCTTGCACATCATCCCAGACTGGAAAAGACTGTCACCAGTGGCCTCAGGTGCATATTAACATGCAGCTCTACCTTTCTGTGTGTCAGTTTTAACATTACATCAGAAGCAGGTGTGCCAGCTGGCACAAAAGGAAGGCAACATCTCCACTCTCCGCCTCCAGTTGGCGCTCAAACACAACCTCCCACACCACTGACATACATAGTCCTCCTCTCTATGAGGGCTGACGGGACGTTTACTGGCCAGCTGCTTTTCAGTTCAGCCAACCGTAAGCGTGCGACTGGCGGAGGACGGGGTATTTGAGCAAGTGTCCTTTCTGGTCACAACCTTAACAGGAATGTTACTAGTTAAGTGTTGGTGATTTCAGGGTTTTTTTTCTCATGCCAAGCGGGCTATTTACATCTCACACCAGGCTAAGTACAAAGGAGGCGTTATTGATCTTGTGACTTTGCTCAAAGGTTGATAACAACTACAGTTATCAAGGTACTATCACTGAGACAATATTTAGGTTGTTTGAAAACCAGTGATCAACACTACTGTTCTATGAGGTGTTGTGTGATTAATCAGTTAATGTATGTTTGGTTTAACCAGTAATGTATTCTTTATTTATTGGTTTCTTTAATGTTTTACCCCACATGCACTCAAGGTCCTCAGTGTGTCACATGAACCTCAAGTGATTCAATATAGATTGATTTGAAAGGTCAGAATACCTCATCTTACTATCTGCCTCATAATACCTCTGTACTCGTCTTTGTCTTGGTGTCTCTGACCCACTTGCACTTCTTCTTAGCTCTGTCTTTGTTCTATTTAGCAAACCTTTCACACGCAGCAGCCAACTGATATCATCAAAGAAACTAAAAAAGTCCACTCTGTCAGTCAAGTTCAAGGCTGAGCAGCACCCTGACACTGGCCAGGTTTCAATCCAAATGTAGCGCAAATATTATATTTAATTCTTGTTTCAACCCACTACCGATTATTAGGAGTTGGTTCATCGAGAAAAGAACGAGGACGAAGAAGAAGAGGGTGCAACAAGATGATGTAATCAAAAGCGCGTAAGTTGGACCTCAAACGGTGAAAAACAATGTAGAAAACTGGATGTAAATATGATATTTCTGTTTGTTTCATATTAATGTGAGGAAGGTTACATCAGATCTGTGTGGAGCGACAAGGAAACGGTTTTAATGTGCCGCTATTTTTCGTCTCTTCAGCGGAGCAGAAGTTGGATGTTGAAATCACATGCTTCATGTACGTCATCATTTATTTGCTAAATCTGTTTTAATTGCACTTTGGCGCACTTTGCTTTTATCGATACGCAACATTTCCACCTCAGCCGAGCGTAAAAACGTTTGTGTGATATTTCAAGATTTTTCAAAATTTTTGGTGTTTCCACTCAGGTTTTTTGGCACAAATTGAAAAGGTGCGTAAAAACAGGTGGTCGGAAACACACCTAATGGTTATGGTAAGCTACTGGACCTGCAGGACAAATAAGATGTATCCAGTGTTAAAAGCAGGATGCAGACATTGGTAATGCTGCATTTTAATTTTAAGTGTCATTTTGTAATCATAATGCAATCTGCTGGCATACAGAAAAAAATATATAACATAGAGGAACAAATCTGAAAAGAAAAAAGTAAATAAAAAATAAATAATTTCAAAATTGTCAAATATAAATACATCCCAAAGATATTATTCATGTTCTCTACTAGTTTGTAAGATTCTCCTTACTGGTATTACCCATGGCATCACATGTGTATTTGCACATACAGCAATGACACAGGACCAGTCTCCGAAACCCAAATCTGACCCACAAAGATTACCCAGCTAACACTTTACTGTAAGTCATTTGTACTCTTCAGGCAATACAAAACTTACAAATTAGTTCATAGTAAATCACCCAAGATAAAAAGACTAAAAGAACATGGCACGTCTTTCTCACAATACACTCCTTTCTTTAGAGATGTTCCAGAGCTGCCTTATCTCCTCGTGATATCATCCCAAAGATCAAAGCCTACAGTAGACTGTACTTTCACTGCTTGATAGACTGCAAAACTGAATTACTGTTGCTGAAACTCATTCTACTGCCTCTATCTGAAATCAGGTTAACACTGCCATTTATTATCGCGCCTTTTTTTTTCTTAAATGATTCCTGAAAAATTAATTAGATAAAAGATAGCTAACTATCTCTTTCCCACTGTGGTTTTACTAAATCATTTTACAGAAACATTGAATGGATTTCATAGAGACAGGTGTTAAATGTTATCTCTAAGATACAGCGATATTGCTATGTTGATGTAAACAAAGACAATGAACCAGAGGTGGAAGATGAACCCTACTTCTCACTTGATTTATTACCTCAGTAAACATTGTAAACTTGAGTTTATGGTCTCAATCGCTAGTTTCAAGTCTTCTTCAATACAGCATGATGTTCATTTAGTAAATTATGGTCCCATTTAGAGTCAAATAGACCATAAAGCAGGGGATGCTTTAGGGATTGGCTACCTTGGGATTGACAAGTTGCTACCACGGCGTTGTCCGGTCTGGGAGTTGTCTGTTTTTTCGTTTTATAACTTTAACCCTTTCACAGTGTGTTTTCAGTTCATGAAAGTTAACTGTAACATTTTGGTAGCCTAAAAATGTCTTAATCAGCGTTCGTGTGTACTTAACTCCACCCTCTGGTGTCATTTCTGGTTGCAAAAAACTAAGATGGCGACGGCCAAAATGCCGAACTTCAAGGCTTTAAAACCGTAGTCCACAAACCAATGAGTGACGTTGCGGTGACTACGTTCGCTTCTCATATACAGTCGGATTATTGTATGATAATAACGCAGTGGGCTGCTTTGGTGGGGCAAGTTATGGAGTAAATTGCATTGGCTGCTATTGATTGCTATACAACAAGTATGTTGGCTGCTTAAAAATCAAAAGAGACAATCCCAACTAAAGATCATGTAGGCTCAAAAACTTGCATCTGTAACTTTCAGCATCAAAATTTCCACTAGCTCAAAAATCAGGTCCCTACCACGACAGTGACCCTCCTGACCCCGTCCTCATTCTCGGCCTCCTCGTGCTCACGAACGCCCTGGGTCAGGTTGGTGTAGTTGGCCAGCTTGTTGAGAAGAGATGACACCATAGGGTGGCTGTCCATTTCCTCCTGCAGAGAGACAGAGAGAGATGCATGAATAAAATAAAGCATGCACATTCTGCTCTATCAACACCTTAATAGAGAACCTGTACAGTGTACAATGTTGTGTTGTTAGCACTCTGCAGTTACACTGCTAGCAGGAGCACATAGACAATTACCAGGCTTTTAACCAGAACCAAGATGCTCCTGTTTTAACCTCCTTCCACCAACTCCCAGTATGTTTACAATTGATTGTAAGATCTTATATGCATCAAATGTTTCTGAATTCATAAACAGTGTACATTTGGAGAAACATTATTTTGATCTCACCTCAAACAGGGCCATGTTCTTGCCTTCATAATAGTGATCTTTGTCATCGTCTGAGTTGATGAATGGACTGGACTCTCTGTGTGTGTCATCTCCTAGTGGGATACACAAGAAAAACACCCATACTGTAAGATGCACACTATTGATAGAGCAGCAAGAGAACAGAAGCAGTACGAGCATCAGGTACTTTCCTTGTATAGTATCCATAACAGCTGTAACAGCACTAGATATGCTGTATTAGTAGCAGTGATATACTGTAGTAGCAGTCCAAGTAGTGTTGTAGTAGTTACAGTAGTGTGACAGGACATGTAAGGGTGATAACCATACACACATCCCTCTGTGGGTTATTCAACTGTGGATTTTCAGTAGTAGATATATTTTAGAATAAAGTAACACGGTGTGTCTTTCAAACTGCTTTTCTTTTGCCTCTGGTTGTCATGCAGTGGTTATCACACTAGATCACACTGTTGTCTGCCCATCTTTATTGCCTCGGAGAAGCCTAAAGGCCTAACAGCGGTTCGGAGATCAGTGAAGATAATTAATAAGAAGAACAGTGTGCTGTGGATGCACATGACGTGGTGAGGATGATTTGTTACAACATCCAGCATGTAATGATGAGCTGGGAAGTCCCTCAGAGGGCTCGGAGCCAGAACCTCGGTCCTTTTAAACAAACTGAAAGGATCTTTATGGCTATCTAAAAACCCCAGTGTGCAGAGGTTATGGTTAGGATTAGATCTGTAATCGGTGTTAGTTTTGCGTCACTCTGCAGCCACTTTGTACCCGATGATGTAAGGGAATACTGAACAAAGGAAATAGGGAAGAAAGACACAGAAGATGCATATTTATCTCAACAGACTATGGCACAGATAGTTGTGACACAGCATGATGTAAGTACATATAATCTAAAAGAACAACTGTATATGTCTGATCACAGTGTCAGGGACATTGCAGTATGTGATTGTATAAACAATAAAGAAACACCTGGGCAACATTAAGACAGCTGTAATAAACTATGTCACATTGAAGGCCTTTGGATTACCTTTGAATGTTCACCTCAGTGATGGAAAACCACCACGAGCTAGGATGGTGTGAAAACAACAATACCACCTTATACACAAGCTTGCTAAAATGCTTAAAGCTGCAGTTTATCGGATTATCACAAATGATCTGCCTCGTGCACTACTGTCAGGATATAATGACAGTTTTATAGAAATAACTTTTCATCATATTTGCACAAAGTTACCGACTGCAGCTTTAAGCACTGCGGTGAATCACTAAAGGGCTCTCACACACACACATAAAAACTGTTATAACAATGGACACCTGTCATGCATACTGGCACACACACACACATATATGCAGTAGGAAGGTATAGATGTTTCTCTCTACACTGTAAAACTTTTACTTTAAAATTCTAGTAAATTACTGGCAGCAATTTCGGCAGTAAGCTACTGTACAATTTACAGTATCTACTGTATTTTCCAGAGATTCTCAGTAAATTAATGTGAAATGAAACACTTAACTATTGGGATCATGGGAGCAAGCATTATGACTCCCAGAATGCATTGCAATATAAAGTATAAGCATAATACAGTAGGTCACTGTTAGAATTTACACTGTAAATGTACATTGAAGTGTTACAGTGACCTTGTATACTGTATTTCTATCAGCAACGCATACAATAAATGTGGAAACATAATTTTAGAGAAACAAACACAGAGACACATACAGTCTAACTCACCAGAATACTATCTCTTTTGTGGCATTTTTAGCAATATGCAGAAGTACAGTAAAGTGCATACACAGTGGGGTACTCAATCAGGGTCCTTTGTTAACAATGTCAGAGTAATGCTGAGCTGTCTGTTGGACTCTGGAGTCAGACTAACTAACTGTATGCATGTGGACCTTCGTTGAACATTCAGTCCCTAACGTTAACTTTGACATTCAGAACTAACTACTTACTCTTACCTTGACAATTCTGAGTCTGATTTAAAGCCACATCCTAATTTCAGTCTCACCCTAATCCTGTTAAATGCTAATGCAACTGTTGGTGTAATCTTAAAGAGAAGGAAAGAGGGCCGTCAATCGATTAAAATATTTAAATTAATCACACATTTTTTTATCTCTTCAAAATGTACCTTAAAGGGAGATTTGTCAAGTATTTAATACTCATATCAACATGGGAGTGGACAAATATTCTGCTTTATGCAAATGCATGTATATATTTATTATTGGAAATCAATTAACAACACAAAACAATGACAAATATTGTCTAGAAACCCTCATAGGTACTACATTTAGCAAAAGAAATATGCTCAAATCATAACATGGCAAATTGCAGCCCAACAGACAACAACAGTTGTCAGTGTGCTGACTTGACTATGACTTGCCCCCAAACTGCATGTGATTATCATAAAGTGGGCATGTCTGTAAAGGGGAGACTCGTGGGTACCCATAGAACCCATTTTCATTCACATATCTTGAGGTCAGAGGTCAAGGGACCCCTTTGAAAATGGCTTTGTCAGTTTTTCCTCGCCATTGCAACAAGCTAGTATAACATGGTTAGTATCAATTAATTCCTTAGGTTTTTCTAGTTTCATATGATACCAGTATCTTCACTCTGGCTTTAAAACGTATTTATGTTAACGCGTTATTATCGTGTTAACTTTGACAGCCCTATAATTTACATACAAGCACACACCATGCACCTCAGGTGTGCACAGAAAGCCTGATCTGTGATACGCAGAAACAAAGCGACCTTCCTTTATCAATGAATGCAGCAATTAAATTAATTAACAACAGACTGTAAAGGTGTCAGTATCTCTGTCATACTCGCACACAGTTCTTTCATTTGCTTCCACCAAATCCAACATGTTGAAAAGCTTCCCATGCAGTAACTGTGTTAACCAGCAGATGTCCTTATTTCTTTATATTCAACAGCATGGCGTCCTATAGAGGCTCAGTTCATCAAGTAAATCACAATATGTACAGTTCAGTGAGTGTCAAACCGGCTTGTTGAGGCATTACGCAAGTGACGATTACCAAACAAGTCAGAGGGACCTTGACTAAAAGTAAACTTCCTTTGAATCACTGCACTGTTGGTATTTATCCCACCGCTCCGGGCTAACATGGGAAACAATGCTGCAAATGATTAACATCCTTTTCCGTAGTACAGTTGAAGGAGAAGTGTGTGTGTTCAGCGCCAAGGGTGAAGGACGTGACGATCACAGAATGAAACTGGCCTTAACAAACACAACAAGACTTTGTCTCACTGAGCACCCGAAAGGAGTGTGTGTGTGTGCTAACAGAGATAGTTATGGCTGTACTGTTCCATTACAACAGAGGCAGACAATTGATTATTATATATTTACTACTCCATTTCACTTGTCACTCACTATAAATAGGTCTCAGAGGATTTTAAACAGAGTTAACAGAATATTTTCACATTTTGGGAAATGCGATAATTTGCTTTTGGAGTCTGGTGGTGGTTAGATGGGAAGATCAATACTACTCTATGAAGTTACCGCAGGGCAGCCAGTTAGATTGGCACAAAGCCTAGTAACAGGGAGAAACAGACATGGTTATATGTAAAATTCTTAGGCTACGTTCAGTCTGCAGGCAAATCAGATTTGCTTCTCAAATCAGCACTGTTATTTGCAAGTGATCCAGTGACTTGAAGTGCCAGTACTCTCTTATTCACATGTTGGCGTGTTTATCGCCGGTATCAGCAATCTCTTGCTCCTATTCCGATTGCTATATTATTATACTTGGGCTATGCATCTTCTATAGTAGGCCTATAATACTCCAATAATATTCCAACTGGAACATTATAGGGTTAAAGTGGTGTGTTTGTATATGTACCCGTAGTGTTAATAGTTAAAGTGTTTCCTGTGTTATCTGTAGCCTATAGTATCACACTATCATTGTAGGATGTCTTTAGTCTGGGATCAAAAGCAACAAGCCAAACAGGCAGGTATGCATGCAGGGCTGAGGTGTGTGAGCTATTCATTCAGGTTTTAGGAGCAGTCAGGATGCTCCTACATATTATAGACAGACACATTCTGAATTTCAACAGTGAATAAATATACTAGGAGATATTGGGTTTGGGGGTCCACTCCCAAGAAAATGTTAAGGTTTTTGACTTAAAACTGCAATTTCACATAATTTTGGACCATTATTATGAGGCTACTATAGTCTAGATCAGTGGTCACATATGTGTTGTGTGCAGCCTAAGGAATAATACTACCAGCAGAAAGTGGAACGACACCAAACATGACACTGGTCATAGGATACTGCTTTGGAAAATGATGGTACTGAGATGTTATTGTTTATACAGATGGCATCTTGTCTAATCAGCACTGTCTGTGCGTACGTGGGTGAGTGACCTTTTGAGCGCTGCACGTTCTGTGACTTCCGCCTTACAATGAAAGACCTGAAGACTAAAAGTACCCGCTGTGCTGTCACTAATAAAGGGATTCATGATACACTACAGGGCTCCTATTAAAGGGATAGTTTGGTTTTGAGGAATTGGCCCACGGTGGGAAAAAATTTATTTTTTTTTTATCTATTTTCTATTATCTATTCATTTTATATTCCATTATTTATTTATGAATTCATTAATGTATTTTTAAATTATGTACTTGTTGACTTGTCTTTTTATTGCCCATTAAAATGTCAAATTATTAAATATTTTGTAATTTAGTCCATTTATTCATTGATCAATGAATACATTTGTAAACAAATTTATTAAAGCCTATTTTTATTGTACAAGTTATTAATCAATTAAATGCTTATTACTATCTCCGTGATTTTTGTGGTCCTCCGTACAGTCTAACAATAGCGTGCTTTTCAGTTGAATTATGGGAAATGTAGGATCCAGTGCTTTTGGAGCATAACACATAGGGACTAATGTATAAGAGGGAATATAATATTAATAAGTATGTTTTCTTTAGTGTATAATCGCCTGATAACAACAATCGTGTTTTCGTTACCTTAGAATGAGCCATTTATATCTACATATGGAGCGGATCCTCTTCACGGAGTCCGCCATGTTTCTACAGTAGCCCAGAACGGATAAACATAACTTTTCCAGCTTGAGTCTGAGTTTTGGGGTGCTTTTCTGTCAAACCTTTTTTTATATATAATGTCTTGGAAATTACTGACTTTCAATTCTAGGCGTTTCAACACAAATCAACACTCAGCTAAACCATCCTAGATATCTACACACTGAGATCACAACTCTGCAGGAAACATGTTTGAATAACCCAATAACTCAGTGAACAACCGACTGATAACAGATAACCACGGGGAGGTTAGGCTATAACTTCCTGCTTCACAGAAAACTTGTTTGTGCATGTTATTGTGAAAAATAATCATAGCATGGATTTCACCAGGCGCAAACACTTGGCAAGTAAACATGGTACATTCTGTCATATTGTGTCAGACTAGATAACAAAGTGAATCACGCCGAATGCGTTGGCAATCAGCCTATCTAAAGGGAAGAGCAAACACAAGCCTCCTATCTGACTCGAAACTTAATGAGTTCCTCATTACGTTTTGATTCCTGCGGTGGAAACGCGGCTTTTAGTTTCTGGTGATTGTAGTGTACACTAATGAAAACATAGTTATGAATATTATATTCCATTTCTGCCAATAGATCCTGAAATGCTACACACTGGCCATTTAAGTAACAACAACACAACCCCCCTCCCCACTTCCTACCACACCAATCAAGTTGCCCTGCAAGTTCCAGCTAGTTGAACGACGTCACACTTCAAAGCTGTGTGTGTGTGCATACAGCATGTTCCTGCCATAACATGTATCTGACTGCTTGTGTCAGTGTGCTTCCGTTTGTATGTGTTCAATTATACAATGACACATACAGTTTATCAAACATGCACATTTTAACACCTATCCTTCACCCAGTGCATGCTGGGATAGCTCCCTCACGACCCCGAACAGGATAAGAGGGTATAGAAAGTGGACGAGTGTATGTGTATTAGCACGTTTACACGTACCTGAGTGAGACTCTTGTAAGCTGTCCTTACCGGCTTCCTCCTCGAAGATTTTGCCCAAACTGACGGGTTTGCTTTCTCCAGCTGCAGCCGCGCTGTTGCTGCCGCCCTCTGCATCCTCCACTGGCACTACAGTGAAGTTGATGGGCATCTTGGCTCTTCAATAGTCTGGAAGAACGTATGAAGGGGGTGCCCAGTGACACGAAAACCAGAGTGGGACTAGCTGTTGAACTTTCACCCCCACAGGGAAGAGAACAAAAAAATCCAAATCAAGGCCCTGCTGAGGCAGTTGAAGCTTTAGTTTGACCTCAACATGGCACTCTCTCTCTAAATCCTCTAAACTCAGGGTGAAAGTGCCGCCTCCTGCACATGAGGCAGGCCAAAGTCCTGTTAGTATGTCTTCCTCTCTCCTTGTTCCTTTCCCTCCCTTTCCCATCCCCACCCCCCCCTACACTGCTCCAAGACTATTGCCCCATGTGACCCTCTATTTACCACATGAACAGAGCTGGAGTCCATACATGGAGAGCCCTGCTGCTCCTCCCACTACTCAGAGCGTCCCACTTCCCTGACTCACACCTTTGTAATGCCAAAAAGGTAGAGAAACAAAAGTATTTAGAAAAGTATCCACAAAATCCACTTTGACTTTAAAACGAAACCGCTGGCTCTCATTTAACGAAGACGATCAAAACACAAACTCATTCCTTTTTCTGTTCTTCAGGCTTTGGTTTTGTTTCCTCCTCTCCACTCCCCTCCCTTCCGTCTTTGGCTTCCTCCAGGTAAAACCAAATGGGTGTTACCTTTCCCACAGTGCATTATGGGTAACGGTGAAGTGCTGTGTTCAGCATATAACAACACCACATGCGCATTGTGCCAGTAAAGGAAACACCTTGAAAACCTTAACTTTCCTCCAGCATAGATTACAATGGACCGTCACATGGGAACAGGATTGAGCTCTGAATAACAATGTGCACAAGTAAACATGAATTGTTTTCAGTTTGTGGGAATGATCATTTCGTTGGCACTCTTACGCAAGGTTTTCTTAAGGAGTTGGGACATTTATCTTGATGCACTTTAAGCTTATTAGAAAACCTCCTTTAGAAGGATACGCAGTAGTGCAAGTAATAGAAAGTGAGTACTGTATATTTCTGCATGTTGCAGCTGAGTATCTTCATCAGTCATTACTATCTCTGTAGCATTCTGTTGGACACTTCAATACCGTGGTAAAGTAAATATAACCACACTCCTTTTGACATTTAACTTGTCAGGTACAACATACAATAGAACAGCCAATAACAATAAACACCGTTGTTCACTAAGGAAGTGCTCTTTTGTCACGACTCTCTCTATATACTGTAACTTGCTTTTCTAGTTTTAACTGGTTCTTTAGAATAGCATACATGCTTCCACTATGTAGTCCTGTATGTGTCTTGTCATGAGTTTATTTATGTATTTTTACATCATAATGCTTTTCACTTTTATCTGTACAATCCTCTCATGTATATATATAACTTGTGATTCCACTGTATATACATATCTACCCTCCTATATTCATCTTATATATATTCACTTAGTCCCATATGCATATAGTTCTATGTACATAATCTCTCTGTCTTTAGATATAACTCCACCTGTATATATCATCTATTGTTTAAAATACTCTTATACAAATTTGTTATACAATATCCCATCAGTATGCAACTTATAGTTAAGATATTATTCATCAGAATATAACATGATATCGATCACTTGCACTTTAATTACAATCTGTATATACCATATGTATATGCCCATGTACATACACCAATATATCCTCATATATTGTCTTATCAAGGACTAACAAGCAACTTTGCTGCTAAATTCTTCAGTAAGTGGTTGTCTTTAGCCATATGTTACCTTTCATTCTCTATTTTATATAAATTACTATTCATAATAATGTTATGTATTCCACTACTGCGACATCACTCATTGTGTGTCACCAAATTTTTTCCAAAGACAGCGGTAACATTAACACACAAATCATGATTTTGTTCCTGAAACGTTTTTTCCTTGCTCCCCTGGAGCTCTTCCTGGCTTAACTAACTTTTCTTAGCTTAGTTTAGCTTATTCTGCAATACCTACTGTAGATAGAGACATAATAGTATGTATTTGAGCTTAGCAAAACCATAGCCTTAGTTTAGCTAAATTTGTGTTATTCTACAATAGCTTAGCTTAGTTTGTGTTATTCTACGTTGGTTTAGCTTAGTTTATGTTATTCTACGTTGGTTTAGCGTAGCTTAGTTTACATTATTGTAGCTTATCTTAGTTTAAAGTAGGCTAGGTAGCTAAACCTTCCCCTACTAATACTACAGAATAATTTAATTATTAAAATGCTGTCTTTTTATTGTTTTACTTTGGTGCTAAACTGGTTGATAGCAATTTACCTTGCACAGCAGCTGGATTCTTGTGATGTCACAAGATCACATGGCGGTCCTCCTTTTAACCACAAGGTTGGCGGTTCGATCCCCGGGTCCTAATGTCCACATGTCAAAGTGAGCCAGACATTGAACCCCAAGTTGCTCCCTGTGTGCTTCACAGCAGCCCACTGCTCCTAAAGGTGGGTTACAGGCAGAGGTCAAATGTCATGTATGAACCTGTATGTATATGATGAATGTAATAAAGTTTAAGAAAAACTTCTGTGTAACAAACCATCTGGGGGGTCAGGTTAGAGAGCAATACCTCAAATTTAATTATTTGATTATGACAAATATGTGAAAGGAAAAAAATGTATGGGGCATTGCCATGAAATTTTCATTTAATCAATGAAATACATTTAGATCATGAATATTGGAGGGGCAGAGGGACTTTTTGTCTTCACAGACCTCACAGAGGAATGAGTTTCCTGGTGTTTTTGTCTTCACCCCTATTTGTTTGACAGAGGAATCAAGACACCGTTTAAAGCTGCTGTATCTTATATCCTATATGTTGATTAATTTTCCCAAGATTTTCTCACTAAACTTAATTTAAATCAACTGTACAGTGATCTTGAAAACCTGGCATGTAGCAGACCGTCTCCTGCATTTGTAAAAATTCAGGCCCGCCCAGATGTTGGACCAGATGTTTGTCTTTGAAGACTGAGTATTCGTCCCCAGGCCTATTTCAAAAACTGCTGAGCCACGTTAATAGTTAATATGAAATATAGTGTGCCGTGAAATGTAGACCTTAATAAACAGAACTGGATTGGAACAGCAGTGAAAGCAAACATGGCTCATGTTTAACCTGCAGACACCCCTTCGACAGCTGGCCTGATATCAGATAATCTCCCAGCCACAAAAACCACACTGGCTATACCACAAAAGAAAACTGCTATTTGTTCAGCTTTGTTTAGAAAGTGGCGGACAGTGGAGCTGTACATATTGTTTTTCCTTCCTCGGCCTTATAGCTTGGCGGCAAAGAGCTGAGCTTTAGAGAATTTGAAGACTGCATTTACTTTTCATTTTTGGTGACCTTCTGACCTTCACTTTAACCAGTCATTTTTTTGTGTAAGTGGCTAATGTGGTTACTAAGATGACTCTTCTTCTAATCCAGCTCTTAAGGTTTTTTAAAGAAATTATGAATCTTCATCACATACTAACGGAATCAAGTGATAGTGAAAATGACAAGGTCTGCCTGTGTAATGCCAGCAGAGGGTGCTGTAGGCTCATTGTGGGTAAACATCTAAGTTGACAATGAATAGTAGAAACTGAGATGTTCGGTCAATAACCAGCTCACAAGGAAGGATATTTACAGTTTGGAATCAAACTTGTCAACCTTTGAGACCTCGAAAATAGGGAGGATTTTAAAACTGAAACTTCAGAGACTTTGTTTCCTGCATTCTTGGGACTTTTAAAGAATGAAAATAACAAAATAATAAGTACACTGCAACAGCATTTTTTGTTAAATAGGCCTGCTTTTATTTTTACTTTTAATTCTCAGCAAAGAAAACTATAATTTGTCCCTCTGGCGCGAACTTGTGTGAATCTCCGGTATAAATGAGGCTAATATTCATCAGTTTTCATTCATTTTTCACCCCTGCTTGAGCATTTCATTCTGTCAGTACTCTCCATTTCTCTGTACGTCTCTCACTCAATGAAGGCCCTTTTAGACACAACATGACAACAGCACCACTGCGCTCTGAAACACGTTATTTCCAATGGCTTGCACCAAGCCATGATGGCTTTGCTGGGATGCTGTGATGCTGGCGCTGTGTGTCGTGAGAAGCTCTCCTCCGCCGGGAAAAGACTATATTGCCGTCCGGGTGGAAACAGTAGCACTTATACAACACTATACAGTGTCAGAAACATGTTGAGATAACGAAAAGGGAAAAAAAAAGATGTGAAAAACTGCCATGAATCGGGAGAAATGTGGAAGAATTGTGACACCGGGAGGAAACCGGGAGAGGGCAATGAAAACGGTAAAAATCTGGAGGGTTGGCAAGTAAGTTTGTAAGCAAACCAGTGGGGGAATGACTGCAAATAGGTTTTAGCAAGGGTTCACAGCAGGAGGTAGAAATGAGCAGAAATACATACTGCAGTGAGGACTTGTGACAACAAGTATCAGCACTGTTGAATGCACTCAATCAATGTTTTGTGCTGACCTGACCTCTGACCTCCCTCTGAAATGCATGCATATTTACAAGTATGCATGCTTGCTTATATATGTGTTTGGCAAGATGTAAAGCCTCCAACCACCGTGCCTAAAAATGCCAAACATTTCCGTGCTGGAATCAGCTTATCGTCTGTGTGATATCACTTGGCCCGTGACTGAACTACCACCAGCTTCTCCTTTCGAGGACAAAACTGCCATTTTATACTCCTCAGTGTGGATGTTGAAAAGAGGGAAAGCGAGAGAGTGAGAGGTGAAATCAAATCCCTTCAGCAAACAGCAAAAAGGTCAGTGCTGACGCAGACCCGGGACCAGGCCGCCCTCCCTCAAGACTATATTCTTAAGTGGCTAGATTCTATTTGTAGCATTTTTACCTGTTTACCGACTCCCCCAGTCCAAAACCAGGTAGCTGTGCAAACATACTAGAGGGTTTTGGACGACCTCTTATGTCATCACACGGGGAATAAATTTCAACTGCCTGCACTGTGCTGTCACACCGCAAAACGCAATATCAGGGGGAAAGGGCTCATGTTTGTCAGGGCTGGGGTGCACTTTTTATTCACTCTGTGGATGGGCTTCAGTATCCTAATACCTGCGATTATCTGATATGAGAATACAACTTTGAATTATTAATATTGATAGTAAATTAATTGCAACAAGTGGTTCTATAGGCTACTAAACCTCTTTAGTTGGTTATGGTTCTCTATAAGCATTCTAGGTCATACGTTTTTTTAAAGTTTCAATTTCATTAAACACTCATAATCACGTTGATAATAGTATACTTTTTAAACTATTTTAATTTTTTTAAAGTAATCCAAATCACATTTAACACTAAAAGACACAAATGACATCGAAAGTCTTTTAGATAACACTAAGCTACGCTTTCTGTACTCCAACACAACAAACTCTGACAACACCGGTGTCCCGTGGCACTCCTCTCTCCAACTTTCACTCACGTTTCCAACATTGTCTCTTCCGGCAACAAGTCACATGACACAAAGACAAACAGAGAGCGAAAGTTGAGAAAAACGTTTCTCTGCAGGGTCTTTTCCATCATGTTGTTAGACCTTTAAGGCTGCTCCACACTAAAAGATTTTTCAAATCTTAACACAATTTTGTTCCTATATTGTGGTGAGCAACGATTTGGCCAAAACAGCACACCACACACCATAAACACTCTCGTTGTTGCCACGAATCAACAAGTTGGTCCTCCATTTCTGAGCTCCATCTTACTACTACTTTATGCTCCATGTTTTGCATTAGCTCATGTATTAGCCATTCGGTTCCCAATTGACTATCGTTCTTTCCCACGTGACGTGTCATCGGCTGTCCTCGGGGTTCCCCACACACAACAGGATATCCCATCGTAAATATTGAACATGTTTAATGTTTACGATTTGAGATCGGTGCGGCCAGGATGGACTTCCGAGCCAATCGGGAGATAGGGAGAATATCGGGAGAATATCTGGAAAGATAATCTTTAGAACCGTTAAAAAATCAGGGCTCTGCTGACGATTGTCGGGAGGGGGGAATCGGGCCCAAAATTGACTTGATTCTCTTGTAGTGTGTACCCGGCATTAGAATAACAATCTGAGCCTGTCAGCGGAAAAAACAAGCACTTTTAGTGGACGTAAACTGATTGTATCAGGTTCCCCCAAATTATTACATTACAGCTTGTTTAACGGCTGGCGGTTACAGCGTTCTCCCTCAATACTGGACCGATTTCACAAATTGTTGTCCCCATTAGTCACTTTTTCACAAAAACATGGGAAAATAGGGTTGAAAAATACCAAAGTTATGCTTTAAATGTAACATGCTCAACAACTTTATCAATTAATTGTTGTTTTTCAGGCAAAAATGACAAACATTCATGTGTTTCAGCTTCACCAATGTGACGACATATTCCACAATGAAAATGATGGTATATTTTTAATTGTATTGTTTTCTTGTGAATGTTTGAGAAATGAAGTTTGTAATGAAATGCAATGCTTGAATTTGAAAAGAAATAAGTGGTTAGCTAACAGTTTAGCTTGTTGGCAACCTAACAGTTAATAGGCCTACAATGCTCTGTTTTCTCTGCAAATCTAATATTGAACATTTTTGTGGCAAAGGATTATTTGATTTTGGGACCAGAACCCAAAACACCCAGGGGTGTCTTATTGAACCTTTTTATGAGCTGGAGCATTTTTAAGAGTGCAGTATTTTTGAACAGTGCTGTAAAGACACCACTGTGGGCATATAGGCTAAACCATATTATTCTAAAATTTTAGCTTTTCATTTAATAATAAATTTGGTATTTTGGCCAAGTAGCATGCTGTATAGTGGCATTGAAGATCATATACAGTGCCCACCTTGTCCTCGCCCTTCATCTTTTTTTAGGGACATGCCCACTCTACATACAGCGATGCCCAGAACACCCAGTAGTATTTTCATTCATTTCATCTCCCTCTTTCTCAAACTCTCAATCCTTTTCTCACACACGGTCTCACAAAAAAGTGTTCTTCGTCATAGTGAAAAAAACAAATACAACAAATTAATGAACTTCATAACTATTAAGATGAAAATAGTCTGGTCGTCGGTGTGTGTACTCAGGCTGCCGTAAGCGACAGGAGGGCACCAGGCGAGCGTGGCCAGCAGTCAGACAACTATTTTTGGTACAAGTGGAAAGTTTCTACGGGGATTCGATGGCGGTGGGGACCAACAGCAGAGGATCAGGGGGTAAGAAGAAAGTCTGTGAATCCTGTGGGACTGTGGGAAATGGTGACCCTCTGCCACACTCTGCTGGCACTGGAGGTCTGCGTGTGGGTTACCAGCAAAACGGGAGGAGAGGGAGAGCTGCCAAGCCCATAATTTGAGTTTGGGATCAGTATGTGTGTGTGAGTGTGTTTGGCGGGTGGTAGGTGTGGAGCTCTGGTGAAGCCAAAATTCACCTCAAAATGCTTTCAAGCTGCAAAAAATAAGTCTTCAAATTTTGTTTTTGGTGAACTAAGTAGTACAATCTGCAAAGGTTGAAATCATGTCGATGATCTTCTTCATGTCAGCTTCTTGAAATAAAACAGATAGACCACTCCTCTTGTATTAAACAGTGATCCTCGAGAAGTGTCAGCCCAGTCGCACAGCAGTTTGTGAATTCAGTCACGAAATTTAATGGATTGATTTATGTACATAGACATGAATTTCACATTTTGGATGGGTTGGTCAAAAAACATAACCGGTGTTCCTGCAAAGAGGGTGGAAAGAGGAGATGTCACACGTCATCAGTGCATCATATCTTTGGGGTACAACTCATGCGCAGTAAAATCTGATCTGCACTCGCCGAAATTGAGCCAATTGCAACGCACGACTGCAGCTCCAGTTACTAAGTAACTAAGTAGTTTGTTGCCTAAACCTAACCAAGTCGATCTTTTCCTAAAGCTACCCAAGTGTTTTTTGTCATGTAAGTTCCGTACTTAAGTTACGGCACTTATGGTGTTATTTGAAGCCAAACTGGGATCTTTTCCTAAACCTAACTTAGTAGTTTTATTGTGAAAAGAGTGGAGCGGAAATTGACAAGTGTCATGTGTTGCTGGACATTTGTAGGAAAAAGCACAAAAATTACGTTGTTGAAAGTTGTGCTGAGCGTCACGAAAACAAAGGGAAATTCGTTTCTATGTACACGAATCAAATAAATTTAGATTAAATTTCGTGACTATTTCACAAACTGCCGTGAGACTGTGTTGGAAGTGTAGAAGGGATGGATAGAGGAGAAAAGACGGGCTGCTGGCAAACAGAATGAAGGATGGAGGCAGAGGAAGTCTGTAGGTGGAAAATGAGGAATGAGGAAAGTACAGTATAAGGAGTATGAATAAAAAGGTGGGTGAACTTGTACCTCCAGTTTTTCCTAGACAAACAAGCACCAGTATGTCTACAAATAACAGAATAGCACACATTTTGGGAGCTGGAGTTTAAAACTTTTGACACTTCAATCTGTTAAAGACTTATTCCATCCATAATTAGTCAGCTCAGACTTTTTAGATGTCCACTAAGTGTCATAGGTGAAGCACTTTTGTGCAGGAGGGCAGAAGGACAGTTGTAGTTTTAAGCAAAACAGGCAGAACAGGCAGATTGTGCCAAGCAGTAGACTTTAAGATGTACTGATTACCTGCATTGAACTGGGACCGGTTACTGTATGCAGTCCAATAGTAATGTTTGTTGAGGGAGTTTAGAAACCGTACGACTGAGTTGGATAACTGTCTCCAATATATTTCTGTCACCTGTCATCACCCACTCACTAACAGAGTGGGCAGAGCATTGGCAGCAACCTTGTTTCCTGCTGGTAGCCTTCGACCTGTAGGCGCAAAAATGAAAACACTCATGTTGTTTTGGTTACTGATTTAACTAAAGTAAGTAGGTGTCTCAACACGCCTATGCAAATAAAATGAAAATAGCAAATATAAAACCATACATTTAACAACCATACCGTACAACAAATGGGTGCTTCTCTGACGGAGTGCAGTAATTTATTCCACAGGAGCAGAACATGGTATGCTCTGCCATTGAATTGTGGGAAAATGAGATCCTGCATCTTGCATTCTGCATCCTGTGTCCTGAGGAGGTGCTAATCTATCAAAAGTTTAGGAAGTAATGAGCGGAAATATGTTTTTTTTTGTGTTCAGTGTTTAAAGAATTTGGGCGGCAATTTGGAATACCTGAGAACAGGAAATTACAAAAGTCAGGAATTAAAATTTCTGCATCTGACTGTGTTGGTAACGGATGACCTTGGGTAATGTCACAGGGATGAAAGGAAGCTAATTTAGCAAAATCAATATGAAAAAGTGAAAAATCTTAGACTTAGGGTATGGAAGTTCAGAGTTTTTTAGCATTATATAGTTACACTGATGTTTGATTTGCTATAAGTTTTCAAAATTTGAAAAAAAAATAATGCGACATGGAAAGGTAGCAGAACATATAAAAATGTATCACGTTAAAGATATTCTATATCGTAACCTTTAATATGGCAGCAAACAACAATTTTCTATGTAAGCATATAGAGGAGTAATGTCCACCTGAGCAGAGAATTAAGTCACTTTCCCTCTGTGTGTGTTGTAATCAGAGCTTCTCCTTGCTATGTTGATATAACGTGTGCCTTTTAGTGCATGTTTGTGCACGTGAGCGTGCCCCACTGGCTAGCTCACGGCTGCTGCTCTGCACTCATAAGGAAGCGTAGCACGCACTTTGACCTTTGTTGCCACTGACCTTTCAAAGCGCAACCAATGAGATAACAACTGTATGTGGCCACTTTTTGATGATGTATCAGGTATACATCACTTTGCCTCATGTCTGCACTATGCTCTTCTCAAGTTGAAATGATCTTTTATGGTTATTTATAAATGACAATAGGAGGAAAATTTGAACTATCTATATTTTTATATACTTTCTCTATTCTGCATTAACATATACCTAATGAGTTTTAATCTGGTTTGCAAATTGCAGGCTTAAACAGAGTGTCTTTGATTGTCCATATTGTCTTTATATTAGAGAAAACTAAGTGAATAAACTCAAAATCTTCTTATAGATGTAAAAAAGAATAAGAATAAGTCCTATCAAATTATTCTATCAGTGCAAATGAACTGCCATAAAGACTAACCGAATATGATTTGAGAAGCTTCCAGATCTGTGATGTGTCATGAGAAAGTGGAGTGAAACAGTCCACGGTTATAAATACACCTCAAACCGACAGAAAAGCCAGCAATGGGGAGATGATTACCACGTTTCGCCACCAAAACACAGCTGCTAACTACGTTAAAATAATAACAACGTCTAAATCTATGAGTGGTGGAGGGCTGAGAGGAGGAAGTCCAACCGCACACTCAAACACCAGCGCTCACACACTGCATTGCTTCTCAACCTGTCCGCAGTGATTGTTCGCCCACATGCACGGTGTGTGTCCGCCCAGGAGTTAACCGCCTGAGAAGAGCCGGCTGTATAGCATGAGAGCGATTGCATATTTAGAAAGTGCCTCACTTCCACACATGTATGTCGGGCACATGCAGAACTACACATTCATCCACGGAGGTGTATTCACACATAAACACACACACATGCACACACCGGAGTGTTTCAGGCACGGCCAGCTGTGTCCAAATTTCAAACATATCTCAAAAAACCCTCATAATTGCTACGTTCATTTGACGTTTCTGTATTTTACTGACCAACACACACAATCAAAAAGGTTTTATTGCTAAAACTGGCAACACAGGAGTGTGTTGTTAGACTTACACAAATACCAGCCATGACTATTTATTCATTCGCTATGAAAAGACTTTCCCTTACAACTAAATGTTAAGTGCCTGTAAAGCCTGTAACTAGCATTATTTAAAGAGTCCTGAGATGACAGTTATGACTATAAGTGCAAAATATAGAACCAAAGTAGGGTGACTCCGTTTGAGTTTGGTCGGAGAGTGAACATTTTGAAGGCTTTGGCCCTGACTCAGATTTACTGAAGCATTCAATGTATGCAGTGGCTTGCTGAGCAGTGTGGCTTACGGAGGGGAGAGTACATCCTCGAACTCAGTGGGGGCCCTCTCAAAGATGCCAGGTTATACTCTGTTAAGTTCAACACATCAAGGTCAAGGGGCCGTGTTTCCTTTCTTGTCAGGGGGCTCAGAATTCCTAGTACTGCACCTGGGCCCCATCGAATACTGCAGACTCTGCAGCCATGTTTCACAGAAACATCTTGGAAGTGTTATGCATTGTTTCACAATGTGTTGTATGAGCTGTTAACACAGTACTATTGATCATGCGCTTTATTATCATTCATTGCAAATTTATTATTAGTGAGACACGATATTCCTGTAAGCCGTAAACGTTTGCAGGTTAAACGTCATGAGTTAAGAAAAACGGATTTTAAAGGAATAGTTCAACAATTTTTGAATGCTTATTCGCTTTCTTACCGTGAGTTAGATGCATAGACTGTATAAAACAAGAGGACGTAGTCACTGGGTCGTCACCCATTGGTTTGTAGATTACGGTCTAAGAGTATAGAAGCAAAGAGGCAAAACTCAATGGGCGCTAGATGGCGCTGCGTTACCGCTGCCGCACATTTTGAAATGAAAACGCCAAAGAGTCCATAGTAATGAATGTATAAAAAGACGTCTGTAAATCAGACGCCGGGAGCTGGCGTTGCAATGGAACGTATCATTGACTTTCACTTATAACTTAGCAATATATGTTTATTGCTACAGTTTTGAAACCTCGAGTTCTGCATTTTGGCCATCGCCATCTTGGTTTCTGTCCATCGCCATCTTGGTTTTTGTCAATCGCCATCTTGGTTCTTTGCAACCAGAGGTGGCATGAGACGGTGGAGCTAAGCACAACTGAATGCTGAATAAGACATTTTTAGGCAACCAAAATGTTACAATTAACTTTGATGAACTGAAAGCACACTGTGAAAGGGTTAAAGTTGTAAGACGAAAACACAGGCGACTCCCAGACCGGACAACGCCGTGGTAGCGACCTGTCAATCACAAGGTAGCCCCGCCCTAAAGCATCCCCTGCTTTATGGTCTATTTGACTCTAAATGGGAACATCATTTACTAAATGAACATCATGCTGTATTGAAGAAGACTTGAAACTAGAGATTGAGACCATAAACTCATGTTTACAATGTTTACTGAGGTAATAAATCAAGAAGTAGGCTCATTTTCTCATAGACTTCTATATAATCAGACTTCTTTTTGCAACCAGAGGAGTCGCCCCCCCTTGACTAATAGAAAGAATGCAGGTTTAAGGCACTTCTGCATTGGCCTCACTTTTCAGACTCGGAGGTTACCGTCTGGTTAGATGAAAAGATAAAAATAAAAAAAAAACAGTATCCTGAAAACCACTGTAAAGCCTTTGCCCGAATGGCAATCTGGTTTACTGACTGAAAAGCCTTTACTCCTGTAATGGACTGCTTGGCTGGCTATTTGTCTTTGACTGATATGATGACGTCCAAACTGAAGTTGACGCTGATGAAGTGTCTGCTCTAAATGCTTGGAAAAGCCTCTAATTGACTGGCATGATGGCAGACTGACTGACTGTTTTCTGACTGACAGGCTGGCTAACTGACCGGAGCAGTTCACAGCGGTCCCGTGCCAATGGCCGCCTCTGCAACAGGGTCCTGTGAATTTTGACAGCACTGCGATGCTTGCCTTTTTTCTCCAGGAGACCTGGCCCAAACCCAGTTAGCATATTTAATCTTGGCTCATAGTTTCTTTATGTGATATACATTCAGGGAAAAGGGTTATGTCCATTTCAGAGGCATATCGCTTATCTCATGTGATGGTTAGACTGACCAGTTTAGGGTGTATACCATATTAAAAGCCAATTCTTGATAAAAATGTTCACAAATGTGTATCTTACAGTCGGGAAAATGATCAACAATTTTGAATATTAGCACAAAACAGGTAAAATATCAATAGCTACATAAGGAAATTGTTTATTTTGGTATGATCTCCTTTTCATAATCTTTGCAAAGTAACAGTGAGCGTGTTTTTGTGGACTCCTCTATGAGTGTGTGTGGCTCTTCATGTGTGTTAAGGGGTGACTGACGGGAACTTCCTAGCTGGAGCCTGACCACATCTGTGTGCCCGTCCAGATGAGGGAACGGAAATGCATCCTGAGAAGTTGAGATCAGTAAAACACAAAGCTGGTCTTTGTGTGTGCACGGCCGCTGGCACAGCCAGTGGTCCTGAACACCAGTTAACTCTCTTCACTGGGAACATACACAAATGCTCTAATGCCTTGAAAAATCATGTTGGTTGATACAAAAGTAGAAGGAGAAAAACCTTTGGCTGGTGGTGTTAAAATTGCTTATTTTCATGATTGGACTTTGGAACGATGACGTTGCGAACACATTGAACTTTAACCTAAACATCAGGAAAACCTAAACATCAGGAGAAAACCATATATGATCAAATTTTTTATATTGTCTATTCCAGAGCAGTGTATCTTTCCTGCCAAGAACTGTCGCACTGCAGGAGTACAGCCTCTTTGTTTTGCAGCTCGATGATGGTCTCACTGAGGTTCTGGTAGAGGTTCTCGTTCTCGTTGTTGGCGTATTCGAAAAGCCTCTGCTCCCACTGCTCTTGCTCTTCGAGCTTTTGAGCGAGATGCTCCTTCCCTTTGGTGAGATCCCTCATTTGAGCGTTCTGCTGCAGGATCTGCTGCTTCATCAGGACGTGCGTCCTCAGCTGCTGGGCGGCTGGCATTTTCTCGATACAGTCTGTAGCAGACTTGAGATGTGCATAGAAGACTGTAGAGTCTCTGCATCAGACTGAAAAAAAAAAACAGATAATGAATGAATAACATTATTATATGATAGAATAAAATATATAATGAAATAGGTAAATGAAATAAAATAATATATATACTATTTTATTTCATTTACCTATTTCATTATCTATTTTATTTTATAGGTCCGCAACCTGTAACTCATGTACCAGAGAGGCATAACAAAGAAAAGAAAGTTTATATGCAAACAATTGAGAAAAACTGTGAAAATGGCTTCAGAGTTTGATAGATCTTTTTTTGAATAATTAAAGTTAAAGGATATTGGCATAATTCAGCCAATAATTCAGTCATTTCTTGGTACCTATGCAGAACTCTACATGGAACTGGATTTTTGTCCCATTTTGCCCGATAATTTTTTTATCATGTTATATTTGTTTGCAATTGCTTGCACACTAAAAGTGAATACATAAAATACTTACACAGATGGCTCTGTAGTTGTAGTTTTGTAGATCTGAGTAGATCTTCTCCGTGGTGGATACCGTGGTATCTGTGGTGGATACTGTAGTATCTGTGGTAGATACTGTGGTATCTGTGGTAGATACTGTGGTATCTGTGGTGAAAGTTGCGCTGATAAGAGTTCAACTGTGTCTCACTCTCTTGGTGTCTGGTACTGAATGAATATATCCAGCAAAGTATTTGGTAATAAAACCTGAAATTCTGTGAGTTTCAGAGCATATCAAATCAAATTTAGTGATGTCATCACATTCTAATGACAAGACAATGAGAATGTGATGACATCACCCAAAGGGAAGGAACGAGACCGAGGTGTACAGAGCGGAACATGGTTTTAGCCGTGTTACCATGGCGACAGCGAGCTAGAATTTTGATTTAAATACCTGTTTTGGTTTTGATTACCTTCTGATCTGTTCTGAGAAGACTTAATACACTGAATTTAAGTTGGAAAACAACATTTTACTGCAGGTATATCACAACTTGCTTTGCAACTTGGAGGCCAAGGGCCAGTTAAACAAACATTGATAATATTTATAGATAAAATGAATAATATTAAAGGGCCCATAACGCATCTTTCTTTGAAATTCTTTATTTTCAAATTAACTGACTTATCTGCTATGAACTTGGCACAGATTTAAACTAGGCCTATATTACATTGCTGTTGAGTTTTTCAACAAGGTTTCTTGGCGCTTTGAGCACCAGAAGCCGATACCTCATACCCAAGCTCATACCCAAACAATATTGATTTAGGGGTGAACTGTCCTTTTAAGTTGGATTGAGGACGTAAACTGTAATGAAATGTCTACTGTTTTGACTGAACCTCCACCTTTTTTGCCCTTTACTTGAAACATGCGAAGCCAAGCGGTAGATAAGATCTCCTCCCTGGACCTGAAACAAGCAGCTTTCTCTTCCTCTGTGCTCCCCACAGTTCCTAGAAACACCCACAGCTTCCTAGAAAGAAATTTCACTTGAAAGTTTGATCGGCATCTAAATTTGAGACGTTGTTGAAACGTTAATGCCCAGATTCCTCAGATTATCTGGACGCTGTAGGGACTGATATTAAAATACTGTGGCCACTCAATCATATGTCTGTAACCATATGTCCGCAAAAAGTGAAAACAAGTGTAATATAATACAATGTAAACTGAACAGCAGAGTCCAAACTGTAACTTTGGGTTTTTGCAGAATTTCCTGAGACATCCTGAGCAGGAGATTATAGTTTATTGATTTAATAACACTGACTCTTTTAAACAATAATAAATGACACAAAAAACATTTGAATTTAATCTCCAAGTATTTTAATTGTGATTTTGCCATGCACATTCCTGGCCAGCCAGGGTCCATTTATATAAATCTATAAACACAAAAAAGCTGGGAAATGCAGCATAAAATATAACAATATGTTACATACACAATATTTACACACACATGTGAATATATAACAGAGTTATTGTTTGTCCATTATGAAAAATAAAAGCTTTAGTGACAAATATATGATATGCAAGCAGAATCTGTTTCAGCATCTACTGCGTATTGCTTGTATTGCTCTTTGTATGGCTGGCAATTAGAAATGTTAGTGAGAAAGGCAACATTAGCAAGCATTTCATAGCAAAGTGTTCAACATTATTTACAACATTATTATGTACAAAAATATACAATCTGTATTTCACTGCCAGCATGTTTTGCTATACTATATTACCACTGTGACGAAAAGTGATGTATGGAGGCCCAAACCTGACCTTATATAAATCAAATACATTTGAAAAATTCTTTCCTTTCTTACCATTTAAGGTATCTTATATTTAATAGTTAAACAAAAGTATGATTAATTCAACCGTCAATATGTAAAGTTTGAAATAAAGCCACATTGGTTATTTATTGTGGTGATTACGTACAATTTTACTTAAAGGTCCCATATTGTAAAAAGTGAGATTTTCATGTCTTTTATATCATAAAGCAGTTTTAAGTGCTATATAAATACCGTTAAACTATCAAAACGCACAATATATATTATATATTATATATATATAATAGAGAAATACACCCAGCCCGTATTCAGAAATTGTGCATTTGAAACAAGCCGTTTGGATTTCTGTCCATTTGTGATGTCACAAATATACAATTATATAGATCATTACACGTTTTTAAACATGAACATTCTAAATGTTTCCCAGTTTATTTCCTGTTGCAGTGTATGTGAATAACATCAGCTGACAGGAAGTAAACATGGACCCAAACTATTGCCTAGTAACACAATTCCGTTGAAATGCACTAAAACGGAGCGTTTCAGACAGAGGGTAAATACAGGTATATTCAGGCAGACAGTATGAGGAAAATAAAGTGTTTTTTGAACATTACAGCATGTAAACATGTTCTATAGTAGAAACACAAAATACAAGTATGAACCTGAAAATGAGCACGATATGGGACCTTTAATAATTTGCCTGGTTTGGTCCTCCATAGAATATACAAGACAGTGTTTTGGTGTGTGTGTGGGCATCAAATACTCAGCGTTTTAATCTCAGCACGGATATTCTGAATAACCAGTCTTCTAATTTTGTTCCCATGAAATGTCTGAACAGATTTTATGACTCGGTATCTGACTGCCCCGTTATTTAGCTAGTGTGTGTCTACAGAGAGCTGAGGCATACTGCATCTAAAATTACTTTGGTAAAAACCTCTGTGGAAGGCATTTGGAGTGGTGCTAAATCTGGTGGTGTATGTTCAACCTTAGGTGATAAAAAGCATGAAGTCATGATATCGTGGCCCAATGTGACTATTACGGTCAGCACTAGAAATTTAGGATCCAGGATCATCATTCACCAAACTGCCTTTGCTAAGCTATTATTGGACACTGGGTCACTCATGACCAAACTTAAGAGGGGAAGCCTTGAGTGAAGCCATGTTAACACTTTTAGTACATATTTACTGTAGGAATGAATGTAATTGCAGGTTGTAAAATGATAATGAGTGGGTTTGCTGGATGTGAAGTGGCCATGTTTGATGGTACTCTGTCCTTTGAGAGTGGTTTTTCAGATGACTGCAAACACTCTGAAGGCTTTTCCACCTGTTGGGCTCATCAGGCTGTGAGAAGAAGAAGAGCAGGGAGAGAACAGCGATGTGGTAAATGGACGTGTTGTTTCTCACAGCAATGACAAGTTATGATGTAAAGATTAATTCTAATCAGGGCTGTCAAAGTTCACACGATAATGACACAAATTCACCTTCTTTAACGCCTTAACACAATCTATCTTTCGGAGGTAGTGACAGGTTTTAAAGCTATAGAGTGAAGATACTGGCATCATATTAAACTACAAAGCCTAAGAAATCCATTGGTACCAACTATGTCATACTAGCTTTGTCGAGAAAGCGGTTAAATAATGCTCCAAAGTTACGCTAAATACACTAATTTTTTTAACCATACCTCTCTGAGGTGATGCCGTTCTGGTAACTGCCACTGTACTGCTTCCTTTTGTCCACAGGCATCACGTCGAGGTACCCTCCCGACTCATTCTGGATCACTCCAGCATGAACGGCTGCTCGGCAGATACTGGATTTCTGGGGGGGGGGAAACAGGTTGTTAAATCAAACCATTCATATAAGAATAAACATCCTAAGAAGAATTTGCCCTGTTCTCTAGAGGATAAATGTATAACAATATATATATAATATATATAAATAGAGTCTGGTTGGTGACTGCGGCAATATTTAACATAATCATAAAATCATCAAAATTCAAATGGCCCCTCTACGGTATGTGTGGTAACATAATAAACAGAGAAGATGACGCCTTTTTTGAGAATGAGTTGTTATATGTGTTTAAGTATGATGGTGCAATTACGGGTTGAATCCCAAAACACCATTTAGCTCCTTAGAGCAGTAATAAGAACAGTTTCACAGCAGACATTTCAAAATGTTGTAGCTGAAAATGCACAGGTGTAAATAATAATCTTAATAAAGGCTGCATTCCATATTTCAGGGTCCTGGTATTACGTATAGTGGCTCATTGGTATGGAACGGAGCCATAATTATTAATGTTATTAGATACATTTGTGCTTTGACACAACAAATGGATTTCATTTACTGTTTAAAGTCTCTGATATTATGCATGCTGATTTGGTTTGTGCCACTGATGGCATGGCTTACTTGTTAATAACACCCGTGCTTTACTGGCAATGATAAGTCATAACGGCCGCTGTGAATAGTGTCTATTGTTCCCATAAAACCAATGAAAGACTTTAATGGTGAATTTGTGACAATGATGCAAGAACTTACATCTGAGTAGTATTTTGTCCCGATGACTCGGGCTCGACTGTCACGCAGACAGTTCCTGGGACAGTACAACCTGAAGAAAAAAAGCCAGAGCTCACTTTAGGTCCTAGGATATTTTCACTACTGTATGTTCTTGCTGTCTTAAAGGCAGAGCTATCTGGAGGCCGAAATAATCTTACTGGTTGAATTAACACTAATAAGGCAGAGTTAAAGAACTGCAGGTTGTTGGATTGTAAATATTAGTAAATTATAAATGGCAAAGCAGGTAGCCTTTGTCAAGATATAATATAAAAATACCGGAAGTAAACAAGTTGCCATTACTACGGTGGCGTCTCCCCACAATATGCGCACAATTTTCTACTTTTACCTTTACCTTCTATATAACGTTACTTTTGACAATGATGCCAAGAGTTCGATGAGAACCTGAGCAGTAACTTCACGTAGAAATTAATGTTAGCTAAGTAAAAAAACATATCGATAAGAAGTGAAAGTTAATTGTTCGTTCCATTGCAACGTCAGCAAGCAGCAGAGCTACGCCTCCGCCATTTTGGACTGAAAGCGACTACCGGACGCCAGTAAAACGTCCGCCTACAAAGTGCTGTACAAAAGGAAAACTAAATTATTTCTATTGTATTGTCATAATGTTAATGTCTCTACCGAAATGGCATGTGTTGAACAATACAAATATCATAAATATGCATACTATTCAATTCAAATTTAAATACTGTACATACACATCTATATTTATTATATATGACGACCATTTACACAAGTTACTATGAGCAACCACGGTCCCAAAAGCCTAAAAGTCACCAGTTAACACACTTTGTCACTACGTCTTGCCAGCGCATTAATGGTGGCGCCGCTAGATGGCAGAACTCACAAAGCGGTTGCCGGATTCTTCTTGTGTTGCTACTTAACTTTGAATTTGCAAGGTCACATGGGCCAAATAGCTGACTCCTTTCACTTAGAATGACTAGATGTGACTCATTGGCTCAGCCGGTCATCGTTTAATCCAAACAGTGAGATGTTTTCAGTCTCCTAAGTGAATAAATGTAAAGTTACCTGGGACAGTGTCGTACAGGTTTCTTGAAAGGGCAGAAAAGTGCAACGGTGGTGTCGCATGTTACTGCCTTGACTGGGAGAAGAAAAATGTACAGCAAAAATGACAGAGTTTCTGCATACTGACAAAATGTTACTGTATCTGTGTCCTCAAAGTGATAAATATTTGTACATGTATGCTCCTTACCAGGCACCGACTCTACTTTGAAGGAATTTGCACTTCTGTTTTTCCTGTGAATTTAAAGAAAACTGCATGAAGTTATGGTCTGTGCTGCATAGCCACACATCATTAGTTCCCATAAAGTCTGTATTAAACTAAACACTTTTTACTAAATACTGTAAAGACTAAATACAGAGACTGATTCATACCCAATTGATTGAATACCATTCTTGTATGACTTGGTGAATTGTTGTTTTCTGCCCAGTCTGGTCACATCCAGCCATCCTCCATCATTGTCAATAACACCAGAGTGTAAACCAGCTCCACAAACGCTGGATTGCTGCAGTAAAAGATAAAGACGGGAACGTTAATGTGCAGCGAGATATAGCTTAAAGTTCCCATCAAACAGCTAGTGCTATTTACGTGTTTCCTGTAAAATCAGTATGCTAGGGAGGAAGCTATTGATTGATGTTTACAGTAGCCAATATGCTCCCCTGCGCCAAATTTCAGATTGACATTAGCTACGAGCTCAACAAGGAGACTTCTTGCAACCACTATCGCCTACGCCAGCGGATTTCACCAATGATTTGCTGGTGAATGAGAGACGCATGCTCATCCCTGCGATCACACACAGAATTAGTATATGACCCCGAGTGCAGGATGAGTCATCAATATTTTTTATTGTTTCCCAGGAAATGACAAACTCTAAAATATCATTAAGAATACCTACTAAACGACGTTTTTTGTCATTGTTGGGCCAGATGCTGGCGTTTAGGTCAGCCAATCAATCAATCAATCAAATTTTATTTATATAGCACCTTTCGAACAGATCAAATGCACTTCAAACTGCTTGACAGGCGATTGACAAAACTTAGGATGTTAAAAGTAGTAAAATGTAAATGCCAGTTTGAGAAAATGCACTGAAAATTGAAGTTGTCTCTGGTGATCTTTTACCATGTCATAATATCCAGTCCCGACCGCTTTTCCAGGCGTGTCGAGGCAGCCGGGTGGACACTCGTATCTGTGGACAGGAACAACAGTAAAGTGAACACATCTTATCACTGGTGCTTTATTTTTAATTTAAGCACATAATATTGATTCTATCTGAACTGTCCTGATAATTCCCACCTATCTTGGTACATCGAATGTTTCCCAGAATTTGCATACACAGTATTATTTGTCACCATATTCCTGAGCATTTACCTGTTACAGGTCGTCCCCTTGCACTGATCTCTCAGCTTGGTCTCACAGTCGACCTGTTGACCTAAAATAACAAACAAGCAACAGCTTTTCACAACCTCATTTTAATAATAGTAATATTGTACACTCTCAAAACTGCACTATTCACAGAGATGAAGTATTGTGGGAGATATCCTTACACATCTGCTCTGTGCTGACAACCTGGTTTCTCTCTAGGTTGTCATTGGGCGAGGGGTCTGGTGTCTGGGCCCTGGGTTGGGGATCCCGGTCCCTTACTGGTTCTGGTTCAGGTTCAATGTAGTTGGTCTCCTCAATCTCAGGAGCTGGTCGCCTGTCAACGCCCCCGTCTGAAAACATGGATTGTCATTGAGATGTTATGATGATTTGATAGTTTTCTTTATCTTACATTGGTACAAGTTGTATTTATGTCTCAAAATTAATATTTTTTGATGTGGAAATACTAGAAAAAATGTTGTGAATTATTAAAAACAACCCATTTTCTTTCAGTAAAACTATTAATAACAATTTCGGGTAGGTACAAAGGTATGTGTGGAGATAAAACATGGCAGAAAACCTACCTTTGTAGCAGAGATTGTCCCTGCAGCCTCCACCATAGCTAGCTGGACAGGCAGAACAGGGAGTTCCATATTTATATGGAGCATGACCCCACCAGTTCCCCCTGAGGAAAAAAAAAAAAATATGAAACTGATTTTGTCGTTGTTAAAAAAAAAGGACAAAAAATGTTTTTTTAAAATAAACAATGTTCAAGGATTTTTTTTTTTTATGAGCAAGAGATGGAGGTGTATTGTAAAAAATAAATGTAAACTACTGGAAATTATTTTAGCTGCTAAAAAAATATTTCATTATGTTTGTGAAACTGCATTCATTCACGTAATTTAGCATTGCAGTCCTGTCTCAAGGTGGACAGTTAAAAGTCCTAAAGACAGTTAGTTCCATTTATCTTATCTATGATTTTAGTTTGTATCTCTGTTATTTTAAGGATGTTGCATCACATGGTATTGAAAGATGCAAAAACGTACGGTGGAGAGTAGTTGCAGACCAGATAGACCGCTTTAGTCCAGATCATTCCCCACACGTTCATGTTGTAACACACGTTGATGGCACAGCCAATACGATTGCTAGTCGCCCACACCAACTGAAAATTGAAACACACATAAACAAAGTAAAGTGTTCAGCGGTCCTCTCATATTTGTAGCTGAATTTTTAAAAGGCAGGTGTAGTATTGCATCTGCATCTGCAGTATAGCATGATTTATATGATTTCATGCGGCTCTCACAGAAACATAAAAAACAATGATAAACTTTTATAACCTGGAAGAATTTAATCAAATGGATCCGATAAAGAAAAGAACTCATATATTCACAGAAGCTCCACACAGGTGTATTTTAACGGAGTAGATCTCTTCTTTGAGGTCTAATCAGCCTAAGTAATTAAAACACCTGTGTGGGTATGCAGGGCCGTTCTATAACAGAGTTTTTTCAAACATTTTAAATGTTCTTTTTTTTAAATAAAAGCCTAAAATGGTCCCAAGGCATTGTTAACCCTTTAAGACATAAGACAGATATAAAAAAAAGCCCTTACCTGAGTGTAGTGAGTACAAACAGGTCCTGAACACCTGAGTGGGCAGTGTGGGTTACACTCCTGGGAGTAGGGATAGGTGTAGTGCCTCACCTCATCATACCAGGCCTGAACATGGAAGGTAGGGGGGCGGTCCCTAAAGTCACACAAAAAGGTCTTATACTGTAAATAAACTTTACATCAGCTAAACTACATTGTTGAAGTTTCCATAAGCAAGACACTTCACCTGATGATAGCAGGAACAGCACAGGTGTAATTGATTACATTAATGATGGCCACATTCAGTTTACATGAGCCATTTCCAGGCTCCTGGTATTGTGCATGCTCGCTTGTAATGCATAGCTTAATGGGGCACTTAATGGAACTCAGCCATCATTATTGATACTAGTTACACCTGTGCTTTTCATGCCACAACAAGCATAATAAACACACCCAACATTTTAATTAGACCTTTTAACAGTTGTGAGAAAAGGTCTAATTAGCCACAATACGTGAAAACACCTGTGTAGATGGACGTTGGGCTTTAATCTATAGACACAACCTGGGTGAGACAGTCCATTTTGGAATCATACAGTAAGTTATTAATGAAATAAGAAATAGATAAGATATAAGATATAAGATATATTTTCTATTTTTAGCCACTTGGAGGCAGCATTACAAGCTGAAAAAAAACATATTAACACTGACATATTCTGACCTTCTAAAGGCAAACATGTTAGCAAACAGTTGCGTATTTACACATCTAGCAGACCTGGAGCAATATTAGTATACCTGAGGAGTTTGAGGGAAATATCTGACTATTTAGCTGCTAAATGTTCCACTATGCTCACCAGCTAGTCGCTAACTGTCTGTCCAACATGATCTCATCCCTACTCAATATATTGTGCCGCTTGGGCAGAAGCTTGGCTTTGGACAGGTAGCTTAGATGGGATTTGTTTGCTGAAAGCTATCTGCATGCTGTTGCTGGAAATGACTGATCAGAGAGTGAACCAAACAATAAAATAGCTGCCCGGAAAACCAAAAAACAATAGGCTTTGCTAAACGACGCTGGTGAACTTCATATCCAAGTGATAATTTCCTGTGGGTTTGAATTTGGTGTTACACCGATGAGGAAAAGGATAGGTCCTATTGTAAGAAAACACTATTATTATTATCATATTACTGTTGTATAAAACATAATAACACAGTTCCCTCCACTTCTTTGTACATACACACCTGCCCCAGTGCGCTCCAAGGTTTTGGCCTATTTGTGTCAACATGTGGCTCGGTCCATGTTCCCATCGGCAGGTATGTGCCCAGTGCTCTGCGCTCCTCTCCAACTCATAATCCCATACCTGGAGAGCACACACACAAACACAGAACAACACACAGGTTCTTGGTTAAAGAGTTATTTGCCTTTGGAAGGATGAACTTAGATCAACTCTGAAGGTCAGTTCATAGACAGTATATAAGAAGTGGACGAAGTCATCGTGACGTCACCCATTGGTTTGTGGACTGCCGTTTTGAAGCCTCGAGTTAGGTATTTTGGCCGTTGAGATCTTGGTTTTTGTCCGTTGCCATGTTGATTTTTTGCAACCAGAAGTGATACAAGAGCGTGGAACGCTGAATAAGACATTTTTTAGGCATCCAAAATGTTACAATTAACTTTCATGAACTGAAAACACACTGTTGTAAAGACAAAAAAACACCGTGGTAGTGACCTGTCAATCACAAGGTAGCCACGCCCTAAAGCATCCCCTGCTTTATGGTCTGTTTGACACTAAATGGGGCCATAATTTACTAAATGAACATCATGCTGTCTTGAAGAAGACTTGAAACTAGAGATTGAGACCATAAACTCATGTTTACAATGTTTACTGAGGTTATAAATCAAGTGAGAAGTAGGGTCATTCTCTCATGAGTTCTATACAATCAGACTTCTTTTTGCAACCAGAGGAGTCGCCCCCTGCTGGCTATTAGAAAGAATGCAAGTTTAAGGCCCTTCCGCACTTGGCTTCACTTTTTAGACCCGGAGGTAGTCCACTGGGTCAGCTAGGGTAATATTTTTTTCATCTGGTGGCTAAAGCATTAGGTTTGGTAATATTAGTTTTCTTTTGGGCTCCGGGTTAAACTCAATGAGTCCAGGGCAGCTTTGCATCCAGATGTTTTCAGACCTGAAACTTCACTCTGGATTACCCTCATGATTTAAGTGGCCACTTACCGTAGTTGTGGCTTTGATTACAACTCATTACATGTTTCAGCTATCTCATCATCCTCTCTGAGTAAACTAAGCTACCATAAATTCCAATGAAACTAATCTGAAAGCAACCAGCCATACTTGAGGCAAAGTGAACCTGCTCTTTCCTTCAAGGTAGAGTGGCTGTACGCAAGCCTCTCGCAAATTTAACACAGTATAGTCAAAAGGAGGCCTCTCACATTCACTCTCTTACACACAGACACGTACATGAGAGAGAAGGGAAACAGAGAGGTATCACCACCACCACATCAACTTGCAGCTCGGTGCTACTATTCAATGTGGTTGTTTCATAGCTTGTTTCCAGTAAGTTTTGGTCTCGTAAAACAAGCTGAGAGAGAGAAAAAAAGCTGACAAATAAAAGCTACCAAAACAGAGAGTCTCTGTTTGGAGGCTTGATGCCATCTCTACTGTAAAAAAAAAAAAGAAAATGATACGCAATTGTAGTCAAAATACCTGAAAACGGTTTTGAACAAAGCAGGAAAGCAGACCATGGGTATAAGATTGAGCAATTCAAATGTTGCGGCAGAAGTTAATGTACTGTTGACTTTGTTGGTTGAGGGAGAAGAATAGGTGCAGTGTGCTCTGCTGCCGGCATACTGTTTGGTTGCATTACGGCTATCACGCGTCAAAACTAATAGGATAATGCTTAAGTGTGGAGTTGTAACTGCTCTGATTGACCACCATAATACGTTCCATATGTTTGGTGAGGCTAACACACTGTGCACACTGTTGCCCCTTCACTGTGCTGCTGCTTACTGTTCAGGCCTGATTGGAGAAGAGATATTTTGACTCTTTACTTCACCAGCACTGAAGTGACTTTCTGCTCCAACCTCCTGCAAGGTTGCCATGTGATACTATATTTTTCCATGATCTTTGCATTATATTGTAATCGTTGGGTAGAATTCTTATCATTCCAATTTTGATGTCCGTACGTTAATTTGACTTATTTTAAAAAATTGCATGATTCTCTAAAGGCTCTGACAAACCAAGCCGACAGTCGTCCGTCAATTTGGGGCCGTCGGTGAGCGTCTGTCGGTCTAATTTTTGCGGGGTGTCCCGCACCGTCGGCTCTAGTCTGCCTGTGTCCGAGGTTTTTCGACCGATTCAGCATGTTGAATCGGCGGCGGAGCCCATTGGTGAGAGAAATAACTCTGATTGGATGTTCAGCTTAAGTGAATCAGTGCTCAAGAAAAGAAATGGAAGTGAGGAAAACTGCAAATGAGTAAAGTCAAGAGGACGCACACAAAAGGCTCTTCTCATCTTTCATCTTTATCTCGTCTGATCATTCCAATACACAGATATTTTCACGACATGGGCGTCTGGAATGAAGCTAAGTGGTGATTGAGAGTGGTGTGCAAATGGTCGGCAAACGTCGCTTTGTTCCATATACGTATCATAACAACGGCTTGTACATTCAGATTTCAACAAAAACAAGGATCAGTCCAGATTGGAAGGAGCCAGTCTGACAGGCGGCTCAGCCTGAAATGGAACAGCCGTTCGGGAGTCTTCCTGAACTTCCCAATGGCCAGTCCACCCCTGATAAAAAGACTTCTGCCTTTAGACATTTTTGTACAACACTTTGTAGAACCTATACTGAGCCCTTAAGCCTTCTTATAAAGCAATACTGCCCACCTGCACAAGCCATATGTCACTACTCTTGCAGGTTATAATGAAATTCGAGTTCAACTCGAAGCTTTCACTGCAAACAATCTTCAGCGGATACTAATGTCCTCCGCCAGCTCATTATTCTCTCTGTGTTCTTGTTATTCTTCACCCTCAATTATCCAGCAGAGAGGAAGATGGACTGCCCGCCAGCCTTTGGAGAAAGGTCACAGTAACAACTACCAATCTCCTTTTGCATTCCAAAGGGCATTAAGTTCCCAAAAATACAGAGCTGTTTCCAGCCATCTGCCAGGACCACCTCTGCTACAGAACTACGTGCAAGATGTGCAGTCTTACAGCAGCAGGTTTAGGGCAAATTCAAAAAAGCAATATTGAGGAATAAAACAAGAAGCCATGCTTTGCTTTGGGAATTCAAAGTACGCAAAATGCATCACATACATGCTTGTAATTCAACTTTTAAAGCGGTCTCGTGAAAATCTGCTGGGCAAGAGATGACATGCTTTAGATTAACTAACGCAACAGTGCTTTAAAGGCATTTGCTGAATGGCTTTTGTATGAAATTAAGAAGTCAGAGCTGCAATGAAAGTGCAGCCCTTTTGGCCTCCAAATCCTACAATCTGAAAACCAAATACTTGGCCCTCATCAGTCCCCAGGCCTTACCACATCATTATCATCAGTAATAGTATCCCTTGCTAAAGAAACACTGGATTAGTTTACATGACATACATTTACACTATCGTGCCCGGCACTTCAAACGGCGAGGGCTCGTCATGTTTGAAATAGATTCACCGCCGCGGCACCCAAAATGAGATGCGTGGAGGATCAAACAAAAGATAACACCGGCCTCGGCCAGGGTTTGAGTGAGCTGGGTGAAGAAAAGCCTGAGGGGAAGCCTGTGAGGCTGAAGATCAGGAAGGCAAAAAGAGCGAGGAAGGGAGAAAGAGAGTCAGCAGGAGGAGAAATGGAGTGATAGAGTAAGGAGACGCAGGGCAGGAAGGGAAGGAGGGAGGGCAGGATGGTTGAGGTAGAGGGCAGGACAACACTGCGGGGGAGAAAGCTGGATATGGGCCAGGGTCAGCGAGGGCGGACAAGCAGGAGGCCAGAGCTACAGCTAGCCAGATGGCGGCTTTGGATTTCAGATTTCGATCATTCTCTCCGCCTTTCTTTCCCCTACTCCGTTGTCTTTAGCTGACAGAGCTGGCAGAGTCAGGAAAGTGCTTTCCTCTGAGATAGACTCATGACTTTAGTGTCAAACCTCCCTCATTTGGACAGTTTTACTAGATCTGACGTTTTGAAGTCTTGAGTTTGGCATTTTTGCCGTCGTCATCTTGTATTTTTGCAACCAGAAGTGACAAGAGAGGGTGGAGCTAAGTACAACCGAATGCTGAATAAGGCATTTTCAGGTGACCAAGATGTTACTTTTAACCATCAAGAACTGAAAGCACACTGTGAAAGGGTTCAAGTTGTAAGACGAAAACACGGACAACTCCCAGACCGCACAACGACGCGGTAGTGACCTGACAATCACAAGGTAGCCACGCCCTAAAGCATCCCCTGCTTTATGGTCTATTTGACTCTAAATGGGACCATAATTTACTAAATGAACATCATGCTGTATTGAAGAAGACTTGAAACTAGCGACTGAGACCATAAACTCATGTTCACAATGTTTACTGAGGTAATAAATCAAGTAAGAAGTAGGCTCATTTTCTCATTGACTTCTATAAAATCAGACTTCTTTTTGCAACCAGAGGAGTCGCCCCCTGCTGGCTATTAGAAAGAATGCAAGTTTAAGGCACTTAAACACATGGACTTCACTTCTCAGACCCGGAGGTAGCCCTCTGCTTACACACGGTGAGGAAATACAACACAGTGGATGGGCTAGTCATGAACGTGGCTTTTTCTGGCTCTTTAAAGGAGCATTTCTATTGCCTCCACACGGCTCTCAATATGGTAGCTAACAGTGCTAACAGCACCAACAGTACATGACCGACAGCTGTGTCCTTACCATGTACTCCATGTTGGCGGCAGGAGGGTGGACCTGACCCCGCAGCTGGTTGTGCAAGTCCAGGATGAGGTGCATGTCCCCCTCGCTGATGGCCCTCTTCCCTCTCGACCTGGCTCTCCACCACTCCTCATCCTTGACCCTGTACTTGTCCAGGATGGACTCGAGTTGCGTGGAGTTGGTGAGGACCACGGCCAGGACGGTCCGGGTCAAACACAGGAGCAAGCTCGCCGCTCTAACCCAGCCGGGCAGGGGAAGAGACCTCTTCATGACGGGGGAAAAACAGCTACCGCTGCTGAATGAAGAGTATACTTACTGATGTCTGCAAAACAGAGAGAGTGAGCTTTAGTTTGAATTTCAGCTTTATTCTTTCAGACTGTTCACTTGCTGCATATGAACATTTCCATGCAGCTGTTTGCTGCACTGCTCGCTATTAGCTCATTATTTGGTGCTTTTTAAAAATAGAAGAACTTGGACTTCTGGGTAACTGTACATCGGCACACTTTAAAGTGGCAGTAAGCAGAATGTTTTTGGCATTATTGGGCAAAAATTCCATAATAACCTTTCAGCATATTGTAATTCAAGTGTTCTGAGAGAAAACTACACTTCTGCACCTCCTCATGGCTCTGTTTTCAGGCTTTAAAAAATCGAGACTTTGACCAATCACAGGTCATTTCAGAGAGAGAGAGCGTTCCTATTGGCTGCTCATTCAATGGAGGCAGCTGTCAATCACTTGCAAACTCTGATTAAACGGTCAAACTAGGCAGCGCTGATCAAATATGAATCAATATTCTGTTAATGTAATGCCTATTTCTCTCCTCAAATGTTTCCAGAAACATCTTGTAGTGTACTGTTTAGCTGGAAAATGAGAAACTTTGTGACCTGGCAGCTATATTGAGATCAGTTGAGGAAATACCAAGCACCGCCCACCATCCGGAGCAAACTTTCTTTGAACTTTCTTTTTGCAGCTAAAATGCTACAAGATGTGATGAAAAAATTTGAGGCGAGAAGTAGGCATTATAGTAACAGAATATTGATTCATATTTAATCAGCGCTGCCTAGTTTGACCATTTGATCGGAGTTTGCGAGTGATTGACAGCTGCTCAGAGACGGCAAGGCTCCAGCTCGGCTCTGATTGGTTGTTTACCTTCGGTTTGTGAAATCTTGCAGGTGCCATTAGGAGCACTGGAGGACACAGAGGCACATGATGTTTTTCAGATTACCTGTCTCATGTACTACTGTCAGGACATAGTGACCGTTTTATAAAAAATTACTTTTTTTTAATCTTATTTGCCCCACTGCTGCTTTAATTTCCTCCCTTCTTAGCAAGCTTACCTACACCACAGCATCTTCATAAAAGACAACCTTGAATCTGTCCTCTGTCTCTGTTTAAATAATGCTGTAATTATAGGGGGGGACTTCACTTCAAACAGTAAAGGCAAATATATCCTTCAGCAGCCTGAGTGCATCCGCAGGTCACTGCATCACTACACACACAGTAGGACCAGTGTAAACCCAGTGTTCACACGTTATGCTACAGAGCATATGGGACTTAGTGCGCATGCCTGAGTCATGCACTGGAGGGAGGCTCATTTTTTATATTAAAAAAAAACCCAGATTAAATTATAATTATTATCTTTTCTTTCAATGACCCCTTCAAGAAATAAAAAAATATTCCAGTGATATTTTTATACAAAAAGTAGTTCCAATAATAAGTTTAATTATGTAATACACTCAATGTTTACATTTTATTTATTACATCTACCCTACCTATTTTACAAGTGCAATTACCTCTGTTTATTACATCTACTCTACCTGTTTTATTTGTCTTATTATAGCTGTGTGTGTGTTTTACCTGTTATATGTTTTATCTGCTTCGTTTAGTCTTGTCAAGTATTTGTTTTAAAGCACTGACCAGAAGTGGCAACTGTGAATCTCTGAAGTTGTATTTAATACAATGACAATAACGCTTTCTATTCTATTCTATTATAGAACATATTGTAAAATAATAAAAAAAAAAAAAAACACAAAACGTGGTTAGCTATAAGCTCACTTGTGATGAACAAACACATGTCCTGAATAATAACAGTAATTTTATAGTAAACTAGTAAATTGCAGGTTTACCTTTAAATTCCACCAAACTGATCTCCCAGGTGCAATATTCCAGATGCCAGAACTTCTTGAGGTTATTGCAGAGTGACTGTTTTCCAAACCATGGAGCCTTTAATTCCATCCATCACACAGAATGAGTGCATGCAGTCTCTACACATCCACACTGGAAGAGACAGAGAGACAGAGAGAGAGAGAGAGAGAGAGAGATGTCTATATAGGTAGACCTGTTGAATTCCTCTGCTGGCTCAGTGCTCTCTACTGGCTGCTCATTTTGCGTTTATATGCCAAATTTGCGCTTAGCAACGCGCAAAGCAGAGGACCACGCCTCCATACACACACACACACACGCACACACACGCACACACACACACACACACACATCTGTTGAAACTCCAGCGTTGATCTATTTGAGGAGGCACCTGATCCTGATCGCACTAGAAGTGACGTGAAGGTAAACTTGTGGATGTTGTGAGAGCAGCCCACTCCTGTTACAAATACTTGCCTTTTCCAGGTTTTTTGTTTGACAGGAAGACACGGTCAAAACTAGCTATTGGCAGCAGAAAAAATAGGCTACAGTCTTATAATATATAATACAGTCATATAATATAAAGCCCCCTGATGAAAAAAACACAATGCCTATAATATAAAGATTCCTAAGGATTAAAGCAGCAGTGGGTAGAAGTGGAGCAAATATGATTAAAAAAAAAGGTTATTTTTTATAAAACAGTCACTATATCCTGACAGTAGTGCATGAGACAGGTAATCTGAAAAAAAATCATGTGCCTCTGTGTCCTCCGGTGCTCCTAATTGCATCTGCAAGATTTCACAGACCGAAGGAAAACAACCAATCAGAGCCGAGCTGGAGCCTTGCCGTCTCTGAGCAGCTGTCAATCACTCCGATCAAACGGTCAAACTAGGCAGCGCTGATCAAACATGAATCAATATTCTGTTACTGTAATGCCTATTTCTCTCATAAAATGTTGTCAGAAACATCTTGTAGTGTACTGTTGAGCTGTAAAATGAGAGAGTTTGTGACCCGGCAGCCTTGTTGAGATCTGTTGAGGAAATACCAAGCACCACCCACCAGCCGGAGCAAACTTTCTCATTTTATTATAATATAAATAAACGATAGGTCACTGATATTGTTGGCTTAAAAGTGTTTCGTCAGTTTCACTACAATTTATACTTTTATTAACAAATAAGTGCTACCGGGCAGATGAAAAAGTGTGAGAAAGAGAGTTACAGGGGTGAAAAGTGTATTCATTTAGTTATTTACTTATTTTTTTATTTTTTTATTTTTTTATTTATTTGTTTATTTGTTCATTTGTTACCTCGGAATGAGGAAGGATGCCCACCAGTATTAAAATAATCTATATATTATTATTATTTATTTATTTATTAATTTTTTTAGAGGGCGACCAGCACCCTCCAGAAGGTGGCGCCCTAGGCGACCGCCTATATGGTCTATGCCTTAAGCCAGCTCTGGTCATGTCTGTACAGTGTCCTTGCAAAAATAGTAGAAAATAGTTATTATATAGTAATAATACTTTGCACAAATGCATCAAACATCCCATTCATGAGCGTCTGTGAGTGTTCCTTTCCTTGAGGGCAGGCTGAACTTGTCTGAGATCACATCAGGTCTTTTTCTGTGTGAGAATGGCAGCAGCAGCCAGCAGGGTGGCCAGTATTCCCCCTACGACACGACCACAAAGCACTGATTCATCTGCCTTTACATACACTAGAGCAGTTGTGAAAGTTTGTGGGCTGTATGTGTGTGTGTGTGTGTGTGTGTGTGTGTGTGTGTGCGTGTGTGTGTGTGTGAGTGTGTGTGTTCTCTCTCTCTCTGCTTCTTCTACTCCAACATGCTCTGTTCCTTCTCTCTGTCAGCACAAAGAAGACGTTTAAATTGTCCATGAGGTGCAAAGGCAAGGCAAAATGAAGAGAAATATGTATAACAATGCAAATAACGTCTAACTAATATCTTGGGTGCACAAACAGCATCAGCAGTTTTTCTGGTTCAGCCTGATGACAGGCAGCCTACAGGGGTGATTGTATCTTATACAGTATATTTGTCATTCTGCAAAATTTGTATTAATAATAATTATAGTCCGGACAACCTTAAATGCAGACAGTCACCACACTTTCATCCTTATTCCACTTATAATGTCTAGTTTTAAATGATTAATAGTGATTACTGTGTGCCAGATAACACTGATATTTGCTTTAGTGATTATATAGTATGATTCAAGGATATTTTCAACATTACTGATAAAGGCACCACAATATTAGTTTGATCTCTTTACAAGCATCTGCTGCCCTCTCTTGGACAAAGAAGAGACTTTCAGTCTTCAGCCTTCATCAAGCCATCCATTCATCAGCGATGTTTGAGCTGAGCCAGTAGTGTCCATCACCTTGTAATCTTAAAAAGACAAGAAAGATTGTTTTTTTGAAGATAGTTTTTTTTTTACATGAAGTGATTCATGGAGTACTTGAACTGTCAAGCTTTTGCTCTGCCATGGCAATAGGACCATGGACTCCTCATGTGGCTGCTGTAGGATACTGCAGCTCAGATGTTAACAAACTCTTTCTGTCATTTGCCCTCGAGTCACACTAAAAGTAAACCATCTGTTTACTTTTAGTGTGACTCGATGGCAATGTTTGTTTTGGCCCGATCTGAAGACCAGATCACTACTGGGTAAGCGGTATTGACAACAACAACTATAGGTTGTGCATACAGTTGCTGCACCTTTGCTCTTTCCTAGAAGACATCAGCCAGATGGTGAAGTTGTGCACTTTGCCAGATGACTGCACATCACTTATACTGTGATTATAAATAGTCAAACACCTCACAGGGCTGATGTCTAAATCGACTGCCACATCTGTAAGTAATAAGTGACATACAAATAAATAAATAACATGATTCAATATAATAAATGTAACGTAATGTATTTATGTATGGCTACATTTTTTGATTTTTAGTTTAAGCACACATTTTTGAACATGTTTGAATAAAACCTTTACTATCGGCGCACTCTTTTAAGTGTCTGCTGGATGTTTTTCTTTTCTTTTCTTTGCAACTTTCAGCCAGTCATCCAGTCTGTAAATATGCATGTGGGTGTGCTTTGGCAAGATGAGGAACAGATCAAACATCAGTGTAAGAGACAGGCAAATAAAGTCCCATATTGGAGGAAGCAGCCAATTAATAATTAATTTCAGATTTGACGTCATGATCCCACTCTGACTTTATTTCCAGGGACAGTCTGTCAGATAAACACACAGGTACTGTTGTCTAGTTGAATCGTTTTCACAGAGATTGCTCTCAGTTAAATCTCCGTCAACTGACAAATTGACATCAAGATGGGGAACATGTGCCCTGGTGAGGATGCAGCCCTCCTGGCCTCTGTTGCTCGAGACATCTGCCCTTTCCCAAACTACAATCCCAGTCCTCTTTTCGGCAAAATGCTGTCCTTCAACTCTTCACTTCAGCTGAGGGACCACTACAGGACAGTGCAGTCCTCCCTGACCCCCAAGCAGCTGGAGGACTTCACCCAGGGCCTGAGGACCACTTTTGGCAGGGAGGGCAAGGTCACTCATGGTGGGGTGGGGCTAGTGGCCCTCTCCCTGGCTGTGCTGTTTGACACTCTTGCCAGAAAGGCCAGGGGAGAGTGGGTTTCAGACTCGGGGCCCATTCCAGGTTTATTTCTCAAAGGCCCGAGAGGGTACTACCCACCGCATGTCTACACTGCCAGCGAGTACCTGAGGCTGGTACCCCACATTGCAAACAACCCCACCAGGATGAGAGAGGAGTCAGAGAGGTAGGTACTGCAATGTGTGTTTGTGTGCATGTGCCCTCAGTTTGCCACTATTGAATGTGTGTACTTTAAGTCAGCTTGTGTGATTTTATTGTCTGTTTATCTCACCAAGGTACCTCAAGCAGTTAAAAATCGATGACCTTTCTTTGGACAAGGTGGTAAAAAGCGACAGGATACCGATAAGGGAAGAGATCACAGCAGTCAATATGATGCTGGGATTCTTTTTTGCAACCAGTTTGCAATATCACATCCACCGCATCAACTCTATGCTTGATGTGCATGGCTTCCGTAGTAGAACAGAAGAGCCAGATGAAATGGTATTTAATCTCAACTGTGATCCAGAAGCTGTTCACAACGAATTTTTGGCTGAAGTGCAAAAATCTGACCGTCGCACCCAAGACGCCTTTGAAAACTGCAAGACTGTGCAAGGTCGGGATTTACCAAAGACATGGCTGCACCGTGTTGCCTGGTTTGAATGGCTACACATCATGCACATCCCATTGTTTACACCTGGAATTGCTAGTTTTTCTTCAATGGTTGGTCAAAGAGGTGAGTTTGATCTGAAGGCCAATGCACTCGGAAAATGGGTAGAGTAGTTTGAAACTTTTGTTCCTTTCTGTCCAATGTGATGAACTTATATTTTGGGAGTAAAGGTGTTGCAACTCCAGCTAATACTAACTATGTGGGTGTCATTTGAAATCGATAGGAGCTGCAATCAGTTTTCGGCAGGTGAAAACTGTATTTTATGGGTTGTTATGGTCCTTTAAAGGTTTTTCAGCATGTCCTTCTGAAATTTCATTACAACCCATAAAATACAGTTTTCACCTGCCAAAAACTGATTGCAGCTCCTACCTGGTGACTGAAATGTTTTTTCTGTCTCAGAATGGTTTGATTTCATTCATGAGGATTATATCTGACAGATTATAGCCCAGTCTTTTTAACCTGCTGAAATTCCTTTAAAGGACCATTACAACCCATAACGTACAGTTTTCACCTGCCAAAAACTGATTGCAGCTCCTATCGTTTGACTGGAAGGTTTTTTCGGTTTCAGAATGCCAACGCTTGATGTGCGTAGCTTCCATGAGAGAACAGATGAACCAGTTGATATGATATTTAATCTCAACTGTGATCCAGAAGCTGCTGACAAAGAATTTAAAATAAATAAAGCGGAACATGAAACTGGTGCCAGATGAGGGAATGATAAAATGTGTATAGACATCATGCAGGGATAACCAGGTTGTTCAACCCTTTGAGACCATTTTGTGTTTGAACTTTTGTTCCTTTCTGTCCAGTATCATGAAGTTATATTTTGGGAGTAACGGTGTTGCAACTCCAGCTAATACTTACTATCTGGGTGTCATTTGAAATCATCAGTGGTTGTAAAATTGGGGAAATGACTACTGTAGTTGCTGTATGTGATATGTGTAAGTACTGTAAACACTGTATGCCCAGCAGGATTTTAAATGTGTCAATAAACATTTGAAGTCATGACCCTCTATTCTGTATTCAGAAAGTGAATTCAAACTAACATAACTTGTTTAACTTCATTTGAATGCAACCCATGTAGCTTAAAACAACCATCTTATTTAGCGTGTTAGCATTTCTAACATCTGCTAATTAGCAATAAACACAAAGTACAGCTGAGTCTGATGAGCATGACCAGTTGTGTGTATTAAATCATAAACCAAAGTATTGTACAATTCATCCCAATTCAACATTTACTCTCTTATTTGACATATAGGTCTGCGGGTAGCTGTCCGCTAGAAGGATTCCTTTTCTTTTTTTTTGCAACTTTCAGCCAGTGGGTCAAAATGCATGTGGGTGTGCTTTGGCAAGATGAGGAATAGATCAAACATCAGTGCAATAGACAGGCAAAGATAAAACAGGCAAAGATAAAGCAGCTAAATAATAATTAATTACAGATTTGACGTCATGATGCCACTCTGACTTTATTTCCAGGGACAGTCTGTCAGATAAACACACAGGTACTGTTGTCTAGTTGAATCTTTTTCACAGAGATTGCTCTCAGTTAAATCTTCATCAACTGACAAATTGACATCAAGATGGGGAACATGCACTGCCCTGCTGAGGATGCAGCCCTCCTGGCCTCTGTTGCTCGAGACATCTGCCCTTTCCCAAGCTACAACCCCAATCCTCTTTTCGTCAACATGTTGTCTGTCAACTATTCACTTCACCTGAGGGACCATTACAGGACAGTGCAGTCCTCCCTAACCCCCAAGCAGCTGGAGGACTTCACCCAGGGCCTGAGGACCACTTTTGGCAGGGAGGGCAAAGTCACTCTTGGTGGGGTGGGGGTAGTGGCCCTGTCCCTGGCTGTGCTGTTTGACACTCTTGCCAGACAGGCCAGGGGAGTGTGGGTGTCAGACTCAGGGCCCATTACAGGTTTATTTCTCAAAGACCTGAGAGGGTACTACCCACCGCATGCCTACACAGCCAGCGAGTACCTGAGGCTGGTACCCCACATTGCAAACAACCCCACCAGGATGAGAGAGGAGTCAGAGAGGTAGGTACTACAATGTGTATTTATGTGCCCGATAATATCTCTGCCAGCTTGTGTGATTTTACTGTCTGTTTATCTCAGGTATCTCAAGCAGTTCATAATTGATGACCAATCTTGGGACAAATTGGGAGAAAACAACACGATACCGATGGACGACATCACAGTAGTCAATAGGATGCTGGGACACTTCTTTGCAGTCGGTTTGAAGCTTCATCTCCTCCGCATCAAAAACGCTACGGCTGATAAATTAATCTCTGATAGAAGACAACCATTTGATATGACCTTTAATCTCAACTGTGATCCAGAAGCTGCTGACAAAGAGTTTTTGACTGAAGTGCAAAAATCTGTCATTCGCACCCAAGACGCTTTTAGAAGATGCAAGCCAATCAGTAAGCAGGGACCGAAGACATGGCTGCTCTATGTTGCAAAGCTAGAATGGATAGATGTACACTTCCTGCCCTTCCATGCAGCTGGATATAGGAGTATTGATTCAATGATTGCTCAAAGAGAAGATTTTGATCTGAAGGCCGATGCACTCGGAAAATGGGTAGAGTAGTTCACCGGCCAGTTTCCAAATAGAGGTGAAAAGAAAAGTACTAAGTTTATGTGCAAAAGAAAACAAAAATAATAGCCAGATTAGGTATTGATAATGTGTCATGCAGGGACAACCAGGCAACGTGTCAGAATGTGATCAGTCATATAGTTTTGCCGTTATAGTGTTCCTTTTTTTCTTACTTGCTTAATCAGCTTTTTTGTTCGACCCATAGACCATTTTGTATTTGCACTTTTGTTCCTCTCTGTACAAATTAATGAATTTAAATTTGTGTTGCAACTCTTACTATCTGGGTGTCATTTGGAATTAGCAGTGGTTGTACAATTGGGGAAATGACAAGTAGTAAAATAAAAGGGGAAGCTCAAATCAACACACCTCCACCTAACAAAATTTTGAATCGCGATTCATCGTATGATTGTCCATCCATCCATCCATCTTCAACCGCTTATCCGGGATCGGGTCGCGGGGGCAACAGCTCCAGCAGGGGACCCCAAACTTCCCTTTCCCGGGCCACATTAACCAGCTCTGACTGGGGGATCCCGAGGCGTTCCCAGGCCAGAGTAGAGATATAATCTCTCCACCTAGTCCTGGGTCTTCCCCGTGGTCTCCTCCCAGCTGGTCGTGCCTGGAACACCTCCCAAGGGAGGCGCCCAGGAGGCATCCGTGCTAGATGCCCGAACCACCTCAACTGGCTCCTTTCGACGCAAAGGAGCAAGGACTCTACTCCGAGTCCCTCACGGATGACTGAGCTTCTTACCCTATCTCTAAGGGAGACGCCAGCCACCCTCCTGAGGAAACCCATTTCGGCCGCTTGCACCCGCGACCTCGTTCTTTCGGTCATGACCCAACCCTCATGACCATAGGTGAGAGTAGGAACGAAGATTGAACGGTAGATCGAGAGCTTTGCCTTCCGGCTCAGCTCTCTTTTCATCACAATGGTGCGGTAAAGCGAATGCAATACCGCCCCTGCTGCTCCGATTCTCCGACCAATCTCACGTTCCATCGTCCCCTCACTCGCGAACAAGACCCCGAGATACTTAAACTCCTTCACTTGGGGTAAGGACTCATTCCCTACCCGGAGTAGGCAATCCATCGGTTTCCTGCTGAGAACCATGGCCTCAGATTTAGAGGTGCTGATTCTCATCCCGACTGCGTCACACTCGGCTGCGAACCGATCCAGTGAGTGCTGGAGGTCGCAGACCGATGATGCCAACAGGACCACATCATTTGCAAAAAGCAGCGATGTGATCCTCAGCACACCGAACTGCAAACCCTCCTCCCCCCGACTACGCCTCGATATCCTGTCCATGAATATCACGAACAGGATTGGTGACAAAGCGCAGCCCTGGCGGAGGCCAACCCCCACCGGAAACGAGTCCGACTTACTGCCGAGGATCCGAACACAGCTCTCGCTTTGGGCGTACAGGGATTGGATGGCCCTGAGAAGTGCCCCCCTCACCTCATACTCCCGCAGCACCCCCCACAGTATATCCCGGGGGACCCGGTCATATGCCTTCTCCAAGTCCACAAAGCACATGTAGACTGGATGGGCATACTCCCAGGCCCCCTCGAGGATCCTTGCGAGAGTGAAGAGCTGGTCCGTTGTTCCACGGCCAGGACGGAATCCGCATTGTTCCTCTTCGATCTGAGGTTCGACTATCGGCCGAACCCTCCTTTCCAGCACCTTGGAGTAGACTTTACCAGGGAGGCTGAGCAGTGTGATACCCCTGTAATTGGCACACACTCTCTGGTCCCCCTTTTTGAAAAGACATTGATTGTCCATGATTATTATTATTATATATATATATATATGTTGTTGTTGTTTTTTTTTTTAAATGCCGGTGGGCTTCCTTCCTCATTTTCTGCATTGAGGTAACAAATGAACAAATAAAGAAAGAAAGAAAGAAATGCACTTTTCACCCCTGTGACTCTCTTTCGCACACTTTTTCATCCGTCCGGCTGCACTTATTTGTTGATAAAAGAGTAAATTGTAGTGAAACTGACTAAACACTTTTAAGCCAAGCAATGTCAGGAACTAATTGTTTAATTATATTATATTTATGAAAACAGAAATCTTCATTTTTGTCTTTAAACCATTGTAATGTCGTTTTAGGGCTTGAGGGTTAGGGTTCTGGGGGGGTTGAACCCATAAGAGCGGCAGTGGCTAGAGCCGGCCCTGCTCCACTGGACTAAAATGCATTCTTGATTTAGTCCTACTTAAAACTTAAACAATAATAATAAAAAAAAAAAATGAAAAAAAAAATGTAAATGAATAAATTAAACCGCATTTCTAAAATAGCCTATTAGATTTTATTGAATTGCAGCTTTGATTATGCTGCTGATTGTGTCACCCCCTGGAGGATGAACTTGGGCAATAACTGAATGATCACACACGCACACACACACACACGCACTCTAAACGGGCGCAGCTTTGTCAATGACCGTATATCTACTGAGAGGATTAATGCAGCCTAAAGGTGGAGCAAAAATTGTGAAGGTTTGCGGCGGACGGCAGAGTAATCCTTTGAGCTCCCGGGGAGACACACAGACAGAGAGAGAGAGAGAGGGATGGAAATGTTGAACTCTTTGCTCTCAGATTTGGCGCATTCTTTGTGAGGAACTGATGTGCTGAAGGACATTTTCCCCCCAATAAAGAAAGGGACGTTTGATCAAGACTATTTAATGGCAATATTTGAGACAGAGCTGCTCATCCTCAGGGAACAGAAATGGTGCACCAACTTCTGCTGCCCATCGGTAAGTTTACAACTGTAAACATGTTTCATAATGTTTGTAGATGCATCACATTTCGTGCATTATGGTGTGTTTATGATGTGCTTCTTATTCCTGGTATAAGTAGCTAATGTTCTTTGTTGCATTTTTGCTGTATTATCACTGGTCTGTGGTTTTAAGACTTTACATTTATTTATATAAACTGAAGCAGATTTCTGACAAATTGAAAGAAACAAACAAACTTTAATCTCTTCCCTTCTCTCAGCTTTAGCAGCAAGCCTCATCTCACCTGACCTGCCAGGATCCTCAGCTACCAAAACAAAAATTCAAGGTATCATATCAGAGCCTAGTTCAGATTGCTAACCAGAAAATACTAGTACATGATTGTGCTCCTTTCAACTGCACTTTGACACTTTTAAAAAAGGAGAAATAATAAATACAAACAGCGGTCCAACTGGGGATTGCTGAACACTTTCTTCTACCTTTACACTGTTATTTTGTGTTCCAGTGAAGAACAACTCGGGTGTGACACCAGCTGGGCAGTGTGGGACCTGGGTAAAGGAGCCCGAGGGAGGGTATTTCACCTCACCCAACTACCCTGAGAAATACCCGCCTGAGAGGGAATGTGTCTACATTATAGAAGGTGAGGCTTTCATCCTTGTCTTTTTAGCTTCTTAGTCACTTTCCACCCCCTCCTGCTTTTATCTCACCTGTTCTCAACGTCTCTTCCTGCGGCAGCCGCTCCCCGACAGTGCATCGACTTGTTTTTCGATGACAAGTATTCCATCGAGCCATCCTGGGAGTGCAAGTTCGACCACATCGAGGTCCGCGATGGGCCCTTTGGTTTCTCTCCCATCATCGGTCGCTTCTGTGGGCAGGAAAGCCCAGATTATGTCCGCTCCAGTGGGAGGTACCTGTACATCAAGTTTGTGGCGGATGGTGAACTGGAGGCCCTCGGTTTCTCTGCCCGGTATAACTTCACACAAGGTGAGTGATGGACGAGAGCGTAAACAGTAGAATAGGCCGCTCATGCTACAAAGGAATTGGATTGGTGTTGCCATGTGATGTTGCATGGCATTACGGCAAAAGTTATGCCAGGTTTATCTTTTTTTCACCCGATTAGACTGTTAGGCGTTATCAGTCGCTATAAGCCCCATAGATGTGGGTCAATAGGGGCCTACTACACCTACTAATGGGTTTTTTATCATCTATTCACATGGTAGATCACCGAAAGAATTATGACAGGAGCAGAAGAAACCAATAATGTGTAGTTGTCTTTGTGTTCGTAGTTCATTTAACCCAAAACAAAAAAGAAATTTCCCTAAACTTAACTGTCTTTAACCTAAAGTTAAATAAGTTGTAGTTTTGTTGCCTAAACCTAAAGAAGCCTTTTTGTTTGTGTTCAAAACATGATCTTTCAGTTTCATAACATGTTAGAAAGTGTTGCTTTTAAGTTTCACTTTCACTTTTACAACGTAGTAGGCCCCTAATGACCCACATCTATGGTGGTTATAGCGACTGATAACGCCTATTTAATGGCCTGATAACAGTTGAATTGAGTGCTTTTCTGCTGGACGAATGTGCTCGTTTTTTTTTGTGTTGGAGAGAGTTTTAGCAGCTTTCCGTTCATTGTTTTGGTTTAATGGCCCGCAACTTTACAGTTTGGTTTCACCTCTTGTTGTTTTCAAAAGAAAAGCTCTGATAAACCCACAGTGCACTACCTGCCCAGCACTAAACATCAGAGAGGCATAGTTAGGGACTAGCTGGTGAAGATAGTAGAGCATTTAAAGAGTCAGATATTTCCTTCTGTAGTTGGTGGAGACCAAAACTGAGCTGAAGAGAGAGTGAATATTGGACTTACATTCATCAGCTAAAAACAGCTAAAAATGAAGGCTTGTGTTGCTCGATGTTTAAAAAGGCAACTGGATGGGAAGATGTTTGCAAAAAAAACAAAAAGAAAAAGCAATGTGCTGCTTTAACTTTTAACTCTGACATCTGTGTATAGATACAGTAGGTCCTGTTTGTGCATGTGGGTATTTGGGCCTGTGAAAAAATGTAATTTCCCCTTGCAAGATTAATAAAGTAGGCTTATACCTTCTTCATCTTATAACCAATCTACTTCTACTTGTTTAACCAAGAACCAAAGGTTTGCCATAACCTTAACCTTAACCTTAGCCAAAGTGAATTTCTTGTAATTCAAGAAAGAGAAATAGCGAATCCAATTTGTTCTATTGTCACATAATCCAATTTAAGGAGGAACGTAATGTTCAGTCTGAAAGGTTTATATAAACAGCATCCAAAAGGACAATAATGTTGAATCAGCACCTCTTCATCATTATAACCATCATGGAGGCATTAGACTGCATTCATTTAGCTAGGTGCACCTGGGTACATGGACTCAGTTAAACTCCTTTCATAATGCACATACCGTGCTTTAGACCTTGGTCCAGCAAGTCCAAATTAAGTATGACGTTTGTCTATGCCCTCTACAAGGACGCCCTCATCAGCAGGATGACATCATTTGTCTGTGCCCTCCAAAACCACCACAAAACCAAAGTCACTGTGAAATATTAAATCTGTTTTATGACGTGACAACGCTATGGATGATGTATAGTTAGGTTTAGGCACAAACACATCTTCGTTAAGTTCAGGGAAAACATCATGGTTTGGGTTAAAATTACTTTGTTAAAGTTAGGGGAGCCTCGTTGTCATGGTTACAATCGTAAACACTTGGTTAAGGTTAGAGAAACATGGTGGTCATGCTTTAGGAACAGTGTGTAACATTTAAGGGGATCTATTGGCAGAAATGGAATATATTATTGATGTTTTCTTTAGTGTATAATCACCTGAAAATAAGAATTGTTGTGTTTTTGTTAGCTTAGAATGAGCTGTTTATATCTTAATACTTGATAAATCTCCCTTTAAGTTACATTTTGGACAGATAAAAAATGTGCGATTAATTCGAGATTGATCGCGATTAACTACGGACAATCATGCAAATAATTGTGATTAAATATTTTAATTGATTGATAGCCCTGGTAATTTTGCAGTTCTGCTATTATTGCTGTTTTTATATCATACCAGCTGGCGCTCTGTCTGGCTGGCGGGGTTGATATTTAGAAGTATTACTACGGCTCTAAGCCTTCGACTCCTTTTCTTGGCACTCTCTCCCAATCCACCACCATGCAGCGGGTTTGACATTGTTGGCTGCCTCTTTCACACACTTCCCCCCTTTCTGTCTTCACCCCATTCGGCCAATTAAAACACACGTTAACACACATTTGCATGAACATGCATTAATTGTGCATGTGCATGCCTAAAACTTACAGTTTTGCAACTTTAATATTGGTCTGCCGGCATGCTGCTGGGAATGTACTCTCATTTCCATTTGTAGTGCAGGCACACCAGCTGCAGCTGACGAAGGAAGAGGAGGGGAGCATTTATTCAAACACACACACACACACACACACACACACACACACACACACACACACACGAGTTAATGAAAGCTTGTCTTCAGGGGAATACAGCTTGTCAGTGCTGAGCCGCAGTAGCAGCTTAAGGGAGTCCAAGGCAGAGGCTTCATTAACAGCAGATTTTATAGGCCACCTACACCGAGGGGGGGCAAAGATTAATCTGCATCCATCCAGCCATCCTACTATTGCTTTCTTTCTTTCTTTCTTTCTTTCTTTCTTTCTTTCTTATTAACATGATTATCTTTTTATTCCACAAGGGATGCTCAAATTTTAAATACAGTCCTGTGAGTCCGTCCCACGCACTCTGGTATTTAAGTTGCTGGTGGGCTGATGTTGTTTGCCTGAGCTCAGTGCTATTTTTCTGCAAATATTAGACACAATTTCTTTATTATTTCACAAAATTGTACAGGCCATCTTACCTTGCAGTGTTAACAACTTACTAAGCATACTTGAAACACTTGAAGAAGCACTTTTCCCTTAAAAAAAACATAAAACATGAACTATCCCTTTAAGAAGATACTTTTCATTATTGGCAGATCAGGAGGTCTGTTTACATCAAATGTAATGAGTGTCCCGTGCCAAATGCTAATCTCCTGTCTAATTCTGCTCATCACTGGTGGCAGGAGAGAATTAAGTCCCCCACATGCACACATGCTTTCACACATTTAAAAAAAACTGCAGTATTTTGAAAGGATTTTTTTATACAGCTATTAGTCAATCAATTAAAATATTTAATTGCAAATTAATCACACATTTTTTCATGTGTTCAAAATGTACATTAAAGGAAGATTCGTCAAGTATTTAATACTCTTATCAACATGGGAGTGGGCAAATATGCTGCTTTATGCAAATGTATGTATATATTTATTATTGGAAATCAATTAACAACACAAAACAATGACAAATATTGTCCAGAAACCCTCACAGGTACTGCATTTAGCATAAAAAATATGCTCAAATCATAACACGGCAAACTCAAGAAGCCCAACAGGCAACAACAGCTGTCAGTGTGTCAGTGTGCTGACTTGACTATGACTTGTCCCAAAACTGCATGTGATTATCATAAAATGGGCATGTCTGTAAAGGGGAGACTCGTGGGTACCCAGAGAACCCATTTTCATTCACATATCTTGAGGTCAGAGGTCAAGGGACCCCTTTGAAAATGGCCATGCCAGGTTTTCCTCCCCCAAATTTTGCGTAGGTTTAAAGTAAAGTACACTTTAGCAGAGACTCATATTGTTATTGCACGTTTCCTCTAGTTTATGCTGACTTCTGTGAGTGTGCAAATAATTTAGCAGAACTTAAAGGTGTCCTGTGGAGGTTTTATTAAAAACAAGTTAAGTTATGTTTATAATCGCTGCTTGTGCATGAGGCAAAAAAAAAATCCACAGGGTACCTTTAATGTCTGTTTTTCATGCATGCCGCCTCAACAGTTAACAGTGTTTGGTTTGTCCGTTCTGGGATCTGCTCTGCTTACAGCTCATTCTAAGCTAACGAAAACACAACAATTCTTATTTTCAGGTGATTACACACTAAAAAAAAACATACTTATTGATATTATATTCCATATCTGCTAATAGATCCTCCCCTAAATGTTACACACTGTTCCTTTAAGAGAGGATTTACATAAACCGTCCTATATCTTGCCTTCATCTTATTTTACAGGGTATCAAGCCTCTGGGAATTCATTGTTGCAACACAAACACACACACACACACACACACACACACACGCACACACACACACACACGCACACACACACACACACACACACACACACACACACACACACACACACACACACACACACACACACACATAAGAATGAATGTGAATAATCTGGACAAGCCTGAAGCAGAGGCAGGGGTAAGAAATATGAGAGGATTAATAACAGTCATTGTTGATTTGAGCCTCAGTTGAGTCATCTATCACCTGCTCACCTTACATCATAGCTACTAACAACCAAGGTGTGGGAAATTATGGTTTAAACTCACTCTCCTCTCAACGCTGTGTCCTTTAAAACTCATTTTCCTGTATTGATTTGGTGCCAATTGCATATGTTGTGTTGGTATTTTATTGAGTTTTTTTTTAAGTTTCCCCTCACACAATATCCAACTGGGTTCTTCCAGGAGAATTTAAAAAAGAAGTGATTGATTTTTGTCAACAGGTTGTCACTGCTGGTGGGACCTAATCTGTCCCGAACTAAGCCGGTATATCAGGATTTATAATCCACCTAGCAAGTAAATTCATCAGCACAAAGGTTTAGAACACAATTTCTCTTCCCTGTCTTATGCTAAGTGTGTGTTTTTTCTTTTTTGATGAAGGGCATCAGGGTTTTAGGGGACTTTAAATGAGGACAGCGGGAATGTGCTGGTACATAGATTATATAAGCCGTGGCTAGCTGTGTTTATATTCCATTTTGCAATATGTCTTTAATATCATCATTTTTTATTATGTGGTATTTTCTTTCTCTATTCCTAGACTAAATTGTTGCAGTGAATATTGCATGCACACATTTCAAGTACTTCAGATAAGGTTTAGATATGTTTAAAATCCATGTAAAAGTGTGTAACATGGGCACAGCTTACTGGCAGCAAATGGACTGGATGGATTGTATCGTATCTACGTACATGGGTGATTCTGGATTTGATAGAAAAATATGTCCAGATATGTGCAGAGCAATTTTACCACTGATCATGTGCGGGCGGCTTAAATGTTCCAAAGATTCATGTGTTTCTAACAATATATTGCTCTGCTTTTTAGATCCAGAGTTCATGGGACAGGGGGACCTGCCAGCTCTGCCATGTGAGTATTCAAATTATGTTAAGTCACAACATCATATCAGACCTGCTGCAGGTCAGCAGCTTTGATTAAATGTAGATACTGCTCAGTGTGAATAGCAGTAACAGTAATATGTGTTCATACAGATAATACCCTATATTCATTTGATGTGACTGAATCCTCATTTTTGCTGAAGGGATCACAATGCCCAAACTCTTTCTACAATTTTACTGTTAAGATTTCAAAACCAGCTTTGCTTTAACACAAAAATATTGTTATCCACAGTTTGTGAGTTTGAGCTGAGCGGTCCGGAAGGCTTTGTAGAATCCGCCCAGATAGCCGGGGAGGGCCGGGCGCTGCAGACGGAGGCCGTAGACTGCAGGTGGTTCATCAAGGCTCCACCAAGAGCTAGGGTCTGTATATGTCAAACTGCTGTTGGTCTTGTTGTGTGGTAGTGGTGGTGTTACATGTACCATTTGTCAATTGTGGTTTACACTTATTTGTGTATAAAATTAATTTGACTTTCAGGTGGTTGGACAGGGACCAAAACTTATATCTAAGCACTTCCAACACATCCATTTTCAACTCAGACATATGATTAAATGCCAACACCACTTAACTAAAACAGCCTAACTTCTTTTCCATATATATATTTCTATAAATGCTAAAAAAATAATAATTAGTAAGCAGTAAATGCCATCAAAACCTTTTACCCACAGATCTATATGCGCTTTCTGGAGTACGAGATGCACAACTCGAATGAGTGCAAGCGTAACTTCGTTGCCATCTACGACGGCAGCAGTTCGGTCGAGCACCTGAAGAATAAGTTCTGCTCCACGGTGGCCAACGACGTCATGCTGGTGTCCTCTGTGGGCGTTGTGAGACTGTGGGCGGATGAGGGAAGCAGGAAGAGCAAATTCAGGATCCTCTTTACAACTTTCCACGAGCGTGAGTGAATCTCCATCAAGCTCTCTTTTACAGGCTCACCATAACAACTTTATAAGGTGATGATATGTCAATGTTGTGTTTCCAGCTTGTTGCCCTGCCTCCAAGTGGTTAAAAACTATGATTAGAAAATATCTTACCTCAGCACCATCTGGTGGTAATGCCAACTAACAACTAACTAAAACTGACTATAATTCACTGTGTACAATAGCATGGCTCTTGCCTTTTGTTTTTCAGCTCCGTGTGAAGCAGAAACTTTCTTTTGCCACAGCAACATGTGCATCAACCACACCCTGGTCTGCAACGGTATCCAGAACTGTGTTTACCCATGGGACGAGAATCACTGCAAAGGTACCTTGAGTGACACAAAGGCTGAGAAATGTTTTGCTCGGCTATGGCCGAACATCAAGTCATTCTTCTCCATGTTATCTCTCTAACTAGAGAAGAGGAAAGCCAGTATCCTGGACTCGCTGGACAACACTAACCTCACTATCATTGGAGTAACCTGTGGCCTGGTCGTCATCCTGCTCGTCATCTCTGTCATCATCCAGGTCAAACAGCCTCGCAAGAAATACATCATCCGCAGGTGAAATTTCACTCTGACAGCTTTAAAAAATTCTATATTTTTGGCAAGCTACTTTTTGGAAGAAAATTGGGGGTGTTACATGCTGCACTAAATAATATTTTATAGAAACAATAGCCAATGACCAGAGGTGGAAAGTAACTACGTACATTTACCAAATGAACAAACCAAACACTGGCTCTGGAAAGAGCCTTTTCACATTTTTATGATACCTGAAGGCCACCGTAGTTCTCCGACACGCTTGTGAAACTGTGGCAACGTGAGCCGCAGAATGCTAGTGTTTTCAGCATCAACAAAATAAAGCTCTGATAAACCCACTGCACACTACCTGGCAGCATACAAGTGTCTGGAAGATTTTGCAGCTGAATTGCCAGATATTTACCTCTCACTGTTACCAGTTCATATTTGGATAAATGCAACATGGTGCTATGCACCTAAAGGGCCGATTCATTTAGTTGATATTGTGTAAATTATGTATTAGAAATTATATCATTATTTAACAGATGTTTTAATCAGAAAAATGTTTTTGGACGATTTGAAAGCCAATTTCAACAAGCAGATTTAAAGCTGGATTCCATAAAATGCGGTTGAACTTAAACTCAGTAAAAATGGTTTGTTGAATTAGAAACTTGGAATTTTTTTGAGGACGGAAAGAAATTGTAAGTGCACGAGAGCACGAATCACCCGATTCGACTGTTATCAGGCCATTAAGTAGGCATTATCAGTCGCTATAAGCACTATAGATGTGGGTCATTAGGGGCCTATACTGTGTCTACTATACGCTGTAAAAGTGAAAGTGAAACCTAAAAGCAACACGTAAAACTGAATGAAACGTAATGCTTTGAATACAAACAAAAAAGGCTTCTTTAGGTTTAGGCACAAAAAAACACTTAGTTCAGGGAAAAACATTGTGTTTTGGCTTAAAATAACTACGAACACAAAGACAAATACACATTGTTGGTTACTTCCGCTTCTGCTCCTGTCGTAATTACTACGGTCGGTAGAGGTCGCTGTCGTGTTCTTTTATACCTTCTTTTGGTGATCTACTATGTGAATGGATGATAGAACCTAATAGTAGGTGTAGTAGGCCCCTATTAACCCACATCTATCTATCTATTTAATAGCCTGTCAACAGTCTAATCGGCTGACGATCACAGGCCTGTAGGCTCAAACTGCACATTGACAACAAGGCACAATGAATACTTTATGTGAATGTTTTGTTGTTTTTGTAACTCATGTGCTGTTTATTGATATACATGAGGATATGTACACGTTTCTTGTCAGCGTCTCAGACACCTACAATCAAAATTGGTTGGGGCTTGAGAAATGCTATCAGCTTTTTGTTGTGCTTTCCTGAACATTTACTGTTTATGTGCTTCATATGTGTTGGTGTGTGTGTCTTCCTCTCCTCGTCCACAGAGATGACTTTGACCCTGCCCTCCTCCACCCCGGGTTTGAGCCTCCTCATTACGAGCTCTGCACTCTGCGCCGCGCCACCTCCGGCGACCTGAATGATGCCGCCATGGCCGAGGACTTTGACAAGTTCCGCTCCCCCTCCTCCAAATGCATCCGCGACCACCACTGCGGCTCTTACCATGGCAGCATGCATGGAAGTGTCCACGGTAGCCGTAGCAACCTGAGCATGAGGGATGCCACCATCTCGGCCGACGGGGGGGCTCTCGTGCCGCCGCTGCCGCCGGTGATGGTGAGCCAGCAGTCGCCGCGCCTCTCCCACCACACAGCACCAGCAAGTCGAAGGAGCATCCTGGTGATGAAGCATAGCTATTCACAGGACGGGCCGGAGGGGTACGGGGCGGAGGAGGAGGAGGATGATTTGATGGTGGAGGATTGTCCCACCACCAGCCAGCACCACATGCACCACCATCAGATCCACCATGGCATGCCAGGGCTGGACCACACTGTCCACCGCACACTATCTAATGACTTCTGATGTTAGGAGACATGTAAATAAAGAAAATGGTAAAAAGAGATCATCACCTTTAAGGGAACAGTGTGTAACAATTAGGGGCATCTATTGGCAGAAATAGAATATAATATTAATATGTTTTCTTTAGTGTATAATCACCTGAAAATAAGAATTGTGTTTTGTTTACCTTAATGAGCCGTTTATATCTACATAGGGAGCGGGTCCTCTTCGCGGAGCCGGTCGCCGTGTTTCTACAGTAGCCCAGAATGGACAAACAACTGTGTTAACTTTTCCTGCTTGGGCTGCGTTCTCACGTCGGCCACGTCGGCCACGTCTGCAACGTCGCCGCTAGATGCCGCCAGATGTTACACACTGCACCTTTAATTTTTTAATCTGGTGGTGTTAAAACCCTGACTTTATATTTTTTAAATTAGATTTCAGTTTAATTTATAGGAATAAAGCTGATCTTTACAGCTCTTGGTAGTGTTTCTTGGTCTCATACTCAAATTAAATGGAGGGTTTCCATGGTGGAATAGAGTGGACCGGAGCTAGTGAAACACACACCAGTAATTATAATATAAAAAATACCCCTCTGCCAAAGAGTTTAGGAGCGACTGTTGTACATCTTGAATAGTTGACTCCTGTGGTAACGTGACTGAAAGAAGGATTTATAACCACACATACTGAGATAATAGAAGTCCCACCCATTCTAATGCATCACAGTTCATTTTTTCCCCCTTTTTTGTTCCTTGTTTCAACTCTGGGGTAGAATATTTGTATGACTGCATCATATTTGAGATTATTTTTTGAATGAATGATGCATCGTAGTGCTTCCTATATATTGGACGTTATTGCACCACCAAAGCAAGAAAAATGTCACAACTGTTAGGCTATTCCTTTTCCTCCAACAAACATGTTATTGTGTTGAGTACAGGTCCAGAATCAAATAGAAAAAAGGACAGATATTATCAAGGACAGCATATAATTAAAACATTATTAGTCAAACCAGTAAAGTCATCACACAACATCTTTCATATAAAATACTATTTTGCAAATATAGCTTTCTGTTGCTGTGTAAATGTTTGTATTATTTAATTTGTTTTTGTTTGTTTGTGAGTATTTATTGTTGTTTATTTCTTTATTTATAATTTTTTTAATTTATATTTGTGTCAATTTGGTTTGTCACGTATTTTTTTCCTGTGTGAATTCTGTCGATTCTTTGGCTGTATATTTATTTATTTCATTAAACATCTTCTTTATCCTTTATTATTATTGGCACCATGACCTTTTTGCTTCTTTTTATTTGTATTATTTGTATTATTATTATTATTATTATTATTATTATTATTATTATTATTATTATTATTATTATTATTATTATTTGTATTATTTGTATTATTTGTATTATTTGTATTATTATTATTTATTTATTTATTTATTTATTTACGGCACTAACCAGGGAACCTAGTGCAGACAGGAACCTTTGTTCGCTTATCTTTGTCATCCCGTCGGGCGTGTAGGAGCGCTGCACAGGTCATCTAGTTTAGAAGGCACGGATGGTAAACATAACAGGACCGTCTCTCTCTCAGTAGCTCATTCTTTACTTTATAATAATGTGTTTTACGCTTTCTATTTAGCATAATGAGCAGGTGAGGTTTGAATAATATAGATTATCTTCATGATATCTACATCAACATGTCTCAAGAGGAGCTTTTCCTGGCAGGAGAGTTAAAGGGAGATGTCCCGGAGAGACAGAGCAGAGGTCGCCGGCTCGGTGTGGTGGTCACCGGGCTGCTGGGAGGCTCTCTGGTCGCTCTCTACGCGGTGGCTGCTCCGTTCATCGCTCCAGCTCTCAGGAAAGTCTGTCTGCCGTTTGTCCCCGCCACCACGGCTCAGGTGGACAATGTCCTCACGGTGCTGAGAGCCAGGTCAGGGACCCTGGTGGACATTGGGAGTGGAGATGGAAGGATAGTAAGTGCTGTGTTGTCTTAACCCTGTGGAGGTAGAGAAGGGGTCTGCAACCTGCGGCTATTTAGCTCCTCTACATTGGCTCCATGTGGATTTTTTTTTTTTTTTAAGGCCACATTGAGGAAAAAAATAAATCTGAGATTTCGAGAATAAAGTCAAAATACTATGAGAATAAAGTCATGATATGAGAATAAAGTCATGATATGAGAATAAAGTCAAAATACTATGAGAATAAAGTCATGATATGAGAATAAAGTCATGATATTATAAGAATAAAGTCATGATATGAGAATAAAGTCATGATATCATAAGAATAAAGTCATGATATGAGAATAAAGTCATGATATTATAAGAATAAAGTCATGATATGAGAATAAAGTCATGATATTATAAGAATAAAGTCATGATTTGAGAATAAAGTCATGATATTATAAGAATAAAGTCATGATATGAGAATAAAGTCATGATATGAGAATAAAGTCATGATATGAGAATAAAGTCAAAATACTATGAGAATAAAGTCATGATATGAGAATAAAGTCATGATATTACGAGAATAAAGTCAAAATACTATGAGAATAAAGTCATGATATTACGAGAATAAAGTCAAAATACTATGAGAATAAAGTCATGATATGAGAATAAAGTCATGATATTATAAGAATAAAGTCATGATATGAGAATAAAGTCATGATATTATAAGAATAAAGTCATGATATGAGAATAAAGTCATGATATTATAAGAATAAAGTCATGATATGAGAATAAAGTCATAGGTTTACAAGAAATAAATCGTAGTACTATGAGAATAAAGTCATAATATTATAAACTAGTAATTATATGTGTTATTTACTTTTTTCTCGTAAGGTTATTACTTTATTCTCGTTATATTACGACTTTTTGTTCTCGTAAATTATGACTTTATTCTCGTAATATTACAACTTTTTTTATTTAAAATCTTATCAATATATCCTTTAATTGTGCAAAAGCATTTCTTTATATTATACAATACTGATTTCTGAATTCTTGTTGCTTTATTTGAATCTTTGACAAATTAACCTGTCTTTGAAATGTCTACATCTTTTTCATCTCACCTCCAGTTCTTACCAAGCATACATTTTCTGTTTTGTGTTTTGTTGTTTTCCCATTAAAAATCCATAGCATCTGTATATATCTAAAAAAAACACAACTTACACAGATTCAAACTTCAGCAACGGGAAACCTAAGAGAGGGAAAACATTTCAGTACAGACCGACATTTTATCTACGAGATGTGCTGCAGAAACATCACAGAGAAACAATCTCAGAAGTAATACCAGACTGTTGCTACAGTTGCTGTACATTGTTGATACTTGGTTTGTTGCTGATACATTGAATTTCCCGTTGTCCTCCCTCCTCTTGCAGGTGATAGCAGCAGCCAAGCGTGGGTTTCAAGCATCGGGCTTTGAGCTGAACCCCTGGCTGGTGTGGTATTCTCGATACAAGGCCTTGAGAGAGGGAGTCCATCGCTCCACCTCCTTCCACATCTCTGACTTGTGGAAGGTCAGTGATAACCTGATTAGATTAGAATAGTATGAAGTGACTCGTGACCACATTTTGAGGGAATTTGTATATTTTACCATAGCAGTTAGTGTCACTTAGTGTAAGAAAATGAAAACATACAGTGTGTCTTTTCACTATGTCAGACTCATTCTCAATATTTCTGATTCTTTTGCTAGGTCAGTTTTGCTCAGTACTCCAATGTTGTCATATTTGGAGTTCCTCAAATGGTGAGTTGTTCTTTTTGTCCTACAGTGATGTTATCTATATTGTAATTGTTGTATTTTTAAGCATATTATTTATGCAATATTTGCTAATGTAAGTCGCTAAAACAATAAAGTTAGATTAAATAAAGTATTGACTGAGTTAATGTTTGCATGTAAACTATTTATTAACAAATGATACAGTTTTTAAGGATCGATACAGTATCACAAAACATATTGCGATATTCTATATTTTAGATATTTTCTTACATCTCTGGCTGAAAGCTCTATATTTGATCTTGCCAAGGAAGTTTTCAGAAACCCAAAGTATCCCTCTTGATATTCTGATCGTTGCTGTCTGTGTCTGCAGATGGACCAACTGGAGCTGAAGCTGGCAAGCGAGTTACCGAGCACAGCCAAGGTGGTGGCCTGCCGCTTTCCCTTCCCTACTTGGGTCCCCGAACACACCGCCGGGGAGGGCATAGACACTGTGTGGGTGTACGAAGCCAAGACATTTAAATCACACCTGCGACATGGAACGAGAAGGGACACAACACCAGAACACGAGGACACGCATTCACACACATAAATCTCAAACACTCAGATCTTGTTGTTATGTTGTCTTTTTTTCTTAATCTGTGCAAGACTGATTTTCTTTTTTAAAAAATGTGCTACAACGTGTTAAGTCCAAGTGTGAGATTGAACAAAGTAGGAATGAAAGTAGGAATAAACTGTGTGACACTGGCCTGGGTGAGTGGTTACACTCATGTTAAAGTCAAATGGCCAAGGCCTAATGAAAGAGGCTGGGTCACGCTTCATCAACGCGTTATATCTTTGGGGTACAACACATGCGCATTAAAATCTGATCTGCACTCGCCGTCAGGCATTTCATGTTCGATACATGTGTGACGCTCAAAACCAGACCAGGGATTAAAGGTCCCATATTGTAAAAAGTGAGATTTTCATGTCTTTTATATTATAAAGCAGGTTTAAAGTGCTTTATAAATCCTGTTAAACTATCAAAACGCTCAATATATGGAAAAATACACACAGCCCGTATTCAGAAATTGTGCGTTTGAAACAAGCCGTCAGGATTTCTGTCCATTTGTGATGTCACAAATATACAATTATGTAGATCATTACACGGTTTTAAACATAAACATTCTAAATGTGTCCAAGTTTATTTCCTGTTGCAGTGTATGTAAATAACATCAGCTGACAGGAAGTAAACATGGACCCAAACCGTTGCCTAGCAACGCAATTCCGTTGAAATGCGGGTAAATACAGGTCTATTCAGGAAGACAGTATGAGGAAAATAAAGTTTTTTTGAACATTACAGCATGTAAACATGTTCTATAGTAGAAACACAAAATACAAGTATGAACCTGAAAATGAGCACGATATGGGATCTTTAAAGATAATGTAAATTTTAATGACTTGAATTAAATTTATTTTTTATATAGCATCAAATCAGAACAGAAGTTATCTCAAGATGCTTTTGAGAAAGTAGGAAGAAGTGGTACTTTCCATGAATGATTGCACAACTTGATTATTTATAGAAAGTTGAATTGTTTATCCTTGACAGAAGATTGTCCACCACACTATGTTGTATGGTATCTCCAAAAAAACAACAACTCCTGCACTGCTATATGCCATTTATAGCCTTGTGGATTTATAAATACAATCATGTCCAGCTGGCTGATTGTGCTCTTGGCTGATCGTTCTTGGCTGATTGTGCTCTTGGCTGATCGTTCTTGGCTGATTGTGCTCTTGGCTGATCGTTCTTGGCTGATTGTGCTCTTGGCTGATCGTTCTTGGCTGATTGTGCTCTTGGCTGATCGTTCTTGGCTGATTGTGCTCTTAGCTGATCGTTCTTGGCTGATTGTGCTCTTGGCTGATCGTTCTTGGCTGATTGTGCTCTTAGCTGATCGTTCTTGGCTGATTGTGCTCTTGGCTGATTGTGCTCTTGGCTGATCGTTCTTGGCTGATTGTGCTCTTGGCTGATCGTTCTTGGCTGATTGTGCTCTTGGCTGATTGTGCTCTTGGCTGATCGTTCTTGGCTGATTGTGCTCTTGGCTGCTGCCACCTGGTGGTGAAGACACCACACAACAGACACGTTGTGTCTCTGAGCATGTCCTGAACTAGCTGGTGTACTATGAAGTGAAAAGGCTTTTTAATTAATTTCGAAAACGTCAAAGATAAAAGGAGCTTGAAGTAAACACTAACTTAAGATGTGTGCATGTAGTTAGATTGACTCTAGATGGCTGACAGTCATCATCTGTTAGACTGACTGAGGAGCTTCTGCCTTTAGCAGCCAGTGAAGATGGACACCGCTGAGGAAGGTAGCTAATATCACAACTTCATTAACTTGTTTACTTTTACACAACTGCTAAAACCTATACTAACAATGTCTTTATCACAATCTCACTCATTCCTAACTCCTGCCAGTGACTAATCCTACAGTTTCTTATCTACACTTTGACAAAGGTTTGCTAAAGGAACTGAGCTAAGCTAAGCTAATTAGCTAACTAGCTAATGCTAACTTGCTATCAGCTGTTGTAGCTAAATAAAAATCAACTTTAGGTTTCTATTTGCTTTTTATAAACACGACATTAAGCTACCATAAGTACCGTTAAGATGTGTTGGTTGACATCATAGAAAGACGACACATTAAAGTCACACTTAGGTGGCTAATTATCGAGCTAGTTAGCATGCTAACGGCTAATAAGTTTAATGGAACCGTTATAATGTTACACAGGTTGATTAACAGTTTGATAACTAACTTAGTTAATGTTACAGTGACACACAAGGTGGTTCTGACAATTGACAAGCTGATAAAGCTGTTTTTTACAACGTTACACTGATTTATACCAACAATAAAACACCTTTAACATCCTCCACAGACTCTGAAAGAAGTGTCATTGTCAGTATTCTTGGACAACAGCAGTCATTCACCTTGTTGTTCAGGTGTTCATATTGTGTTTTGCATACAGCTAAGTGTTTGTATATGAAGTCAGTCATAGTGCACTCTGGGTATCCTCACTGCTGTTGTGCTCTTGCAGCCTGGGGCTAATTATAGTTATTATATTTCAGTCATCCAGTGACACAGGTAATCCAAGGATTACAGTTTGCCCTACGGTCAGTGTATGACCTGTCCTGCCCTGTTCACGAAAGACATATATGCTATCACAAAAGTGTGTTTTAGTTTCATAATGTGAAACTACTGTAGTGAGTGTTGATGTTCTGCAGAAAGCTTGCATGCATTTTTTTGTTTCATCAAACATTTTGGCATCATATCAAAGGTGTGTCATGAGTTTTGGATCAAGGTGAATGACTGATGATGAAATGAATAGAAATGCAGTGTGCCAAGGTAATAAAATGACATTTTCAGATCTAATTGTAGGCTTAAGTTATGTTATTGTGTGCCTTGTTCATTCAGTTTTTACGCACCAAATATCTGGAACAAGCTCCCAGAAACCTGCAGGACCGCTCCTACTCTCACTTCTTTTAAAACAAAGCTTAAAACTTTCCTGTTTGCGGGTGCCTTTTATTAAACCAGATAATGATCTGACACTGCACTATAACTTTTACTCTTTTGAGTTTTATGCAATTTTAGCTTCTATCCTAGCTTTTATTTTTAGCTTGTTTTTATTTTCTAATCTTTAATGTTTTAATGTTTTTATAACTGTTTTAATTATTTCTTAATGTTCTTTTGCATTTTGTCGCAATGTTCTTGAATGTTTCTGTAAAGCACTTTGAATTGCCCTGTTGTTGAAATGTGCTATACAAATAAAGCTGCCTTGCCTTGCTTTGCCTTATTGTACAGCGGACATCTGTCGGGTATGTCGGTCGGAGGGCAGCCAGGACAAGCCGCTCTACCACCCCTGTGTCTGCACTGGCAGCATCAAGTTTATCCATCAGGAATGGTACGTTCCATTATTTTCTCTTGCCAGTTTCCTTTCCTTAAATTGCATCGTTGCTATCTGTCTACATTTTCAATCTGTCAATCTGTTTGCTCTTACGGATGTTGTTGTTGAAGTGTATTCCAATATGGGGAAATAATTCTCTGGGGAAGTTTAGAAGTGATTACACATCTGAAAAACAAAATTAACAACGAGACACAAAAGGAAAATATTTTAGAGCTAGGGAGCGTTTACGTTTTAGCTGTGAAGAATCATGGAAAAGTGGAAGAAGAGTCTTGCACATATTGTTTCCACAGGATAAAAAGAGTAAACTCACTAGGTGTCCTTTTGTTTTCACAGCTTACTGCAGTGGTTGAAACACAGTAGAAAAGAATACTGTGAATTATGCAAGCACCGGTTTGCATTTACGCCAAGTAAGTAGTTTGTCAGTAAATTGGATCAGTGCACTAAAAAATGCATTCATTTGTTGTTAGCTCCTCTAATTCTGACCACCTATTTCCCTCCATTCCACTATCTCACTCTTGCCTCCCTCTTCCTCTCTTTTCTCCAGTCTACTCTCCAGACATGCCATCTCGCTTGCCTGTCCAAGACATCTTTGCAGGGCTGGTCACCAGTGTTGGAACAGCCATCAGATACTGGTTCCACTACACACTGGTGGCCTTTGCCTGGCTAGGCGTGGTGCCTCTCACAGCATGTAAGTCACACCGTTCCATAAGTATGCACCTGGAAATGAGCACAATGTGTCCCCTTTAAACAACAAATGACCTGTGCTCTAAATGAAGTATTTTATTCAGAATGAAGTACAATACAATTCAAATAAGATTTAAGAATTTGGAGTATAGTTTTTAGTTTGTTTCACACCAGTTGTTGCTTTTTAAGAAATTATTCTCTGATTGTATTTTTTTTTGTTTGCTTTTCTAACAGGTCGTATCTACAAGTGTTTATTTACCGGCTCTGTGAGCTCTCTCCTTACCCTGCCATTAGATATGCTTTCAACGTAAGTTTGAATTACTCTCTGGTCTTGGTCCTTTTCTCTCACACTGTATCCTGCATGTTGTAGGTCTATGTGTTCACCATATTTTGTGCACTGGAGTCTCATGAAGATGGTTAAGATCAGGACTGTCCTCCACAAAAGAAATTCTTAGTCAACTAACACTTTTGTTAACTAATGATTAGTTTATTTTACCGACAGATCTGTAAAACTGAGTTTCTCCACAAAGAATCACTCAAAAGCACCACTTTAAATATTGTGTTTACCAGAGATATGCTCATAAGTTTCTTGGAAATAAGTCATTCAGCATAAAAAATGACTAATCGACCAAAGAAATCTTAGTTCATTGAGACCAAAATTACCGATTAGTTGTCTAAGAGGTGGCAGCCCTAGTTAAGATCTTATTGGTGATCAAAGTGTGGTTATACACAATAGCTCCTTCCATCAATCACACCATCTTTTCTGTCCCTTTGTCCAGCTCTTTGTAGCGAAGTAATGTGTGAAATTGTTGCGATATACCTGATAAAACCCTAATGTTACTTTCAACTCTTCCTCCACAGACAAAACCTGCTTGCAGACTGCCTCCAGGGCTGTTTTGTGGTCACGTGCACCTTGTGCGCCTTCATCAGCCTGGTTTGGCTTAGAGAGCAGATTGTCCATGGCGGCGCCCCTCTGTGGTTAGAGCAGAATCAACCCCCTCTAGTTCCTAACCAGCCTAACGGTCCGGCACCGGCTAATGAGGTGAGATCAGTTGATAATGTTTCCGACTAACATCTATTTTCTACCTGCAGTATACACAGAGCTGAACAGATAGTGGTGTTTTGGCTTCCAAAAAAATTATAAGTTTAACTTTCTCCCACACTTTGCCAGTTTTCTGTGTTGAGTCATCAGCCGGCCTGGTCTGGCCAAAGCTTCCCCTCAGAGGAACGGTCGGGACAGTTATCTCTTCTGATAGAGAATGCTCTTGCCAAAGAAGTCCAGACTTTTGTCCTACCAAATGAGTAAAACAGTTGCTTGCCAGATTATGTCAATCCTCTGCTGTTGTTTTTGGTAATGAGCAGTACAGTTGAGGACGGAAATACCCTAGTTACAAGTAACAATGTTTTTTCTAAGGGTGCTCCGATCAGAATTTTTGGGGCCGACTGCTGGAACCAGTATCGACCGATACCGATCACAGGGTCTATTTCAAGCCTTCTATTTATCATGGGGCATTATTTATTTATGCAATTATTCTTAACAAAAGAAAGGAAGTGTCATGAATTGACTACTATTTATTGGCAGCTAAGAGGTGCAACATGTTCCACTCTTCTCTTCGAGACACTCTTTCTCATAAGCCCCTTTTACACAGAGTTATCGCTGTAAAGAAGACCCTCATTATGGCATAATTACGGCATAATGCTGTTCCAGTTGTTATTTTAGATAGAGCACCCATAGTTTTTGCCCCCCCCCCCCGCCCCCATGTTATAAGTTTGAGGAATGCAGCTTCACACATTGTCAAGCTGTCCTTTGTATTATCTCCTTTAAGCATGTGCGGGCTATGCTGTAGGTAAGTATAATGTATAATGTAAAATGTCTTTTTGTTATTTCATGATTCTACAGGTTCCAGGTGGTAACATTGGCGTCAACGCCCAGGCTGCTGCAGACGCCCAGAACCCCGCAGACCCTGCCGCAGACGGGCTGGCACCTGCCGACCCACATGAAGCCGGCAACCGCAGAAATGAAGCTGAGCTGGACGATGAGGACGAAGATGACGATGGGGAGGAAGACGAAGAGGAGGACGACGACGATGAAGGCAGGGAAGAGGACGCTGCTGATGCCAATAATGGAGGACAAGGTCAGTGTGAATTAAAAAACATAGAAATTTGATACACTTTAAAGTGGTGGTTTTCAGCCTCCACAACTCTACTGTGCAGTGGAATTGACGAAATTCTCTCTCGGTAGATAAAGTTATGAAATGATGATATGAAAGTTGAGAAATGGTATGTGGTTATGCGGTCAGTTTACTTAAACAAGAAGGACATAAATGCTTAAGAGAATAGTTTTAAGATAAAGTGCATGTATAGCTTTGTGTGAACTGGTGTTTTCATTCCTCTATAAAGGAATAAATAGGCCTAAACCATGGCAAGAAAAAGCAACCTACATGGTAATGCAGCCACAGAAGAAGCATATTTTCACTGCATGTTGTAGGTGTTCCTTACTGTTTCAGTTGTTTCTTATTGTTCTTTGCAGAAGATTTGAACTGGAACGCCCTGGAGTGGGACCGTGCAGCTGAGGAGCTGACCTGGGAAAGGGTGGGAATCTATTTTTGTGTACCTCTTTCTCCTGCCCCATAAAGTGATGTGATGTAGCAAAGTGTGTAAACAGGATAGCAGTTAGTTGGCAGATGCATTTGGGCTAAAAGCTGCTGTGGCAGGAAATATCCATCATGGTGTGGCGTGTTTACGCAGCACTCTGCCACCTTCAGAGATGCTGTTTGTAGCTGGCCGGTCAATAAATGTCTTCTTCGTCGTATTAGTAGAAGTTGCAGATGCATTAACAATAGCAGCACTGCAGTTAGTAAAACTAATAGTTTTACCATGTTAATTTATGTATTATACAAGGATCATTATGACATTGCTTTCTGTTTGTGTCCCAGATGCTGGGGCTGGATGGCTCTCTGGTTTTCTTGGTAAGTGCACACCCTCACATTCTCTTTCTACTCTTGTGCACAGTTTCAAGTGTGCCTTAAAGGGAGATTTTGGTATTTTTCAACTTAGCATATTTTCCATAAATGTGGCCACCAAAACTCCCTTGTAGAGATTCATGGAATCAAGGATTTGCACAAAACAGCATATATTGGGGCAAGCTGCTCAAGCCTCCCACAGCTTTAAACACGATTATTCCATGAATCATTTCAGACACTTGTCCCCGAGTCTAACTCAAAGTAAACACAGAAAGTAGCACTCTGGAGTAGCTATCTTGGCTAATTGCATAGGGATTTACATCTGGGGCAACTTACAGACTCTTTTTTTTATCTCATCTAACGTTACCATTGTGATTTCGGACCATAGTGGGTCCCGGAATAACCAGATGCAGATGCTAGTGTTTGTTGCTGATGGGTCACATATTTGATTAATTTAGCTCCACGTCTGTGTACTCCAGTTCCAATAAATACGTTCGAACATAAGATTGAAATGATCCTTAGAAGACAGTATGACTGCAGTGAAAGTCAGCCTCACACATGTAAACACACAACCGTGCACGGATGAGTATGCAGGGTGATTAGGTCAGGCTGTAAATTGCCCCGGATATACTTGTAGCTCCCTATGCAGTTAGCCATCATGGCTATTCTAGGGTGCTACTTTCTGTGTTTACTTTGGCTCTGACTCAGAGATGAGCGTTTGAAATGATTCATGTAAAAATCTATAGAATCACAATGGCCACATTTATGGAAAATATACCAGGCTGAAATACTATGAACCCGAATTTCCCTTTAACAACCTCAATGGAAATATATATTGATTAGGGCTGTCAAAGTTAACGCGATAATAATGCGTTAATGCAAATTCGTTTCACCGCCACTAATTTCTTTAAAGCTAGAGTGAAGATACTGGCATCATATGAAACTATAAAACCTAATTAATCCATTGGTACCAACCATGTCATTCCAGCTTGTCGCAAAGGAGGTTATATAACGCTCCAAACTTGCACTAAATTTTGGCGAGGAAAAACAGTCATAGCACCTTTCAAAGGGGTCCAAAGGGGTCGATAAGAGTATTAAATACTTGACAGATCTCCCTTTAAGGTACATTTTGAACAGATAAAAAATGTGCGATTAATCCTGTTTAAATATTTTAATCGATTGACAGCCCTAATATTGATATGTTGCATACAGATAGAAGTAGTTTAACACTGACAGAGACCCTTTGTTGTGTGTGTCTTCTCTAGGAGCATGTGTTCTGGGTGGTGTCTCTCAACACACTCTTCATCCTGGTCTTCGGTGAGTTAAATCTGCAATGTAGTGATTGAATCAGTCGAGCCTTTGGTGTTTAATTACAGAGGAATGTCCCTTTATTTAAACAGGTTGTCACCATAATTCAGTGATATAAGACTGTCCTGTGTACCTTCTTATACTCTCCACCAAACTACATATTCTAACCTAGCCTGTGTATTTGCCTCTAGCTTTTTGCCCGTATCACATCGGCCATTTCTCAGTGGTTGGACTGGGCTTTGAAGACTATGTAAGTGCATGTACAGTTTAAATTCTTAACTAGTATTTAGGTTTGTCATGCAGCGATAAGATTTATTTGATGATATTTTATGTGGTTGCAGGTCAAAGCTTCACACTTTGACGGCCTCGTCACCACTATACTGGGCTACATCCTCCTGGCTGGAGCTCTCATCGTCTGCCATGTATCCTATTCATTATTTTGTGTATGAAATGACCTACAGTTTGTCTCACACTCCTACATGCTTACTATGGCTGTGTAGAGAGGAAGTCACCTGGCGGAGATCTGACCCCTACTGAGAGCACTTTTCTAGTTTTTGGTGCATTTGGTGCATAGTTATTAAAGATTTCCGTAATATGTATATCTCAAATCTTTTGTAAAGGACCTAAAGTGACCCACATGTCGTTCCTCACCTTTACTAAATGTTCCTTTCATACAGGAACCCAAAAGGTCAGTGATCCGTTTTGGCTCCGAGAGTTTGTATGAAATGTGCTCATGGGAAATACTTAGTTCTGATGCTTGAAATACAGACTGAATTTCTGTTATTTCTCCCTCATATTGGTGTAAGTCCTTAACTGTGCCTCCTTCAGGGGTTGGCTTCATTAGTGAGGTTCCAGCGGTCCAGACGCCTCTTGGGTGTTTGCTACATTGTTGTCAAGGTAAATTAGAGATTCAAGATTGGGTTCCCAAAAAAAAAGTATTTTGCTTTTATCAAAGTAGCAAAGCTTGAAATCAGAACAGTAATTAGGTCAATTCTGATTACAGGAACAAATTATAAAAACCAGAAACTAAATTGTGTTAATATTTTTTATGTCTCAGGTGTCCCTGCTGGTTGTCATGGAGATAGGCTTGTTCCCGCTGATTTGTGGTTGGTGGCTCGACATTTGCTCGCTGGTAAGACAATCATGCAGAATAAACTCAAATGATCCTGTTGAGTCTTAATGACTAACCAAATGGATTAAAATCAACACATTTGATCAAGAAACTTCATGAACAATGAACAAAAAAACTCTCAATATTACATTTGTTGGACAAATTCCTAAAAACAGATCTTGTTTTTGGTATTGAAGACACACGCACAATGCATCCTTTGTTTGTTGCAGGAGATGTTTGACGCGACTCTGAAAGACCGGGAGCAGAGTTTTGACTCGGCCCCCGGTACCACCATGTTCCTCCACTGGCTGGTCGGCATGGTCTACGTCTTCTACTTCGCCTCCTTCATCCTTCTGCTCAGAGAGGTAAGAGGACTTAAGCCAGTCACCGTCATGTATTGCGACTTGTGTAAAAACTCACAAACCATCTGTAGCTTTTGACATCTTCTGCATGTTTTTGTGATCCCAGGTGCTCCGGCCCGGTGTGCTGTGGTTCCTGAGGAACCTGAACGATCCAGACTTCAACCCAGTCCAAGAGATGATCCACCTGCCCATCTACAGACACCTGCGGAGGTTCATACTCTCTGTGGTCAGTCAAGCATCCTCTTATCATCTGTTCCATCCCAAACCTAACCTTCAGTGGCCCAGATTTCTGTTCACTCTGACGCTAAATATGCTGTTGTCATATCAAGTAAAAAACATTTACAAATACATTACAGACTCAATCAATAACTGTGATCACATCAATTGAAAGTGTATATTGATGTTTATTGGGGTTAACATTATAGAGGGCGATTGTACTTTGATGTGATTCATCTTCAGTAAGCATAGGGCCCATGAAGACAGAAGATAGGTAGAATCCCCTTGAGTCTAGATGCAGGTGGTGATGGTGGAGTAGAGCCAGCAGATGGAACCTTTTAGTTGAAACACCTGGATCATCCTGAGGGACGAGGTGGGGATGGGGAGGTGGTGGGTTGAGCTATCGTAGGTGAGAAAGACAGAATGACAGAAACGCAGTGATATTTAATTAATATGCACCAGCAGAAAGAACGTTGGCCAGATACGGTGACGTCAGACATGAATTATAGGGATATCGATGGCGTGGGAAAGCAGCCCAATGTGTATTATTATATCTCTGTTTTTCTGTGTGATAGTATAGGGATACTTTACATGTCTACTAACAAACATTGATTTGTTGTTTTTTTTTTCTGTGTGTGTATTTCCAGGTGGTGTTTGGCTCCATAGTTCTGCTGATGCTTTGGCTTCCTATCAGAATCATTAAACTGCTCTTCCCAACCTTCCTGCCCTACAACGTCATGCTTTACAGGTACACACGGCAACAACTTTCAGTACCTCAAAGCTAAAGATGTCATCATCTTTCATCTATTTATTCAGGCATAACCGAAATAGGAAGCTGGTAGAGGAAACGAGCTGCCATTTCTCAATACAATGACATTGTGGTTTATGTCTCGTCTCTGCAGTGACGCCCCGGTCAGCGAGCTGTCATTGGAGCTGCTGTTGCTTCAGGTTGTTCTGCCGGCATTGCTGGAGCAGGGTCACACTCGCCAGTGGCTCAAACGGCTCGTCCACGCCTGGACGTTTACAGCTGGATACATGTTGTAAGCCCGACACACACACATTGCAACTTATAAAATGTTACAAAAGTGTGACTTCATGGCTTAATGCCATCACATCCGTTGTATTTCCCCGAAAAAAACGGCCCACATTCTTCACATTAAAAGCAGTCTACAGGCTGATGGAGGAAACACAGAAAGTTGTGGAAGGTCTCATTTTGTAGGTTATGTTACAACCTGTTCACACATGGGCAATAAATAACAATTCAAAAATGTTTATATGTGTAAAAACTTACATCTAGTCCCTTTTTAAGATGTTCTTCATCTTCCATAATTAGTGAAAAAGTGTGGGCCACAGAAAAAAGACTGTAATGTTTATATGACATGGCAAGGAAAATATCAAATTGTAGTTTGTTCTTTTTCATAAAGTCACCTCACAGTCACAGTAATAAGACAGAGTAATTACTCACCAGTGGCTCCCCCACAGTGACCTTCACTCCTACCTGCTGGGGGACCATGAAGATGATGACAATCATCCAAACAACAACCCTCCCGGTCGCCATAACAACAACAGGATCCCTGGCCTGGGGGAGGGGCTTCACGCCGCCCATCAGGCCATTCTGCAGCAGGGCGGTCCTGTGGGTTTCCAGTCGTACCACCGGCCCATCAACTTCCCCCTCAAGGTGACTCTCATTGATGTGCTTATTTATATCATATATTGATGTATCCTGTCACTGTTAAAGCCTGTGCTGCTATACATGCTTATTTTTGTTGTTCTTTTGTGTGTTTTTGGTCGAGAAGATCATTCTGCTGGTTGTCTTCATGTGCGTGACGCTGTTACTGGCCAGTCTGCTCTGCCTTACACTGCCGGGTAAGTTGTGATCTCTCAAACAGGCATTCTCTGCACTTTACCTCTTTCCTGTACTCAGTCATTCTTTACACCTCCATTCTCCCCCGTCTTCCTCTTCCTCTCTGCCAGTGTGCGCGGGTCGCTGGCTGATGTCTTTCTGGATGGGCAGTGCCATGGTTCATGAGCTGTACACAGCGGCCAGCGGTCTGTACATCTGCTGGCTGTCCATTCGAGCCGCCACCGTGATGCTGTCGTGGATGCCACAGGGACCGAACATGATCATGGTCAAAGTCCAGGAGTGGACGCTCATGGTAATGTGGATGTCTCTCTTGTATAGTTGGGTTGATTTCCAGTTTTGCCGGTCTGGTGTACGAGCTTAAACCGATTTGATTTTATGCAAACCGGCTTGTAAATCAATTAACAACACAAAACAATAACAAATATTATCCAGAAAACCCTCCCAGGTACTGTATTTAGCATAAAAAATAAGCTAAAATCATAACATGGCAAACTCAAGACCAACAGGCAACAACAGCTGTTAGTGTGCTGCGCATATCAAACCGATTTGAAAATGTTTACACCGTCCCAAATCTACTCTCTAATCCTCTTACCCAAAAGCAAATATAGCGGTGTTCTGTATTACATTGTAAATGACTTCAGTGTGTATTTGCGTGGTGTGGATGTGAACAGATCCTAAAGACCGTCGTGGTGGCCTTGCTGTTAGCCGGGGTGATTCCTCTGCTGTTGGGTCTGCTGTTTGAGTTGGTCGTCGTCGCTCCTCTCAGAGTCCAACTGGACCAGACGCCTCTCTTCTACCCCTGGCAGGTAGGACTATGGAGATTGTATGTGTGTGGAATATGAGTGATGAAATCTTACACAGCATTTGATTGTATTCATCTGAGAAATCATGGATTATTTATTCAGAAGTGGTTAGACTGTTTTGGTGTGCACAGTGTTGTCAGTAAGGCTGGTTATCAAACCTCAATACCCGTTTAGTATAGATTTAGTGTGGAACCCTCAAACATTGAATGTCAGATCTTGTTTACTTATTCTTTGATCACATATTTCCTGACTGAAATATAATGTTTTCCACTTTTTAGATGTTATTTCATTACATGAAAAAAATGTTTTATAGAAAAAAAAAAAATGTATTTCTCAAAGGATGTTCTGGAAAAGTGTTGCACCTCGACCAAAACTTGTATCTAATGACACAGTGATACTCGAACCTCACTGCGTCTTGGTTGTTAATTGTCTTGTGTGTCTGTGTGTGGCAGGACTGGGCCCTGGGCGTGCTCCACGCTAAAATCATTGCTGCCATCACACTGATGGGCCCTCAGTGGTGGCTCAAAACCGTCATCGAGCAGGTCAGTCTCACATCCTTCTAGCTTCGTTTAATCAAGAACAAAATGGGATCGCTGGCATTTGAATACATCGTACAGATGTAATGTGTGGAAACATTTTTTTTACATTATCCAAAATATGGTTGAACATATTGAAGATGTTTAAAACCTGTCTACAAGAAGCATATTCTATGAACTAATCAGTTGGAATGATGTAAACAAACCAGTGAGTCTCTCTCTCTCTCTCTCTCTCTCTCTCTCTCTCTCTCTCTCTCTCTCTCTCTCTCTCTCTCTCTCTCCTGCAGGTGTATGCAAATGGTATCCGAAACATTGACCTCCATTTCATTGTCCGAGGGCTGGCCGCCCCGGTCATCTGCGTCCTGCTGCTGTCTCTCAGTGTGCCCTACACTATCTCTAAAGGCATTACACCGCTGCTGGGTGAGTTTCTATGTATGTATTATGTATCTGGGTTGAACATGAATTTTATCAAAGTTTCAAGGTAATTGTGGAAAAGAGAACAGATTTAAGCTTCCTGTTATACTCCCTACTTAAAGATTTCAATATCCATTGATCATTTACATTAATGTTGAAACACTAGATGCTTAACAGCTTAGAATGGGATTTGTTTGACTCTGCAAATAATACACTGCTTCATTCCAGTTGTACATTTTCAGCTGCATATCCTCAGTAATGTGGACACAGGGCTCATTTGAGAAGTGCTTTTTATGCAAAGCCTCCCCAAGGCACCAATTTTAGTTTAGAGTGTTTTTGATGTTGACTTAGACAAAACTTACATTTAAACATCTAGTCAATACAGAACTCTCAGCCCGTGTGGTAATCAGGAGTTTAGCCTTTTTGCAAGCCGAAGTGCAATCGATTGTTTTTTGTCTTTCATTTACCTCAACTCTAAGTCCATCGGCTCCCAGAGAGAAGACATCACAGACATGCACTCATTAAGAGGAAACTTCAGTAGAAGTGTTTATTTTGTCTTCTCTTTCTATCGCCCACCTCCCCCTCTACATCCCTCCCTCCCTCCCTCCCTTTCCTTTATAGGTGTGCAACCAGAGATGCAGACGCTGGTGGAGAGGAGGATCTATCCCTTCCTGCTGATGGTGGTCATACTGTTGGCCATCCTGTCCTTCCAGATACGACAGTTCAAACGCCTCTACGAACACATCAAGAACGACAAGTCAGTAGACATCTTTTAAAAAGTGTGAACTAACACATAGGGGGGCAAAGAAGCACAGTGTTTAATTACAATCATGCTGCTTTACTGATCCAGTCGGTGGTTAGTAGGGCTGTGTGATTGTTTTCACATCAGTCAATATTTATATATCGCAATATAGGGTAAGGATGTAGGGCGACATTTCTGTTGATGATGAAGTTTCTCTTGGGCTCAAAGCTGGAGTGTGAAACTTCTGTCCCCCCCCCACTGGTAGTGAGAGTAATTACACAAACACGGTGGACGCTGTTTATGACGTATGCCTGCAGGTGAGCTCCCCCCGCCCTCAGGAGTGTTTCTCCTTGCCGTCAATCGCTTTCTTTTTTTGACTTTAATCCTTCCTCTAAACGCAGAGATTATTTTTTTTATCTGGAGCATCCACTCCAGAAACTTTTCTTGGACACTTTAGTATTTTACGCAGTACTCCTAGCTCCTACAATTGTAAGAGCTGCAAACGGAAAGTCTGTTTCTGTGTCTTTCAAAAAAAGAATCAGCATGTAGGATGTGTTTGTTTTTTTGTTTTTTATTTTAGGATGAGTTAATTAACTAATTAATGAATTTATTGACCGTAGGGTGCAATGTTGGGAAAAGCAGATAGAAACGCCATGGTCAAAGTAGGGGGTGGGCCTGATTGCTGTTTTTTCTTCATTAGAAACAGCTTTGATTCTGTGATGTGATTAGCTGTTAGTACTAGGGATGTCACGAGAACCGATACTTCAGCACCAAGACGATACCAAAATTCTGAAAACGTGACATACTTGTTTTTCTATAGTACCGCAGGTCTCGTAGGAACCGTCAGGGCTCGAGACCAACGGCGTACCGGACGATAGAAAATGATCTTTGCACATCTTTATGCTATGCAACAAAAAAATTCCACAGAGCACACTGTTTTGTGGGGTTTTGAATCACATGTGGGCAACGCTAAATTCAATGCAAGTAGTAGAATAAAGATTAAATACTTTCAGTAAATCTGATCTGAAATTAGAAGTCCCAACTGAAGAGTGACAAGTAAGATCTCCAAATAAATTGTGTGTATTAGTTGTGAATTAATATGTTAAAAAATGATTTGTAATCAGCTCTGTCTTTCCTGTTTCTCCTCCAGATACCTGGTTGGACAGCGGCTGGTGAACTATGAACGCAAGACAGGCAGGATGACGTCCACCTCCTCGTACAGCACCTCCTCATAGACCTGACACTACTGTGGGATTAGTGGAGCCGACGCTGCACTGAGAGCTACCATCAGCTACTGCGGTGAAACCTTTTTTTTTTTTTTTTGTTTCCTCCGCGCGTGGCTGTCAGATGCCAACTTCAAAACACCAACCTCTAAACTTTTGACTGCAGCTTAGTCTTCTTACACGTACTGCTGCCACAGGTTGGGAGACAAAGACGCTGAAGAGTGAAGACAAAATAGTCTCAAAACTCTTCTTGAAAAATTAGCATTTCAGAACAAGGTTGATAGCCAACCTGCAAAAACAGTAGCATGATTGAAACTCAGCAGAATCACAAAGTTGTCGACTGTCCATCTTGTTCGATGTGTCCTTTTTCATCTTCAACGCAGCTGACATTTTAAGTTGTAATTATATTATTTTTTAAAAAAGGTTTGAGTTGAAGTCAGGTCAGTTGAGCATAGCGTTTACCTCAGATTGTGCTTCCCTTTGAATGTTTGTCGTGAAATATTGTCTAGCTCACACTGAGTGTCTCTTAACGGGATGTTTTTTGACATTTCAGAGCTGTAGAGGCGACACATTGCCTATCACGGGAACGCCTCTGTGGTTTTGTTCCAATTGTTGATTTGTCTCAAATGACACCCTTCGTCAAACTGAGGTTGTCGTTGACGAGGAGGGACATACGTGATGTAGCAATGTGTTTGTATTTTTATTTTTTAGATGTTTTTATTAGACTTGTTTTCATTGATTTTTAGTGTTACATTTCTGGAGTGAGCTGTTAGATAGTCCTGAGAAATTCATTTGAAGTAAAGATGTAGAAAAAGAAAGTAAGAACATTTTTTTGACAATCTGGAAACTGCCCAGGACATGCTTCTTTTTTTTTTAAAGATGTTTTCCTGTGACTTTTAAAAACAGTCTGGGTTGTGTAGTACCTTCATGAGCAAATCCACCTTCAGGAGAGGAGAGGTCATTAAAGGGTACCTTCTATTTCTTTCAACCTGGACCCTATTTTCCCATGTTTTTGTGTCTAAGTGACCCAGATACACCAACCTGACATCAAAGAACTAGCGGCAACGAAAGCCACCAGTTGCGTCGCCTCACGTCGCCTTTGTCTTGGCCAAAAAGTTGCACTCAAACACACCGCAAAAAACTACAGCCGCCGGCCAACTACCACGTACCTTCTGCACCTGCGTGAGAGGAAATAACTCTCCACACCAGCAGGTGGTGGCAGTCTGTATTTGTCATTCAAAAAGGGAAACCGGAAGACCGAGGACTGCTGATATACAAGCCGTTGTTATGATACGTACATGAAATACAGCGCCGTTTGCCAACCATTTTCACACTACTCTCACTCACCACTTAGCTTCATTCCAGATGGCCATGTCGCTGTGAAAATATCCGTGTATTGGAATGAAAAATGTGAAAAGCCTTCTCTGTTTTCCTCTCGACTTTACTCATTGGCTTGCTTTCCTCACGTCAGTTTCTCTTCTCGTGCACTGATTCGTTTAAACTGAACAACCAATCGGAGTGATTTCTCTCACCGACGCACACCGCGTCAACATGCTGAATCGGCTGAAAAAACTCTTGATACGGGCAGATTAGAGCCGATGGTGCGGGACACACCGCAAAAACTAGGCCAACAGACGCTCCCCGACGACCCTTAACTGCCCGATGGACGGGCATGCTGCAGCTGCTAAACAGGCTGTAACGTAATCGCCTGTTTGTCATTTAGACACAAACATGCGACAATAGGGTCCAGGTTGAAAAATACACAAGTTATCCTTTAAGTGTGGTTTCAACTACAAATATTTAAACTGGAAAAAAACGCCTCAGATCATTTGAGAATGTGCCTGTATTACACCCTGAGACTGATTTTACAGAAATATTTATTGTGATAGAATAAAAAGAAGTCATGCTGCTAATCAGCTGTTCAGACTCTTACCTGTTTGTATTCTTGTATCGGTTAGGAGACAACAGCTAAAAACAACTGTAGAAACAACAAAACACTGATTTTCTATATACTATACTGGCTTGACTCATCTCAGTTAGGGCAAGGGGAGCGCTAGTAATGCAGCGGGTTACAAACCACTTGATAAAAATGCAGGAAAGTGGTCGGCGGAGGTGCCACATTTATCTTTGACTCAGAAGGATTTCAGTTTTTCTGTCTCCTGTTCTGATTATTCATCATTCAACCGATCGCTGCCAACGGCTGAGCTGAACCAGACGGATCAGATCTCATTTTGTAATCGAAATGTAGCGTGCAGAATTTAAATTACTTTTCACAAAACTAATTACAAACGACTGAATGACTGGCTAAGTAGCGTTGGTTAGATAATCAGATGTTTATCTATCATTTTAAAATGAATACTACTAACTCTGAAAAACCACATTTGTCCATGTATGCAGATTCAATTAAAACAAAATCTGCTGTTCAGCACACGTTTCGTAGTCTCCCTTTACAACAGGGCTGTTTTTGTTCTACTGGTATATCTGTGCCTGGCGGTAGCACTCTCCAGGTGCTCACACTGATGAGCTGCAGCTGACTCAAAGAGATCCTTTAAAATCAACTCTCTACTTTACCTCTTCACAGCTGGTGCTCTGATTTAACTGAAGGTTAACGCTGGTGACTGAAAGAACCAGGGTCTCTTTGAGTCGCCACCGAGGTTTCAGGGAGTCGGGGTCCTTCATGACTTCAAAGGTTTGTCTGATATTGAGAAAAGAGATAAGAGAGAACGGCCAACTCGCTCAGCACGACGTCAAAACTCTACGGCAAACTCATCTATTAAAAGTAGATATATTCAAATCTGAGGTGATGAGTCTCGTAGTCTGGGAGTTGACGGCTAACCGAAGAGCACAGTGCAAGCTCAATCTAAAACTATAAACTCAGAACAGACATGCATGTGGCATCCTCAAGATAATTTATAGAAACGAGAGTTCGCGCACGTCTATTTCTATTTAACATGCGCGTAATCATTTTGAACTTTGGGTCACAAATTTACAATTTAAAGAATTAGTTTTCCGAATATATATTCATTTGCGTTCTTGCTACCACACACAGTCGCTGTACACTACATATGAAGCTAGGGCTGGTAGATGGTTAACTTAGCTTAGCATAAAGATTGGGAAACAGCTAGCCTGGCTCTGGCCAAATGTAACAAAATCCACCAAGCAGCACCTCTAAAGCTCACTAATGAACTAATGAACTAATGAACATGCTATTTCTCGTCTGTATGAAGAATTAATTGTAAAAATGTCAATTTGTGGTTTCACAAAGGGTTACACACTGGAACTATTTCTTGGCCGGGGGCAGTGACTCCTGAGGAAGCAAATTCCCAAAACATTTCAGTTTCTACAAACACTTAAAGAGAGGCAAAGTCCCTCCCCCTCCGCTGGACCCCATGGGACCTTATTTCAGAATAAATACGGTAGTCAACGGCGAGAGACACATTTTTTAATCCTGTTTGAATTGTGCCATGAATCACACATATGATGTTTTTAATTGACAAACATCATTTCGCAAGTGAATAAATAAACTATCATTTAGTTTTGTGTGAAACCGCTCGGTGAACTACATCTCATTGCTGGAGTTCACCCCAGTACGAAACACAAAGGCATCGCAGCTTCAGCGAGAGAGACGTCACTTACGCGACTTTTGAATTACGTTTTTTCACTTATACTTAAACAGTTTTACAACAAACTGTGACTTTCTTGACTTGCAAAATGTATCTTATTAAACATATGTATGATTCATGGCGCAATTTAAACGGGATAAAAACATTATTTGTCTCTCGCCGTTGACTACCGTTCATATTTTCTCTGAAAAAAGTCCTATGGTGGTCCACAGGGAGGGGCGGGACTTCGCCTCTCTATAATCCAAAAGCAGTCAGTCAGTGTCTAGGTTTTGTACTCCCAGTGTCTCACTTGTGTGACCACAAAGTTGCTTCTGATTTCAAAGCAAGTTGAAAGTTAAATTCCTAGACCCACTACGGAACAAAACTATTACAATTTAATTAAAGATTTGAAAAGTACAAGATGTTAACATATTTTTAATGACAGTAACGAGTCCCAGCTATTCTTTAAAACTGTTTCTTGCTGCCAATGAAAACTGAATCCAACTCTCTGATGGGTTCTTGCTCCTAAACTCCTTGGAGAGATGTTTTTAAGTTCCTTTTTTTGGGACAATAATGGTCAAGTAGTGATTTAAGATTTTTTTTTTTCATCTAAATGTTTTAATGTGCACTTTATGCCACAGTTTGCAATCATTTCAGAATCCATTGTAACACAGTCAACACATTTTATTTCCCTCTCAGAGAGACTGATAGATGTCAGTATTTCACTGTGATGACTGCACAATGGGTTTAACTTAAAAGATGAATTCAAGTTTTGCATCTGTTTTTTGACACTACATTTGTGGGAGAAATGTTTCATTAAGAGTTTGGTCAACATAAACTGCTTTTCTATTGATAATGGATTGTGAATTACATTAACTTTAGTGCTGACAGCTGTAGTGCTGCTGTGTGGAATATGCTCATGATGCTATAAAGTGACTTTTAAGTATCTTGAACTAAGCTGGACATTTCAAATTTTTCGGTCTTGAATTTCGATTTCTAGAAGCAAATGATTTCTATTTTTATATGTGCAAAACGGCAGTGGCATGTACTGTAACATAAAGGTATATAATCTAAGGTCTATTAATTGTTGGTTCAGTAATATGAAACAATAAATAGTTGAAAGGATTTCTCAGAGTGTGCAGTTTCTTCTTCGCACTGCAATTTGGGATCATTTCAATAATTGATCTATCTACTTATCTATCTCTAACACGTTACTGGTGTTACTCGTGTCTGTTTATTTTTGGCTTAGAGCTGTGGATCCCTTAAGGGGTTGCAGGATAAATCTCAGGAGTGGCGAGATGATTAACATGCAACGCAATTCTTTTGTTTTTTTCTGACTTTTCTCTAATCTTAGCTTCTTTTTCTCCTTGTGAATCACTAGATTAATTATCCCTTCACAGGCCTCTAAACATATTCATATAAACGAATCTGAAAAGGAAAATGACTGATTGACATATGCAGCCTAGTTTTATGGGATCACAAGCCAAAAACTGGGGGAATCATCTGATCGAGTAATATAGTGAAATTATCTCTTTTGCATGATGACTGCATTATTTTATACCTGCTCTGTGCCCTAGATTATAACCAACCCAGTGCTTTTGACCAGAGGCCTGTACTACGAAGCGAGTTCAACATACCCAGGGTATCTTCTCATTATCTGGCTTCACTAACCCTAACGACCAAGATCCCGCTAACTATACTATGACTATGATTTTTTTCGACATAATATACTACGACTTTTTTTGACATATTACACTGACTTTTTCATGAAATTTTTCGACATACTATACAATGACTTTTTTTGATGACATTTTTCAACATACTATGACTTAATTGTTTTTTCGACATGCTATACTATGATGTTTTTTATTTTTTGACAAACTATACTATCACTTCTATTTTTTTTGACATACTATACTATTTTTTTTTTCAATATGCTATGATTTTTTTTATTTTTTCGACATATATGATTTTTTTATTTTTTTCAACATACTTTACTATGAAATTTTTTTATTTTTGAAAAAAACTAAACCATGACTTTTTTTCGACAAACTATGAGTTTTTTTTGTTTTTTTTGATATACTAAATTATGACTTTTTTATTTTTTTCAACATACTATACTATTTTTTTTTTTTCCGACTTACTTCACTTGTTAATTTTTTTACGACATACTTCACTATGACTGTTTTTGACAAACTATACTATGACTTTTTTTCACGAAATTTTTCAACATCCTATACTGTGGAGGTGGGCATGGCTGGTATTCAGCTGAAGGGGAGGGAGAGGTGTGGTGGAAGGCTCATGAGAGCAGGGCCAGGGGAGTTGATTGACAAAGTTTGTGCTCATTGCCTAATCAACTCTAAATGCAGTGGCTGGACCGGGGCTGGGCAGCAACAGAAGAAGATGAGCAGAAGATGAGAAGCAGAAGAAGAAAAGAAGAGTGTGTGATCAGAAACAAATAAAACATTGTAAACCGTCTACTCAAGTTGTCCCTTCCCTTTTTGTGTGCTGAGGACCCCACAGGGGTAGTGGTCTGGCTAATAGGAATTTTTTTGATAAAAAATGTTCTACATACTATACCAAGACTTGTTTTCATGAAATTTTTCGACAAACTATGCAATGACTTTTTTCGATAACATTTTTCGACATTCTATACTTTGATTTTTTTTACATACTATTCTATGACTTTTTTGATAAAAAAATGTTCTACACACTATACTATGACCTTTTTTCATGAATTTTTTCAACATACTATACTATGACTTTTTTTGATAACATTTTTTGAAGCACCTGTCTTAACATGCAACATAATTAACAGTTAAAGTAAAAACCATACGAGGATAACACACTTTCATAGAAGTTATAGTTATACAGTATTTATTTATCATTGACACTAGAAAGTGTATAACAGATTAATGTAAACTAGTTCCTCTACATAATAGATAGGCGGTAGGTGGCAGTATGCACCTAAAAGTTGCTTTGCAATCCACCAAAGAAATGCCAAGAAGAAGACGACACTGGAAAGTGGAGAATTGCATAATGTTCATGAATAACATGACAAAGATACGTAGGATTTGGACGAACCTGAAGACTCTTCCATATTTCCCATGGACCGTGTAAACCCCAGTCCACCTGCAACAAATATGATGAAACACTAAATAAATAAAGTCATCAAAATTTTGAGTTTGCATTTATTTCAAGTTGAACCATGTTGCACACATTCAAACCAACCACTTGTTTACAACTATGTTCCTGTCAGATACAGTGATGGAATAATTCAATTAATCAGCCATTAACCTATAAATAATCACATTGTTGCTCCTTGAGTGGTACAAGATCTTATTTGAGAGATCTTATAGAAAACTGATCAATTTCATATATATTTATTGGAAGTAAAGTATGTGACTACAGTGTCACAGAACACAGGCCATTCATTTATCAATGTATGTGCCAAAATGTATTTATCCTTCATCAGAATTCAACATCAGCATTCAACAGCCCAGTTCTCTGGAAAGCGCCGCTCTAGGAAACAGGATGTGGGGTTATTCCTGCTGAATCCAATTACCTTTCTGCTAATGCTAATGTCTTAACAGTTGTGGAAACCAAGTGCAGATTAGCAGCGTATGCAGCTGAAACAAGATTTCTACTGCTAAGCTAAATCAGATTTCTCCAACCTGTGCTTCATTTTTCATCAGCACAATGGGATCAACCTTTCATGACGATCAAATCACAGACTAAGTGCCTGTGATTTGTCCCTCCTTAAGGAGCTCTGAAGAGATTAATGCTGTGTCGTGAAGACTTTGATTTCTTTTTCTTCTCTATTGTAAAACCCGACTTCAGGCAAAGTTCAGTTCAGAGTGTAAAATGTACTCTCTGGCACAGATGACTATTTTGAACAAGATATTTCAGACCTGGGTCAAAGACAACTTGTAAATAATTAGTTTACCTCCTTCAAAAGGGCAGTTTATTTCACAGAATGGTGTAGTGTGTTTCAGGAAATGCAGGATTAAACCGCTAGAGATTAGTGTTTCTGTGCCTCAAAACATGTTGTGTTATGTGTCAGTGTGGTGTCCTCATGTAGCAAACCTTACCTGCCCAAGGCAGAAGGCACAAAACACTGGGAATCCCAAACTGTCCGACATACTGTAGGTGCTCAGGTCAGATGCTCAGTTCATGACCATGTGAACTAGACTGATTTATAAGCCAAACTGGTCACTGGAATCCAAAACTACATAAGTGAATGATATTTTGTACCAATGCAAAGCTGAAATGATTTAAATATTATAAGCGACTGAAATTCAACCACTACTGAGAATTTAATGTTGACATTTTAATGCCACTGAATTTATGGCATTGAAATATTTTACTTTGAAAACCATTTATCTGAGTATATGTGGTTTGAATGTCTTACTTTGACATTTCCAGTAGTGGTGATAATGGAAAAATTCGATTTTAAGTATTTTTTTTCATTCAGGTTGCTTCAATTCAATTAGTTAAATTCAGGTTTAAAAAATCCAGAAATCATGAAATTCAGACCTAAAATTCAAGAAGAAAAATTGACACTTGAACATGCCTACCAAAGCAACTGTTCACTAACAAGTTAGCCATATCAACTTAAAAGGTGATAATGAGTCAGTGTTGTGTTCATAGCTTATTTCTGATGCGGCAAAAATAAATTCACACAGGTTAAAAATGTTGGATTCATTGATTAATTGAATTCGAGCAACTTGATAATTATTTAGAAAATTTCAAACTTGAATTTTGTTATCTGAATTTGTAAACCCTGAAAATAAAAATGGTCATTTTTTGTTGTTGTTATTGCTTCCATAGGCATGTTGTGGGGGCAATTTTACTTTCTCTTTAATCTACAATCTGTCTTTGATACACATTCTAATTGTGGAATATTTTACATTGCCTTAACCGATTCAAAAAGTTATTTATTTAAGGTGTTCAATGCAAAATTGTCTCTCAATATAGCGATGGCTGAGCCGGCTGCTAGCAGCTAACAACGGCAACAGTGCTAACAGTGCAATCAACGGCAACAGCGGAACCAAAGGATGGGCGCTACGCTTCTGCGATGAAGGAACCGCTATAACCGTCATATGAGAGCAGTGCAGAGCTGCGGCACTGAGCTAACCAGTGGGGCACGCTCACATGCACGAACATGCAGTAAAAGGCACGCACGACCGGCCCGGCTATGTCAACAAAGCATGGAGAAGCTGGAATTACAACACAAACAGAGGGAGAGCGACTTCATTCTCTACTCAGGTAGACATTACTCCTCTACATCTTTACATACACAATAGTAGTTTGCTGCTATTTTAATGCTCTGGATATCATATAGAGAACCTTTAATCAAAACGGATCCAAGTATTACATTATTGGTGATTGGCACTGCACTCAGCAAATAGTATGTCTTAGAGACTGATGAAGGTGACATTACGGCCTGAACTGTCTTGGTTTAAAGTGATCCCAGTCCTTCCACTGTACCCTATACAAACAAAATAGTCACATGGTTGTTAAATCCAATTTAATCCAGTGTTAAGCTGGCAGAAGATGAAACAAGAGGGGGGTGGGGTCAGCTTGACTTGTTGCACTGATGACATTAAATCTTTAATAAGGATATCTCGGCCAGAACAAAGGTAGTAAATGAATGTTGGTGGGATGGATGTTTTTGTTTGTTGTTGCAATGACTTTGCATATTCTCTGTGTTTAGTGCTTTTACATGTACTTGTGAAAAGAACACGCTTATTTTCTTCAGTTTTCTCCCTGTGTAAAACATCTATAGATATTAAGGCAGAAGATTCTTAAAAGTTAAGACATTCCCTCTGTGCTTGTACCATTCAATGTTCCACTTTATTGTATTCCAACAGAAAACATTAAAACTGTCTGGTCACGGGGGAGGAGAACACAAAAGAACAGCCAGAGAGAGAGAGAGCAACTAAAGGGATTAGCATGCGTCAGTTCAAGGGAATGTCTCTCATCCCATTGGCGGCCATCATCAAAGGAAGCTCAATGGTTCTCCACAGGGAAACACGATTAGTCGCTGTTAGTAGGGACTGTTGCTGTTTCCAACCAAGACGACTGCCTGTTCCACTTTCCAGAGGACAACTTTAGCTTTAACTTCACATCAAGACTTCAAGAATCCAAGCTGCCCATCTGGGTTCTGAAGCCATGGTTAAAAGATTTGACGGAAGAGGCTTTTGGTGGCATCGCCAAGAGTCGCATGGAAATGGGCAGGGACTTTTCCACAATTTATAACTCCTGGGAAAATCCGGGGCTTGTCGAACTCCATTTATTTGGAAATGCAACAGAGTCATTAAAGAGGAAATCTTGTGACTCTCTTCGGTCACTTCACCAACCCAGAGTGACTACCTCAGATCATGCATGTGATCAAACCTTTCTTGAGAACTTGTGGAGTTCCGGGGAATCCTAAACTTTATGGCATCCTGAGAAGATTTATTCGACAATGACGGAGTATTGGGAGCACGTGTGATGATGTCATGCGTCCCTTGTGACCTCTGGTGACCGTTATCTCTTGGGAAACCTGACTGAGACGGAAACAGATAGAGGTCAGTAGCCTGGCAGGATGCAATCTTCTGTCTGGTAGGATGAGATTACGTATTGCCGCAGCCCGGTAGACTGGACATAAACTCTAGGTCCTCCTAGAGTTGTCCAGGCACCCCACAAGAATTAAAAAAGTGTGGGTGCAAGGGAGGGTTTAAATGGTGTTAATAACAGAGGAACAAGGTGGAGGTTCAAAGGTTCGGGAGAATGGAGTGTCCAGAGGCGTGGGGCTATGTGTGGCTATGGATAAACCAGTCATGTCCATCACCAAGGTTGACGAAAATGGGGATGAGTGTGAGGTGTCAGGAGAGGACAATAACGAGGAGACTGAAGTTGATTACACGCAAAACTATTGGGAGGATGAGGACGATATCTACCAGGAGTTCGAGGAGTTGGACTTCGAGGCCCTGCCGCTTGACTGGGACAGGCAGAGCGTTCTCTCGGACGATTCTTTCTATCCCCATGACAATTCAGTTGCGTCCCACATGTACCGCGTGCCGAGCCCCGACAGCCCTGAGCCCATTTCCTTCTTTAAGGCCTGCTGCAACAACAACTCCATCATCGTCAGGATTATGATCAGACATGGAGTGACCGAAGAGGAAGTGAAAGAGACGGATCGGAACAAAAGAGTAGGTGTCTGGGTTCAACGCATTTTAAAGAAATGTTTGATTTTCAGGCGCTAAAGGCTTTGTTTTCACTGCTGACTCAAAAATGGCAAAGTCTACAGCTTCCAAAGAAGCTGTGCTCACAAAAGTTTATAATACTCTACATGATGTTCCATGAGTATCGATCTTAAAGGACTGTACCAGTGTGTGTGTAAGCTTTAGCTATCTAAATCATGTAAACTCTGTCAGGCTGTTCTCATACACTGTTCGTAGCTATACCTACAAAAAGTAATGCCCTGTAATTCGTATATATCCCACAAGATCAATTTGTAAGTAATCCACATAATCATGAACCAGGAAGTATAACAAGCGACAAACGCTGTGTAGGGAGTATGTCGGGGTGGATGGGTGAGTCAAAAAACATCAGACTTTTGCCCAGGAGACCGGCGTTCATACCCGGTGTAAAACCAGATGTCAACGCTGATTTATTTATCACATAACTTCCGTACTTAAGTTACGCCACATCCAGAGTTATTTTAACCCAAACTATGATCTTTTTAGACCTAACTAAGTAGTTTTGTTGTCAAAACCTAACCAAGTTGTTTCCTGTGAAGACGGAAGTTTATTTTGAAAACTGTTCTTTGACTGTACGCATGAAACAAGCGGAAATTGACGTAAACATGTTGCTGGACATTAATCGGAAAACGCATGAAAAAAGAGGAATAACTTTTTGCAAGATATCATCCGACCCGTTGTATGAGGATACGTTGACTCTGTAGAGTTGGTGGTTTTTGGATGTATTTTACTACTTTACAGGCAGCCATTGGTTTCCATTCATTTTCCAATATCATTTCACGGTAATCTAGAGCAGATTGATTTTAATAGTCTGCACTGTGTCACTTTGAAACAATAATATAACTTTGGCCAAAATGTATGCCGGCTTAAAGTGTCAGTAGGCAGTATATTTTCAGTAGGCGGCGTCACAAACTTTCTCATTTTACAGCTAAACCATGCACTACAAGATGATTCTGAAAACATTTGAGGCGAGAAATAGGCATTAACGTAACATAATATTGATTCATATTTGATCAAAGCTGCCTAGTTTGACCGTTTGGTTGGAGATCGCGAGTGATTGACAGCAGGCTGTCATAGACGGCAGATGGACAACAGACCTCAGATCAGCTCTTACTGCTTGTTTTCCTTCGGTATGTGAATTCTTGCAGATGCCGTTGGGAGCACCGGAGGACACATAGGCACATCATTTTTTTCAGGTTACCTGTTTCATGTACTACTGTCACGATATAGCGACCGTTTTATAAAAATAACTTTTTTTTATTCATATTTGGGCCAATCTCGCCTACTTCAGCTTTAACGTTTACTATGATAGATTACACATCTCAAGCAAGTTTTGAGTCAGTCAGTTGATTTTCATGTGTAAATGAATGGAAACCAGTGGCGGCTTCAAAAGGTAGGAAAAATACAGATACGCAAAAATTCTGACTGCAAAAAAGCTAAATATAAGCAAAATATACGCTTTAAACCTGATGAAGGTCAACTGAACCAACCAGTGTACACGTTTTTTTTTTCACAGTAGAAATACTTTCAAAAGTTTGAAACACTACAGTGTGGTGTGCAGAATAGTCAGCAGTTATGTAAAATACTCATGATATGAAGTAAGCAGGTTAAAACGTGCAACGTGGAACTTTTCCAAATTCATGTACAGCTATGTAACTGAGGTGTATGTGCAGCATCAGTGCCACATTATGGTGTAAGTCACCCACTGCAAAAGTGAGATCATGACACTTTAGTTTAAAGTCTGGTTCTAAACAGTACTGAGGAAGTAATTGTAAATAGTCAAACCTGCAGTTCACAGTATGGAGCTGTTGTAGCACCTGGGAATATCATTATTTAAAATCGTAATGATAGTGTACTTTCATATGGGAGCTGTTGCTGCATGCATCTGATCTGTTGTAAGTGCTTGCAATGTTGATTGGCCTATTACCCTTTGTAAGATGTTACATTTTATGTTAACAGCTTACAGGTATCAATCAGAACTCTTGAGATTTTGTGAATTCAGTTCATCATCATCTTTAAGGCCAATAAATAAGAATGAAGGATAAAAAGCACATGCACCCTGAGTGAACTTGGCTGTTCTACTCACCGGCAGTCACATCGGGTTTTGCGGTCAGGCCATCGGATCCCGGTGCAGTTCCTGAACGCCAGCTGAAGTCATTGAGGGTCAAATCCTGAAGGAGGGTTCAGAGCAGTTGGTTAAGCCTCCGGTGACAGATGGGGAGTGCAAACTACACAGTGACTGGGTCAAGAAGCAGCTTTGCCATCGGGGCTCAGCTTCTAAAGGGCTCGCTAAGGTAGTGACCTGAGAACTTGGTAAGAGATACTGCATGCTTACAGAGCTGGAACAGACAAAGAAGGATTGTCCTGGAGCGACACTAATGTCTTTCAGGACACCTTGGAGTGTGTTGACGCAACATATGCTGCCATGGAAATGAGCACAGTGTGACATTTGGGATTATATTGCGCTAAACAATAACTTTATCATCAGCATGCTGGCTGTTTCTATGGCTGTTCACTGTTTCAATAATAACACAATTCCACTCATTTCACCATCAGTCTTGGTGTTGTTGACCAATAACTTTAGCTCATGCCGTCTGTATGAATGCAAACCTTTTAAACTTTCCTGACAATAAGAAAATTCATATTTCTGCACCCGGACCAGTGGTTTGAGTTCCTCTTTGTTCAGGACAGTCACATTCACAGGGCATGATTGCAATACTGTTTGTGTTGTTTCAAAGTTCACCTTATTCGTAACATTACGAGTAGCTCACATTATAACGTCAAGTCATTTTGGCCGCAATTATTAATACACAATCTCTCATATTAGTCACCCTTAAAGGCAAAGCTTGGAAATAATTTCCTGGAATTCATGCTATTGTCTCACGATGTCAGTTATCCTCTTGCTCTGCATTGAAATTAAGCTCTTGTCTTATCCCATAAAGACTTAATTGGTCAACCAGCTGTACCGTTTGAGGTGCTTTATTACCACCCAGACGAAGTGGGTAGTGGGGAAGGAAGGCATAATGTATTACTTGTCATACCTCATTTGGGAAGACGGTGCGCTCCAGTGAGAACTACAACAAAATGCAGCTAAATTGGTGGGATGGAATATGAATGTGGATCATGAAACTTTTTGTAGGTTGTGTCTAGAATGTAACCCACAAGTTACAAAACTCTTGCGAGACAGTTAAGGTTAGACATTGACATTGAATGGTTAAGGTTAGGCATTGACATTGAATGGTTAAGGTTAGGCATCGACCCTTGAATAGTTAAAGATATGCATTTACTTTGAATGGTTAAGGTTACGCATTGGCCTCCTCAAGTAGTTAAGGTTAGGCATTGACCTTGAATAGTTAAGGTTAGGGATTGACCTTGAATAGATAAAGTTAGGCATTGACCTCCTTGAACAGTTAAGGTTAGGCATTGACCTCCAGTGGTTAAGATTAGGCATTGACCTTGAATGGTTAAAGTTAGGCATTGACCTTGAATAGTTAAGGTTAGGCATTGACCACCTTGAATAGTTAAGGTTAGGCATTGACCTCCAGTGGTTAAGGTTAGGCATTGACTTTGGATGGTTAAGGTTAGGCATTGACCTTGAATGGTTAAGGTTAGGCATTGAAAAGCTTGAAGATACACCCCCTGTTCTCTTTGGTAATGTATTTTTTGGGGGAAAATATGATAGAAAAAAATATTATTGATCCCTAATCCAAACACTAACTGTGATTTAACAGCTATTAGCCTTTTAAATAACAGCAAACTAGCTGGTAGCAATTTGAACAATTAGGTGCTTGTGGAGTGACGACTCCAGTGTGAAACCCATGTTTAGCCTGAGTTAACAGTCTATTACAGACTCACTATCTGTCTGCTACACACTGTGAAAAACAGCCTTTTACTTTGCTTGTAGGCAGCATGACTGATAATTTCTTTTTTTTTATGAGAATCACTGCAATGATTTTCCCATGTGAGGAAATATAATCCATAAATAAGCTTCCCCCGTAGCCCCCAGAAGACATTTTGGTGTTTTTAAGAGCCAAAATAAATCACAGAAAAAAGGGAGAAGAAGAAACTCAGTCACTCTTGTTTTTGTGTTTCAGTCTGGTCTGATTATGGCGTGCTACCATGGCTACCTGGACGTGGTCATCGCCCTCTCTCATTGCCCGTACCTTGATATTAACTGGCAGGACAACGAGGGAAACACCGCTCTTATCACTGCAGCACAAGCAGGTAAACACTCCTCAGATCTTTGAATTAAAGGATTGTTAGTGCTAGTATTTCTTAAAACAAAGGCCCTTCACGATCACGCCTTGTTTCCACAGGGTTTTGTTTTGTGTCTGTAAATCCGTGTAGTATACGGATTACGACCCCTAGAGTTCAACGCAAAGAAATACATCTCTTTACGGGTAGAAAGACCACCACAGATATGGGAGAGATATGGGAGCATAGCATGCTCACTTCCTGTTGCAAAGTTGGGCTTTGCTCGACGCAGCAAAAAGCCGTTACCGCAATGCACAAGTTATTAGAAATAATGTGTTTCAGAGTGCAGCGGTGGCGTTGTCACGTTGTGTCAGAAAAGACCTTCAGTGAGTGAGAGAAAGAGAAAGAAATGGAACAAAGTCTCTGAAAATCTAATTTTCAGACCCCCTGCTTTGGTTTTGAAATCCTCCCTTTTTTTAAGGTCTCAAGGTTTTTTTTGTTTTTTTTTTTAAATCAAACTTCAAAAAGGAAAATATACAAATCAAAATGTAACACCTGACACATTGAATGAGCACAGTTAATAACACAAACAACAAAATCTTTGCAAAATAAAAAAAAAAAGTCATATTTAAATCTTTGGTAACACTTAATTTTACAGGTCCGCAAATTTCGTGGTAAATAGCAAGTAACCTATTTGAAATTTCTTTGGAATTACTGCCAAATTACCCCAATATTTACCTCAAAATCTATCGTAAATTACTTTATTATAAACATTATTTAATAATTATATTCCGCTATTTCCCAATATCTGGTAATTTATTTAATACATTTCCAGGATAAGAATACAAAGTTAATTGATATGCTTTATTTCCATGTCTGCTGATAAATAGATGATAATTAGTAAATAACTTATTTGAAATGTCTTTAAAAACTCCCTGAATCATTACATTAGCTACCAGGTTACATTTGTGTAGACAATAAGTCACACAATGGTGATCAGAAGGGCCTTCTCTTAGGTTTTCCTAAGGGCCCTATTTTAATGATAATATGCTATTTTTGCATATAATTATTAAATATTGTTTATAATACAGCAAATTTCCGATACATTTTGAGGTAAATATTGGGGTAATTTGACAGTAATGACAAAGAATATTTAAAATAGGTTACTTGCTAATTATCACCTAATTACCATGAAATTTGCAGACCTGTAAAATTAAGTGTTACTAAATCTTTCACACAAAACTCCCCAAATCCCACAATCCCACAAAATAGTCCGACTCCATACTCCACTACGGGTTTTCTCTCACACTTTAAATCCAGGTAATTAAAAATAAATAAATAAAAAAAATAGAATATTAAATTATGTTCCAGTTCAGCTTGTGATAAAAACAAAAATTTCAATTCAGTTGCTTTTGTAAAATAGCAACAAACAAGAAAATCAATGGTTTGTTCACTCACAGGGTCAGTGAGTGAATCCAGTCAGTGAGTGAATCCAGTCAGTGAGTGAATCCAGTCAGTGAGAGGATCCAGTCCGGGTTTTTCCTGCTGGGTTGTGGATGAATAGCCTCGAACAGCTGAGTGAAGATAAATGAAGCGATCCCGGAGGATTAAATTGACTTTTAGTGGAGGACGGTTGTTAGTGTCGGATTAATAAACGGTTGGAAACGGATTAACGACTTTATCATTGTTTGCTGCCGCACGTTAGAGCGTTTTTACTCCGCCTGTCTCTCACTGCTCTCCTAACAAACTGCATGACGGGTAACGGAAGGGAGTTGAATTGTGGAACGAATAGGTGAGTAGGTGTTTCCAGGGGGATGAGTTCACCTGTACACACACAGGTGATGAAAACACCTTAATGAAGGCCTCTACACACCCAGGGGATCAATATCAATATCAGAAATACTTTATTGATTGATGATTTGGGGGAAATTGAGTTCAATCTAGAATATAAATATAAATATATAAAAATAGAGAAATTATAAGAAAATATAAATAATAAATATATATAAAACAACAGTGCAAATAATAATGCTGAAAAATAAGATCTATGCAAATAATATAAATGCATGCATTTATAAAAATGCTAGAATAGTGTAAAATAAGAATATTAGTTTTGATGCACTGTATAAATAAATGCAGTGTCAATAATGGAGTAAACCAGATTATTGCACAGCTGAATTATTACACTGTTAAATCAGTATTGCACGGTTGAAGATATAATAAATTATGTGGTTATGGCTCCTGATAGGGATACAATTTTATATATATATCGCAATATATTGAATCGTAACCTCTGTATCATGGTATGTATCGTGTCGCCAGATTCTTGCCAATACACAGCCCTAACAAACATAACAAAAAATATTTTGACATTTTGGAAAATATTTTTACCGTTCACTTTACTTTTCTTCCTACCAAATACATTTGTCTAAATTGTTGGCTTGTTTACAACCTGTTTGACGCTGGTGCTCCTCAATGCAACCTACTTTTAGTAATTTTACAAGATTATTTTGGTGAGTATAATGTTATCATAACAGATAGAAGCGATGACCAGCACAACACAAAATAAAATGTGCAATGATACTTCATTAATACGATCTCGTTTTAAATGGCAATCTCAAAAGACCTGTATCAGACGAGCATAAACTTTAGACCAGCCTCAAACATAAAGAGTGATTGAGCACCAACCCAGTCAAAGCTAATGGAATCATCGTTGTAGTATCGTAGTATCTGAGTGAGTCGTGCTGACATGCTCACTTTGACAGAGATCCATAAAATGATTCTGTAGAGAGATGGCAGAGAGCTTATTGAGTTTGAGTTCTCTATCTTTCTCCTCCATTTACCACAATGTAGAACAGTTTCATTGTTAGCATTCCTCATTAAAATATAGGACTAAAAACCTGGATATGACTGACCAAACACATACAACTCCCAGGATATCTCATTTCATCCGACTGAAATTAAAATATTACATTTATGTCACAATTTGTGCGTTCATAAACCCATTAAAGCTGCAGTAGGTGAGATTGGAGCAAATATGATTAAAAAAAGTTATTTTTATAAAGCAGTCGCTATATCCTGACAGTAGAACATGAGATAGGTAACCTGAAAAAACATCATGTACCTCTGTGTCCTCCGGTGCTCCTAATGGGATCAGGAAAACAGCCAATCAGAGCCGAGCTGGAGCCTCTCCGTCTCTGAGCAGCTGTCAATCACTCACAATCTCCGATCAAACGGTCAAACTAGGCAGCACTGATATGAATCAATATGTTATTGTGTTGTTACTCTAATGCCTATTTCTCACATAAATTGTTTTCAGAAACATCTTGCAGTGTACTGTTTAGCTATAAAATGAGAAAGTTTGTGACCCGGCAGCCATGATGAGATCAGTTGAGGAAATACCAAAGCACCGCCGACCAACCGGAGCAAACTTCCTCATTTAACAGCTAAACAGTACACTACAAGATGTTTCTGAAAACATTTGAGGAGAGAAATATGCATTTGAGTAACAGAATATGGATTAATATTTGATCAGCGCTGCCTAGTTTGACCGTTCGATCGTTGTTCGCGAGTGATTGACAGCTGCCTCCGTTGAATGAACAGCCAATAGGAACGCTCTCTCTCTGAAATGACCCGTCACAGGCTAGATTTTTTAAAGCCTGAAAACAGAGCCATGAGGAGGTGCAGAAGTTTAGTTTTCTCTCAGAACACTTGAATTACAATATGCTGAAAGGTTGCCAAAAACATTCTGCCTACTGCCACTTTAATATCCTTTTTTACCTCATATAATATCACGAAAAATGTTTTTATGTCTATGTCGCCCCCTCCTAACTACTTTTGATGCATAATTTACAGCGGTAGACATTTTATTGCAAAGAATTGAGTTTCATAATCGTCCAAATTAAAGCACAGATTATATTATGAGGTCTGGTGCTTCCAGTTGCAGTAAATCATTGTTATTCGCCGGCATCAGAAAGCACCACTGTAGGTAATTTCATCGTGACGCAGTCACATGTATCAGACACGGCGCCGCGGCCTCTCATCTGCTAACGATGACGAATGGCTCTCCGTGTCCTGTGATGAATAGCTGCAGACTGATCTTCATTTTCTGCTTCGTTAAAAGAAGTATCGATCCCCTTTTCATGACAAAGTACTCTGCGACACCTCAGGGGGAACAGGTGACCGGGACCGTGAGTCCAGACGACTGCAGCGGAGTGGTCGAATACATGAGAAGAAAAGGTGTCTAGACATGTATTGGGATTATTAACCCAGAGGTGAACTGCCAGTATTAACCATCCATTCAACTCAAACACGCTTCTGCTCCTATAGCTGTACCTCCTTAATGGATTCCTGCTGCGTGCTAAAACTCTGCATTGTGCTCACTTCAAGGAATTTCAGGAGATCAGACTTTTTCATTAGTCTGGATTTAGACTGGATTTACTCAATTAGGGACTCACGTTGTGAATGTTTAAGAAGCTGTGTTGAGTGGTTAAAAAGCTGCAGTTTGACTTTAAATCCCGTCAGCAACGGGAAAGTGACTTGTTCAATCCCCAGGGTGGCTAACGAAATATAAGCTTGACATGATGATGCAACTTTACCACTAAACTGTTGACCTGTTGACTTATAGCTTTAATGCATGCTTGCCAACCTTGAGACCTCAAAAAAAAGGGAGGATTTCAAAACCAAAGCGAAGGGTCAGGGGGTTTCAAAGACTCCGTTTCCTGCATTCTGAAGACTTTTAAAGAATGAAAATAACAAAATATTAAGTACACTGCAACAGCATTTTTATGTTAAATAGGCCTACTTTTAATTTTACTTTTAATTCTCAGGAAATAAAACTGAATAATTCGCCCCTCTGGCGTGAACTTGTGTGAATCTCTGGTTTAAACGAGGCTAATATTCATCAGTTTTTATACATTCATTCATTTTCTGCTCCTGCTTGAATATTTCTTTCTCTCAGTACTCTCCATTTTTCTCTCCGTCTCTCACTCACTGGAGGCCTTTTCAGACACAACGGGACAACTGTACCACTGCGCTCTGATACCCGTTATTTCCAACGGCTTGCGCCACGCCATGACGGCTTTTTGCCAAGTCCAGCAAAGCTCAATTTTGGGCACTGCACGCTGTGATGTGTGGCGAGCGCAGCCGCGGTCACGAGCGTATATACAGAATATCTATGGTCGTGAGCAGCTCTCTTCTGCCTGGAAACGACATTAGGTGTAGCTCTGTTGTCGTCCGAGTGGAAACCACAGGGCTTATACACGCTGCACAGTGCCAGCGGGAAAAAAACGGTAGAAGTTTGAGCCTGGGAGGAAATCGGGAGTGGGTAATGAAAAACGTGAGTCTCCCAGGAAAATCCCAGTAGCACACGTCTGTGTCTCTCTGGTCTGCAGGTCACGCGTTCATCTTCAACTACCTGCTCAACTACTTCCCCGGGATGGACATCGAGAGGAGGAACTGCCACGGCTTCACAGCTATGATGAAGGCTGCCATGCAGGGCCGTTCCGACTGTGTCAGGGCTCTCATGCTGTCCGGTAAAACACATCTAAACATCTCAATAATTAAGGTCAATGGACATCCGCTGTAGAAAATGTCATCTTATATTAAGACCTTTGTTCTTCTTACAAGCACCTGAGTGTTACCTATGTGTATTGTGATCTATATATCAGGGTAGAGATCTCCTTTGATGAATGGGTGGATGTATAAATGTCCCTCGCATTGATCACTTCCATAACTCCTCATGTTTGCAGGAGGTGATATTCAGTCACGAGACAACGGCCGCAGTCTGACGCCCAGGGAGTGGGCTATCTTCACTGGTCGACATGAGACGGCCTATCTGATGCTGCAGCTGATGTCGAAGCCCTGTGCCGAGCAGTTCTGTGACTCCTTCTCCCTGGAGTGGCCCATGTTGGAGGTTAATAAACTCATCATGACTACAGATTGGATCCACCATATGATGCTTTAAACTAATGATTCTCTTCTTGTGCAGGAGCTGGTGGCCCAGGCCCAAGAGCCAAAGTCCTGCTGGAGGCGCTTGATCAACTTCCTTTCCTGCTGCTCTTTTAGGGTTTCCATGAACAACAGGGTAAATCCTGTGGACGATGGCGTTTTTGACCACCTGGTCCAAATCACCACCAGTATCTGCAATCCGGTCATTGCCACGGCTTGCCGCACGGTGTGTCCAGGCAGCCCGCCGTGCATCGGGAAGCGTCGCCAGGCCGTGCAGGAGATCCTGAGGAGGCAACGGATAACTGAGCTGAAGCGCTTGGGCCCGGACAGACTGAACAACTACAAGAGATTTTTCGCAAACTCGCGGGCCATCCTCATCCCCAGGGAGAAGGATCGGAGGGCCAGCCTGCAGCCTCAGCTGCTGGCCGACGTGGCCACGGTGGCCATGAGACGAGCGAGCCTCCTGCCTCTGCATATGTTGAGGAGGAGCAGCGTGCGGCCGGGCCTCGTGGTGCCCAAAGTGAGGCTCTGCAAAGCCCCGGTGCCGAGCTTCTTACCGGAAAAACTCAAACGGAGCAGAGACCAAAACCAGCTCCAGATCCCCAAGTGGAACTACAAGATGAAGAAAATAGAGAGGAGGCAGGAGGAGGAGAGGCAAAGACTGTTGCCTATGATACGGAGGAGATGAGGGGAAACGGGAGAACTAACTGTTTGTTCACATTATCTCAGAAAGCAGGACATGACTTTGTTAATGTGAATATAACTGTTCATTTTTAGGGATGCACCGATATATCGGCCGAACTTTGGTATCAGCCGATATTCGCCTTGTTGACTGCCATCGGCCTAACAGCAAATAAGATGACATTCGCCGATGGCGTTGGCCGATGTTTATCTGTTGTGTTGCATCAATTTTGCACCGGCTAAAGGTTGTTGGTTATTTGTGCTCGAAGTCGGAGCTCTTCATCTGTTTCCCGGGGGCGTTCTGCTGCTACTATTCCACTAGTTAAACGATCGTAGAAGGTGTCGTTCTCTCGGATGGATAAAAAAAAAAAAAAAATGGGTCACCAAATATACTTAGGTGGCCGTTAATATATGCGCACATTGGACCAGAATTTTGCAATCGGTGCATCCCTACGTATTTTCATTTTTGTATGCTGAGATTGCCGACGTTGTTGGATTTGTTGCCTTGTTTCTACTTGAGTTCACACGCTTCATTTGCGAGGCATAACTTGTGGTGCAATGTCAGAGATACAGGAACTCAGGAAAAAAAAAATCCACATCCAGTATAGTATTTGTAATTCTAAGGATGCTAACAAAACACATGTTTCCATGTATATTTCTGTTAGATTCAGTGACATGTGGCAAAAGAAGATTAAGTGTAAGGGTTTCAGTAAGCTGTAAAAGAAGTGCTTGTCTAAAGCGGAGGTTCCCAGCTCGGAACATTTGGCTCACGGGACGCAAAGAAGGAAACAGAAAGAGGAAAGATTCAGTAAGAGAAGTAGGGAGAAAACAGGAACAGAGGAGAGGCAGAGATTACTAATGGAAGAAAAAGGTTTAGGACGAGAGAACAGGATGAGAGATCAGGCTGACGTCAGCAATGGTGAACTTTGACAGGAAGATTTGCCAGAGAGGAATACCAAAAAGGGGGAGGAGGGGAGCCGGTCGGAGGGATCTCACAGGATGGAGAGAGGAGCTCCGACACGGCCAAATGAAGATCGGTGGCTGGCTGCTACAGCAGGAAAGGATCACCGAGCATGCAGGATGAAGCCAAGAAGCCATTTTACACTGAATCATAGTCCAACAGGTATTTGAAGGGAAGCTTGTGAGCGGTATTTGACAGCTGAGCTGAGGAGTCGGCTTTGTGAGGGCTTTGTGGAGAACTGGAAAGGCAGAGCCAAAAATAAACAGCTTAGTGCTGGACTGTTGAGTTGCTGACTTCCAAAATAATCACATAAGATAGTCCACTAGTGCTACTGTAGGTATCTCCTGCTCTGTGAGAAATGGAGGCACCACCATTAGCTGCCTGAGTAGCCTACATGTGTGTTTTGATTTTGCATTGGAATGACAGTAATGAAAAAGACATTTAGAAGAGCTTTTACGAAATACAATAAATGGAATACAGTGCTACAAAATAAGTCAGTAAGGCACTTTTACTATGTAAATAAACTTATGTACTGTATGTATATTTCCTGTTTCAGTGTATTTCGGTGTCTTCAAATGGGGTCGTGTTTACGAGATGAGTCCATATGAACGCGTCGTATTCACAACCTCTTAAGTGGAACGTTTCTGAAAGCTCTGAGTTCACGACTTGCGACGTGTTTGTTGACGTTGTCAGAAATGGCGGAGCCCGTGGAAGTTCATTTTTCGGCGCATAATAAGTTAATATATTGCAATTTTAGTTGTATATTGTTTTTCTTGGTAATTTTATAATATGTTTGAGGAAAATGTTGATATTCCCAACGGCCTCATCTATTTCCTCCGTCATCATGTCTTTGCATTTACTGCATTATGTTACCCACTTGCTAGCTTGCTAAATTGTTAGCCTCTGTGGCTGCTAGACGCCTACAGTAACGTCAATATTGCTGTTGCTTAGCAGCGGCGTTCTTCACGACTTAACCACTACACGACTTCCCATGTTGTAAACACGAGTTTCATTTGAAGGCACCATTTGAATGGCATCAGCTGACAGGAAGTAAACATGGTCCCAAGCTGTTGCCTAGCAATGCAGTTCCGTTGAAAGAGTCTACATGGTGTATTATCTTTATCACCCTCTAGTGGCAACCAATGGGAATTACAACAAATTGTGGGGTCTGGAACACAGTGAACTGTACTTACAGTAGGTGGACTGGTCTCCCTCAATGGATCTCTTTACATTTCTGCCAAATAAACCCTTAGGTAGCAAAACACGAGACAAAACACAGATGACTCATTTCTACCACAATCTTTTGCACTGGGATGGAGGCTGATGGAGGATCTCATCATACATCAAACCGAGACGATGGAGGAACAACACTGGAGTTGGATTTAAAAGCGCCAACGGCTCACTTCAACAAACTGTATTTCATTTACTTTACTACATAGTTGACTCAAAGCTATAATACAAAAGGAAAAGGAATATCACGCCAAATGCACTGGATTGAAACTTTTGATGGCCTGACAGATACATGTCACACCATCACTGACTGGCATATGAGGAAATACACTTGAATGTTGATATGGATCTTTTTTTTGTACTTTCATTTGTCATTGATTGTGTATAATTATGTATAACTTCTCTTCGATGACAAATACTGATGTTTGTTTGACGTGGGACATTGAAAGCTGAGCTCCAACAAAGGGCTTGTAGGTCAATTTAATGCACCTCTTTGTCATTCAGGGATAAACTGTAAGAGGACATTTTTCCATAAAGACCATCTGAATTACTGTTGGCTGCAATAAACTTGTTTATGATGCTCTGAGGCTGCCAAACAGTATCGTGCAGAAGCTTCTGTCTCTTCATGTAATCCCAGACTGACTCCATGATGTTGAGATCAGGGCTCTGTTGGAGCCACACCATTTGTTGCAGGAAGATAGTTCTTCTTTTCGCTGATGATAGTTCTTTGTGACGTTAGAGGTTGCTGCAGAATGAACTTGGGACGGATCAGACGCCTCCCTGATGGTATTACATGATGGATAACAATCGGCCTTTTCTTCTCAGCATTGAGGAGACCACTTGTTCTGACCAAATCCCCAACTGCAAGGAACCGCCACCATGCTGCTCTGTTGCCTGCCGACACTCATTCCTGTAGCGCTGCGGTGAACAAACTGCCTTCTATTGGAGCCAAATATTACAAATTTGGACTCATCAGTCCAGAGCACCCAGAGCTGACATTTTTCTGCACCCCAGTTCTGGTGTTTTCTTGCATACAGGATAGTCGCTTGGCTTTGTTTCCACGTCTGAGGACTTTCTGCCAGGTCTGAGCCGATGGCGCCGCTGGACATCTTTGGACTGCGAAGGGAAGTCAGCTTGATGTGTCTTTCGTCTGCTGCACTACGTTTCCTTGGCCGACCACTGGGGTTTCGATCCTCAACCTTGTCCGTTTCTTTTCTGCTTCTGCAGATGACATCACATCTGGAAACACCTGTCTGCCTCGCAAATTTCTGCCTGTGAGAGACCTTGCCGATGCAGGATGACCACCTTGTGTCTTCTTGCTATGCTCACTCTTGTCTCGGTGTCAGAAGTTTTAGATTAAACTGTCTTCAGGAACCTTTTTATTCCTGCGCTGCTGTTTCTGTTTCTGTTTCTGTTAATGATTTTGGTTCAACCTACATAGAGACCTTTTTCATGGAAGACATTTTGACATGTCACAGCAGGAAAAGCACAGGTGTAAATATTGAAATTAATTATGGCTGAATTCCATTTAGTTGCTTTGATTTCAGGATCCTGGTATCGTTCATATACTGACTCACTGTCTCTCTCACTGGAATACTTGAATAGAACAGAGCCATCGGTAGTGTTATTAGTAACACCAGTGCTTTTCCTTCTATGTTAAGTTAAAATGTCTGCTGTGAGAAAGGCCTATTATGCAATTAATCATTAGCACCTGTTTGGTATATATGGCTATATACATTTATAAGGTCTGTACTCTCTTTCTTTAACAGCATATAAATATCTCACTGGAATATTTCACTATTTGCAAAAGGAACTTCGAAGGAAGGAATTTCTAAATATTTCAACAAATATTGATACGAAACATCTAAAGTGCCTAAACCTTTGCACAGTACCGTATATTTCTTTTGAAGTGCTGCTAGTGATTAGAAAAATACTTAAAGTTGCTAAGTTGTGGGTGCTTCGCTTCCGCAACAGCGTTCACGGTCGGAACGCCGTTATCAGCTGTAACCGCCTTAAGAGAACAGTGCAGAGCGGCAGCCGTGAGCTAGCCAGTGAAGCAATCTCACATGCACAAAAATGCACTATAAGCAGCCGGCCCGGCTATGTCAACGAAGCACCGTGAAGCTCGGATTACAACACACACTGAGGGAAATAGACTTCATTTTCTGCTCAGGTAGACATTACTCCTCTATGTCTTCACATAGCAAACAGTTGTTTGCTGCTACATTAATGCTCTGGATATCGTAGACAGCACCTTTAATTCTGACCACTTCATGATGCAGTGACGGTGGAAGAAACAGAAATGTAAAAGCCCAAAAAATTCTGTTCAAACTTTGTTCTCTGAAATATGTTTTTGTGGGAAAACTGTACAGAAAGTACAAAGTGATCTGACAGAATCAGTGAAATACTGGAGGGAGTTTTGTCTTCTGTAGACTCAGCATTCAGAAACACTGTTTGGGCAGCAGAGGAATATTGTATGCTGGTAGGAAGGCAGCTTGAGGTAGAATTTATAAATCGAGCCCCGAGAGTCTGCAGCATGTTGTTTTTTAACTACAGGTGTCCTGCAGAAACATAACTGTGGTGGACCATAGATAAGGAGAAACATGCACTCTGCAGCCTACCTCTCATCTCTGCAGCTGTGACCTGACGCCTCGTCCACACTTTGTTCTGCTCTCCAACAGTGCATGTGTAATTTAAAAAAGACGTGAGCTAACCTCAGTTCTTGGAGATACAATCAGTGCCTGTGGTGTGGTGATCTATCTGCAGAGAGCCATGCAGAACAGGCCTCAGAGACTAAAATGGCTGCCACCCTGACCTGTGGTGCAGCTTCTCTAATGACCACTAGAGGGCACCCGTGACCCTTTAGATGTCAACATACTGTTGATGCATGTAGCATTAAGATAAACAGTGCACTCACAGGTATGTATAAGCATGCACATGGCCCTGGACATTCACCTGCACACATTCACAAGAGATTATCTCATTTGTGGCCTTGCCGTTAAAATAAAAGCGTTCGATCATTCTGTTCTGAAGCACTGGAAAGCTTTCCGAGGCTGCATCGTTAAGTATTTTCAGGATGTGGAACATTTTTATACAATGTCAATTATTGTCCGTAAAGTATGTTAAAGGAGTATACAAAGCCATTCACAAGGACTTCTGTGTTCAGACCCAAGGCTGTAATACTTGAGCCCACTTTCTTGGGTGTTTTTTCTTGGTCTCTGGTCTCTAGCAACTCAAGTTGCTTTTTTTTTTTCCTTTCCTGCTCAGCATCGTTTGTTAGTCTCGTAGCACACTGGTGAGGCTTTTTGGCTGCAAGTCAGCTGCCCATTCCGCAAGGATGCACAATTCTTTCATTTACAAATGCAGGTAATGCTTACTTTTCAAAATGTATGGATAGGGATCAGACTTTCAGAGTTGGCTTCTAACCTTAGTAATAATCATAATTTTAGGATGCAATGTTAAGACTAATTTACTTTTTTTCCTGCTTTTTAAATCCATATTTTTTTGGCTGGACCTCAGAGGGCCAGCCCTACAAACGCAAAAGTCTGTCACTGAGTGAGTGATGAAGTTACACGATTGGTCGGCCGAGTGTTGGAGTTTCCTCATCGGCCATTGCTCTTTCAAAATGAAAAGGCGAGTTTCCTGTTGGAAAACCAAGGACCAATCAGGTGCATTCAACGATAGGGTACGTAACCGCTTGAACTGCCAGTTGAGTGGAGCAGCACGTCCCCTATAGTGTCCTCGCCGGACCTGGTGGACATGAACCGCTGGATTTAACATTGTAGACATGACCACTGACTATTTATATAACAATTTAGCCACAAATTCGCAGACTGACCGTACACAGTCCAGACATATACTCTGTTTTGATCGAGTCTTGTTTGGTCTCAGACTGACCTGAAACTGGCAAGAGTTTGATTGACAGATGGCTCATCCAATCACCTCCTAAGTAGTTTTTGAAAGTGCTTTCCTTTTTCCAAACAGTTTCCAATGACGGCTTCTCAGATGGTTCTGTGTAACTAAGGGGTGAAATGCAAAAGGGAAAAGAATGAATAAATACATAAATAAATGAATGCATAAATACATTCATAAATACAAACATTTAAAAATAAATAAAAAATATATATAAAATAAATGAATAAAAAATAAATACAAAAATAATCAAAAGGGAAAATTAAACTGAAGAGTAAATAAATAAGGTAATTAATACAAAGATAAATAAATAAAGTAGCTATTTAAAACAGAAATATTAATTTATGTCAAATTTTATCAATTAATTAATTCCTACATTTATTTTTTTATATTATTTTGGCTACATTTCATTCCATATTTATTTATTTATTGAGGCATTTATGTATTTATTAAATTATTTCTGATTTTGGCAGGTTCCGTCCTCCATATCTTTCGGGTCAGGTTTAAGGAAAGCAAAGGCTGCATGGAAAGTAGAATTTCAAACTAAAAGCTTATGGTATGCTTTAGGAATACTGTAAAATCCCTACATAAAACACAGTTAATAGTATAACATAGAACACCAGCGATGCGGTCCTTTAACACACTGAAAAATACCACAAAGACACTTTTTTTTTGGCAACAGAACAAACAACTCCCAAAAATCAGAGGTTCTTCGATGGTCCGTTTATATTTTTTGGAGCAGTTGCAATCTGTTTGAGGCAATAGAAAGATTCACAATTCTCTTTTTAAAACACGTTTGGTCTAGCAACAAAAAGGTCACCGACGTTATATCTCCATACAGGTCTTATAGTCAGGTTTTTCTCTGCCTAAGGATCACAAGGACATACATAACGTTGTCAGTTTCCAGATGCTCACTAACAAATACAGTACGTCTGTTTTTTCATCCAGTGTTTTTCGTGGTGGACAGTTGCATTATGAGTCGTTTTTCAAGCATCAGAAGATGACCTCTAGGACTTCTAAACAGCAGTGGGTAGGGAGAACCAGGGTCTGTTGTCACGTTTTACAATTTAGCCTTTCTCACGTAACAAAAAAAAATTTAAATCACCATTTCAGATTTACCGACAACAAATACTCATGCATTCAGGGGTGCAATTTTTTTGCTATTTAGCATAATGAGACCAATTAATCAGAACTGGGGGTTTTCATGCATGGGAAATACAAGAATTAAACGTGTGATTGTTCTCCGTTATGTGGCTGATAATCAATAGCTTATCAATGCAAAAGGGGAACATTTTGTGCACAGTTAAAATACAGAAATACTTCTCATGGACGTAGCACCTTTTTTGGACTGCTTCCGTGACAACGTGGATCCCTGGGCCCTGGTCTACTCTACTCCACATAGCAACAACATTACTACACAAAGTCGACAATTTAGTGTGTTGACCAGAAAATAAAATGTGAACAAAATTCCTACATGTAGCTGTTTTTTTTTGTTTTTTTCTTTTACAAGTCTTTTTCCATAATGTTGCTGCTATAAGTGACATCCACATCTGCACATAAAAAGTATATATTTATATTTATATAATATATATCCGTACTCTATTAACAGTTTTGTCTACCATGAAGTTGCCACCCATCTCTCAGAAAAGTTTTTTTTTCTTTTTTGTACTTCAAACATTGATTATTTTACAACACAGAAATCAACTAATTTTGTACAACTTTGGAGGAAGCGTTGCTCCGCCCGGTCACAGTCCTTCCGTGATTTTCTTTTTTCTTTTTTTTTTTTTATAGTTTTCTTTTTTATGTTTTCTCCCACAGTCCCGGTGCAGTTAAGACAGGTTTCAACCCAGTAAAACACAGTTTAGAAAAACCAAAGCATTTACAAACTGGCATCGTTTAGAACCGCAAGGATGTTCAGCTGAGAGCTTCAGCTGAACTTGGACCCTTTAACACGCCCCTACCCTGCCTTCTTCAGCTGAGGGGAAGTAACCCTTGTTTGGCACGGTTATATACACAATGAGCACAGTTCACTCAAAGGAGGGGCTCATGGGAACACAAAAAGGGGGATTTGAGGTGTTAATGTGGAAAGATAGCCGCCAAATAAACCAAAGCTAGCCTAAAAAAAATGAGTCACGGAAAAGGCTGCTCATCTGTTTGAGTCAGTCTGTGAAAACTATCTGTAGGGCAGTTAAAGGAGCACCGTGACCTACCAGAATTGATGCTTCGATACCTAATTCATACCCAATGTTTCACAATAGCAACGCGTTCACATCCGTCCGTAGCTGTGATATGAATTTCTGAAAGTCTGAGTGCAGATATTTTTGTGTTTGTTTAAGGGGGGGATAGTTAGTGAGGAAGTGAGGTTGACCCAATGGCGAAAAAGGCCTGACATGACACAGAAAATAGTGCAATGTACAGTACACAATGCATCTCCGTAAATGTACAGTGTACATCAAATACTATACAACCAGAATCGAGAATTAAAAAAGTAGAAACACAACGAAAAAGAAAAAGAAAAAACTGTTACAAATGACAAAGTCCAGAAGCGTTCTTTGCCCAGAGGAGGATACATCACGCCGAAGCCATAGAGAGAGAAACAAAGGTTTTGTGTGACAGACGTCCTACATGTCCTACAGCTCTGCTTCTTTGTGCTTCACATTACTAAAAGCCATGTAGCTATATACCACATATTTACAGGTTTCTCCTGGGTATCTCTCACACGTTCCATTCGCAATCCAAAAACCTTCCGTTCCCGAGTCCACCGATTCATTCTTCTCTTTCATTGTCCTTCTTCGTCTCCATATATATAATCCCACCTTTTTTTTCCCATCTTTTCCCCTTTCGTGTTCTCTTTCGTCGCGTCCGTCCCTCTTTTACGTTCTGTATTCCAGAGGCCTTCAGGTGCAGGAGGTCTTTCTGTCTGCTGAACCTTCTAGCAGTAGTTGATCACAAACTAAACACAGAAAGAAAACGTGTCCGTCAGTTTTGTTGGTGGTGTGCATGCACATGCATGGCCGCTCCTCCGTTCGCTTTTCTTCCTTCTTCCGTCCCCTCTCCCTCACAGGAGTGCAATGTCTTAGATTTTCTCCTCAGGTCTCTTTTTCCTGCACTCCATCCTCCCCCGTCTGTCGTCCTGCTATCTATGATGCTACTCAGGAACTACAGGGGAGGATGGGGAGGGAGGGAAACTGTCCTCTCATCTTCTCCTCCTCTTTTTAAAACTACCCCCTTCACCATCCATCCATCCTCTCCTCCTCCTCTTCCTAATCCTCCACCCTCATCTCCCCTCAGACCCAGGAGTCCGGTGAGGCTGGATAGTGGCTGGTCTCATAGTTGAGCTCGCTGTAGGGCCGCGAGGCTGAGTAGAAGTCTACATAGTTGCCGGTGGACTTGAGGCCCTGCAGGTGCATGTTGAGGTCACCCTGCGGGGGGCGCCCTCCCGGGTGGACCTGGTTCTCGTAGAAGGCCTGATCCTCGTAGTTGACGCTTTCGGGCGGGGGAGGGTTTTGGAAAGGAGGGTAGGGCTCTGAAGGCAGGCCTTGAGAAGAGATCTGTGAAAAGATAAAAGTAAAGATCTTTATTGGGAGAAAAGGCCGTCGTTTGTGTCCCGTGTGAAACCAAGTCAACAGTGACTTATCCAGGTTGACTTACGTAACTTAACTTACGTAACTTAACTTACGTAACAAACGCACTTATTTGAACCCAGTTTACTATCTTTTCCTAAACCTAACCGAGTAGTAAATCTAAAAACTAAGTAAACCTAAGTTGGAACTAGTATCTACACACAATGGATTAGACTGTTGTGCATTGCTGTGAGAGTCATACAGTTAGAGATACATCCAGCTTCAGATACCGCTGCCAGAGGGTGTGATGGGTAATATTTAAGGCTTTTACTGGCAACAATGCAGAATCAAATTCCCCACCCTGACAGCAATTTACTGCAGTGTTCCTATAATGCATAGATGGGACTCTATATCCGTTTATAGTGAACCTCATAGTATGTTTATAGCCTCATGTCACTATTAAATTCCTATAAAGGGGCTAGTTGTGCTGCAATATTTTGTCTCCATCTGGAACTTACTATGGGGTTCCCATATAACAGTTCATTCTCATTCTCTCTGATGTGATTCATGAAGAGGTGTTTAAAGCTCATTTAAATGACAGCTAGTAGTAGAAATTCATCACTTAGTTACTTGTCTCGATACAGAGACAGAGTGCTTTGTGATCACATTTTAAGGGCTACAACAGTGGACTCATTTTGTTAACACAGACTTGTCGTACCTGATTATACTTGAGGTCATCAGTAGGCGACACGTACGCTCCTCTGTGCAGCGTGGAAGACCCACTAGAGATTTGACCTGCAGAGACAAAGAGGATGAGGACTTCAGATGAACTGTTTATTCAGGTATTACTGTGAAGGCAGAGGAGTTAAGGGAGTGTGGGGAGGGCTGTTAGCGTTATCAGGTGGACGGGACACATTTTCCATTAAGAATAAGAATTAAAATGATAATGAATGATGATGATTACGGAGGAGAGCTTGGAGCTCAATGTTTCCCACATAACTGCTGGCAGTGTGCAAAAATGTCTGCAAACATTACATATTGAAACACTGAAACCTTACAGTAGACGCTGTTAACTTACAAACACTCACGGTACTTACTGTAGGTTCATATCACTGACAACAGTTCGGCATTTGAGGAAACATGCTTCTTACTGACAGTTAGATGAGAAGATTAATACCATTCTAATGTCTGTAGGCTAAATATGAAGCTACCGCCAGCATCATCGTGATGAAACGCATCATTGGTTCAGAATCATGGACTGTATCTAAAGATGGACGATGCGTCTCCATCGAGGTCACCCGCCTGAACCAATTGCGAGCCGAGCACGGCCGCAGCTTGTCAGCAAGACAGACTTCCAGCTGACAATCATGACGTCTCAACCCCTTTTTATAGCATCAAATAACCAATTAAAACCAAACATCAGAAAAATCAACACGTGAACATACATCAACGTGATAAGAACTACCTAAAATGACAGAAACCACCTTTGGGAAAAATATATTTGAAGTGTACTTTGAGTTTTTAGTTTGGAGCCACATAAAATTTGAGGGATACCAAATATATAAAGCATAACTGTTGCATAGATCAACACAAAATAAACCTTTTAACAATTTGATTATCTCATCTAACTCTCCACAAGAAAACAAACTGGCGTATTTCCCAACATGTTGAACTGTTCCTTTAACCTTGTAACACCTACACTTACATGTGGTTGCTATTTATTCCGCAGCTAAGCACTGAGCTGAAAACAGCTTTATGGGAGAATGTGTTCTTGTGTCAGACGTGCAGCATGGCACTCCTACCCATCATGGCGTCCTTCCGGGATGTGTGTTCGCCCTTGTTGCCGTGGTAACTGGCATTTCCAGTCGACTCGTAGTCTTGCTTCCTCTCCTTCAACGCCATCATCTCCCTGGGGGAAGTAGGGGCGCTTGCTACACACAATCACACGCGCACACACAGGGGGGATATCTTTAACCTTCAATCCATCACGAACACATTATCAATACATTATTGGATTCATTAGAGGGGACACTACAACAGGAGGGACAACTATTCACATCACACCGGAGTCCCTTCACGGCAGAAAGGTCAGAGTGATTTGTACATTTCCAAGCATCTCAGGTTTTGTGTTTACCTCACCAAAGGCACGGCGCTCTGAGGTGTGTGTTATTTCCTCTAACCATCACCCCTGAAGTGAGTCAAAAAAACGCGGGTGCCGGTTGCTGTTTGTGTTGCGACTCTGTGGGTATTGTGCCATTCTTCACAAATCTGGCTTTTTGACCAGGGTGTGATTACAAAGAGGTAAATATTGAGTCATCCCTCCTCTCTTGCCTCTGTCTTCTCTTTCTTTCTGTCTGGCTGCAGGCCACTCTCTCTCTCTCTCCACATGCATTTACCACAAAGTACACATTCTCATCTTAAACTCCCACCGGCCGATTAATCTCTGTCTGTCTTACTCACCCAAAAAAAGGTATCATAGAAAACACACACACCCATAGTTGGGAGAGAATAATACATGTTGGACTGACAAAGGGGGGGAGGTGGGATCAGTGGCGGAGATAATGAGTTAGATCTGGTTAGCCATGTTGGAGGAAACCTGGCTATTGATTTAGTGCCATATGGTTCAGTAGCGTTTTCCTCTAATATTCAAATCATTATCAACAGCCTTTCACATAGAAGCTGCTGGCTGTGATGCAGCCTGCCAGCCTGTTTGTGTGGCTGCATCTGTCGCTTTGTCTCTCTTCTGTACAACACATTTAGCATTGATCATACACTCATTAATGCTACGCTGATATCGCCAGTCTATTGTAATATCGGCACCTCTACACAGGCCAATTATCCTCCGCCTGCTGCCGCGGTAAACAACTGTTGTAGGAATGTACACATTCCTGAGTCTTTTAACACACTAAAGTTTCTTTTGTGTGTGAAATATTGCCACAGCAGTGGAATTAAACAAATGGCTCCGTGGACCATCTGCTTGCACAATTTTAAACTGAGAAACAAAATAATAAAAAAAAAATGTGAAATCAGCTTCCAAAGAAAGTGTTTATTATTTTGCCAGTCGACAGCCTCATAAATCCAGTTCTGGTGATTATTTTAAAATGTGGTTCAATGAGACCTATTTAAATGTTCTCTCATACATTAATTTCTAATTGGTGTGAATTATGTATTGGCTAGCAGACACAGAACAATATATCTCACCAGTGGAGGCTTTTCAAAAATCCTGCACCACGTTACGTAATGTGCAATTTAACATGTCGGTCTCATGTCTGAATGAGTGCCAGAGTCACTTTTACATTAACATCACATCATATAATTACCTCTACTCTTATTTATATATACATTTAAATATGAGCAATAGGTGGGACCTGGTAACATTTATGTGAAACTTGAATGTTGTCACATTAATGTGAAAGCTACAACACCGCAAAATAAAACATGCACAGAGAAAAGTTAATTAAAGGACGGGTCCATTATTATTATTTATTGGGGTTTTATATAGATCGCAATATAACGGCTTCAGTTCCCTTCAAAGCCACCAGACTCCATTCACAAAAGCAGTAATTTTACATCGCAGAACGCTGGAGTATACATACAACCCCACTTCAGAAATCTGAACTAATCCTTTCAGTTATTTCCAAACTTTGCAAAGCTAACTTTGTCTCAGTTAGTGCTAGCATTCACATTATTCACAAACTTATTAATTAGCTTACTTTGGTAACCTACGTCACTCCTTTTTGCAACGGCTGAGTGGACGTTTCAATTTGAAAAAATCGCAGATGGACCCACCCTTTAAGAGCAATGTAATAAATGCATCACTTCATTATCATCTCTTGTGCACACAGAAAAAAAAAAGTCAGTCTGATAAACCCACAAACAGTCAGACACAGAAATGAGTCAGTGCTAAGTTGTTGAGGAGATTCCTCTCATGTTGGACGGGTCTATAAAAATGAGAAAGTTAATTAGAGGAGAAGAGGAGGCGAGCCTCCTTCACACCCGCGGCGGTCATTAATGAGGGATTCGGTGGCAAAATAAGTTTTAAAATCCATCAGTGATGGCAGCCTGAGAGAGAACGTAAAAATGATTCCTGCTCCCTGCATTGTGGCTCTTTCTGTTAACAGCCGTGTAATGTCTGAGTAAAGTCATAAAGGGACATTTACATAAACGACACCTGTTTCTGAAAGGAAGTAAGAGTTGGGGCCAGGGTAAAGATTTTCAAACAGGTTTGATATTAAGTCACAACACCAGACCGCACCGGTATACAGAACTTTACCACTAGGTGTTACACTTGACCAAAACTCGGAGCGGATTGTCACTAAAATGAGAATAGCTGGCCGACCTTAACAGACCACCTTAAGTAAGCCTGGGGCGCCAGCAAGACACAAGAGTTGGCTTGAGTCTTGATGAGCTGTAGCATTTATTACACCGACCGCCTGAACTTTACACACACTGCTACTGCTACGCTCACAGCTATAACGTTACTGTTAACTCATCATACTGTCAGTCAGACGCTCGTTCTCTCTCTCCCTCGACCGTACACTCACCGCCGGGCTTGTAATAAACTGACTGACGGAAGCCCGTCTTGTCTTGTCAACCCCAAAAAACACTTTCTAGTAAACAAAAACAACGTGCGCCTCTTCCCCCCCTTCGACGTCTACTGAAATATTCATGTTGCCGGTGTTATGTTGAAGTCACCGGCCTCGGCTCAGCAGATGCGCACAGCCTGTTAGACACTAGTGGTTCTGTTAGTCCATTTGTAAACAAACATTATATTATGTTAATCACGTTGGTTGTCGTATTGCTTATTACTGATGCAATACCAGCTGGATTTAGTGCTGTGACGCCGTCGGCACCTGTTGCTGAAAGGTAGCCTACTTTTTTAATTTGCCAGAATGTAAAATCAAACCGGTGTAAGCTTGCACACCGGAAATCGACCCAACTCTAACAGGAAGCCGTCACCTTAACACATAGATGACACCAGCAATGTTGCGTGAAACATTTTGATCACTTTCCACACGTGTATGCATGGAGGATGATTGTTGGCTTTGGTTTCACTGGACATTGTTTTTGTCCCACCGTCAGCTTCAGAGGCTTTTAGACCGAGCCAAGAATTAAGCTCTTGGGGGGAAAACACTGATTTTTCTCCCATTTTTTTTTTCAAAGTGAGTGAACATCAGAGGATGCTGTCATGAGTCCAAAAATACTGAAGCCTGGAAAGCTCATATTAGTCAAACCCTAATTTCGACAACGCAAGGGCGGCAACGTTTTTCAGGAGGCACCGTGCAAGGCTTTTTATTTGACAGCAGAATAATTTGTCAGTGGCCGCCGTAGTGTGAAGGTTAAAGCCGACTTCAGCTGGTTTGGAGCATCGTTTGTTTGACCGGACTGTACTGACGGAAAGATTGATAGAGGACGAGAGGGAGGACAGGAGAGCTGTGGGCGGGTAGACTAACCTGATCGATTGTTGGGTGAGGTCCGTACGGGGGAGATGGACGGAGTGCGAGAGGAAGAATAAGGTCGCTGTCTGTCTCTCTCTATCGTGGAGGAAGAGCCGACAAAATGGTACTGGGAGTAGCCGTCCTGAAGTAGAGGAGAAAGGGAAAAGATGGAGGAGACGGTGTAAGAAATGATGCATCTACATGCCTTGGTATGGTTTCATCTGTTTCCAGTGTTAATACAGCACAATGAGACCTTACCTTTTTGTAGAGGCTACGGAGGTCTCTGTATTGCCACATGCTGTTCAGGACTTGAGATGCTGCTTTCACCACTTTAGGACTATGTCTGGGAATTCAGCAGAGAGGAAAAAAACACATACAGTATAAAGCTTGGCTGTCCTTCGTTCTGTTTTGTGCAGGTGGGAGCTATAAAAACATCACAATGCAGAAGAATGAAGAAACAAGACATAAAGCAGGAACCAGTAAAGCATTGTCTCACTCCTGTCTTCGACCAAAGATACAAAATGAAAATGCCTTCTTCGTCTCCTCGCTTAAATTGTGCCGAGGCCAAATTGCGTAATAATTGCTTGCTTGATTGATTGATTGGCCAATATTTCATTCTGCGTCCTCCAGGGTTTGACTCAGCTGACTAATGGCTGTGGGTTTAATTGGCTCGTATGCGGCCTTATCATCGCCTGGCAAATTGAACTTTATTTCTTCAAGTCATTTTGGTAAATGTTATTGTTTTTGGATTCTGTGATTGCATATCGTGCCCTTGCGGTGATATAAAGCAGGGAACTTAAAAACATTCTTTGAAGAACAAAAATAAAAGAAAGAAAAAAAAGAGAAAGAAAAGTTATCTTTGAATTTATACCTTTAGTACCTCTAAAACGATTTATTCTTTGAAAAATAACAGAAATTAGTTTTTAGCCTATGATTATTCAGAGAGCATTGCAGAAAATTAATGCAACTTTTGGATGGAAAAGTAAGAACCAAATTTGCCATCTGCTATAGGCCTACTGCCCTACACAGACATATCTGGTCAAAATTCAGTTAAGACTTGAATGTGACTTTTTGTCATTTGTTTTACTATATAAACATTTTGCCATAGAAATTTTTCTGAAAATTTCTGTGAAAGCAACTTTTTAAATTTTAAACAATAACTACAAAACGGAGCTAACGGCCATGTAGACAGCTAAAGCAAGAAAGCTAGTCTATGTCTAGTGAAAGCTATCTGGTGAGAGAGCTGAAAAGCCTTCGCTGAAGCTAAAACTGAAAATACTTAACAATAGCTGCTATCTGTAAATGAAAAGTACCCCAATACATTAGTTAGTTATTTCACAAAATTAAATGAGGCAATATCTAAATCCAAACATGACAGAGCCTAACTAAACACCCTGTAGCTAAACTGCTGCTAAAGCGAATTAGTTTAGATCTCAGTAGCTGCCATCTCAGCTTTCGACTCCAGTGGGATTAATGCAACTTTGTAAAGTTAAGCTATCTTTAAATTTCATACTTAAATATATTAAAAGTAATAATTTATTATATTGTATATTATATAAATATTAATGGTAGGCTATAGGCTTTATTGTTGGTAGATACTGCATTCCCCCCCAGATTATTACCCAAAGGCAGAGTTTAGGATCATTTTTTGGTATTATGTAGATTCATTAAAATGAGTTGTTACTGTTCTCTGTCTTAGTAAGACAGAACAGATATTTTCAACATATAGACATATATACAGTAGATAAGGGACTTATGGGACTTCAAATGAAACTGGGGACTCGTGTTTACAACATGGGAAGTCATGGGTAGGTAACATAATGCAGTAAATGCAAAGAAATAATGACAGAGGAAAAAGATGAGGTTGTTTGGGTTATCAACATTTTCCTCAGACATTTTATAAAATTACCAAGAAAAACAATATACGACTAAAATTACAATATATTAACTTATTATGCACCGAAATATGAACTTCCAAGGCCTCTGCCATTTCTCACAACGTCAACAAATGCGTTACAAGTCGTGAACTCTGAGCTTTCAGAAACTCTCCGCTTACGAGGTCGTGAATACAACATGAGGGCGGCGTTCATATGGGCTCATCTCATAAACACGACCCCATTTGAAGGCACCGCTAGGCCCTTCTCACAGCAGCCATTTCGGCATATCATTGCAGGTTAAACACATATGTGGTCCAGGGTCCTGGTATTGTGCATGCTTGCTCACTGGAATGGCTGTGACACACTGAATAGAACGGGACCATAATTAATTAAATCAATTGAACCAGTGTTTACCCTGATATCACATGTCAAAACGGCTGCTGCGAAAAGGGCCAATATCCACGCATTGGCAGCATGCTGAAAGCTCACTGATGAATCACACTTATGAGGGCTGGGCTTAAACTGCAGGCGTGGTGGTGGCTTCGTTTTGATGTATTGATCTAAGACACATGCCAGGTAATCACAAAGTCCCCAGTTTGATTTGGGGACGCTTTATTGTACGCCACCCCTCTTGCTCTCTCCCCATGTTTCCCGTCTGTCTCTACCGTCAGCTGTCAAATGAAAATGCAGGTGCGTAGGTGTGCGGGTAAACAGACTGTGCCAAAACTTTCTTGGACTTTATTTTCTACCGACTGTTTTGACTGTTGACTCATAGCTCTAAAACAAGCACACAGCCTCTCTTAAGCCTCTACCTTCACCCTCCTCCTGCGTCACCCCTGTGTCTCTGCCGCATGATCTCTCTCTCTCTCTCTCTCTCTCTCTCTCTCTCTCTCCACCACAGTCATGTTCCAGCCCTTTCTTATTCCACCTACTTTTCCACTGGTCTGAATCATTTTTCGACATCCCCCCTCTTGGCGAACTCCAACGATCAACCTCCTTATCTTCATGCCTCATTATCTCTCTCTCTCTCACCGTGCATCACCCCGCTCTACCATGTGCTTTGCTAATGAGCAAATAACCAAATGTATCCTTCTCATAGAACAGCAGGCTGCCTGATTAGCATTAATATGTGTGCGTCCCACAGTCAACATTTGGAAATATGGAGACAGTTAAATACAGATTATCTCCAGTGCAGCTGTACATTCTGAGATGTGCTGACTCTGGTTCAGGAGTCTGCGTCTCTATTCTCCGTGACTTGTATACTGATGTGTGATGTTTTTAACAACAAAGAATTAGGCTTAGAAACATCCAATTATAGAGCTTCAAATTCTGGTGGGTGCAATTTTAATAAAGTCAGTTTCCAATTCTCTATAGGGCTGCACGATTATGGCCAAAATGATAAACACGATTATTTTAATCAATCTTGAGATCACAATTATTTATCTCAATTATTCATAGGTTTTTGGGACAAATATGTTTATTGCAATATTGCATTTAAATAAACAGAGCGCTGCTTTCACTTCCATGTTGTGCTACATTCTTACTACTACTACTTCATACTTTGTTATTGTCATCTACAGCGGTTATTTGCATAAAACACACAATTCAAATTATTACGAAATAAATGATTGCATTTTTATTTAAATATTTGCTTTGATTAAAAAGAAAATCTTAGTATTAGTAGTTTTAATTATATATTATAAGCTGCTTAGAGCTAGTGTTAGGAAATTAAACAGGTCATAATTCCCTCTTTATTATCTATTTTATATTGCTGTGAAAACATCTCCTTCAAACAACTGGATTTATTCAAGTTTCTTGCCAAAAACTACATTTTATATAACTAATACTAATATACTTTAATACTACCAATACCATTTTTACTGAGTAGAGCTTGAACGCACCATAATGTAACCCAATGTAACCTCCATTAACGGAGCTCTCTAGCTCCGTGCTGTCACTGTGATGACTCTAAGCATTATGGGAATGAGTTACAACAAAAAAAGTGTCTGATTAAGTTAGTTGTTGTAAATGTTTTTAAGGATGTTCCTCTGTGGGTTATTTTGGACGTGCTCTTGTGACAAATTGCAGCTTTATGTCTTCTTCTCTCACACTGAAGAACTGCTAAAGCAACAGCTAGATGCACCTGTGGTTCTTGTCTTCTATCAAACTATAAAAACTGTTGAGGCTTGATAAGAACACTGCGTCATGATGGTACATCTATCTACAACCTCATCTTCTCGTCGTTCTAGAGTCCCTTCTACTCTCTTTACGCCCCCTTCCACCATGACATCATCTTCCCATTCGGCTTACTTGTCTCCTTTGCTGCGGGCGATGCCGATGAGCTTCTCGATGCCACCGGCGTCCCTCAGGGCCTTGGTGTTCTCCATGTTCTTGGTGATGACCTCGTGCAGCGCGCAGCAGATAGCCGTGATGGTGTCGTCCGACATGGTCTTCCCCGCCAGGAGGCTGCTGTTGGTGCTCCCCCCGCCTCCGCCTCCTCCCCCGCCGCTGCTGTTGTTGTTGTTGCTGCCTCCGGGCAAACGGTGCACCAGGTCCCTCATGGCGTATTTACCTGTGAGCGCGGTGGGTAAGAGTGACAGGAAGGGTGGGGGTTGAGGTGGAAAAAATAAATGAGGTGGAAAGGAGGAGACAAGGTGGAAATAGGGATGAAGAAAAGGTCATTTGAGCTTTAGTTCTGTTAACTTTGATCAATATTGTGCATATGGTGTTTTTTGGCAATACTTTTAACCCATTTGTGCCCAAAGACTATTTTTACTATGATAAGGAAAGATGCCACAACATTTGTTCTGATTGGTCAAATGTCTTGAAATTTGGTATGGACATACTTTGGGTAAGTATCTAAGAGTACAAGTTTGACATTTTTAGATCAGATGAGAAATCACACTTTTATCAATAGTCAAAGGAAAGAATATTAGAAAGATGAAGAAAAACACAAACATTGTGTTTATTTAATGTTTTTTCCATATGATTTTTTTTCACACTGCGTATGTGTGCATATCTTTGATGTTCAACTTGTCATCAGTTCCAAATACTAAATACTTGATACTTAAATACTAGACCAAGTCGACTCTTTCTGTCAACTCTCTGCTCTTTCCCTTTTCTAACCTCTGAAAGCTAAAACTCCCAGCTGCAACTAAGAGAATGCAGCCTGGCTGTGTGGCTGTCAGACACTGATGATGACCACGTGATCTAACACCAACTGACTACATTTCCCATGACAGCCCAGTGCTGCTGTCAAGCAATCTTGTCCACTCTGACCTCTGCCCCCTCATTCTGATTGGGTCATCACCCAGGGTGGGTGGTGGTGGTGAGGTGGTAGGAGGGGACGGGGGCACGTCATGACCCGCTGACAGTTTGCATCCTCACTATATGTGTTTTAATGCTGGTGCATGAACTATATATACTCCAGATTCGTTTTGATCTAAACTGAGCACTACTTTTTAAACTGTGCCCTGCTGAAGCAGTAGGGATGTCACGATACCGTTTGCATACTGGTTTTTGTTAGGAAGTTAATATAAGTTATCTAACTTATATTCCTGTGAAAACATCTTCTTCAAACAATTGGATTTATTCAAGTTTCTCGCCAAAAACTACATTTTACAGGATTACATTTGAACATATCATGATAACGTTTGAACTTACCTTCGTCCAATACTTATTTTTACTGAATAGAGCCTGAACGCATCATAAATAAATTAATGGCTATATTTAGCATGAGCAATGCAACAGTAACACTTACGGACACAAGTCAGGAAAAAAATTGTCTCTCTGCTGAAAAACACTGAACACAGTAGACTATTAAGCTAAAACTAGGCCAGTTGCTTCAAGTCATACATACATGTCCTTTGCTTCAACTTTCTTAATGACTTTTTCAGTTTTAGCGAAATAAAAAACACAAATCTCTCCAAATAATAAGTAATTCACACATATAAACGGGCTTATTACAGTAATTAATCAAACATAATTGAACCATGTAAACAGCTTAATTTAACTATCGCCATACACTTGCAGTATTGGCAATATCACATTATTACAAACATATAAAAAGTGAAGCGCTCAAATTCAATCAAGTTTGTAACGTTGCAGCAATAAAACAACAGCTGGCTCACAGCAGACCCGCCTGTGCAGACAGTAATGATATCTACTGCTGGAAGCTCTGAGGACGTAACTACACACTATGTTGTGTCTCTAATGCGATTTCTTCATGTCAGTGCAGCATAAGTGAGGGCAGGACAACGTGTCTTATCAAAATATACATGCATGCCCCGTGGCAGCGGGGTTATAGGAGTGACATCACAACCTACATACACTATACACGTGAACGGCTGCATTCACATACAGCACACACGAACCCAGACAGCTTAGCTCAGAGCCTCGAGCGTCAGACAGAGCAAGAGGAAGGAGGCATGCGGTTGTTGCTATGGGGACCGGCAGAAAAGCAGAGTTTATTACAGACATCACTTGGTCTCCGAAGGAAAATCAAGCATCAAACGATCAGTCAGAGCGACACTATCTGCTTAGAGGATCTTTATAGTAGTAGTATCTCTTTTTTTTATTAAAGACAAATCCACAAGAGCACTGCCAGACAGCCATTCCTAACATCCATAACCCTCTACACAAGTGTCATTTTAACTGCTCATTTTTTTAAAAATGACCGTTAAACATGTCTACTTAAATCACATTCATTATTAAAGCAAGTGAGTAATTTTGCAAATGGGTCAAGATAATTGCACTTGTTTTCAGTGCCATTATCTTCAATTAAGGCTGAATTAAGCACATTACTCCACTAGCATAAAAAAATTGACACTCAAGTAAAACTCTTGAATAAAGTTAATTTGTTTTGGAAATTATGCATTAAAGAGGAATTATTATGCTTTTGTGCTTTTTCTTTTTCCTTTAGTGTGTTATATAGTTGTTTGTGCATGTAAACGGTCTGCAAAGTCCACGCCAAAGGGAGATATTCTCCCCCACAAAAACACTGCTCCTGAACTGCCTGAAACGCCTTGCTTGAAGTCCCGCCTTTTCTTCCGTAACGTGGTGATGTCACCAAGTAACACATTTGCATAGCGGCTAGTTTGGCAAGAACAAACAAAGCTAGTTAGAGCGGAGCTGGAGCGGGGTCCGAAGAGTTTGGTTCGGTTGACCAATCACAACAGAGTGGGCCAGCTGACCAATCAGAGCAGACTGGGCTTTTTGGGAGGCGGGGCAGGAGCATGTAAACATGTTCTAGTAGAAACCCCAGATACAAGTATGCACCTGAAAAATATCTTTGTGTGAATGAACAACTCACCAATGAGCTCCTTGTTCCTGATGTCCAGAGCCATGTTTCTCAGCGCGGTGGCCACGGCACAAACAACCCGATCGTTGTCTATCCTCAGTAACTCCACCAGGATGGGGAGGCCTTTCTCTTTACGCACTGCAGCCCGGATATACACCGACCACTGGGCGGGACAGAGGGAAGGGAGGGTTCGGAGGTAGACAGAGAGAGCATCATCAGCATTTGTTTTATGCACTGATATTCACGCACATTAGAGATGTTCCGATACCATTTTTTCCTTCTCGATACCGATTCCAATACCTGAACTTGCGGTATCGGACGATACCGATTCCCGGTCCGATACCGATTCCTGATCCAATACCAACATGATAAATATAATATCTTCATCACTTTTTGGCTATCTTTATGGAATTTATCTCGTCATTGGTATGCTGTTTCCAACGTTTGCTGCTGCGGTACGTCCTTTTTTTCCCCTTTTGCCTTGGTGAAGTTGTTGTGCTCTCTCGTGTGATGCATCTTCAAATGTTTTATAATATGCTGAGTATTGAAATTGTCAACACTAGTGCCACCCCTCGAAACAGAAGCCTTACATACTGTACATATCGCAATTTTACTCGTTGGATTTTCCACTGTGAAATATTGCCAAATGGCTGACACTTTCCTCGCTCTGACTACCGTTACACTCTCCACTAGCATCGCACTCTTGTTGTTTGCTATCGTCACGTACAACAAAACTACCTGCAATCAGTTCTTCTTCGCTGCTCTAAAACAGTAGTTGCCAGTGGCAGCCATGATACATCCAGGGCGACAGCACTGTGAAGGCTACTGGTTTCGAAGTGGCTAAGAAGAATTGATGTCCGGTTAAACAAGTTGATTCTCTCCCGGGTTAATAAATTATGGTATCGGAACGGTGCATAGACGTACTCGTTGGTACCCGATCCCGAATTTTGGGAAGTATCATACGCATTTCCGAAACAGGTATCGGTATCGGAACAAATCTAATGCATATTACTTTTTTTTCTTATTTCTGGTGTATTATGCTTCTAAACCTTTCAGCCATATCTTGTGGCCTTCAGCAGCAAATGGAGTTGTTCAGTTGTCATGGAGATGGTTAATTGTTGCATATAGTATATTGTTTTGTTGTTATCATGAAACCTATATGCTGAGGAATTTTCAAAGGGCCAGTAAGTCCATTGAGGTTTTCTAACCCACAGCACACAATGACCAGAATATGGGTGCTGTTATGGTTGCTATTTTGCCAGATTTCTCACTTTCAAAACACTTTGGCACCCACTGGAATTTCAATACACTTCTACAGATGCCCTTTAGTATCCCAGTCCTTACCTTCCAGCTGCCAGCAGCTAGGTTCTGCAGAGCCCCAGCTGCTCCCTCCAGGGTGTCTGGGTTGGAGCACTCAGACAGCAGTGTGAGGTAGGGCTTGACGATGGTGGGGTGCCACAACATCTGGATGCCTTTCGGGGGCTCCGCCAAGTCTGGAAATGGGCCGACGCCGTCCCACTGCGGAAGATGAGACACAATTCAGAATAGAAAAGCATTTTGAATTCTGTGCGAGGCGAGGTTTGACAGTGGTGGGGTGCCAGCATCGTCCCCTCAGGCAAGAACAGGGAAAGGAGAGAGAGGGAAGATTTACATAAACAGTGTATAAATAGGGTGGCATTCATCTATTTGTGCGTTTTGTTTTTCTATCTCCTCTGTAATTGAAATCTGACATTTCCTCCTGCATTAATGATGCTTTTTGAAAAATACGCACACATACTGTATATCAATAATACGTGTGAAAGCTTTGGCTCTTGAATACAGGAGATTTCTCTGTGACATTGAAATACATTTCACACAGATTAGTAGTACTGGCATTTGACTGATATGTGTTGATGAGTAGGTGCCACAGACTGTATAAAATATGGACGTAGTCTCTGTGACGTCACCCATAGGTTTCTGAAGAGACGTAGTGAAGCCCAAAGTGGGTGGCAGTGATGAACAGCTTGACTCCTGGCTAATACAAAAATGAGCAAAGAGGTGGATCGTTGGTGGAGCTAAGGCGGGCCTGCTGACAGTAGAGCAGACAGCTAGCAGCTAGCGACCTGAGATGTCACCCAACTGTCACTCAAAGCTGCCACGCCCTTAATTATGCCAAGCTTTAAGCCTTAATATAATTTAAACAAGTGAGTTTTATAAAAATTCACCCCCCATACAGTGGTCATGAACGGGGAAATTAGCTATAGAGACCAAAACAGTTTTTTGTACCAGGCTGTAAACATGTTTATTTCTGCTGTAAAGTCGCGCATTTTAACATCTATTTTCAGACATCATGGACAAAGCCAGCGTACGCAATTTGAGAACCAACTGTAAATGACATAAAGGAGGAACAAAATGAGAGCCGCGACGTATTTTCCTGTTACGTTCTTGCTGGGACGCATTAACGTTTACACTACAAAAGATATGTGGTCAAATGTGGTTTGATTGATGGGATCACAAAGTGACTTGGTGGGCGTTTACACTTGTATCTAGTGCTATCCACTTGTGATCCGATCGCCCAAAATGCATTTTAAAATCAAGTGTAAACAGGGTCTAAGTATCTCCCTGTACATTTTGATCTGTGCACTGTGTCTAGGTCTATTGAGAGCTACTGAAAACTGGAGTAAGCATACAAGGGTTTGCATACAATTCGTTTGGGCGGTTGTGAACGCAGTAATCGTTCTTTGGTGTGGACTAAAAACCACCGGTCTGAGACCACTTGCAAGAGGAAGTCTCAGACCGTCTCCAAGCGAACCAAAACGAAAAGGCTGCGTGCGTGGACATCTGTTGAGATGAACACAGGTAAACGACAAGTTAACATGAGTGGGAGAGGACGGACCTGGACTTCTGCAGAAGTCTATTGTTTGCTTGACATCTGGGCCGAATAGAACATACAGAATATGATAAAGTCCACAAAAAAGTGACGTTTATAAAGTCATTTGAGATATAAACTGGAGGAGAAGGGATTCATGTTCACAGTAGATCAGTGCAGAGTCAAACTGAAAACACTTTGACACCGACATTTCAAAGTCTGCGATTCCTGGCATGCAAGTAGCAGCTCTTGAGACAAAAAAAGATATAAATTTGCTCCTTTGCACATGCCCCTCAGCAACTTATTTTTTTCTATTTGGTCCGCTTTAATTTGTGCACTGTGGAACCGAACCAGACTAAATAGAAATCAAACCAAAAGCATCATTTTCACTCTGTTTCGGACTAGACAAACTGACTATAGCTTGTGAAAGCGCCCTTAAACGTACTTGGTCTGTACAGTTGATTCTTTATCTGAATCAGATTTGTAGGTATACTGAAATCTAACTGTCCTATGTGCTTCCTACTTGTGGTCATATCATCCTCGTTCCATCTGCAATGACGTAATCTCCCTGACATCTGATAAGACTCTGTCACTGCCAACAGACTGCACTGTTGTCTTCCTTTGCTTCCCTTTTTGTCTTTGACCTTATTATTCTACTTCCTCTTTCTCCTCTCTCATCCTTTTGTATTTTCTACCCATACCCCCCTTAACCCCAACTTCCTTTACTCTCCCTTTATATCTCCTCTCCACCGACATATCCTTTCCTCTTCTCATCTCCTCTCCTCTTCGCTCCTCTCCTCTCCTCTCCTCTCCTCATTCTCTCCTCTAATTACCCCACAGTTGATAGAGTTTTGCCCTCTCCAACAAGCTCCCCAATCGCTACTTCATGGTAATCACCCACAGCTGCACTGGAGTGGAGACAGACAGATAGAGGGAAAGAGAGGGGGAGTTATTATCATCATGGAGAGGTTATGATTTCTCCCTTTACAATCTGATCTCAGGGTTAGTTTTAAGATCCCTCGTCTCCCTGGTTCTGCCTGGATACACAAAAAAATCCCTTGGCAAATGGAAGTTAAAGGCCTGGCTCATCGCTAACATTTTTTTTTTTTTTTTAAATCTCTTTTCTCTGTCTTTTCTAGAAATGAAGCATGCGGGGCTAATGAGCAATTCACCCAACCCTGATCCACCGGAAGTGTTAGGGTTTTCAATCCCCGCAGCTTCACTACAAGTTGTAAAAGACGTCTTCCACTCAACCAGAATGTGATGCTGATTGCTTATTAGCATGACAAGAGGTTGGAGCCTACTCCAAGGCAGCCGTTCGGTTTCTGCCAATTCTACGACTAAAAGAGCACTCGTTTTTTAACTAACCGGAGGATGAAACTCTTCCTGTTGGCAGCGGATGGACAGACCCAGGAAATCCAGAGCAAAACACTAAATCGGCTTGGTGTTTTTGATTCGAAGGACAGGTAGTCAGTTTATAGAAAGTCCATGTAAAAACTTATACCATGTATCGGTGATATAGCATATTACAAAAATCACTAAAGTGGGGAGAGACTAAATGTTTTTGGCATTATTGGGCAATAATAACCTTTCAACATATTGTAATTCAAGTGTTCTGAGATAAAACTAGACTTCTGCACCTCCTCATGGCTCTGTTTTCAGGGTTGAGAAAATCTAGCCCGTGACAGGAGTCTTTGGCCAATCACAGGTCATTTCAGAGAGAGAGCGTTCCTATTGGCTGTTCATTCAACGGAGGCAGCTGTCAATCACTCACAAACTCCGATCAAACGGTCAAACTAGGCAGCGCTGATCAAATGTGAATCAATATTCCGTTACTGTAATGTCTATTTCTTGCCTCAGATGTTTTCAGAAACATCTTTTAGTGTACTGTTTAGCTTTAAAATGAGAAAGTTTGCTCCGGCTGGTGGGCTTGGTATTTCCTCAACAGATCTCAACATAGCTGCCGGGAACTTTATAATTTTACAGCTAAACAGTGCACTACAAGATGTTTCTGAAAACATTTGAGGAGAGAAATAGGCATTAGAGTAACAGAATATTGATTCATATTTGATCAGCGCTGCCTAATTTGACCGTTTGATCGGAGTTTGTGAGTGATTGACAGCTGCTCAGAGACGACAGGCTCCAGCTCGGCTCTGATTGGTTGTTTTTCTCCGGTCTGTAGACGCCATTAGGAGCACTGGAGGACACAGAGGAACATGATGTTTTTTCAGATTACCCGTCTCATGCACTACTGTCAGGATATAGTGACTTTTTTTAATCATATTTCCTCCAAGCTCACCTACTGCAGCTTTAAATTAGGAAGATGCACATTTGTATCGTATCATTAAGTCCTCTACATGTAGCTGCGAGTCACCTAAATAATCCAGGTGGAAGGTGAAGATCAGTAGTTGACGTGGAAAAAACAACTCTGGCTCAAACATCATGAATATCAAAGAAAGCTGTGGTGCGTTCATAAATATTCATTTCGAGACTACAGATAGTGTGAACCAGGGATGAACTGAGCAAATGTGTTCCTGAACTAGAAACAGCATAGAGCTGTGTTACAAAATGAGATACTGAATACGCCGTTTGGAAAAGATAGGGGGGGGGGAACAAACAGTGACATGTGCTCTGACACAAGACGGATAACTGAAATGGAAATGAAAACATATAATGGTAGGGTCTCTTTAATAATAAAGGCTCAAGATGACAACCTCCTATCTGTATTACTGTTATTATGCCTTATTGTTTAACTTTAATTATCCTGGTGTGCTGTGATCTGACAATACAAGCCAATAAAGTCACAGCATTAAACAAACGAGGGAAAATTCCTCACGCATTATGAACTCTGTGTGTAAATGTAGATTTTTATGTGGTCATTAAAATTCTATAAGAGAATATATTGTTGTGAAATAAGAGGGAAAGTAAAAGGAAGCACCAGGACACCACAAAGGCCCAGAAATACAAAAAACTGGATCCGTTATGCCCTCTTGATGGCTCCCTTCACGGTCAAGGTGCTATAGGTGTCATATTAGCGGCAATAACACATTAATTTAGCCACAAAAGCATAATTAATACAAAGTATGTAATGAATTAGCAACAGTTTATTATATTCCACAGAGAGAGAGAGTCCATCTGCCACCTTTGTATCTAGCTGCCATGTTCCTGCTTGTTGATGCCTCCTTTAATAAAGTAGTGTTCACACATTGGGACTCAAAGTTGCTGGCTCTCTTGTGTCTCACGAGAGCTTGTGGGTCTGTTAAGCATCAAGCCAGGAATTTGCATATTCAGCTTTGATTGGACGGTTATTTTTTTCTGCCATTGCCACTTAAGCAGCTCACTTCCTGAGAGATCTGTTTCCATGCATCGCTTTCTTCTCCAGGTCCCAGTAGTATGATGAAGTTATATCAGGAGAACTGGGAAGTCTGATTCTATGTGTGAATTAAACTGATGTTCACTGGCATCCGGTCGCTTCTTCAGTCTTTGAGTCGGCAAATATGCTTGCTTTATGCAAATGTATGTATATATTTATTACTGGAAATCAATTAACAACACAAAATAATGACAACTATAGTCCAGAAACCCTCACAGGTACTGCATTTAGCATAACAAATATGCTCAAATTATAACATGGCAAACTGAAGCCCAACAGGGAACAACAGCTGCCAGTGTGCTGACTCGTGTGTTCCTCGACACAATTTAACGTGAGTTTGGAGCATTATTTAGCCTCCTTCGCGACAAGCTAGTATAACATGGTTGGTACTAATGGATTCCTTTGGTTTTCTAGTTTCATGTGATACCAGCATCTTCTTCTAGCTTTAAAACTGCGCCGGCTGCAACATCCCAAAGATCAATTGTGTTAATGCGTTAAAGAAATTAGTGGTGTTAAAACGAATTTAACGCGTAATTTTCGATACATTTTGAGGTAAATATTGGGGTTAATATGGGAGTAATTCCAAAGAAATTCCAAATAAGTTACTTGCTAATTATCACCTAATTCCCATGGAATTTGTGCACCTTTAAAATTAAGTGTTACCAACCATTTTTTTTTATCTCACATGAAGCAATAACTATTTCACCGAATCAAGAAAGAATAGGAAAAAAGAAGGTAAAAAACTGTAAAAATATTCCCTTCCTCCAACTTTCTGTTTTTCCCACCTGATCGTGTCCCTTCTTTTTCTTCTTCTTCTTCCCCCAGCATCCGGAACTCTCCGCGTCCTTCCCGCCGGTGTCACACAACAGACCGTCCAGCTCCTCCGACCCCCCCTGCTGGCTGTGAGACGTCTCTGCAGCCAGACGGTACGACAAGTTCCTCAGGATGCACACACAGTTCTCTACGGTCTGGTGGGAGGAAACAAAAAAAAGAGAGAGAGAGGGATGTGAAAGAAGTGTAGAAAGAGAGGAAAAGAGAGATAGACATGAAGGAGGGACAGATGGTAATCAGGCGAACAGACAAACACACTCAAAATCATACTGTAGAGGAGACACATATTCACGCAGGCACACACACACTTATATGAACATACTGCCTGTACAACATGCACTATATAGACATGGACACACACATTCTGTTTGCATAATGTAGACAGGCACAACCACACACACACACTAATCCCATTGTTGTGAGTGGCTATGCAGCCAACAGTCACAGACTTTGATCTTGTGAAGGATTTCTAAGGATTAAAAACTTCACATCTCCTCGTGAAGAGCCTCCACTCAACACACTGACACACACACACACACACACACACATACACATACACACAGCTAGACACTCTTTACACATTTCACACATATCTACAGTATGCATGTAGCACATACGCAAGCACGTGCACACGAACCGATACACATGGTTGCTCACAGGCTCGCATAAAAGCACACACACACACACACACTCTCACTCGTGATGTTTCTGTGTCACTGGCTATCTGGGTTGGGTAATATATGGCGCACTGTAAAAAATGACAAGGTCTGCCAGCTTGGGATTTTATACTTTTTGTATATACACTTATTATTAGCTTTAATCATCCATTTTGTAAAATGTTTGACATTTCTGATAATTGCAGGTTGTTGTTTAAAGATATGATTCATATTTTTTTTTAAATAAGTCTTTAAAGGTATAATATGCAATAATTCAGCTGCCCTCTGCCTGTATTTTCTCTTTTCTTCTGAATTTGCGAAGTTCGGGACTCTTCTGGGAGACAGCAAAGTGGCTTTGTGCCCCACTTGGGAGCGTAACCCCCAGCCAATAACAGCGTGCAGGGTGTGCAGCCTGTTCAGGTCGTTAAAATACCACCCTCTGTCAGATACAAAGCGGCCGTATTTGACGGATGAGAACGGGTTTGTTGCATCGCTGTGAGTTTCCACTGCTTCCACTGTCTCTCCTCTTCTGTGTGCAGAGTGCAGTGTGTCAGTTTGAGTTTGACCGAGAGAGCAGAACTGAGCCACAGCGGACAGGATGAAGCCTGCCCTTCGGCTGCATTAATTCAAAATCCAGCAACTCGGCATCTCCCCGGAGGGTTGTTCAGAGTCAGTTGTGTGTTTATTGGTGCTTTAGAACGTAACCGTTGCACAACTATCAGAAAATAACGTTTGATTCACTGCTTTGTTCACACTAACGCCGCTCCCTCTCTTCATTCACTCTATAGCTCGAACATCGCTACTTTCTCTCTCCCTCGCTGTTGAGCTGTGGAGGAGGGGGCCAACTTTGAATGTGGTGTGTTTACAAACCGATTACTGTAACATATTAGGCCTATACCTTTTAGCTGCCTTCACATAAGAAATTTGCTCTTAGTTCACCGCGAGGTAGGGCACAGAGCGTAGCAGAGGCAAAGTGCAGCGCAGGTATTATATCATCATCGAAAAGTGTGTGAGGAATGCAAATGAATGAATGTTATCTAGGCAACAACAACAGTTGCAGCTGTTATCTCATTGGTTGCGCTTTGAAAGCTCAAATTGAAATCATTTTAACTTTGAGCGCAGCGCTCTGTGGCAATTTCGAGCAATGCGCCACGCAAAGGGTAATTAATAATTTACCAAATCTTACATTTTTTTTTTACAGTGTGTAATTTGTGGCCTACAAGCCTTGGATATTAACATATAAACCACAGGCAAACAACTTGTACAGATTAATATGCATATACATTGTATGCATACGGTCTGCAAAGACAGATAAAACACATTTGCATATAACTCATGTAAATGCATGCAAATTATAAATATTGTTTACATAGTAATCAATCATCACGAAACGTGTTTACAAAGCAAAAGCAACCATTTATATTTGAGTTCTTGGACAGTTATGTACACACAGACATGCAGCAGACACACACATGCAAGGAACTTTTTTTATCATTGTGTATATGTTTCTATTCAGGTGCTTTTGTGTGTGCACGAGTTGGAGGCTATGAGAGTTTGTGTGCCTGGCAGTTGGTCGTATGTGTGAGAGAGAGAGAGAGGTACCTTGCTGTCAATCTCGCTGCTCCCCAGAGCGGTCTGGATGACGTAGAGCAGAGCGTCTGTCAGGCCTTCACACTCCCTCATCCTCCTCCGGGCCTCCTCACCTGCAGAACTCACATTCCTGTTACGCACACACACACACACATCTCATCAATGAACAGCCCAACTGAAAACTGAACATGCAGCACAGCTTCAGAATATTTTACATACTTCTGCAAAGCCATACACGCAACTTGAATTGTCCGGTAGTTCCACGCAAGTTTTACGTGTTTGCGTGAGCACACGTGCGTCGAAGCTACGTGCTACGGTAGGGATGCTCATTTTGAAAAATGTTCTTAACCGATAACCGACCCTCGTTAACCGATTATTAACCGTTTACTGACAAGATTTGTGCCTTGTACCAGCTGCAGGAGCACAACAGATATTTGTTGACGGGAGTCCCCAGTTCACCGTCCGGGAGCGTTAATTTAGCAGCTACAATGCTGCGTTTTCTCGCGGACATGCAGCCACTTTCCCAGTAAAAGTCTCCAAAGTGACGAGCCGCTCCTCTGAGCCGCTCAGCTTTTGAGTTAATTATTAACATTTCTTTTAACCGTTTTAACCGATAGTGTTAATCGGTTAATTTTGGACATCCCTATGCTACGGCATATGTATGCACGTCTGTGTGACATAGAGGAGAGAGACTTTGAGTGTAATGCCCTTTAAATGTCAGACTATTAAAGATGGCTAGGAGATGCTTGTGCCCTCAGTGTCAGTGAAAAATGGCACCAATCTTCTAAAACTCCATTAGCTGCATTTGTTTTCCCAGGTCCTTAATAACAGTCTTCACCACTTTAGTCTAAAGCAAATCTGTGGTCTGAAGGCACGGTGTCTGTTGTTATACAGCTGTGGTTTTTATGCATTGTGTATTTACTTATGCAAACTGTGTTAATGCCTAAATACTCAATTGGCCTTAAAGAGCACCTATTATGCTTATTTTCAGATGCATACTTGTATTTTGGGATTCTACTAGAACATGTTTACATGCCTTAAAGTTCAAAAAACATTTTACTTTTTCTCATACCGGGTGTGCTGCAGCACCTCTTTTCACCCTCTGTCTAAAACGCTCTGTTTGAGCTCCTCCCCCTCCCGAAAAGGCCCAGTCTGCTCTGATTGGTCAGCTGGCCCACTCTGTTGTGATTGGTCAACCGAACCAAACTCTTTGGACTCTGCTCCATTTCCGCTCTAACTAGCTTTGTTTGAGGGCATGCAAAACTAACCACAAGGCAGGTCTTATGCAAATGTATTACTTGGTGACATCACCACGTCACGGAAGAAAAGTCAGGACGTGAAGCAAGGAGTTTTCAGGCAGTTCAGGAGCAGTGTTTCTGTGGGGGAGAGTAACTCCCTTTGGAGTGGACTTTGGGCTTTGTGACTTTGCAGACCTTTTACATGCACAAAAAACGATATAACACACTAAAGGAAAGGGGAAAAAGCATAACAGATCCTCTTTAAATTGGCGTTGGTAGGCTTGTAGAACACCAGTGATGTCAGTAACGCTGATGAGTGATGATAAATATGTCAAATAAATAAATATGACAAAAGTCCATTTCGTACTTTATTGGCGGCTTCATGTGTTGTGTTGTTGATGTGTTGCGTATTTTCATGGCCAGACATATGACTGCAGATGAATGCTAATGTTGCTCCAGTCTGTCTTGCATAATGTGCTTGCTAACATAGCCATGTAAGTGTGATTTTCAGCTTGTTGTGGACATGGCTTATGACACAAACAGATAAACACCAAAATAAAAGCACTTGAATGGCACTTTTAAACCACTTCATATACTTTCTTTCACACATTTCATTTATTTCGGATACCACCTGTTAATGGATTCCATTCAATTAACCTCAGTCAATTTGGCATAATTAATCCCTCTGAAGCGTTCCCTCGCAAGGCAACAGGGCTGCAGATTATCTCTCATTAAGATCTTTTAGTGTGAAGAATCTAAATAATGAGAGGAAAAAAACACACTGCTGGAAAAAAAAGATTGTATATCTTGTAGAGAGCTTTCAGATGGAACAGAATTTGATTAATCCACAGTGTGCTGCCGCCGCGAGAGAAACTGCACTGACAAAAATGTCACTCTTTCGGTGACAACAAGGAGAGACTGTTTCTTTGTCTTTAATTCTATAATCATACACAGAGTTCTGATGGATTCCTCTACATGAGTGTTTGAATTGTGTTTCAGGTAATTTTATCTGTTATATAAAAAGAAACAATCCGGACATTTTCAATAAAAACACTCAAGACTAACTAGTACAACTAGTACAACAAACAAATTACTTTTGGTGCTGTTATGAAGAGTCACGTTGAATCATAAAGAAAACCTTCAAGTGTCTAATGTCAAGATAACAACGTGTACATTTCTCTTTCATAGCACACGTTACTATGGGATATGCCCCCTCACGTATTCATTGAAGCACTTTTTCCATTACGCCAGCCCTGAATGGCCTGGCAGTCATGTCAGTCTGTGTCGGGACCTTCCGCCTTTATATGTGGCTGACCAAGCGTCACCGGTCATTCAATCGCCTGTTCTCGCTTCAGAAGTCAAGCTATTCTTTACCGGATCTCAAGCGTAGACTGTATAGAAGAAGTAGGGCTGGGAGAATACTTGGGCGCCGATTCGATATGTATTGCAATTCAATATTATGATTTATTGTGATTTTTGTTAACATTTTTAACACTAGACCATGGGTAAAAGTCGAACAATACACTTCTAAGGACTTTTAATTTGAAAAAAAATCTAAATTGATACATTCAAATATTTGACTTTCAGCATTTATGTAGTCAGAGATTTCCTGAAGTAAATATATCAGTCATTGTGAGGAATTATTTCAAAGAATAAAGATATTTTCCTCACAAATTAGTGGTGTTTTCTTTTTAATTTATGAGGGACATGTAATGTTTAATGCTTCTGGTGAATATAATCTAATCAATCTTATTTCCATATATGTATTTTGTATATAAAGTTCCCTTTCTTAATACCTTATTTTGAAAACCAGACATGTCACACGTGTATACTTCCACTAACTTCACCAAGTCCGTCTCTAGCTCTCCCGTCAGCTCCGTTCTCTTTATACATCCATGATCAGCTCCATCGGGGCCGTTTGAATGCATTTAACATAAATGTCAGTATATGGGTGCTCTACAGTTGTAGCGTCGGCCCATTTGACCACGGAGATGTGAGCGACGGCTGGCTTGACCGCACGTTACCGAAATACGATAACGTTTCCTGTCCACGACAAAGTTAGCATGCAGCTTTAGCCGTGATGTCTGGCTCTGCTTTTCTGTCACAATGTGTGAAACCCAAAGTGTTTCCATTCTTTACTGTATGTGTAGTGTTTACCACTTTGGATTTAAAATGTGAGGGTGCAGGTCGTTTCCATGTGGACCCTCCACTGTTTGCTGCTTTGTCGTTTCAGCTCGCTGCGGTTTGTTTTGGTTTGACGGATACGGAACGGATATGACGTCACGTTTCTCAGACTAAAAAAATAAAGGCTGTAACTTCCTTTTACCTCCGCATAGACTCAAATGAAGCAAATATATTGATTCTGGCATTAAAAAATCAATCATAATAACAAAAATCACGATATATAGGTGATTCGATTTATTTCCCCACCCGTATTAGTTTCTGTAGAGTTTGTGTCACATTTGCAAATTCAACACACATAATTCACATTCAGTTTTCTAGCAGCACAAGTTTCAGCGGCTCCTGTTAGTTGGCACGACATCGTATAGACACACACGGGGAGGGAAACAAGCAGTGAGTAAGCAGAGGGAGAAAATGTGTGCATGTGAAAGTGAGAGACAGCGAGGCAGAGACGGGGCGAGACAGGAGAAGAAAGGGATGAAAGGAGGAATAATATGATGGAGGAGAGAGGAGATGGAGTAATAAAACGAGATGGAGAAGGAGCGAGGGAGAGAAAATGAGAAAGCGAGGAGGATAATGGGAGACGGGAAGAGAGAGAGAGAGAGAAGGAGAGAGAGAGAGAGCAGGTGGCCGGCGATATACCAAACCCGCCATGAAATATTCAATCTTTAATCAGACTCCCAGCATTCCCTAACGAGGCGTGAGAAAGATGAATTAGCCCTTCGAGTTTAGGGAGCTGATCCACACAAAGCTATCTCCTGCAACACACACACACACACACGCGCACACACACACACACACACCACCACGACCAGACACCAGAAGATTACACACAGTACCAGATGTGTGTATTTTCACACACGTACAGTATTAGAAGCTTGGATAAGCACCCAATATGTGTAGTTTATTTTCACTGAGAGCAGGTGAGTAGACATATTGCGGTTGAGATTAATGGACCACACATGTAGTTAGACGGAGACACAAAGAGTGGCATGCACACACTCGCACACACACACACACACACACACACGCACGCACACAAACAGGAAGCCAGATAACCTTGCAGACAGAGACGAAAACGTAGTCATGGCAGCAAATCCCTCTCTATTCTCGCTCAACTTGTGCTGCACTTTTGCCACAAACTCGCGTGGAAGAATTGATAATATAATAATAGAAATGTCATATATAGCCCTGCGTCAACTGTCACATAATTAAAACACTTATTTGTTCTATTGTTTAACATATACGTCTGCAGAAATAATGCAAGATAACTATGCAATCAGAGACAGGTAAAAAAAAAGATAAATATACATACACAGTCTGTGAATGTTTCAGGCTAAGTTGTCATTATTCTGTCTGCAAGATGTGTTTTTTTTTTTTCTTTTGATGCTGAAATGTTTGATGGAGAACAAGTAGCACATCAAAAAAACGTCTGGTACACAGCCGACATGTTTCTGTTAGAAATATTTATGAGCCCCGTCTCGACCGCGGAAATTTCATCATGCAGTCCTGGTAGCTCTGGAAAGCATCTCCAACACACATTTTGATGTGTATAAATATCTAATGATTAGCTCTGTCGACTTTAAAGCTGCAGGCTGGGAACTCTGAGCAAATATGATAAAAAGATATTTTTTTATAAAACTGTCCTCAGCTGTCCTTTAGTTTCACTTCACTTCATTCAGCCGTATATAGTGCTCATTTTGGACATTCTTTTTGGGAGTAAGTGTTTGATGTTGTTGTTTTTTTACCTAACCAGTCACTTTAAGCTTATGTGACATATCAATCCTGCAGACGCCATTTACACTCGTCGTTGTTGTTGTTGCTTCGTAGCTAGCGAGCTATTACGACATAGACATTCTTAATCCCGCCAACAAAGCTCTGATTATTCTGATTAATTGTCTGTATTCCTTTAAGGAGGAGTAAACATTATTAAGCTGGACATAAAATGCCTGAAAATACTTTTAGACAAGAATTAGAGGATTTAACACTTTCATGCAATGCTTCCATGTGACTCCTTTTGAATTTTGCAGGATGGAAAGCACAGGAGGTCTGAAATGAGACAAGCTGAAGACAGTATTTTATATTCAAGTGAACTTAAGATAATATAGTTCATGTTATATGTAAGGGATAATATACAGCGAGCCAGTCATTGTTGTGCAATAAACTCCAACAGGGCGACGCGGCACCATGGTGACACCAGTGTCAGTGAGGGAAGCCGGGCGCTCACCGTAAAACTCAGCCATTTATCCGTTTTCACGCTAACTGGCAACTACTAATGGGGCACTAGTCACACCAAACGCAAAGTGAAGTTTTCGCGCGGCGCGATTACATACAAAGTCAATGCAAAGAGGCGAATAAATGTGAGTTTGCGCCTGGCGACGTGAATGGCAAGAAGGATGCAGTCACGACAGACACTTGCAGACAGACACGAGTTCAGACTTTTTACAAATCTGCATCCTTATGTAGTTATTTCAGCATCCTTTGGATATGTTTATTGTAATTAAATCACAGCACAGTCTGTTTATTTTTGGTTTATACTGTTGTAGCGACGTGTGGCTTGCTAAATACAGTGACTACAGCTCGGTGAAACGCCTCTGGGTGATGTTATGAACCCAGACACGACAGCGTTTGGTTTTCCGACGTATCTGGGACTTCTGCAACATGTACAATCAGCAGGTTCAATTCGGCCACGGTTGATGAAACGTTGTTGGTCTCTACATGGAGTTAAACCCCTTCTCCTCACCGGCGCAACTAGCGCGAGTGATGCGAATGAACACAAATGATCCCGGCTTTGCGTTGTTGGTGTGAACGAAGCATAAGACTCTTGATCGCTGACAACGCAGAGATACCACGTGATACCAATGTTGCTATACTATTGGCTCACAAGCCTTGTTAGAAGCAGCAACCAAACGTCACAGAGAGAAACAAAACATTCATTGTGAACATTTCTAAAATGATTAATTCACAATCATAATGTTTTTTTTTTAGGAAAAGCCATACCTTAATTTAGCATCTTTCTAAAAGCTCTGTGGATGTATTATTTTTGAAAAATTATTAGTTTACATGAAATGTTATCAAAAAGACCTTTAAGTAATTTGAATTGTTTTAAAACAATATGTCAGGTATTCCCGGCAGGAGGACAAGAAAAAATTATGGAAAAATACAGCCAATAACATCTGATGCTACAATGCTAAAAATGTACATGTGGGCATTGACTAAAACATTAACATTAAGTGTCTTTGAGTAACTGAAAAGTACTATATAAGTTGAATTTATTACATTATTATTATTATTATTATTAAAAGTTCTAAATTCAGTAAAAAATACAATCCAGTACCGTATTGACTACAGGATCCAGACCCTAACCCTGACCTATATTTGAATATACAAAGTAATGTATGTATTAATAATATATAAATGAATTCAAAACTAATAGTTAGCACTTAGATTTTATAGTCACTGTTTATCTTTTTAAATATCTGACTTGCTTACGGAGCCAAAACAACAACAAATAAATGTGTCACAGTCCTACTACTTCCAGACTGCACTGTATAACTAGCATCACGTCTCAAGTGTAAAACGAAAAGCCACAGCAGCTCTAAAGCCAAGTGGTGAGTCATCTTAAATGCAGCTAAGTCTGTCAGTTCTCTGTGTGGACGATGGTAAAAATAACACAGAATACTGTCTATAAATAACAGACTGTTGTGAACTAAGAGGGACTTGTTTCTCAGTTTGAATGGGATTGATAATGACGGACTGTGAACTGCAAAACATCTCCGCTAAGTGAGTGAATATGTCATCCCTCTGCTGAAATAGCTGCGACAATAAATACTCAATCAGGTCATATAAATAAGGCCATACAATAACAATCTCTTTCTTCTTGATATTGAATAAATAAAGACATTGGAGAAGGTGATAGTGACACTGACCGGAGGCAGCCTGTGGCGTTGCGGAGGACCTGGGAGGAGTGTAGGTGCAGCTTGCGGTCCTCCTGTGTATGCGGAGAGGTGTCCCAGCCCGAGTGGGGGATGATCACAGCGTTGGTCAGCACGGCGAGGGCGTCCTGGATGATGGGCATCTTCAGGGCGTCACATGACGACAGGTTCCACAAAACACCTGAGGAGGACAGACGGGGGAGACGGGACGTGAAAACCAATCCGGAGAAAAAGGAAATGAGCAGCGTGATCGAACACACGGAGCACAGACAGCTACCGCAGTCAAACATGTTCTCAAAACTAGGACCTTTTTCTTGGAAGACATTTTGACATTTTGATGAAATAATACATTCCTGGTATAGTGCATGCCGGCTCACTGTCATTGCTTTCTGGAAAACCATTGTTAATGATATTAGCAACACCAAGACTGCCAGTGGGCTACCTCCGATCCTGAGAAGTGAAGCCAATGCTGAAGTGCCTTAAACTTGCATTCTTTCTCATAGCCAGCAGGGGGCGACTCCTCTGGTTGCAAAAAGAAGTCAGATTGTATAGAAGTCTATGAGAAAATGAGCCTACTTCTGGGTGGATGGGTCAAACAAACACAAGTCTTTCAACCAGGAGACAAGGTGTTTGTGTCCCGTGTGAAAGTAAAAGTAATGTTGACTTATTTTGTCACCTCAGTCATTAGTCACGTGACTCATCGGTATCGTCAGTCCTGATACGGAAGTTTATTCGGAAAGGACACTATGCATGTAACAAACGTATATTGACACGCCGTTCCCGGTTCGTCCAAAAGTAACGCAAGACGGGGTACCCCGTGCGTCGGTCTCCGATACCGAGGGGCACTGAACAAGCGGCGGTATTTGATGAGTTGGGAGTGAGAATGTGTTGACCACAGCTCTATCCCACTTGAGGACAATGGGAATTGTGCATGCAGATCTCCAAAATATAATATGGTAATATATTAGTTATGGACCAGCAGCAGCCACTTAAAGTGAAATTGATTGACTCTGGCCTGTCAAGTGTCTGCTGCTGAGCCTGGGGCATGTGTCCAGACGACGTGGTTCAGAGCTAGAGATGGTGCTGCACATTCCTTTCATGGATGCCATGGTTATGTAGTCTCTGGGTTGTGTATCTGTAGAGCTGGCTAATGGAAGCCCACTCTATTTTCACTTTCTGGCTTATACAGTTTCTAAAACAAATACCTGCTCATGTAAATTGTTCTTTGGTGATTTTTGATTGAATGATTCAAAATGTACATGTAGAGATTTGGCAATGCCGTAATAATAAAAACACATTAGGGTGTAGAAATACACACATCACATCAAGTACACAGATACATACACAACCAGCAATTAGCATCCTGCATCTTTAATTACACAGGAGTGACGCATTTCCAATGTTGTTCTAATATTTCAAAACATAACCTTTAATTTATTGCACCACAGCTGCTGTAATTAATTCAGAACGTACACAAGAAAAAAAAGAGAAAGAGAAGTACTGACGGCAGGAAATCACTTACACACATTTCCACTGCAGCTCTCTGCTGCTCTTAATCCTCACCTGAATTCAACATACAGCGACCAGACAACCAAGACAATAGAGTGAGTTTTCTCCTGCCTACCAATTACTGTTCATTTGTTTTGCCAGTCGCCACAAACACACACATACTGGCCACTGAATAGACAAAAGCTCTCCCTATGCAATGCCTACGAAGTATTGCATTACAATTTGTATGTAATCCAAGTAATCGTGAGCCAGGACAGGTGAAGTAGTATAAAGACGGAAAAGGGAGGAGGTCGGGGGGAATGAGGTGGGTCGAAAAAACGCTGGACCTACGCCCAGGAGACCGGTGTTCGCGCCCCTGTGAAACCAGAAGTCAACGTTGACTTATTTGTCACTTGGTTATTTTAACCCAAACCACGATCTTTCCTTAAACCTAACCAAGTAGCTTTTTTGGCTTAAAGCAGCAGTGGGTAGAAATGGAGCAAATATGATTAAAAAAAAGTTATTTCCATAAAATGGTCACTATATTCTGACAGTAGAGCATGAGACAGGTAATCTGGAAAAAAATCAGGTGCCTCTGTGTCCTCCGGTGCTCCTAATGGCATCTGTAGGATTTCACAGAGCGGAGGAAAACAACCAATCAGACACCAGCTGGAGCCTTGCCGTCTCTGAGCAGTTGTCAACCCGAGAGCCATGATGAGATCAGCTGAGGAAATACCAAGCACTGCCCACCAGCCGAAGCAAACTTTCTCATTTTACAACTAAACATTACACTACAAGATGTTTCTGAGAACATTTGAGGAGAGAAATAGGCATTACAGTAACAGAATATTGATTCATATTTGTTCAGCGCTGCCTAGTTTGACCGTTTGATCGGAGTTCGCGAGTGATTGACAGCTGCCTCCGTTGAATGAACAGCCAATAGGAACTCTCTCCGTCTGAAATTACCTGTGATTGGTCAAAGCCTGAAAACAGAGCTATGAGGAGGTGCTGAAGTCTAGTTTTCTCTCAGAATGCTGAAAGGTTATTATGGAATTTTTGCCTGATGATGCCAAAAACGTTCTGCCTATTGCAGGTTTAAGATAACCAAGTATTTCAAACATCCTTATTTTAACCCAAACCACAGTCTTTTCCTAAACCTAGACAAGTTGCCTAAACACTGCAGGAGCTAACTCAGGCGGACTGATCACTTGTGTTTCTGGACCTTCGTAGGAAAATGCACAAAAAAACAACAAAATAACTTTGTGTAAGACATCATACAAATCGTTGTACTACTGTAAAACGTTGCACACATGCATCTGTTAGAGCCTTTTAAGCAAAGTACAGAGAGGGTAGGAGGCAAATCATCTCATTTTGCTGAAAAACACTTTGATTTCTTGAGTGGTTTTACACAAACAAACACTCATCCACACAAAATTGTGATAACCTTGCGCATCTTTGCAACACAATTGTCGTCGACCTTCCTCTTGCAAAGCGTTCTCAGTCCTAATCTCTGTACTTATATAATTATATGTGCGCATTTGAGAGTGGCCACCTCTAGTCATATCTGTGCATATCTTCCCTTCTCCTTTATGGTTGTAATTATAGCTGTAATAGTGGTAAAACATCCTATCCTCAGATCTGTGTGTCTGTGTGTTTGGAATACGCCGTCCTCTCTTAAGTGCCGTGTTGTTCACCCTCGGCTGAACAGCGACTGTGTAATTACAGCTTCTGTTATCTGTCTTTGTGGGTTTGTATGAATTTGTTCTCGTGTGTGCGTACATGTGTTCGTGTGCATGTGCATCTCTAAGCCCCCTCGACAAATCAGTCTTAACTCTGTCAGCCGCTTGGACTCTGTGTGTTTATGCGGGGTGTTAACAGTGTCTGTTTGTGGTCAGGAGGAGTTTCTAAATGACTAGCTTCTGGCTTCACGGCGGTAATTAGCTGGGCCTGTCACGTTAGCAAAAGTGTCTTCTTCTCTGTCTCGTCTTATCTGCTGCTCAAGAGGGCAAAGAAGGCGCGCCGCGTTTTTGATAACCTTGACATTCGATTTGACACGTAATAATTCTAGCTGACCTTGATTTCCACATCTGGGAGTCAGCGGGTTTTACAAAATAAATACTGTGAACTAATATTACTTTTCTTGAAAGGAACACTCTGACATGTCGTTAAATAAGCTTGTTTGGGGTCTTAAATGAGTAGGTCTATTTTATCTCCATGTCTTTAATACGCTGTCAGCTTACTATGGCTAACTGTTGTTAGTAGAAAGTAGTTCCTATGTACACGTGTTCTGTAGATTATCAGGAGTTCATCAGGGACATGTTGCTGTGACGAACATTATGAAGTAAGCTAATCAATAAGGTTATGAATAATGTGAATGCTAGCTCAGTCAAAGTTAGCCGTGTTATGTTTGGAAATAACTGAAAGGGTTGGTTCGGATTTTTTGAAGTTGGGTTGTATGTATACTCTCGTGTTCTGCGAGGTAATAAGAGGGGGGAATGAAGCCGTTATATCGCGGTCTTCAAGCCCAGACCAGTCTCCAATCACAAAAACAACAGTCATTTTACCTCGCAGTACACGGGAGTTGCTGGTCTACCGCTGCATCGATCAGTTACAGTAGTTTGTTTATGTCCTTGTGTGACTTTCGGATCCGAACTAACGTGGCGTCCAAAGCAGTACATTGCTCAGCTTCCGTGCCGGTACTCCTGTCTGCTTCTCCAAACTGGGAGCGTGTCGACCGCCATCTAAGTTACTGTATGTAATGTTAATACACTGAATATAAGGATGTCCATATTAGGGGTGGGAAAAAAATCGATTCACTTATGTATCATGAAAAAAGTTTTTAGAAGGGCTTGGAAAAATAACTAATTTTTAATTTTGACGCTAAAACATACATACTTTGACCAAAACTTTAATGTTTGGATTTAAATACACCACTGGGAAGCTACAGAATGATATAATGTTAACGTGAGGCTATAAATGAACTACACCGGTCTCATGAGCGCGAGTAAACACAACGAGGCTGTAAAGGCGGAAGAGCCGGCGTGATGACGTTTTGTAGTCTCATTTAGCCACTTGTTAGCAACTGCTTTTTTTAAGACATATAAAACCTTCAAAATTCACAAGTGGGATATTTACTGACGTATTTTATATCGTAGAACAAAACGTTAAGCTCCTCAGCTTTTGTTAACCACAGACCTTATTTCAGGCTTCTAACTAAAAACCCACTGACTTCCAGACGAGGGAACAGGAAGTGCTAAAATGTCAAAACTCATTTCTGGGTTTTAGGACTCATTCTTGCAGCACTCTATTCATTTTGCTTTTACAAGTAAAAGTGGTTTACAAATTAATAACCATATATTACACATATGGCAAAATGTAATGCCTGCCACATGATGTCATGCTGCAGCTGCAAGAAAAAAGGGAGATTTTTTTTTTTTTATCATGGTGAGTAAAGTCAGCTGTGTGCCAGAGTCACTTCTCGCTGTGCAGAGAATGACATCATCTCCCCGAGGTGAAAGGCGGTGGGGCTTTTATCTTTGATCTGAAACACACGCTCGCAAACGCACAAACTGTCTCACACACACATACAAAATAAACACTAAATGTACCCTCACATTAATACAGACACACATTAACACACACACACAGCTACACAAAGCCATGAGTGTATGACAGATGAAGGAGGTTAATTGCCTCAGCCTTACATTATGAGTGGCAGCAGGAGGTGATGAATGCACTGTTCTACGGAGGGAGGGGAAATGGATATGTTGGCTATCTCTCTTTGTCTCTGGGGCCATTTCCCCATCTCTCATTTGCGGCGTATCTTCATTCCCCTGTCACAATTCTCTCTTCTGCAACATCGTGGCACGTCTCTTTATTCGCCTCTTGATCTTTTTTTTTTTTTTCTTTGTTCCCCAATTCTCCTGATGTATTTTTGAGTGTTTTTTGTGGATTCCTGTCCTTGTGTGAACCACTCTGTATATGAGACCTTTAGAGAGAGGATATTTTTTACAAAGTGAGTTTTTTCTTGTTGTTTCCTTTTTTTTTTTCTAATTTGCTGGACTAAATATATTTAATCATGATTAATTGCAAATTACTCACACATTTTTTATCTGTTCAAAATGTACCTTAAAGGGAGATTTGTCCAGTATTTAATAATCTTATCAACATGGGAGTGGGCAAATATGCTGCTTTATGTAAATGTATGTATATATTTATTGTTGGAAATCAATTACCAACACAAAACCATGACAAATATTGTCCAGAAACCCTCACAGGTACTGCATTTAGCATAAAATATGTTCAAATAATAACATGGCAAACTGAAGCCTACGGCACTCAGTTGTGTACATGTGTGTTTGTATCTGTTGTGCTTGCATGTGTTTATGTTAGATTAGACTGAACTGAAATTATCTCCACGGGGACGCGGGGCAGTTGCTGCATCAAGAAGAAGATACATCAAAGAGAAATGGATGCTACATACGAGCAGAGCAAAGAGGGCTTCTATATGTAGCCCAAAACTTCTCACAGCTGTCAGAAAGAGTTAGGGGCTGTCAATCGGTTAAAATATTTAATCGCAAATTATTTTGTATCTGTTCAAAATGTACCTTAAAGGGAGTATTTAATACTCTTATCAACATAAGAGTGGGCAAATATGCTGCTTTATGCAAATGTTTGCATATATTTATTACTGGAAATCAATTAACAACATAAAACAATGACAAATACTGTCCAGAAACCCTCACAGGTACTGCATTTAGCATAACAAATATGCTCAAATCATTACAGATTTTCCTCGCCAAAATTTAGCGCAAGTTTGGAGCATTATTTAGCCTTCTTCTTGACAAGCTAATATGTTATGGTTGGTACCAATGGATTCCTTAGGTTTATTATTTTCATATGATGCCAGTATCTTCATTCTAGCTTTAAGACTAGAGCCCGCTACAACCTCTTGAATACAGTAATGTTTCAGGTCTCAAAGGGCTACATAGTTCATGGTTGTACTATATGCAGCACTACGTACTATGTGTTTTTTATGTTTTTTTTTACTTTCATATGATGCCATGTGTCTTCATTCTCAGCTTTAAAACTGAGCAAGCTACGACCTCCGAAAGATCAATATCGAAAGTTGTGTTAAAGAAATTAGTGGCGTTAAAACTAATTTGCATTAAAGCGTTTAATGTTTAATTATCGTGTTAACTTTGACAGCCCTCATAATAAATGGTGACTACATTTATTATGAGGGCTGTCAAAGTTAACACAATAATAAAGCGTTAACGTAAAGGGTTTTGACAACTACCACAAAACAGCTGAGTAAAGCCTCGGTTATACTTTCCACAAGCACGGTCGCACGGACATGAGCTGACGCGAAATCACGACGAGGAAATGTTTGGATCTTTAATACTCCGTGCGGGTTTCTCCTCGCGGCAAGCCGACATTCTCAAAATTCCTCAAAGTTATCCATTTTCTCCGCCCAGTTAGAACATCTTGTGTACTGATAGGCGAAAACATGCCGCACTGAACCACCGCAAAGGCCCATGTCTGATGGTGTGACGTCACTTTGGCCGTGCGAACACTCGCTACCCTCGCGGATGCGGCAAGGATAAATCTAGCATAAGGCTGGAAAAGCATCTTTCAGCTTTCTCTGTGTGTGTGTCTGTGCACCATCGAGTAATCAAAAGCTTAAATTCTCACACCGAACAGTCAAACTATAACTACTGTAATTACTGTATGTCTGAATAAGCTAAACATGGCGCATAAGCACCTTCAGCAGCCGCTTGTATTCAAGTTAGGTACGCAGCATCTCTAAAGAACCCACACCGATGGTTTGACCTTGAAAACAGCAGGGTGCCTTTGTCACAAGAGAGAGAGAGACGGGCACTGTGTAAACTACCATGCCATTTGAATGGGTCTGCAGAAGGCTTTTAACAACTCAATGGCTGAATCAGTCATCATAATTGGTGTCATCTTCAGAAGCAGAGCAGAAGCAGAATGTAGAAAACAGGCTCTCAAGATCACTGGTGTCCTGCCGAGCCAGTGAACGGCTACATGAAGGTGCATTTTTTAGTCCATTTTTATTGTTACCATATGGAGATGTCTTCCAAAATCAGATTCAAAGGCAGGTAGCCTACATGCAGTTTGGTTGTATTATCCAATCTGAAGTTTTTATTGAATGAATGAATATGTTTCTAGCGGTTGCAGATTGCAACCAACTGAATCTTCTCCCTTCTTAGAATAAAGGGGAAGAGATGTCAGCTGAATATGTATATCATATGCAAAAGCATTGCAAATTGCATTTACTGACACTCACATAATATCAACTGTACTACAGTATACTTCAGAGTCCCGGCACTTATGATATTTTTGCAAGCATCTGAGAGTAAAAGCTTAATTTGGTAGCTATCAATTTTTTGCACATGTTTATTGTCCTCAAGCTAAAAGCCTGAGGCGTAAGCTTCACTCTTTGTTTTCATAATGAGGTGAACATCGATCACCGTTAATCACTTGGTCCACACAAGCCTACAGCTTTGTGTTAATGAGCCTCGGCCATAGCTTGGAATCATGTTTACTCAGTTTGGCTCCTTTAATTGACATTGTCATTAAAAACAGGAAACAGTGTAGCTAAGCAGTTTACTGTAGATCACATGAAGGTCAAACAAACCTCTATACCTCTGCTGCTGTACCGGCTGGGTGAGCCTGCTACTGTAGTGTTATGTGTTCATTTATTCAGTCATCACATCATATCTTATTTCATCTATAGCCCTGCAGGGACGATGATTTTTTGTAGGCCATCCAGGAAGTTAGCATCGCCCTGGTTCCCTCGACAAAAAGCCATTGGGATTGTTCCATCAGGTTTTGGATTATTGCAGAAAATAAGCTCTGTGGCAAACACACGTTTATGATAATTACACGTTTTGTTCAGCAAGATAATCTCCACAAATGAACACCACTTTTATGATTTTTGAAGTGTGAATGCAATCGCCAGAAGTAAAAAGACAGACCAGTACCCCATGAATTTAGATCACAAGATCAGAGCAGGTTCGGCCACTAATCGGAAGATCGGCAGTTCGATCCTCGGTTCCTCCAATCCACATGTTGAAGTGTCCTTGAGCAAGATACTTAACCCCAAATTGCTCTTGAATGCTGTGCCATTCGGTGTGTGAATCAGTATTTAGATTAGATCCTGATGGACAAGTTGGCATCTTGCATGGCAGCCTCTGCCATCAGTGTATGAATGTGTGTGAATGGGTGAATGCTGTGCAGTGTAAAGCACTTTGAGTGGTCAGAAGACTAGAAAGGCTAGGTGCAAGTCCATTTACCATGTATCAATATGTACTACCACTTAACATGTAATCTTCAGGACACTGGTACAGTATGCCCATACTAAAAGAGACATCACATGTTTAACAAGCCTTGGCCTCATGGTCTGAACTCTGCATTTTTTTTTAAACTTACAATTGATGTCCTTTATTCATTTCACAAATGATGCTGTTCTCATGCTGCATGTTATATTATGTGCTGTCATATATGGTTGTTGATGTTTTCTTGATAGTCTTTAATGCTCCTTGTGCAAAGCAAATTCCCCTAGGGGCGATAAAGGTTTCATTCGAAGCTAACGTTAGGCTATAAACAAACCACGGTCGCATGACTTCACGTCGCCGCCACTAAGCTAAAGGCGACTATAGTGTTCTGTGTGATGACGTTTAGTAGTCTCATTTAGCCACTTGTTAGCAACCGCCTTTTTTAAGATGCGTAAAAGCTTCAAAATTCACGAGTGAACTGACATATTTTATGTTGTAGAATATAAAATCTCATAAACTTGTGTTAAGCACAGACCTTATTTCAGGCATCTAACCAAAAACCCCATTGGCATTTATTAAAATTTAGCCTAACTCATGCCCATTAGCGTTATTTATTTCCCAACAAGCTAGCATGTTATGGTTGGTACCAATGGATTCCTTAGGTTTTCTAGTTTCATGTGATACCAGTATCTTCACTCTAGCTTTAAGACTAGAGCCCGCTACAGCCTCTTGAATCCAGTAATGTTGCAGGTCTCAGAAGGCTACATAGTTCATGGTTGTACTATATGCAGCACTACGTACTATGTGTTTGTCATTGCAGTTTCCCCTTTTTAATCTGCGTTTCCCTTACTCTTTGTAGATGTCGTTCCTCATCTCTTTGCTCTGCCTAAGCTGGATGAGCATTGTGACTGGATTGCATTGAGACTGCGGAGAGTTCCCATCACAGCGTGAGCCTGACAACTTCCATATCTGCTTCTGAAGAGCTGACGCCGACGTGAGCAATCCAGACCTGTCACTTAAGATGATGTGTGCTGCTGTGACTGGATGAAAAAGTTGCATTGTAATGACAAGTGGAACCGCAGCTTCTGATGACGTGCAGATTTTTTAAAAAGGGAATAAAGAAGTTGAAGAAAACGCAGCGCTCTGTGAGTCAGAGAGGGAAGACATCATGATGTTGGCATTTCTCTGTAAGTTTCTTTGAGGATAAAAATGTATACATCAGTAATTACAGCTTTCAGAATCTTAATGCATTAAAATAGGGCTAATCGATTAAAATATTTAATCGCTGCAAAAACAAATACTCTTAAATTCACTGTCTTCAAACAACCTCCGAGAATACCTGCTTACAAAATGCACATGAATACAAACACAACTCCGCTATATGCTGCATCTGATCTGCAGAGGTATAGAACTAATATCTGCTCTTCTAAAGCAGCTTTATTCCCTCCAAATAATCATCTTTAGTTCTGAACGGGGAAAGAAAAAAAAAGAGAGAGCAATTATGAAAACAAAAGGAGGGAGAGAGCCTGAAGAGCAGAGAGCAACAACCTTGTTTGTGCCATCAAGAAAAACTGTAGCGTGAGAGAGAAAGAGAGAGAGAGAGTCTGTGTATCTGTGTGTGTGGAGCTGAATCTGTAGCTAGCAAGGCAGGCAGCTTGGCTTCCCACTGTGATCCTGATTCAAAATGCTCAGCAGAAAGAGAGAGAGGCAGAGAGGATGGGCGTTATAGAGAAAGAGTGAAAAAGCGGAGACAGAGAAAGGCAAAGAGGACAGGAAGAGAAAGGGAGACCAATTACGAAAACCCAACCACAGAGGGATAAGAGAGCGAGCGAGAGAGGCTGAGAAACAGGGAGAGAGAGAGTTATTTCCTCTGGGTCTTTGAGAGAGAGAGAGAGAGAGAGAGAGAGAGAGAGAGACAGAGAGAGAGAGATGGTCCGTCTGCGTCCGGTCGGTCGTTCAGCTGATTAATTTGTGACAGGAGGGATTTCTGTGCTCCGTGCCTTGAATTGCTGCTCTAATTTATATGGTAATCTTCTTTAAGACTCCAGCAGCATACAAAAAAACCTTTTATTTCCATATCCGCTAAGCCGAAAACCCCTTTTCTATACTCGCTACGCACATATAAACATACATACATACATACATGTGCGCAGAGCATGCAAGGGTCACACTCCGCACCATTGCATGTGGGTAACGCGAGGACGCCTTTCACTTTCCCCCGTGCTCGTCTCGGTTCGTGTTAGTATTCATCACGACTGTCTCTTATTACCACGAATAACGCTTCAAATGTTTGTCCCTCACCAGAATCTCATGTCACCCTGATGTGAAGTACAGCTGTAAATAATTAGGAGAGTGGATAAGAGCTCAAGGGCAGCCACTGTGGGACGCGGGGACAGTTTGGTTTAGGAGAGTTTGCAAGGACGGGACGTAAGTATGGGTGCAACAGCCGAGTTGGAAACTTGGTAGGCTAAGCCTGCGTTCAAATCCTTTTTGGAACATAGGAAAGATTCCGATGTTTAAAACTTACAAGTGTTCACATCATCGGACAATACAGCACTATGTGTCCATTCAATTTGGCTTTAATTAACTTGATCAATGGCTGACGAGAAGTGTCCGTATTTGTTTTTTAATTGCAACTTGGATGTCAGAAACCAACCCTACTGCCAGATAAGAGCATCGATATGAGATGCTCTCTTCCTACAGTATCTGCTAGGGGTGTAAGAAAATATCGGTACACATGAGTATCGCGATGTTATGTTTTTGCGATACTGTATTGATTCTCCAAAACGCTGCATCGATTTTTAATTAACATCATAACCTGTTGCAGGCTCAGTTTTAAAGCTAGAGTGAAGATACTGGCAACATATGAAACTAGAAAAACAGCGAAGGAGGCAAAATAACGCTCCAAAGTTATGCTAAATTTTGGCGAGGAAAAACTGGCATGGTCATTTTCAAAGGGGTCCCTTGACCTCTGACCTCCAGATATGTGAGTGAAAATGGGTTCTATGGGTACCCACGAGTCTCCCCTTTACAGACATGCCCACTTTATGATAATCACATGCAGTTTGGGGCAAAAACCTAGTAGTTTTTTGAGAGGTGAAATCCTGTGATAACGTCCTTTTCACGTTCCTGTACCAAAACAGAAACAGTCATCTATTCAATCAGTTTGCTTGAAAAAGCAAAGAAATGGCAGAAATACGCTTCATTTGGGATGAGACAATGGACGGAGAAATGAGTGGATCAAGGACTGTATAGGGAGGCCTGGAGGACAGTGAACTTCATTACTGTAGAGTGAGATAATCTCTAATGATCTGTGCACTGAAACCCAATGAGTTGGATTATGAAATAACTTTCACTCAGTTGACCACGCAAATTATCCCTTTCCTCTTTGTTTGGGTTTCTCCGGCCCCAATTCCTGAAGCACAAATGTTTAAAATAGTTTGACAAAGCAATTCCTCAAGGTCCACCTAGTAGCTTTTTCTGGAGCTTTCAACGTTATCAAACGTTCTACAGATTGTCTGGTTGTCATGGAGATGCATTGTTAACATGCATTCCCAGTAGAGGCATTTTAGGACTTCCTGTCCGCAGATGAGAAGTAGCTCAGCTACTGAGCTTGCATATCAACAGATCAATGAACTCCATCTGTTCATAAAGGACTTTCCTGTTTCCACGGTAATCTAGAATTACCGCCTCGTGGTTGTCATCACTTAATTTTATCCTATTAGACGTTTCTGTGAAATTGTCATAATTAGCATACAAATTCTTGAGTTATGTAAATGTAAAATGTAAATGTAAATCAGCTTTTATTGTCACACTGTACATTGTACACAGCACAGCACGCAGTGAAATTTACTCTCTGCATTTAACCCATCCTAGTATTAGGCGCAGTGGGCAGCTACTATACAGCGCCCGGGGAGCAGTTTGGGGATCCGGTGCCTTGCTCAAAGGCAGCCCGGCAGTGCCCAGGAGGTGAACCGGCACCTCTCCAGCTACCAGTCCACGGACAGTATGCCAAGTCCCTACTGACTGAGCTACTGCCGCCCCGATATGGCCGATATGGTGAGGTCACAGTGACCTTGGCCTTTGACCACCAACATCTGATCAGTTCATCCTTGATTCCAAGTGGACGTTTGTGCCAAATTTGAAGTAATTTGCTCAAGGCGTTCCCTGTGATTTCACAAGAATGTGACGGATGTGAGGTCACAGTGACCTTGATCTTTGACCACCAATCTGATCAGTTCATCCGCGGGTCGGATTCAAATCCCGGGCCGCTGCGGTAAGGACTCAGCCTTGGTACATGGGACACCCGCTCTACCGGGTGAGCTCCCCGCAGTTTATCCTTGAGTCCAGGTGAACGTTTGTGCCAAATTTGAAGAAAGTCCCTCAAGGTGTTCCAAAAGAAGCGTTCACAAGTATGGTCCGGACGGACGGACGGACAACCCAAAATCATAATGCCTCCGGCCACGGGTGTTGCCAGCGCTGCGGCAATTTCAAGTTTGAATGATTAAAATGATTAAACAACTTACACTGTGTGTTTTAACTACCGACTGTCAGCACCAACTGGCCCAAAATGGAACAGACTGGGTCCAACGTGGTCTGTTCAGTCCTTATGCCAAATCATAGCCGGCTCTACAATCATACTGTCCCCACCTATACTGACCACTGTCTAGTACGTAAGCGCTCTGCTTCACTTTGTCCTTATATCACCCTAAAACAAACAGATTAAACTGTTCTGCAAAGCAGAAATAAGTAAAATCTTGCGTTCTGACATGTCTTGAAATACCATGCTCCTGACAGGCCTACAGCAGAGATGTTTTCATGAGCGTGGGTAGCCGGGAAGAGCAATCCATTTTTCTCATTTGGCTCCGGGATTGGAATAAACTCCCAGAGGATCCTGGATGTAGATCAGTTTTGAAAATGGAGTGGTATTCCACTTTTAGCTCTGTCGTCTCTCCATCCCCCCTCCAGAGGTAAAAGTCCTATTACCGTGGCCGTCCGTGTGAATGACAATTAGAAAGGGATTGCCAGGATATATAAAGTAAAAGCTGTAAAAAAAAAAAAAAAAAAAAAAACACTAGTGGAGGCACCACTGGTAAGCCTTTAATCCTGTTGGTGGTGAGTTTACAACCAAGACCTCAGTGGGTTTAGTACCTTAAAATTAATCAATCCTGGATACCCTTTTTACAATGTAGATGATATTTGTGTTTACTGACAGGCAACACAAACCTGCTGTGGATACAAGTACGGTGCAGCCCTTTCACACAGAATCTCAGTTTGACAAGTCAACAGTACTTGATGAGTGCTGGGAAGCAGGCAGGTGGTAAACAAGTCTCTCCACTGTGTGTGTGTGTGTGTGTGTGTGTGTGTGTGTGTACATCTCTGTATTTGTGCTCAAGTGTAACTGGGAGAGTGCAGTACAGTGTACAGTGTGTTTTGTGTGTTGTATCGCCAGATACTCAGTGAATGTTCCTGAGCATCTGAGTGTGTGTGGGGTTCTACACAAGAGGCAACATATGTGTGTATGTATGTACGTGCATATGGATGTAAGTGGTTCATACCTGTGCATTTGTACACATGAATGTACGTGCAGGGTTACGTGCAGTATTTTTTTGTGTTACTGTAATGAGGTTTGGGAAAAGGTGTCTTTGTTTCAGTTCATATGAAAATCTTCAGTATGTGAACACACAAGCAAACACATGCTAGAACTTGAATGGCACTCGGAGAGCGCAGACCTCCGCCAAGGTGCCCGAGTATGATTACCCCCCCTCTCCGTTCAGCTGGCGCCATCATCATGTGTATTTTTGTTTATGTTGAGATCCGCTGTACGTAGCAGAGCATTGTAAAACACTTCATTCAAACGGGACAGAAACAAAATAAAACTCACCTAAACCGTCGTCGTTACTGTTTCCAACAATCACCAAGTGAGCTTTGCTTGAACTCAACTGTAATCTAAAGTTGTCCCCCCCAACCCTGCCACCCCCGCTCTCTCTCTGTCTCTCTCTCTGAAGGAAAGAGGCGGGGTCATGCGTCATCAACGTGTCATCAGTTACACTGTGCATGTGTCATACCCAGAGGTCTTAATGTTCTGGCTGATCGGAATCCTTAAAAAAATTCCTGAATCCGGTTCATGGTCCAGATGGATTGTTCATTGTGCCCCCTCCAAAAAATGTCATTCAAATCCATCATGGACTTTTGGAGTAATCCTAATAACAGATAAACCAACAAACCAACAAACAAACCAACGCCGGAGAAAATATAACCTCCTTCCTAGGCCTTCCGCCTTGGCGGAGGTAATAATTCCTGCTTCCCTGAGGTAGTTTTCCCAGGAAAAGGCAGGAGAATGTGGAAAAAATTCCAGGGAAATACTGTGATCTCGATCCCCGCTGCAACATTCAGTAACATCAAAGAGTTTGTAAATAGTTTTTTACCTGTGAGCAGCTCTCGGATCTCCACGTCGGTGGTCTTCCGGAGCAGTCGCACCAGAGCTGGTATGCCTCCGCAGTTCTTCAGGGCGATCTTGTTGTCATCGTTGGCTTTGCCGTACACCAGGTTCCTCAGGGCTCCGCAGGCGCTGCGGTGCACGTCGGTCATCCGGTGGTCCAACAAGTCCACCAGCAGCTGGATGCCGCCCTGCCGCCGGATCTGAAGACGGAGGAGGGAGGACGGAATTAAGGGGGACAGCAGCTAGAAATTCACAATTAATGGAGGAGTTTCTGTATAGTTGTGTCAAATTTCCCCCACAATATAACAATAAAGGTTGGTGTATAAACAATAGAGCTTGTTCACGTCAACTAGAGGAAATATTTTCCCACTTTTGATGCTGTGGATGGAGAGAATGTTATAATGTAAATATTAATTTCTACTGTTTCAACACTTGTAGATAAACAGATGATGCAAGATATATTTAAATGCCAGCCACTTCACTTTCTGTCCCACCACCCCTCTAAGTTGTCTGCAGCCCTCCCTGCTTTCCTCCGTCTAGACAAAGAGAAAATGTAGGGCAGACTGCCTGCTTTCTATAAAAACAAGAGACGTTTTAGTGAAGTGAGACTGCACGGAGGCAAGGCGGTTGTGCATTGTCTTTTGTGCTCCAGATAAAGGTACGCCAGCATGAAGCCAGCTGATTCACTTTGGATGACAAGATCAAACTGGAAACTGATTATTTAGAAACTAAATGTTAGATCCTCAAGTAACAGACCCTGCAATGACTGGGTTATGTTAAAAAAAAAATCAATCTGCAATCTAACTATGAAGCAATAAATCTCTGTCTGTCTGTATGTAGGCCTATGTGTGTATGTGTGTGTGTCCTTCACATATCTCAAGAACCGTCCATCCGATCTACTTCACACCTGTCGGGTGTATTGTTGGGGACCAAAGGATGTGCAGTGTCAAAGTTGGAGCAATTTGGACGCTTGACACATTTAATATTAATGAACTGAATAAACAAGCGAACAGCGCTCTGTTCAGCAGCGGGAGGCGAGGCTTCAGACGGCGGCTCATTGACTGCAGTTCACCTTTGCTGCAGGTTTTGTTTTGTGTCCGTTATTAGGAGATCAGGGAGGTTCCCATAGGACTGAATGAACTTCTGGATGACTCGCATATGTACACAGAGCTATGTGGAAAGATTATATAACATATTAGATAACCTTTCTTCACTTCCTTGGAGTCAATGATCAATGAGCGCTTCTCGAGAACGCTGCAAGCAATCGGCTCGCTCCGAGGGGGGACGCGCTGCAAACGGGGACTGCACTAATTAAATCTAAACATTACAATCAGCAGAATAATGACTGCTTTATCTCACTTGACAAGGAAACAAATGAAGAGGAATTTGTCTTAGCAAAGGGCCGCAAATAATGACTATTTTAATATTGATTAATCTATTAATTAGTTATCATCGTTTTGGGTTAATCAGAAGTATTGTTTATCTGTAAAATGACGGAAAAAATGCTCATCACAAGATCCAATAGTCCAAGGGATTGTCTTCCAACTGTGTATTTTGTCTGGAAAACCCAAAGGGAGTGACTTAATAAGAGGAGAAAAAACAGAACAGAAATGTATAAAAACAATGAATCGATTTATTGTCAGTTAATTGTCTTATCTAGTATCGTCTAGTCTTGCTTTACTGACACAGAAGCAGGGATATAACAACTAACAGAATAAATCAAGCACACAATAAAATATTCTTTCCGGTGCATCCGGTGCTAGGAGACTGAACAGGCAGTGGGCCATACTGGATACATATCCCTCAACATCCTGTCTATTATTTCACCATTCAGGCATCTCTCTCTCAAGGGCAAACCACTATCTGGCCTGTGTGTTGTAGTTCTGGCAGCCTTGCTCTAATACACCGAACATACTTTATTCTTCAACACAATATCAACATCAGTCGTCTTTCTCTTCCATCCGTCTCTCTCTCTCTCTCACTCTATCATTTATGCCTGTTGGCTGATTGCTGTTTAAAGAACTTTGTTTGCTCTCAAATCCATCGTCTCCATGGGGATTAATAACGCGGAATTGAGCTGAATTGAGTTGACATTGAAGAGACGAACGGAACAGAGACGCTGAGTGACGACGGCTCGAAAGGACAGAAGGATAGACTGCAGGAAACAAGGCTGCACTCAGAGTTGGGTTAAGTGTGCCTAATGAGGAGTTAATGCCGTCTAATGTGGAGTTTGGCGGAGCTCAGACAGCTGAGTTTCCCCTCAATACAGACGTGTTAAATGCTCTCTCTCTCCTACTAAACACGTACAGGTAAACTGAGAGAGACTTCCTCAGTGACGGGGCTACAGACAATTCACTCCAACATTAGCTAATAGTCGCGTACGGTTGCGTACTGACCCGGTCTTGACCCAGTGCTCCCGCTACAATCCTCTTTTAAAACAGTTTTGCTCCATCTGTCGGCATACAGAACAGAATGAGGTCTAAATAAAATGTATTGAATAGAATATTTTCTATAGAATCTTAAGATAAGTGAATATTAACATTAACGTAAATAGGAAATTGTAGAAAATATAAAATGTGGAGTTTTGGCTCTGCTGCCTGGTAATTAGTCCAGTCCTCATAATATTATACAAATAGCTTTGGCTATACAATGTAAACATAAGCCTATAGGCTATGGCTGTTTAGCAGCTGTAAATTATAGATAACAATGTTATTATTAATTTAATCAGCGGTATATGGCCCACTCAAACTGGCTCCTCCAGATTCCCTTTGATACATGTTCAAATATAAAATACTATTAATACTATGGCTTGGCTGAATACTTGATGGTTATTATTTGTTGAGAGATGTGCATCCATATTGTACAGTATGCCCAGCTAATCAACATTTTAAATTCAATATTTAATCAATAGTCAATCCGTCTTGCATTAGTCCAGAGTTGTGACTGAACCTTGACTGAGAGACTAGATGATTACTGTCTTGGTTTAAAAAGATGTGTGCTAAGGTTGCTGCTGGAAAGCGTGAGTTTCATTTTGTGCATGTGCATACGAACGCGTGTTCACGTGTGGCGCGGTTATCTTCTTGTCTGAGTTGAGTCTATAAACACCGCTGCCAGTTGCCGTTTATCAAACGTATTAAATAATTGTATTTCACCCTCACTTTTGACAGACCGGAGAGAGAGATGCACAGCAACTTAACGTTACTGTTATTTGCTGACATTAAACTTGGAGAGGAGAGAATACAAGTTTGCCTGACTAAACAGTGCATACGGTCTGTCCGTAATCTGCCGCAAAAGTCATTTTTTTTCAACGTACTGCGGGCAAATTTACGTACCGAAAAAAAAAAAAAAAACGAAAGGAGGAGTTTCACAAACACATCGAAGATCACAGAGGTTTCCGTAGGAATGAATGAACTTCCTGGTGACTCATAAGTACACAGAGAAACGAGGCATAAAGCCTTCTTGATCTCTGCCAAATGCTGGTTAATCAAGGTTTTTTAAATGTATATATTTTTGGCATTTATGCGTACATTGCTGGATTTATGTGGCAGATAAATAATGAGAAAGACCTGCTGCGTGGTTCTTCAGTCCTCGCAATCGTGTGTGTGCACCCACAAATTCTTTGTCATTATGTGATTGCGACCCGGACTGGCTCGCGGACACGACGGCATAAAAAGCACTGTGAAAATGTTGTTGTATTATTTCTCCATTGGTCTGTTGCAGGACCATCAAAAAAACATTTCAAGGCCAGCACACAAACCCACCCACTCGCTCGTTGTTAAGCACCCTTGTCCCCCCCTGGAATCCCGCCTGTGGTACTCGAAGCACCGAAAAATCCCACTTGAAAACCTCAACAGCAGTGTACCTTTCCAAGAACAATGTTCAGTTGAACTTTCAAAACTTCAGCAGAGAAATCAAAAAAGGCAGTATCTGCATTCCTATCTAGCGTACTAGAGGAAATAGTCGGAGAGTATGTTTTTGTGTGTGTTCTGATTAAACTCTTGACTGGAAGCCACCAACTCTGAATAAAGTATGCCTGCATGTGTGTCTGTTTGTATATATAAGCGACAGGGTGAGTTAAGGCCAAGCAGAGTTTTGGAATTCAACCGTCTGTCTGTAAGCCCTCTCTCTCTCGCTCTCTTGGTGTCCTCAGAGATCAATACCTCAGATTTGATCTTGTTGTCTCCAAAGCAGAGGTGCTGGAGGTAGGCAGCAGCGTTGGACTGGACTGATGGGAACTGATGCTGCAACATCTGGATCACCTCCGGCAGCTCTGGATCCCTCCAGCCAAACTCCCTACGGAGACACACACAGAGAGAAAAATACAGCCTGTTGTGAGATGTGTGCAGAGACAGATTTGTGCGTATGCCAGCGTGAGTGTGTGTGTGTGTGTGTAGCTGAAACCCGTTACCAGACAGCTCGTCTCTCCACTGTAACGCTGATTTAAAATGCTCACCAGAGAGAAAGAAAGAGAGACAGAAATCGAGGTTGGAGATGAATCAAAAGAAAGAGAAAACAAAGAAAGGCACATTATATTTAATTCAAATAAAATGTGTTTAATTACACAGATTTGTATATTTATTCGGGATGTCAATCGATTAAAATATTTAATCGTGATTAATTGCAAATTAATCCTGCATTTTTTATCTGTTCAAAATGTACCTTAAAGGGAGATTTGTCAAGTATTTAATACTCTTATCAACAGTTGTGGGCAAATATGCTTGCTTTATGCAAATCTATATATATATTTATGACTGGAAATCAATTAACAACACAAAACAATGACGAATATTGTCCAGAAACCCTCACAATTCAACTTTGTATTTACTGTCTGCCAGTGTTGCTGCTGCAACACTTGAACTTCCCCTCTGGGGATCAATAAAGACTTAATTAACAATCATGAGCTTTGAGGCAGAAATATGTCCAAGTCTTCTTCATCAAATTCTATTGAGAGTTGGCACATATGACACATAGGAGACCATTTGTATGCATTGTCAGGAAGCTGATTAACAGAAGCAGCATCTTGGACGCACTGTAAGAGCTTCCTCCTGCTGGGATGAATCCTTTCCTCTCACTGCCCCAGCTGCTTTGGTTTGGTAACCAGGGTCTACCAGTACTTTTGCCTAAAGGCAGGCTTTAGGCATAGACATAGACACACACACACACACACACACACACACACACTAAGCTCACTAACCCTATACGTGTGTGTAAGGGTGTGTGTGGGAAAGAAGAAACACAGATGATTAACGTGAGAAAGATGCGATGTGAGAGAATGAAGTCACGGTGAGCGAGGGATCAGAGAGAGAGAGATGGAGAAGAGGGGGGGGGGCTTATCGATGTAGATTATCTGTCGCCAACAGCAACGGAATATCACGTTTCCTTGACAGCGGTGGTTTCTAGGGAACAACTGGAACTGGGGCCGGATCTTTTTTTTTTCTCCCCCTTTTTTGTTCGGGGCAAAGTTTTATTCCCTCATGTGATTTAACATTGTCGACTATAAACCCGGAGAGAAAGAAGGAGATGGTACTTTCTGGATATTAATGTTGCTATTAATTAGCTTCACTGTGCTCTACTAGGTTTCATACATTCTCCACATTAAGTTCCTACTTTTAAATCCACTCTTTTGCACATTTTGATTAGATTTTTTTTTTTAGGGCTGTCAAAGTTAACGCGATAATAACGCGTTGATGCAAATTTGTTTTAACGCCACTAATTTTATTTAACGTATTAACACAACTTGTGATTTTTAGGTTGTAGCGGGATCAGTTTTAAAGCTAGAGTGAAGATACTGGTATCATATAAAACTAAAAAACCTAAAGAATCCATTGATACCAACCATGTTATACTAGCTTGTCATGAAGGAGGCTAACTAACGCTCCAAACTCACGCTAAATTTTGGTGAGGAAAAACTGTCATGTTCATTTTCAAAGGGGTCCCTTGACCGCTGACCTCCAGATATCTGAGTGAAAATGTGTTCTATGGGTACCCACGAGTCTCCCCTTTACAGACATGTCCACTTTATGATAATCACATGCAGTTTGGGGGCAAGTCTTAGTCAAGTCAGCACACTGACACACTGACAGCTGTTGTTGCCTGTTGGGCTTGACTTTGACATGTTATGATTTGAGCATATTGTTTTATGCTAAATGCAGTGCCTGTGAGGGTTTCTGGACAATATCTGTCATTGTTTTGTGTTGTTAATTGATTTCCAATAATAAATATATACATACATTTAAATAAAGCAAGCATATTTGCCCACTCCCATGTTGATAAGAGTATTAAATACTTGTCAAATCTCCCTTTAAGGTACATTTTGAACGGATAAAAAATGTGTGATTAAATAAATAAATAAATATTTGAATCGATTGACAGCCCCTAATTTTTTCTGACAGCTGTGAGAAGTTTTGTGCTGCATATAGAAGCCCTGTTTGCTCTGCTCGTATGTAGCGTCCATTTCTCTTTGATGTATCTTATTCTTGATGCAGCAACAGCCCCGCGTCCCCATGGAGATGATCTCAGTTCAGTCTAATCTAACATAAACACATGCACGCACAACAGATACAAACACACATGAACACAACTGAGTGCCCTAGGACAACTCAATATGCAGCTTAGAGCACACACGCGCACACACACACACGCGCACACACACACACACACACACACACACTCATATAGTAGTCAAACACACACACACATTCATTGACTTGCATACACACCCAGCCATCAAAGGCAGTGCAGAAGAGCCAGGATTAGAAAGCTTTTGTCTCTGAGTTTCATAATGGGCCAATGGGATAAACCCAGTGTTTGAAAAATGGGGAAACTGAAGAGAGAATTATTTCAAAGGTTATTTTCTCTCTCTCTTTGAAATCCTCCCTCTCTTTAACAATTTTCTTCTACAATTTTTTTTTACTCTCTTATCTCAGTGTCTCTCTCTGTCTCTTGCTCCACACATGCACTGTCACAACATTAACATACATAATGCTGTTGTGCACGTACAGTAGCATTGTGCCACGATAAATATGATCAGAGATGACATAACCTTGCTTAGGTCACCCTGTGGGTTAATTGGCCGATAAGACATCTAACGTTACGGCTGAGCGAGCTGTCAGATGTGTGTGTATGTGTTTTTTTTAATATATATTATAATTAGAAAGTGGGACACCAGCGATAACAACGCCTGTAGACATGATGCTTCTTTAATAACTAGTAAACCAGATGACTTCACTTATCAGATAGATTCTACTGCTTATGTAATGAACTGAAAGGGTTAAACTGATCAACCGGGTCAAAAAACAAGTGTTAAGTATTAAGTTATAAAAAGACTAGAGGAGAAGTGCAACAGGAGATGTCACCACTTAAGTGTTTATACTGTACTTGAATACATTTGCTTCTTCATACTTGCTTGGGAGGTTGCGCTCCTGTTGCGCCTGACGTTACTAAGCAACCAAAACCTGCACGCTGCAATGACGATAATGAAGTTGCGGTAAATTAGCAATAAAAGCCTCACTGACTAAACTAAACAAAGTCAAAACAAAGATAAATGGATTTCCAGCACCGTAAAACCCCCACAATAACTCTACTGCTCGATTTCTTTGTGACAGTTTGGCTGACCTTTCAACCGGATGTTGTGACGTTCTCGGACAGACAGGGTGAAGTCAGTAAAATAGTCTGTGGGGCAGTTGTAAAGCTCTAAAATGATTAACTTCTCCTCCATATATTTACTGCAGACTGATATTTAAAGAAGAAAAAAAAAGATATCTGCCAGCTATGATTAGTTGTTCCTCGTCACATGACATGCGGTACACGCTGCAGCGTTCCAAAAGTTAAATTCAGCCGCCCTGAAATGAACACAGCTGTTGCGCCCTAAAAAATAGGCACTTGGGAACGCTTGCACGTCGCAACGGCGTTGCTCCCGCATTTGAGCGCACCTGCCGTGCGCCTACATTGACAACAATGGATTTGAGGGCGCAAAAAACGCGGCATATGTTAGGTACTAAATGCAAGATTGAGAGCATTTCTATTGTCTCTGCACGGCTCTCAACATGGCGACGGCTGATCCGGCGGCTCGTAGCCAACGGTGCTAACAGTGCTGACAGAGCTAACAGTCTTAGCAGTGTTGAGGGGGAACCGAAAGGTGGGTGCTACGCTTACGCAACGGCGCCGTCAGTTGGGACGGTGTTATCAGCTGTAATCGCCGTATGAGAGCAGTGCAGAGCGGCGATCGTGAGCTAGCCAGCGGGTCACGCGCGGCCGGGCTGGCTATGTCAACAAAGCACGGAGAAGCTCCGATAAGAACACACACAGAGGGAGAGTGACTTCATTCTCTGCTCAGGTAGACATTACTCCTTATATCTTTACATAGACGATACTTGTTTGATGCTATATTAATGCTCTGGATCTCATATAGAGCACCTTTGAGTAAATGATCTGAATGCTTCTTCCACACCTTGATTTTATACAGAAAATAATACACAATAGTGAAATAAAAAGACAAAAAGCTTGAAGCAAGGAGTGATAAAATATTTAGTAAAACCATCAGACTAAATCTGATACACTAGTGTTTTTCCCTCTGAACAAAGCTTGCCTTCTATCAGTGTTTGTTCTGCTGAATCTCGGCAAACATATTGACTTTAAAAACAAATAATGTTTGCCAAGTAAATCTATGGTTGTAAAGTCAGCAGTCAGCCGAGGCCTTTATAGAGGCGAGGGCAATGACAAAGGAATAGTCTCTTGGAAAAAACAACAATATAACACAGTGTTCACTTTTCTAAATGTGTGATACTTGCCTTGACATTGTAAAGTAAAGAAATAAAATCTTTTGATGAATGAAATACAGTACAGTGGAAGTTCAGTCTGAGCTTCATAAGTAAGGGTGAACAATGGAGCTGGAGTTCAACTAGCTGAGTTACGCACCACGTCATGGTGCAGTAAAAACACTGAATAATCACGGATATCCGCTCAACTCATACACTATGTAATCGTTATACTGTAGCTCTAGCCACAAGAATACACATTCAACAGCTGACAGGAAGCTTTCATGCGAGTCCATCAACACTGATGTTCTCCTAAACTGTTTCTCCATCCTCTTTCTTGAAAGGCACATTTACTGAAATGGTGAAATGAGGTTGCAAAAGTGCTTCTCAGCTCCATTACTCATCAAAACATCACACAGTGACGTTAACGGCACATCGCTGGCCAAAGAATAAACACCACTTGAAGGCCAAAGTGGCACTTTTGGCAGCTCTCTACAATAATTGTTATAAAAAACGCTTTCGCTCTTTTTCGCTCTTTTCGTCCCTTCTTCTATCTCTCTGTCTTTTCCTAGAAAATTTCTGTCTCACATTAGCCTTTTGCTCCAAGTGTGAGGTCAAAGTGGGGGCACACACATGTAACTACAGACACACATAGACACAGATACACACAAGTGACACTTTCTGCATAATAGAGTGGACAGTTAAAGGGATAGTTCTGATTTTTGAAGTGGGGTTGTATGAGGTATTTATCCATAATCAGTGTGTTACCAAGAATAGATGACGGTCGGCACGCTCCCAGTTTGGAAAAACAGACAGGAGTACCGGCACGGGAGCAAAGCAATGTACTACTGTGGATGGGGGCCGGCAGTAAAACATATTTTAGTGCAGTATCAGTTTAAGTGAGCGCTATTTTCCCTGCTTTACCTTGCCGTCAGACAGTCCTTTCCGACGGGGAACTGAAGCTGTTATATCCATCCATACTCTCTGCAAAGCCACCAGACTCCTTGGACAAAAACAGTAATTTTACCTCGCCGAACATGGGAGTTGCTGGACTACCGGCTTTGAAGAAAGCAGAGAGAATTTTGGACAAAGTATGTATCTTTTAGCGTCAAAATGCTATTTTCCCAAGTTCTTCAGAAACCTTTTTCCCACGTGACCTGACGTAGGTTTCTGCATGATGACACACTGCTACATCTACAGTATACATATATACATCCTTATAGTTAGTGTATTAACGTTACATACAGTAACTTAGATAGCGGTCGGCATGTTCCCAGTTTGGAGAAGCAGACAGGAACACCGGCACGGAAGCAAAGCAATGTACTGCTGTAGACGGCATGTTAGTTTGGATCCGAAAGTCACACAATAACACAAGCTAACTAACAGATCGATGCAGCGGTAGACCAGCAACATGTTCTGCGATGTAAAATGACTGTTTTTGTGTATAGAGTCTGGTCTGGCAGCTTTGAAGACATTGATATAACGGCTAAAATGTTTTAAATATAGCGTACACTTAAAAAGATATGGATTTTTTTAGGTGGCTAAAATAAGTTTTGCTGCTGCCCCCGTCTACAGCAGAACATTACTTTGCTACCATGCTGGTACTGCTGTCTGCTTCTCCAAACTGGGGGCATGCCGACCGCCATCTACTGTAGGTAATACACTGACTATGAATAAGTACCTCATATAACCCCACTTCAAAACACTGAAACTATCCCTTTAACACTTGAATCAATGAAGGAAGAGTCAAATTGTTGCCAGCCTGCAGGCGCAGAATATTTAACACACCCACAAACACTCACAAAAAAACATACAAGTATGCTTCAGAACACCAGAAAAGGATAAAAAACACCACTATGCGCAAACATTTTCAGATGACAGGAGCCGTGAATAGGTCGGAAATAAACACAAGCATGCAAAAAAGAAAACACACACACACACACACACACACACACACACGCACACACACACACACACACACACACACATTGGCAGAACCAGAATAGCCTAGAATAGTTGGGGCCCTGGAGAGAAAGTGGCACATCACAGCAGATCAAACTCAACCCGGGGCCTCGGGCTGTGATGCTTCACGGGCACGCACCCATAGAAAAAAAAAAATGTATACATTAAACATTTTATGCACAACTCCAACATTGCCGAGATAGACTGAACATATAGTTGACATGTTGCGTTGCTGTCGTGGGATAAAACAGAGCTACGTTCTGAAGCTGATTAACACAGAATTTACCTTGAGTCGCAGCGAAACTGAATTAAATGAAGAGACTGTCTGTCTTCTCTCCTGTGTGCGTTCTGCCCCAGAAAGCTGTACTATAATGGTTCATTCATTCACTAACTCTAGCCTGGAGCTGTACTACTTTTCACTTAGCATCTCTCTCTCTCTCTCTCTCTCTCTCTCTCTCTCTCTCTCTCTCTCTTTCGCTGTGTGTTTCTCTTGTTCCAGAGAGGAGGGAACACAGGAGGATACGACGCTCCCAGTCCCAAACGCTGTGTGACAACATCACAGCAGGATGAGCAAATACTACTGAGCCATCTGTGAACTTCGGGCTTAAGTGTTCACTCGGGCAATGTTTTCACTGTTTTAGTATCGGAGTTAAGAAAACAATATGCAACGTATTTGGATGCTTCTGTGTGTGTGTATTAGTGATTTTCATGCCCTTTGAGTGAATTAACACCAGGAGAGCCAAGATCTTTACTATTTTCTCCAAATCCCTCGCCAAGGAGCGTCTGTATCCTTTCGTTCGCGCTGATGAGCCATTAACGCCTCATCAGTCTCAATCTCTTTAGTGCATTGTGACGACTCAGGCTGTGCTGCTGTGTTTCCATAGCGCAGTGGTTCTCAAAGGCCTCGTTCAGACCTGGTATTAACATGCGTCATCAGTGATCGGATCACTAGTGGACAGCTCTAAGTCCAAGTGTGAACGCACTCAAGACGCATTGAGGACGCATTGAGATCGGATCTTTCAGACCACATTCAGAGATGGTCTGGGCCACATATGGCCACATTCTTTTAGTAGCGTGTACGTGAATGTGTCCTGGGCCACTTTGAAGGACTGCCTACTCAACTGACGTCCCGCTGGGATCTGCGGGGTCTCTGTCGGTACAACTGCATGCTGTTGTGCAGCATAAAAGGGCTACAACTGCATATCATTGTGCAACCCTGTGTTGTACAACGACAATAAATTAACCATGAACCCTTGAACCTTGATTTAAAAAAGCAACAGCCAGCCTGTATAACTCTTACTTTAGTGTGGCTAGTTTTTCTGCTACATAGTACAGTAAGTCTTTTGTAATCTTTGCAGGCCTACTGTGATGTTGGGCTAGTCTAAATAATGAATATTAAAGCTAGGGTGTTATATTTGGTCAAATTCTCATTACATCCCGACCAGATTACGTTAGCCGGTATCATGTGTTGTCCGGCAGATTAAATGATCAACAGCCAAAATATCCGTTGGGAAATATGCCAAATAAATTGATTAATTAATTAATTAATACCATATTAAATAGACTAATATTGTAATATATGTTGCCAAGAAGACAACTTAAATATTATTACATTATACGAAAGATTAAATGCCTCTGCTCCGTTGTGCTTCTAATCTAATATCTCTTCTCAGCTGACTATGAAAATGAGAAATCAAACGAAGTGGCTCGGACCAAGCCGCTATAATAATGATATAAATAATGATTTCATCTGTGTTTCTTCAATACATTTTGACTTTCGGACTTCACACTGAGACGAGGAGCGTGGCGCCACGGTCGCTGTGAATGAAAATGTAATGATAGGATGGGCGTCCTGTCTAAATACATCCCTGTCTAGCTACCTGCCTGCCCGCCTTTCTGTCTACCTTCCTGTCTACCTGCACGCACTCTGCCCGCGCACTCATTGTTCGTCACCGGAGTCTTCCACAAGCTGCTAGTTCGACAGCTGTGAGTACTAACAATAGCTGTGTTCGTTGCTTACGTTCATAATGATCATTTCGGGGGAGTGGCTTTGGAGGGAGGCGTGAAACCACAGATTGTCAGTGTTGCCGACTTGGCGACTTTCTCACTAGATTTAGGGACTTTTGGAGCTAATGCTTCTACTTCCATTGGAAAAGAGTTGGCAACACTGGGCTGGGTTTTCGGTTGGATAATCTTTAAAATCTAGCGTACTCTTGCTAGTTTCTCCGATGTTACGTACCCTAGCTTTAACATATTTTGAAGCTTCAAAGGTCAGTCTTTGTAAAAACATCATATCTGCTAAAAATATGATAAGATCCCTTTTTTTAAATATTGTTTACCTTGTTTTATGAAACAAAGCTGAATAAGGCAGATCACATGACCTCACAAAATTCTTGAAACAAGTTTTAATTAACTATCTCACCCCAGTTGCAGATATTTTCAATTCAAGGCACTTGTAGCAAATTGCAGATTGACTTTTCCCCCCCATCTTTTCTTATAAATAAGCCAGCTTGTTGTTTAACTGCAACCTTGTCCCTTTACCCTTTTGTCCTGCAGATGGCTCCAATCTTAAATCAGAATTAAAAAGGGAAAATACTGTCAAGGAGAAAAGGAGCATTTGAAAAGGAGAGAAAAGAAATGAATAATTTCACGTGTGAGAAAGATATTTACTGACATATTTCCTCTCACAAAAACGTGCATATATGCATGTGTGTGTGTGTGTGTGTGCATGTGTCTCTGAAATCCCCCAAGAGAGTCTAATGTTTTCATTTGGCGACTCAGTGGATTGGGACAAAGTACTGACAAACTGTCACTCTACTCTTTGTTCCCAACCAGCCAGGTGGGCTATCTCGCATCACCACTTGTCTAGGTGTGCAAGTGTGTGTGTGTGTGTGTTTCTGAGTGCCATCCTGTCACCCACAGCCAAAACATTTACACCACAATACGAGATGCAGGCAAACCAACAATTAAACCCGGTAAATAAACTATCTATGAATTATGTATTCAGAAAGCGGGGCGAAGCTGCAGGCAGATGATGATCACTGCTATATCGGGCTGAAAGGATTTCCTGTGAGTCAGGGGTTTTTGGGGAATAGAGCGATTTGAAACCAGAGAGCGAACTATGCGATTTGTGTCGGGTATATCTGTGTGTGTGTGTGTGTGTGTGTGTTGCCACCACTGAGGACTGTCAGTGGGGGGAAATGGAGATGCGTCTGATGACTCATTCCCCGATAGACAGACGGAAATACAGACAGACACAGGTAGGGTAAGCCTGCAGAGTAAACTGACAGGAGAAAGAAGAAAGGGAGGCAGGAATAAAGGAAGTCAAAAATAAATTGACAAGGGTGCTGACTCACCGCATTCACTTTTCAGCGGGACATCTAACAACTGCAGGTGGCTGATTAACAGCAAAGCATTACAGTGTATTTATAGCAAACTGGAATACAATAGAAAAGAAGAGACACCTAGTGTTGTATTGGTTAGTGTCAAAACAACAAACTGATCTGAGACCAGCAGCAACAGACCACCGGGGATCTGTCTACAACACCTTCAGCTGATGGACACAGTAATTAGCACAGTAACTGGTTAAACTCATCAGTCCATGTAATTGATCTTGCAATGATGTCGTAGCATGAGCTCTCTCTGGTTTTATTTATCAGCTCTCCTGTCTGTCTCTCTCTCCAGATCCACAAGTGTCATCTGTAGAGCTGCAACGAATAATCGATTAGTTGTCAACTATTAAATTAATCGCCAACTATTTTGATAATGAATTTATTGGTTTGAGTATTTCTTTAAGTCCAAATCTTTTGATTCCAGTTTCTTAAATGTGAATATTTTCTGATTTCTTTACTCCTCTATGACTGAATATCTTTGAGTTTGAGGATTTGAAGACGTCATCTTGGGTTTTGGGAAACAATGATCAACATTTTTCAATATTTTCTGACATTTTCTGGACCAAACAACTAATCGATTAAAGCTGGAGTAGACAGATTGGAGCAAATGTGAGTAAAAAACATTGCTTTTATAAATTTTATAACATATATAATAATTTATAAATAAATGATCAGAATAGGTATTTACTTTGTCGAAGTAGTTTTTTTTCCCCAAAATAATGTGTTTTTTTCCATAATATGATAACTTCTTGCTAAAAATGATGACTTTATTCTTAAATTTTGTTTTGTTTTTTGTTTTGTTTTTGCTCCTATTTGTTCCTTTTTACACGAGGCTTCTGCTTTATACAGTGCTGGCTTATAGTTGTATACAAAACGGTTTAATTAGGCTATATATACTATCACTATATCACAGCAGAGCATACAGAACTAATACAGAGAATACTGTAGCCTACCTTGTGAAGAAAGTGATGCCATCATGATTACATGCTGTTCAGTAAAGAACAGATGACTGGAGCTGCGACTAACTATTATTTTCATTGTCGATTAATCTGCTGATTATTTTCTTGATTGAAGCGGCTGTAGGCGGAATATCTTTGGCATCATTAAGAAAAAACTCCTTTCAGCATATTGTAATTCAAGTGTTCTGAGAGAAAACTACATTTCTGCTCCTCCTAATGGTTCTGTTTTTCAGCCTTTAAAAAAATCTTCAGAGAGAGAGAGTGTTCCTATTGGCTGTTCGGCTCTGATTGGTTGTTTTCCTCCGGTCTGTGAAATCTTGCAGATGCCATTAGGAGCACCGGAGGACACCAGAGGAACATGATATGTTTCAGATTACCTGTCTCATGCACCACCGTCCGGATATATTGAACGTTTTATAAAAATAACTTTTTTTTTAATCATATTTGCTCCATTTCTACCCACTGCTGCTTTAACTTCGACCCTGTAAATAGTTAATTCTCTCTTTTTCACAGGAACCTTGATTGCACTGTACAAGCACCAGTGAAATACTGCTTTGCATTCATAGATTGGCAGCGAGGGTCAGATAGGTCACTGCTGCCATATGTTGTCAAATGGAAATGTTAGAGAAATGTATTACTCTATTAGATGAACAAGCACTTCACATAAATACGTATAAAACTAAACTACTTTTGAGCCCACCTTGGTACTCGATGTGGGAACGAGGTTAGAGTGAGAAAAGGAATGAATAGAAGGAGAAAGAAAGACTGAGGCAAAGAGAAAATTAGAGAAAGAAAAAGAAAAGTCTGTGCTTGTGTGTGTGTGTGTGTGTGTGTGTGTGTGTGTGTGTGTGTGTGATGGCATGGCTGACTGACTGGCCCACTGAGGCTGGTAGAGATGAACGAAAGGTCAGGAGATGTCAGGCAGAGCTGAGAAACACACACACCACACGGAGTCCATCTCAAACCCCGTGACTGAATATGGATCAGAGATTCTCACTGTGCTTATGAGCATGAAATAAAATGAGGCACTTTTATGATCGGGTCGGATCCTGTCTAGCACAAATGTTTCTTCGCGTTAGCGGGAAGGTTTCCATAAATCATTGGCAGCCTGAAGGAGGAAATGCGGAGTACATAAGAGGCCGTCTCCACAGTAACGTGCCTTGATTTACCAGATTGTGCCGGTGTGTGTGTGGCTTGATAAATCAGCTAAATGATGTATGTTTGAGGCGTTTACAGGATAATTATGCCAGCTGCGTAAGGTGGAAATGACCACACTTCAAGCCCTGTGTACATTTTGAAAACATTCATTTCTGACCTGTTTTCGAGACGAAAACAATTAAAACGAAATAAAAAGCAACCTTTGATAATAAAATCTATGACGAAACATTATTCGTAAATGAAGGACAACAAAACATTCATGTCAAAGACGAACGGAGGAAAGAACTATAATGCAGCTTTATTATTCAACGACTTGCACGCACCCCAGGAGTTCACACATTATAGTTCCTTATTAGTAAAATCGCTGCCTAAATCTCTTGGTCAAAAAATGATTTTGCAGCTTGTACTCTTGCACCACAAAGCAGCATATACTTCAGGAATGTTACGCCTTATATGTCTCTGCCAGTATTTTAAGCTGATGTTATGTCTCTGCTATTATTGTTATCTAATTTGTTTCTCCCAGTATTGTTAGCTATTGTTAATGTTATGTTTCTGCCAGTATTGTTAGTTAACATTATGTGTCCTGTTCTTAGATGATGTAATGGGTTCTTGGATAGAAAATATCGATTAACGCTTTATGGACTAAATGCAACCACACTTCCGCTAAAATTAGACAAGACACAGCAACAAAACAACTGTGACAAACTACAAAAATATAAATATTCTCTTTTGGTGGAGATGAGAATATCAATACCATTAACTCAAAAATCAAAATCTGGTGCCAAAACTAACACTTGGCGAGGTGTATGAATACAACCGCCACAAAGCACGTTCAAAAACCACCAAGACAGACAAACAGACTGACAATGGAGACAAATGAATGTTTGAATAAATCAACAGATAGATAAATGGATGGAGAGATGGGAGGATAGCCAAAGGAGAGAATGAGGAATATTTACACTCAAAAAACAAAAAAACAGAGGCTCTGATAAGCCATATTGCTACAAATTGCAACTAAGCAATCAGTAATGGGTAATTAGTTACTTTACTTTGTCGTTTAATTTAAAACTGATTTGATTTTTTTGATTTTTTTTTTAAGATTGCAACTCCTTTCTTAGTGTTTTCAGGTCACAGAGGATGTTAATTAAATGCAAAGTGCTTTTGAAAGCCAGTACTCTGATCTAATCTCCAATTTAGAATCCATATAATGCTAACATAAAAGTGACCCCTGTTTAATAAACCACTAAATGGGTGACAATACAAATGGGAAATGTCATGTGGCCATTAACATTAACATCTGCATCTGATATTGGTGTATAGAGAAGATGGAAAGATTCAGTGAATGAGACAAAGGTAAGATAGATAGACAGAATGTATGTGTATAAATAAATAGTTGGATTACTTTGTCATTCTTTGCTCGGCTTGATTTTGATTCCACACAAGGAATTCGGGGTCGTACCTATCGAGGGGGGACAGGCAGAGAGAAACAAGAAAGAGGTATTTGTTGGCTGTCTGGCAACAAATTATTCAATAACCGTCATAATAGTGCTGATTAGTAAATAGAAAATCAATACGTAGCCGCTAAGACTCGTCTTTCTCTCTCAACATTTGGTTATCAGGCAATGGTGGAGAAGGTGAGCAGGGTGAATGACATGCACTGAGAGCGGGTGGTGGGGAGATGGTGGATATGTCGGGTAAAGAGAGGGTCTTAGGATGAAACAAACCGGGTACCGCCAATTGTTCTGTGCATATTCATACACCACACTGGATGTTTTGGTCATGGCTGGTGCTGCATTCAGATCTAAATTGCAGAGCCAATTATCAGAGTACATTCAGGCAGCGAGAAGAAAAATCTGATTTGAGTTTAGGTCATTTCAACTTTTACTAATACACCGAGTCATTGGCCTGTTAGTCAACCTAGCTGTAGAATATAGATGACAAATCCTTCTTGTGTAATTTATTTTAAATTCTTTGTGTGATTGAAAATGACTAGCTTTATCTCAGAAAAGCAGGAGTTGTACCAGTGAAGCTAAATGGTGAGTAAATGACAAGCTAAGCCGCTAAGCCTGTTACATGTAGGTTAAATTTAAACAACATACAAACTATCTAAATATATATATTTTTAGTGACTAGTTTTTCTCGCATTAACTGAGGTGGTGGCAGATGATGAATAAATGGTTGCTCACCTGAAATTGTTTTAATGAAAAACTGAAGTTCATCTTTCATACTCAGTAAATCGGTTTTAGAAATCAGATGATTTTTTTTATCATTAAAAGTTCAGTTTTCCTAATATGCTGCTAGTTTCCGATACGTCACACATTAATAGATTACACATAGATTATGCCTGAGGCATGTATGTATAATCTAATGTGAATGATTGTGGTGTTAGCACTTAAGAGCTACGTTGACCAATTGGCCAATATCCGAAAAACTGTCTGTGTTTGTTTAAAGTATAAGGCTGGTGATAGTCTATATTCTTCCTGTGGTCAGCAAATCCCAAGAAAAGACCAAAACCAACAATGAGTTGTTCTTAATGAAAAGCATTTCCTGTAGATTTCCTCTGTAATCAAAGCCTGATCTATAGGTCTGTATTGTATTCCTCTGTGCCATAGACCTCTATTGGCTCTGTAGTTTATCTCAATCCCACATACACCGTCCTGCTGCTGTAAATACCAACTAGAGCACCAAATATAGATTGATACGCAGCTGAAAATAGTCCCCATCAGTGACCAGCTGTTTCTCAAAATTTCTGAGCCTTAAAAAAAAGAATCAAACTACATATCCAAACTATCAATCTGTCAAAGCTGGCAATCGAATAAAATATTTAATCGCATGATTGTCCATACTTAGTCGCGATTAATTGCAAATTGCAATTTTTTTATCTGTTCAAAATGTACCTTAAAGGGAGATTTGTCAAGTATTTAATAATCTTATCAACATGGGAGTGGGCAAATATGACTGCTTTATGCAAATGTATGTATATATTTATTATTGAAAATCAATTAAAAACACAAAAAAATGACAAATATTGTCCAGAAACCCTCACAGGTACTGCATTTAGAGTAAAAAATATGCTCAAATCATAACATGGCAAACTCAAGTCCAACAGACAACAACAGCTGTCAGTGTGTCAGTGTGCTGACTTGACTATGACTTGTCCCAAACTGCATGTGATAATCATAAAGTGGGCATGTCTGTAAACGGGAGACTTGTCAGAGGTCAGAGGGACCCCTTTGAAAATGGCTATAACAGTTTTTCCTCGCCAAAATGTAGCGTAAATTTGGAGCATTATTTAGCCTCCTTCACGACAAGCTATGACATGGTTGGTACCAATGGATTCCTTATGTTTTCTAGTTTCATATGATGACAGTATCTTCACTCTAGCTTTAATACTGAGCCTGCTACACCCTAAAAATCCCAAGTTGTGTTAATGTGTTAAAAAAATGAGTTGCTTTAAAGCGTTATTATCGCGTTAACTTTGACAGCCCTTAACCGGACCAATTTTAAAAAATGTCCTCAGTAGGAACATATAGGCTTGTTGCTGAGGGCCACAGACACGGTAGGGAAGCTGGAAAGTATTGAGAGATGGACTAACACATTGTTGGTTTTGGTCTCTTTACAGGATTTGTTTACTCAAATATGAGATAATATATAATAACACGCTTTTTCAAACAGTTCCTCTTTGAGCTGCAAGAACAGCAGCACTACAGTGAGCTTGCAAACAGTAAAACTTGACAACTACAGGATCAAAATGTTCCTGTATAATTACAATCTTTGGGGACCCTCCCTTTAACGCAATGTGGACAACAAGCCAACTCAAATAGCACCGTCTCATTCACACAGCGCGAGCACTGACTGCATGTTGTGAAGGTAAAGCAGAATGCCATGCATCACGAGTCAGTCCTTTGCATGTAGCAGTGCAGATGTGCGGATGCTGGAAGGAAGCTACAACAACAAATGATGCCGGAGCTCAAGATTGAACAAAACAGACAATGCGAGTGCGATGTGCACGGAGAAATAAACACTTGGACAATGGGTGAAGGAAAGAGCAAATGGCAACAAAAGTCACCTCTCCTTAACGACACAGAGAGAGAGGCGTTCTTGTGCTTCCAAATGTTACCATATAACAAGCAGCTCAGCACAAAGTCACTTCCTCATTAGAAATATTACATTTAAGCAAAAAATAAAATGTCTCCTGCTTACACCTGAGCGGAAATGCCACAAAGAGAGACACTTCAACTTTAATTAGGCTGCTTCTATCTGTGACAGTGTGTCTGTGCAGTCATTAGTGAGAAAGAAGACGCTAAGAAGGAAAAAATCCAAGACACAATTGGAATAGTATTTCAAACTTGATTGTAATAGGACTAAAGAATGATAAAAGCAGCTATTACGCTGGCTCTGTATGGGTCTCTCTCTTACTCTTGTCTTGTCTGTCTCTCCCTCATTCTCACACATCCACTCGCACACAGAGCTCTCTTGGTCTAAAAAGCAGACTTCATGCACTTTCCACATTAACTGTGTCTACCTACTGCACAGAATGTGACTGATTGTCACTGACAGAGAGCCACTCCACTCCTAACAGCGAGAGCAAACTTTTAAATTGGACCAAGAGGTGCGCTGCGCAGGCATTCGTACGGCAGCGTGAACAAGCCCTCGACACCAGGCAAACTAGAGAGGACAGTGGAAGATGTGGCGTGATGTGTGCCTCATACTAAAGCCCAGATTCAACCAGCCTTTTTTAACTGCACCGCACCGTCAAATCCTGACGGCCAATTACCTGTTGAGGTGCTACAACAGTCACTGTTTGGTGTCACCGTGTTACACTTTGAAGACTTTGACACTCTTTTGAGGATTGCAATTAAACACTTATTTATACTTTCTTGCATAATTGTGTTTAATTTGGTGAATCTGGCCCTCAGTAAGTTCAGTGAAAGGGGAAAGGGAGCGGAACAAAGGGCTTCATCAACAAGCCAGAGCTGATTGGACATAAATAGGGTTTTGTTTTTTTCCTCACCTTGGGTCCTTCTGGATACTGTCCACCGACGGAGACCGGCCCAGGGAGGCCTCGGGGGGGAGGGCGGGGCCCGACTTGCTGTAAGGCGACTCGGTGGAAGGGCAGAACTGCAGGGTGCGGTACGGGTTGGCGTAGTCGGCCACCCCGCCTCCTGCGGCGAAGCTCCCTCTCTGAAAGGTTCCCGTGGCGCTCTGGCTTCCTGTTCGCTGCAAGGGGATTGGGTCGACACCAGGGGAGGGCGGGGCTAAAGCAGGAAGAGCAGAGTAGGGACAGAGCAGATAGTTGAGGACCTCTTGGTACAACTGGTTCACCACTGGGTTTGACGTAGCCGAGGAGGAGGCGGCGGCGGAGGGAGTGGGGGGAGAGAGGAGATAGGAACCAAAACACCAACACGAGGACACAACGAGAAAAAAACACCAGCACCAATGGAACAAAAGAAAAAAGCAGAGAGGAAGGAAGCAAAACAAAAAATACAGAAATAAATTATAAAACAACTTACAAGTCAACAGGTGGGGTAACTTCAGGTGAAAAGGTGAACTCACCAAATGATCTTATTTTTCAATAGAAAAATATAATAAAAAAAAACAAATCAGTCAAATAAAACAGACATGCAAATAAATTAATAAGTAAATAAATAAATAAATAATAAACACGTCACACGAAAATATGCACCTGTAAAAAGTCTTTGCCATTAAAAAAATTCTTCAAAAGCACAGCTGGATTTCCTCTACCCAGCCCACAGCTTCTGTTTAGCCTGTTGTTTCCTGTATATAATCCTGGTCAGAAACTCACTCTGGTCAGAGTGAAATCTACAGCTTTGTTGTGATCTTCTGGCTCATAAAACACATCTGAACCAGCAACAGAATTGGACCTGAAAGAATTTTGTTTCTTCCACAGTAACAACATAACTGCAGGGACTCTTGACAAGGCCTGAGGAATTTCACCTGTGATGTGAAGTCGGGTGTAAAGCGTTGTTTTCCAACTGTTCATTATCTTGGAACTGTTTGAATTGACCTTGAAACAGCTACTTTATGTTGCACAGTAAAAAAAAAGAAAAGCAGATCTAAGCCAATGTAAAAAAAGGATTTGACAATCAGAGCGCCGCTGTCGTGACTTACAATCACCGACACGAAGCTGGAGACGATGATTTGACTTATTTTGACGCATAAAAGTGACCTCTCGGTGTGTGCGGGGAGCCAGCACAACCTCAGATCTTTTAATTAATAAGGCTCTTTTTATAGAACAAAACCTTGTAGGAAAGAGATTGAGAGGTTTTATTTCATATTTCTCTCTCTCTCTGTGTATTTCTCTTTACAGCAACATGCATCGTTCGGGCGACCAGACCGGCAGCGCGGCGTTGACAACATTTTAGGACACGGTTGATTTGCTTTGATTTCAAAGCACCCGAGCTAACGCCCATGGGATTAATTGAGATTAATTTCCAGCCTTGAAACTAATTAGTTAACAGACTGTGACTGAGAGACAAATTGCCATTGAGACCCCAATTGGATTTGCCTACCTGATCTGGTAAATAGCGCTACATGATCAGATGGGACGAGGAAATCTCTCATGTACAGCAGCGATGTTAAAAAAAAAAACACCTATCTTGCAAGTGGACCAGACTGAATGTGTTTTTACTGTTGTACCACATAACAGTATGCTGTACGGTATTTCTTTGATCCATCACTTATTCATTGTGTCATGTGATGTCTTCTTTTACTCTCTGATTTTTAAATTTAGAAGGTTCAGCGGGTGATTTACAGCACGCTGCAGCTATTTATAATGTTGAGACTATTTGAAGCACATTTCAGTGTTTACAGTCTATAATCTACTCCAAGTGTTACTACAGGTTCCTGAATATATTATGTTTTGTGATACTGTATCGACTCTTAAAGACTCTGTATCTCTGTATCTATTTTTAATTCATAGTTTACATGCAAAGATTAACTCAGTCAATACTTTATTTCATTTACAAAGAGATGCTCCCTCTCAGTGTGTGTGCCCTCTCAAAGTAGTGCTATGATGTTGGATGTTACAGCGACTGTGATAAATGCAAATACAGATCCCACTGCTCTGATTGAAGTACATTTTTCTATTCAGATACGTTGGTGCGTTCTTTATTCTATGACAGTAAAATTAGATAAAAAAAATGCAATATATCGCCTTTCTTACAGTATCGCAAGACATCACAATATATTGAATCGTAACCCCTGTATCATGATACGTATCGTATCGCCAGATTCTTGCCAATACACAGCCCTAGTTCCTTCTACCTCTTCGGTACCGTTTACTAATACGGTACCTTTATAAAAGGGTTTATAAGTTAAAACTAATGGCTGTATTAATGGTTAATAAGTCATTTACTAATGCTTTATAGATCAGTTATAAGCAATGAAGAATAACTTTTGGGTTGCCAGGTAAAAAAAAAAAATCTTTTGGCTGGTGTTTATCCTCCACCAACTTTACACTTGCTCTGTTTTTATAGCTAGCTCTTAAACGGGTGCTCTGGGGATTTAGGAATGCAATTCCACAAAGTTAGGAGACTTGCAAGAGACGATTAAAAAAAAGTAAAAATTGAATTTCCCAAAAATGCTGAATCCTACATTTCCCATAAAGGGTGCCTTACCAGAAAGCACATCCCATTCCTCTCCTTCCACTCCCCATCCTCCTTTCTCATTTCTTCCATCTCCCCTTACATATTGTCTTTAAAGTGGACCTATTATGCTTTTGTGCTTTTTCCCTTTCCTTTAGTGTGTCATATAGTTTTTGGTGCATGTAAAAGGTCTGCAAAGTTACAAAGTCCACGCCAAAGGGAGTTCCTCTCCCCCACAGAAACACTGCTCCTGAACTGCCTAAAACGCCTTTCTTGAAGTCCTGCCTTTTCTTCCGTAACGTGGTGATGTCACCAAGTAACAAGTAAGGGATAATGTACAGCGAGCACAAGCTTCTCTTTGTACTACATTGGGTGCATACACAGCCGTGTTCACACATACAGTCTGTGTGGTCATAAACTGAACCTGTAGGCAGATGAAAAATGGATGCAGGAACTATAAATTGGACTTCATTTATCACTGTTGGACAGTGCCATATATATTCCATATCAGCGTGATCCTGCTCTTTATTAATACTATGCAATATTACATTGAGTGAAATATTCAAACCCCAGACTGTTTCAGACAGAGGGTGAAAAGAGGTGCTGCAGCACAGGCGGTATGAGAAAAGTAAAGCGTATTTTGAACATTAAAGCATGTAAACATGTTCTAGTAGACACTCAAAATACAAGTATGCACCTGAAAATGAGCATAATAGGTCCCTTTTAACATTTACCGAAATACCTTAGTTGCAAAGCTGTTACCATGGCACTATATCATTTATGAAAAGCTTGTGCACCCCTTACATATGTTTGCTCAGACTATCTCCTCTCTGCTCCCCTTTGCCTTCTGGGATACAGCGATGTAGACTCTGTATTTGTAGGCAGTCCTTTACACCTTAAATAAATAACCCATGTCTTTATTTTCCTCAGCCTCCACATCCCCCATCTGAGCTTACCTTGTCCTCTAAGGTTGGGCTTGGTGTAGACTCTGTCTTCGTAGATGGGGTCGATGTGGTGTTCAGGAGACTGCAGAGGTCGCAGCTCGGAGCCCAGGTGACTGGACAGCTGGCTGCTGTAGGAACCTCTGGAGCCTGGAGAACACAGGGAACGTAGAGGTTAGATATACTGACACATGGATAGATGGATGGATGGATGGATGGATAGCCAAAATTGTCTCTTGAATCACTTCACATGTCGTGACCAGATTAACCTGTTCAGGGGCCAAAAATATTACTGTTGACTCCAAGTTCCCATCAAGTACAGTCCAACACAACCCACTATAGACGAGGGGTGTAATCCAAAGCTACTATCTGTAACTCTTTACAATATGAGACAAAATATCTGTAATATTTGTGATCAAAACCAGGTGATAGCTGTTGTCTGTTTAACATGGGCATAGTTTCACTCAACTACATAAAATATACATTTAAATAGAATTATCGCCTCACGGTTGGACGCCTCAGCCAACCAGTCAAGTTGCAGTTTACATCCATGTCTGTCTAAAATGTCATCACTTCATAATTTTATTCTATTGGACATTTGTGTGGAATTGTCATAATTAGCATATCAATTCTTGAGTTACGGTCAAAAATGTGTATTTTGAGGTCACAGTGACCTTGACTTTTGACCACCAAATTCTAATCAGTTCATTCTTCGACGTTTGTGCCAAATTTGAAATAAATTCCCTCCAGGCGTTCCTGAGATATCGCATTCACGATAATGGGACAACCTGAAAACGTATTAACATAATGCCTCCGGCCACGGCGGAGAGGCAAAAGATCACTAATCAACCTTTTGAAAAGCCAAAAACAAACTTTGGCACAACTGTTTTTATAAGGGTCCTCAGTAGAGACAATGAATCTGATTCATTAATTGTTCAGAAATTCATGAGTACATTTGCAATCTAATAAATTTTAGATAAAACCTCAAGCCAATTTAATCAAATATTTGGTAATATGTTTTTCTTTTGAATTCTTGTGCTCATCCTGGTGAATACCAATTAGACATAAAAGGAAAGGGCCATATAAGGCCCTGAAGAAAACCCATCATAATGTCACAGACCAAAGTCTATTAAAACAAAACATTAATTATAATCAACTAAAACTTCTCCCGTGTGTCAAGCATGTAGGAGAACTCCGGTGGCTGACGTGAAAACGTGAATGACCCTCTCTAGAGCCAGTGTTTGGTTTGTCCATTCTGGGCTACTGTAGAACCATGGCGACCGGCTCCGTGAAGAGGATGTTTGTCGTTGTAGTAATCGTAGTAATTTTAAGCCAAACCATGATGTTTTTTTTACTTAAAGGTTCAGTGTGTAGGATTTAGTGGCATCTAGTGGTGAGGTTACTGACTGCAACCGACTGAGTAACCAATAGATCTCCCTAAATGCTACACACTGTTCCTTTAAATAGAAATTTCAATTTCAGGAATTTGAAAAAAAAAATCTAGAAATTACATAATTAAGTAACTAATATAATGTTATTATATGGCAAAACCATCTACATATATTTCAAATAAATTTAAAGTGAACAATTCCCAAAAACTGTATATATGACACAATGCATTTCACACATCCACACATAAAGAAGTAATAATGAAGTTGTCTTGACCTCTACCTGCCAGGCTACCAGGCCTTTGCAGGGTTGCGTTGGCGTACAGCTCGTGGGAGATCTTGTAGCCGTCTGCTCCGATGTGGTGCAGCATGCGCTTGGTGGGCGACAGGGTGGCGTAGCTGCCCACCACCGAGCTGAGCTGGTGGATGGGCGACGAGCTGTGGTTTCCCCCCGGGGAGGCTGTCATGGGGAGGGGGGAGGAGGAGCCGGCGGCACCCGATGCTACCATGTTGATGGGCGATGATGTGCTGCAGGAGGAGGATGACATGGAACGGTCTGGTTGGTGTTTTGGTCACATTATAAGTTTTATGTCCACAATAAACATTACCCCAGAATGAGATGACGGAAAACTACGTTCTGTTAAAAACTAAAATCATGAAGAAACCAAAGACTGTTTTTTATGGCTGCATCACTTCATCAAATAGATGTATTATATACACATTACCCCCGAATTCAGCCCGACACACGGTGCTTTGCATCTTTGGAAAATGTTGCGATCTCCACGAGAATTTAAAATAAAGTTCTGTGGGTTTGAACAACATTTGGCTACACAGCATGAGCTTGTAATGACTGGCCCACCAGAAATCTGCTACTTCATGAGGGGTTTAACAAATATTTTCAATTTAAAGATTGTGCTTCAGGAGCTTCATCAAAGATTTATTAGTCGTACAGTAAGTTATGCACTAAACCTCCCATTCAATGCTTAGAACTCTGTAGACCAGTACCTGTAGTGTAGGAGAGTAAAACTTTAGGCAGTTACAGAAAAGACTATCTTTGAAAAATGTCCAAGTCGACACCTAAAAATGTGTGAGCCCAATTCATTCTGTGAGGAACTAGAAAAGTGTATAGGGACAGAAATCTTTACGGAGACTTGTGCTCTAGGTCTTTGCTTTAATCGTTTAACTGTGTTTATACTTTATTCAGTCAAACATTTGCAATACATCTGTTGTAATGCTTGTTGCAGCGTTACTTAAAGGGATAGCTTGGGTGTCTTGAAGTTGTATGAGTTACTTATCCATAGTCAGTGTATTACCTACAGTAGATCGCGGTCGGCACACCCCCAGCTTGGAGAAACAGACAGGAATACCAGTAAAGAAGGAAAGTAATGTACTGCTGTGGACGAGGGCAGCAGCAAAACAAAAAATTTCAGACGCCTAAAAAAAGGCCCACCTAAATAAAATCAATATCAGTTTAAGTGTACGCTATATTTAGAATATTTGCACCACTTTACCTTACCGTCAGACAGCCCTTTACCACAGGGAACTGAAGCCGTTGTATCCATCTATGCACTCTCCAAAGCAACCAGACTCCATTAAAAAAACTGTAATTTTACCTCGTAGAACACGGGAGTTGCTGGTCTACCGTTGCCTTGATCGGTTTGTTTGCTGGTGAATCCGAACTAACCCTTTAAAACACCAAAGTCACATAATAGCACAAACAAACTAACTGATCGAGGCAGCGGTAGACCAGCAACTCCCCATGTTCTGTGAGGTAAAATTACATATTTTTTTACAATGGAGTTTGGTTGTTTTGGCACAAGCATAGATAACGGCTTCATTTCCACCTCAGAAACAGACTGTACAGCTGTCTCACGGCGAGGTAAACCGGCATAAATATTCTAAATATAGCATACACTTAAACTGATATTGATTGTTTTAGGTGGGCTTTTTTTTAGGTGGCTAAAAAACATTTTGCTGCCGGCCCCGTCCACAGCATTACATTGATTTGGTTCCATCCTGGTACTCCTGCCTGCTTCTCCAAACTGCAGGCGTGCTGACTGCCATCTACTGTAGGTAATACACTGACTATGGATAAGTACCTCATACAACCTCACTTCAAAACACTAGAACTATCCCTTTAAATTGTTTTCAGCCCATTTTAATATGGAGGCAGGCTGAGGCAGGATAAAGTAAGATGTAAGTCTTAGCACTAAAGTCTAACATGACTAATACAAGCAGGGTGTTTTTGCTGTGGAACAGACTACATGCTTTAGTGTTTTTCAAAGCCACAAATCTCAGCACCAGGTGAAGTAATTGTTGAGTCACTGGTATTGATCAGCAGTTATATTTCTTTGTGCTTTGGGACCAGTAAAAGTCTTACCTCATGTGCTCCTAACAATGAGCCCTTATTAAATCAGACTGAAGTTGAACCAACCTGTAGGACTTGGCGAGTCGGCTGGGCGACTGCTTGGGCGAGGAGACCCTCTGTAGCGTGGCGTAGCTGGGCATGTCAGAGGAGACTGATCCCAGGCGCTGCAGCTTGGTAGGGGATCCCACCGCCTGCAGAGGGGAGCTCACGCGCTGTAATAGAGGAGTTGTACTTCATTAAAGAGGAATGTCACTCACTTTAAATATTCATCCACTCTTCTTGTTCCTATCATTATTTTCAGAGAGATGAACAACTCCCCCCGGAGCTGGAAAAAGCGGAGAGCAGAGACTCTAATCTGTGATAACATCCCGATGAAGAGGCTCAGAGTTATCCGACCAAACATGAAGGGATGACTCTGAACTTTCAGAACCAAATGAACATGAAATCCGACTGCGAGCAATGGGCCGCCAAATGAAGTTCCAAACATGCATTTTCATTTTGTTCCAGCTGGGGAAACACGTTGAAGAAATATTTGCAAGGTCTTGCGGTTCCAGAGCTAAAGGTACAATTTTAAAACGCTCCATTAATTCAGATGAGCGTGGTCAAGACGCGCTGAGGAGAGGATGCCGAGGATACAGTGGAACAGTGCCGGTAAATCTGTTTAAATTAATTCAAAGACATGATTAACGCGGCGTTCTTAAAATCTCCAAACTCTGAGCCCGGAATTAATCGCAGTGCAGCAGAAGAAGCAATAAAAGAGTAAATCATCACCTAAGAGGCCAGAATTGAATACAGGTTTGGTGCATTGTGGCAGCACTGCTGACCGACCCTACAAGAGAAGCTGTGTACAGATCTCACAAACCCATAATTGCAAGAAAGATGCAGGATAAGCTATTTCTTCAATTGCTAACACGATAGCAGTAATGTCGCTGAGATGAAGAGTCGGTGCAGTTTGGCTGCCACAGCAGGAAACACTGAAGGTGAAAGGGGACAAAACTAAAGAGAGATGTTGCTAAAGTTTTTATGTTTTTAAACTACATTTTAGTCTCGTCTTTTTTCGTCAACGATATTGCATGTTTGATTCTGTCACCGTTAGTGTTTAATGACGTCGGTGATGTCTCGTCATCGTCTCCTCTTATTCATGGAAAAAAAGGTTGTTGACTAACATATTTCATCATAGTTTTAGTTAACAAAATTAACACTGGCCCATAGTCAGGGTCTGAAATTAGCACCCGCCTAATGCCGGTGGGCAGCACAGTCCTGCTTGGCTAAAAAACGGAGCTACAAACGTTAACGGAGGTGCCATTAAGTTATTATTATGAGGCGTTCAAGCTCTGCTCAGTAAAAATGAGTATTGCGCGAAGGTAAATTACATAGTAACAGATCTAAAATGTTATTGCTTCATTTAGCGCAGAGATTTCAGGAGGTGAAAAAAGTTAATTTCAGACCCTGCCCATAGTAACCCTAACATGCCTTAGTTCCACTAGGTTATAGAAGATTCCATCAATAGTTTGCTACTGAGAGAAGTAGAGACAACATCTGCAGGACAACAGCAGCATCACAGTAATCTCTTCAGGGATTTGTACCTGAGCAGGCAAAGTGGCGCAGGAGTAATACATGGGTGGTCCAGAAGGTATAGGTCCGATCTCAGAGGGCATGTGGAAAGCGCTGCCATGGGCCTGCTGGGCATATGAGTCTCTCTGGGACTGGGAGGGAGAGTCGGTTCCCACCAGGTGGGCGGCTGCACGGCTGGATGTCACCTAGAGAGGGCGAGAGTGTGGAGAGAGATAAGACAGAGAGGATGGAAAGAAGGTGCCAGGCATCAAGTGTGGAGAAGGAGAGAAGGATCGATGCAAATGGAGGAAGATGGGGAGAAGGGGAGAGGAAGAGTGGACAAAGAAATGGTGGTGATGAAGATTGAAGCAGAAGACAGAGGCATGCAGAAGAGGAGAAAGAGAGAGGAAGGATATAGAAGCAGATGGGTGGAGAAAGATGGAAATGAAAATTTAAAAAGCAGAAAAAAGAAAAGGTGTTTGTGCGTACCTGGTTGTAGCTGTGAACAGCTCCTCCAACCTGCCCGCTGCGGCCCATGATCGATTCCCCAAGTGCCAGCCCTTGGTTACTATGGTAACCAGCTGCTGCATAGGCATCCTGGTGGTTGAGCTGCAAAGCGCTTTGGGACAGAAGTCCTTGTCCTGATGGGGAAAAGACAAAAGAGGGGAAGCATTAAGAAAGTATTTAAGGGCATTGAGTGCCTGTGCACTGGAGAAATACGTGACGGCTAGACAAAAACGTTGTATCATACTATATCTGTAAATTCAAGAGAAAAGAGGAACTTGTTGAGCCCTGTCAAAAGCCACCTTAAGTCTTGGTTTCACTTCTGTTGAGCTGCTTTTATGCAACTGTTCTCGGACGACTTTTCCTTCTGCAACAGTTTGTCTTTGTGCAAAGACTTATTCTGTTCATGGCCTTGAAGGCGTTTCGTAACCCAGTTTACATCCCACATGTTATACAATCTATTTCTTTTTCATGGGAGAAGAATGAACGTGAATACAACAAATACAACGACCTCAGTTTGCAACAGACCTTGAAATGAAGAAGAAGAAGAGAAGAGAAGAAAGAGAAGACTGAGAAAGCTGAAATAGAAATGCCCTCTTTGAGACACCCATTTGCTTCTTAGCCACCGTGTTATTCCAGCCTCTAGTCGCTCCACTCTTTTCCTCTCGTGCTCTGTGACCCTTAAATCTCACTCTGTCGCTGACCTCCATTTAATACACACTCCTTCTCTGCCTTCTTTTCTCCCTCTTTCTGCCTCTATCGCTTCCTTTATCGCTCTCTACTGCCCGTCTTTCTCTTTCTCCGGTCCATATTTCTCTGTATAATTCAGTGGGAGGAGCAGAGGGTGACATATAAGTGTTAGAATGAGGTCAATAATACACAAGCTCACTCGTCCATGTATTGATATAATCACATGTCTCTGTTAAGGAGCGTAATTTGTACCTTTATATGTAATTATTACAGTAGGGCTGTCAAAGTGAATGTGAATGAATAACACATTGACGCAAATTGCGATTTTTAGGTCGTAGGAGTAACAACCATGTCATACTAGCTTGTCGTAAAGGAGGCTAAATAACGCCCCAAACTTGTGCTAAATGTTGGCGAGGAAAAACCGTCATGGCCATTTTTAAAAGGGGTCCCTTGACGTCTGACCTCAAGATATGTGAATGAAAATGGGTTCTATGGGTACCCACGAGTCTCCCCTTTACAGACATGCCCACTTGATGATAATCACATGCAGTTTGGAGCAAGTCATAGTCAAGTCAGCACACTGACAGCTGTTTTTGCCTGTTGGGCTTGAGTTTGCCATGTTATGATTTGAGCATATTTTTTTATGCTAAATGCAGTACCTGTGAGGGTTTCTGGACAATATTTGTCATTGTCTTGTGTTGTTAATTGATTTCCAATAATGAATATATACATACATTTGCATAAAGCAAGCATATAAGTCCTCTCCCATGTTGATAAGATTATTAAATACTTGACAAATCTCCCTTTAAGATACATTTTGAACAGATAAAAAATGTGCGATAAATTAGCGATTAATCACTATTGACTATTTTAATCGATTGACAGCCCTACTATTTATACAAACCAAATTGTACACAAATATAATACTGTATAGATGCTACAATAAAACCAAGTGAAAATATCATGTCAGTTGTCCTACAGATTGAATTGGATAATGAGAAGGAATACCAAATGCAAGTCCATAATTTACGGGCAAGACTGCATTTATTTAGCTCCAAGTCGTGAGCTCCTCTTTTGCGTCACGTTTTTCTAGCGTTTTTTAGATGTGCATAAGTTTCCACTCGTCAATGTCACATTTGACCCAGGCAGCCAAACAAATCAAGCAAGGCCAAGACGTTTTTGAAGCGACCGCACCTATAGCAACCCGTCTCGGTGTGATCATTCCCTTAGAGCAGTAGCAGAAAATGTCATTTTAATCTATGCAGCACCGGCTCGGTGCAGGCTCGCATCTCAGCTGCATCTCACAGGCTTAACCACTATGACCTGAAGCATTTTATTTCCTACACTTTGCGCTTAGTAAACGCAGTTATACGGGTGTTTAGGGGTGCGTACCTAGGCTCACATGGTGGAATAAGAAGTAAGGGTTTCTCAAAAATCTGAAGTGCTGGCTCATTTCAGGCACCGTTCATCTCACTTTGGGTACGCGAGAAAGAAAGAAAGAAAGAAAGAAAAAGCCACCACATATTCTTTCAGAGGTAGATACATTTGTCATGATATTTTTCTCATTTTGTGAAACATTACCAATGACTGAGCTTAGTCCCTGGCTCATTACACATCCTCTACACTTTGTAACGTCGTCTGTCAGCTGTAGTAAAATTAAAGTGTGAGAATCGCTGATACACTGCTCAGTAACACCTTCCAGTGGAGCTGCTTTTTTATTACCACAACTCTTACTCTGCTACCTCCACATTCATCCAGAATCCACCAAAGATCAGCCGGCCAGACTCCAGCTGGCCAAACCTACAGTAATCTACCAGCTGGTCAGCCGTCGAATCGGTCAGTCAGTCAGTGGTATCTTTTCAGTTTATGAGTCAAATGAACTTTTCTAATCAAATATCTTATTTGCCTCAAAAGTGTGAAAGTGGATGTAATGTATTTCCAGTTTGTAATAATGTCATGGATGATACCGTAAATGATTCACAGCAGAGGCTGACCCATATACTCGTAGCGATATAGTGATAAGATGCTTCATTGCTGATTTTACACGCAGCCTCATTCATGCCTCTGAGGCATTAGCGTTCTCGTGATTTGCACATGGATCATTCAATCTCTTGCGTAAACGTGCACAGACTGTGACACGTAACACAAAGACGGCTGTGTGTAAATGAGCACATATGCATGAAACGTAATGACAGAGCCGTTATTTTGTAGACTGTAAACCATGAGGTTGCCAGGACGGCTCATAAAGTTTGGAGCGAACTTAATTGAATCATTTGAGGAGGGCCGAATCTCTCCCATCCCTCTTATTGAAATCCTGTAAAATGTTTGATGCACCCTCGATTCATTCACTTTAGGTGATGATCGCAATGATGATGTGCCTCATCAACGACTTTAATTACATTAATGAAACTCATTTTTACCCAAAATGTTACTTAAAACATGAAGTCCCCCCCGTAAGAGCAGATTACTGCAGTAACACACGGATGTAACTCCAGCCACTTTCACAACTCCTACATCAGTTTGCCTTTCTGTCTTACAACTCACTGCACTGGAAAATAACTTGACTGCAATATATCAGCTCTAAATAGACCTATAAATTCTAAGCGCTCAGTATTTGTACTCTCAAAGGAGTTCTTGAGCTGTCCTCCGTCAACAGTGGCTGTCCCTTTAATCTCCGCTGATGTCTACTTTTTTTTTTTGCCAGCAGTTCTAAGAATCAAAGCGAGAACAGCGCATGAGACGAGCAGAAACGTCGCTTGTTTGTGATGATTAAACAAGAGAGAATGAGAAATTGTAGTGTGCCAGCGGTCAATATCAACTGCACGAGAGAGATAAAGTCAGCAGCTAACGGCAAATAAAGTCACTCTGGATAAGCGCGTCGGAAAAACAAAGCTCGACCAAAGTGAAAAGTTGCTTTTAAGTACGACGCGTTGGCTCCTGTAGGCAGTGGAGCTGGTGACTGTGCATTATTTAAAATGTGATATTAAGCTGAGGGTGCTGAGTGAGTTTACTAGGTCAAGGCGTCCGTGTCCAACATAGGCTTGTCCTGGGTGAGTGCACACAGTCATGCACACATGGGAGTACAATAACACATAATGCAATGGGGGAATTTGCTCGACAGTAAGGGTTGTCATTGGCAACCATTTTTAGAAATTGGCAACCATATTCTTGGCCTTTGGTTGCATTCAGTGGCAAATACGTTTTAACATGTAAAAAATAGGCACAGCAAATCGCAAAACGTGCACCCATAGACTATAAGAAATGGACGTAGTCACTGTGACGTCACCCATCGGTTTGCAGACTGTCATTTTGAAGCCTTAATTGGGCATTCTGGCAGTTGCCATCTTATTTTTTGCAACCAGAAGTGATAAAAGAGGGTGGAGCTAAGTACAACCAAACACTGAACAAGACAATTTCAGGCAACCAAAATGTTACAATTAACTTTCATGGACTGAAAACACACAGGGATCACTTTATCACTACCTCTGCCAGCAAATTATGCTTCTAGCACATGAGACATATATGTTTTATTTATTATTTTATATCTATTGATTTACTTAGAAATGTTCCCATTCTTATTATTGTTACTTTCACCATTCTCTGTCCTATTGTTACAGGTTGTGGGACTGAGTTGGCTGGGGTAATTGCTGTTTGTAATGCCCTGTAACTGAAAAATTTGAACAAGGCACAAGTGAACATGACTCACATACCCCCGCTCACTGCTTGACCCCTGCTAAAGTAGGGCCAAAGGTTTTGCCCTTTTGGCCAAAATTTCAAAAATTTTGGGCACCCTGGACATCTAACCCCAAAAAGGCACGACTAGACCACACTGTCAACCATCACACCAAATTTGAAGTTCCTAAGTTAAATAGTTTTCGAGTTCTGCTCTGGAAACTAAAGTGTGACATGTGAACGGACGGAAGGACGGACACGCAGAGCGCTATATACCTCCGACTACGTTGTCGCGGGGGTATAATACAAATATATCTTAAAAGAAAAAGAAAGATTCAAATTCTGTAACTGTAAAACCACACGGTCTCTTTACTACTCAAAATACAAGGTGACTAAAAACGGCAACCACGGCAATGGCAATGTGCACAAAGCCAGGGGATGTTTTCCTCATTTTTTGTTTGCCACTTTAGGTGTGTGTTTCATGTGGGTAGTGGAGCCTTTAGGGAAGCGAAAGGGCTTCATAAATACATTATCACTCAGATGGCAGAAACACTGAAGGCTCAACAGAGTCCATCTGAGAGTGTGTGTGTGTGGGAAGAGGTAGGGGGTGTATTAGTGTATTAGAAGGAAAGTAATGGGGTTGCCATGAGAGGTCTCTGCCTGTGCATTTCAATATCTTTTCAGAGTTGAGTGAACACACACGTCTCACTCAATCCCGCTCTGTGTTCGCCCGCATGAACACACATCTGCATATACCTGCATGCATGTAGTCGTGGTGCTGATAGACCTGCTCGGGCTCATTAATCTCTTCCTCTGTCACGCACACACACACACACACACACACTAAAAGTTGTTGAGTGGCTTCTTCTTCCGCATCATGACCAGCGTTCTCTATTGACACATTTTAATATTTCATCAGTTGTCTATTTTAAGATACCCATTGGAGGCATGTGCAGACTGGAACACACACACACACACACACACACACATATAAAACCGCATGCACAGTCCCAAATAGCTGCGTGCAACATGGTCACACACACACACACACAGATTAACATGCACTCTGGCGAGCATCACCAGCATGAAGCATGAAGACTCTCGGTGTACTCTGTTGCTGTGTCGCAGTAATCTGCTCAGCAGCTTGAGTAAAGGAGTGGATTCTGCTGCTGTGTGTCTCGCAGGTGTGTGTGTGTGTGTACATATCTCGTTATACGTGCCATAAGACTTCGTTTCATGCTTGTATGCATTTGGCTGTGTGTTAAGTAACGTCCATATACTCGTGTGCCAAATGGACATTTTTAACAAACTGCTGCTTTTTGCTTCTTTTTCTTTTGACCACAATGAAACAAATACCAACAGACCGTTCGGCAGATTTCCCACTCAAAACTCTGTCATTTCCAAAACAATAGGTCCTTGATTTCAGACAGAGATAGACAAAAGCAAGCTTCTCAATTCTAACCAGCGACTGTCATTTTTTTCAAGCTGAAATGACAACATTCACTGACTGATGTTATCAGCTGTAGCCAGCTCGCTAATTAAGCCAACGTTAGCTCCATGAGTTGGTTGAAAACGCTGTCACTGGTTGACTTTTTAATGTTTCCATCGGACTTATTTTGAATCCTATAAAAGGTTTTTAAAACGTACATGCTGAGGCTAAACATGCATGATGGCCTTGGCAAAAAATATGCATTCACGAACCGTAGAAAACATGGAAAGAAACATCATTGTTTATGTTTTAATATAGAAACTGTTAATTCTTTCCAACATAACCCTGTTTGAAATAGTACGTTTGACCTGATGTTACAAAAGAAAAGCTTTTAGGATGAGGACCAACTGGAGTGTTTGGCAAATGTGACGCTATCTTGGGTAACACTGGCTTGGGTGCAAACTTCCCCAAATCCCATAAAGAGCAGGCCAGAGCGCTAACGTTAGCCTAAAAACTCTGATAGCATGCAGGACCGGCTCCCACACAGTGGACGTGCTGTTCATGAACTGGAATTTCCCCGAACATAGCCTGTAACCATGGATGTATAGACCCTTTTACAGCCGACACCATTACCACGTCACGTTGTTAGCTGGAGGCAAAACAAAGGAATGGAGGCAAACAAACTGTGATTCAAGGCTCTAGCGAGCTACAATATTGGCAAAGCGTTTCAGAGATGAAGAGAAAATGTTGCTAATAATCTAGCTTACCCTTCTGCTAGACGTAATTTGCCGTCACGGCTGCAGCACTGCTGCGTGAGCGGCTAAACTATGAGAGAGATGGAGAGAAAACGTTGCTAATAGTTTAGCCTTCTGTTAACCATAGCCGCGAGCCTTTAACTGCGGTTAGCAGAAGTTATCTGAGAAATATTCTGAATGTTTGTTTATTAACTGTCCCCTGGGTTCCCGTCATTTTGCAAGTAGAGTATCCCTGTAACGCCACAAACTAGTGTAGTTAGTTAATGACCTCCTTGGCCTTGTAAGTGACACTTTGTTACCACTGGAGTAAGGTAGTAAGCTAGTTATCCGGACCTGCTAAAAACTGTAGTTCATGTTTTTTGTGTTTCTTTTGGCTGTGAAATGGCTAAAAAAAGACACCACCCTTCATATTCTTTAAATAAAGAGTATCTCTCTTCCTACAGACCAATGCACATCACTACAACATGTGGAGAAATACAGTGCTGTGCCAAGTTATGGTTGCTAAGCTATGATTGGATGATAAATGTTTGGGGAAATGGGTCATTCAAAGCTACATTTTTTCTTCATTTTGCTCTCTCTCTATCTCTTGATAATTGTCTTTTGTCTATCTCCGGCTGTCTCTTGCTTGCACGTCGTTTATTTTTTTTTGACTAGTCATGTGGTCGGTTACACAACTGTTATTTAAACAAAATTACTACTCCTAGTTTTGCATGCATGTGTGTGTGTCTGCGAGTGCTTACTGTGGCAATGATAGAATGTGTGCATAAACAGACTATGCATGCAGGGCTGCATACTTCTGTGTTTTTCTTCACGCCTCATGTGTGATTATATATGTAAGCCTGTCTGTGTGCACGTGCACATTTATGGCTTTATTTGTGTATTTGTGTGTGTGTGTGTGTGTGTGTGCGTGTGTGTGTGTGTGTGTGCTTCCCCTCTCTGCACTGTGAACAGCAGGCCAGCTGACACCTCAGCGAGGTAGGATTAGCATATCAAACTACTGGCACGACTCCGCATGTCTCCTGACAGCTACCTCTCTCCCATGGGGTCGCCTATACAAGAGACACGGGTATCATCCGTGGGACTGAATGGAAAAAGATGAGAGCGGAGCGGAGAGGCACAGGGGGTTGTTCAGGATCTCACTGAGAGCTCTTATAAACAACTACTTTGCATTCTGAAATTACACCAACACCAATACAACACCTGTGGAACTTTCTTTTTCACTATCTCTTAGTCTAGTAACCATTTCGTCTTCCAGCTAATTGTTTTCGGTTTCATGGCCCTCAACTTTACTGTTTTGGTTAACTCTCACCGCTCTCATCAGCCTTGTTTCATGCTGCAGCAGGCAGCTGTTATCAGTGAAAAAAAAACACACTACTCTACCTGCCCAGCAACAAATGGCAGACAAAACGAGCAACTAGCTGGTGAACATAGTGGAGCATTCAGCTGCTAAAGAGACAGATATTTCCCTCAGATGTTAGTGGAAACTAAAACAGAGCAAGGACAGTAAATACTGGACATCTGCCATATGAACTTTATAAAATGATAATATGTCAATGTTGTGTTTACAGCTTTTTGCGCTGCCCCTAAGTGGCTAAAAAAGAGTTCAGCAGGTTTAAGGCAGTGGGCAACACCAGGGTGTGAAAAGTGAAGCCAATGTTGAAGTGCCTTAAAGCTGCATTATTTCTATTAGCCAGCAGGGGCGACTCCTCTGGTTGCAAAAAGAAGTCTGTTTGTATAGAAGTCTATGAGAAAATGACCCTACTTCTCACTTGATTAATACCTCAGTAAACATTGCAAACATGAGTTTATGGTCTCAATCGCTAGTTTCAAGTCTTCTTCATTACAGCATGATGTTCATTTAGTAAATTATGGTCCCATTTAGAGTCAAATAGACCATAAAGCACGGGATGCTTTAAGGCCTGGCTACCTTTTGATTGACAGGTCGTTATCATGGCGATGTCCAGTTTCACAGTATGTTTTCAGTTCATGAAAGTTAATTGTAACAGTTTGGTCATCTAAAAATGTCTCATTCAGCATTCGGGTGTAGTTAGCTCCACCCTCTTGTGTCACTTCTGGTTGCAAAAAAACAAGATGGCGACGGCCAAAAACCAAGACGACGACAGACAAAATGCCAATGGGTGACGTCACGGTGACTACGTCCACTTCCTATATACAGTCTATGGTTTAAAGTAATAATATACGAGACTTACAATATAAAAAGTTCAGTTCTGCTTCTGTATTTTTGACTACTGGTTCAGACTGTATCCAGCTAATGAAAGCTTCTGCATTTGGTCATCTAAATGTCTGGTAGTCAGAACCTGGGAAAGTTCTTGTGGAGCACAGAAAAAGAGGATTTTTTCAAAGATTTGAAGTGTTTTGTATAAACTGAAGTAGTAAGCATGAGCAAAAACATTCACCATAGGTGAACAGACAAAGAAAAAGGGGAGGCTATGTAACCCAAAGAAAATGAAATCTTATCCATAGAAAATCCAAGGAAAGATGCAATCAAGCCGGACCCACTAACAGACAAATGAATCACTACTCTTATCCACTATACTTGCACTTAAAATTATTTCACATTGTCAAGGAGGACTTTTTGGAAAATCTGATGAAATCTGATGAAAGACGAGCTCTTGTTCAGCCTTTGGGTAGAACATGCTAATTAGTGGAAGTGCTTGAGTGAAAAAGTGTATCTCAGGCTTGATTAAATTTGAAAAAGGGCCTTCTTTTTTACGATTCATTCAAGGAAGGACTGAAGGACTTTTTTCCAATGCTATAGTGCTGACTAGTGCTACGGTAGCTGGCTTTGTGAACAGCATTTTCTTGGTGAATTCGCACACATTCAACAGGTTAATCAGCCAAAACCTGGAGACTCCAGCTCTGCAGAATATCCATCCCCGCTGGTCTTTGATTGCATTTCACCTGTTCTCCTCTAAGCCATCCCTCTCGGCTGTCTCAGTAAAGAAAACTACCAGGCCCAGGATTTCTTTTTTCATTCTCCTATAAAGAAAACCCTCTTAATCATAACATCGGCCTTACTGTCTCCTATAGTGTCCTGGGAGTCCAAGATGCCTGATTCCTGGAGCGATCGGATGCAGGAGTCCACCAGCTCCAAGCCTGTCGTCAGCTCCTCCTCTATGTCCTTCTGTCCATCTACGTGTGCACAAACAGGATAGGAAAAAAAAACAAGATTTGAAACAAAGACACAGCTTCTTCTGCCACCTGTTAGTAATCTAGCCATGGTCACACTGATAACCACACACTCTACCTTCCACATACCACCCATCATGTGTGATGATCTTAGTCCCCATAGCAGCCATTTCACTGTAGTGAGACCATTTTTTGAAATTTGACCTCACTGTATAAAATGACCTGTGGTGACCTCTAGGATAATCACAGCCTCAGGAAACTTTACAACCACAAACTAGAGACCTAGAGCATTCAGAGGATGGATGGCTTTCCTAGGTACATTGAAAGAAAAGGGGGTTTCTTAGCAGTTTACTTAACAAAAATGCTCGCCATCCAATCACCGAAAAATTAAATTCTTGCAGAAATTTTAAAATGTCAAAAGTTTTTGTCACCAAATCACAGCATGGATTTTTCTATGGTGTTCCTCAAGGTCTTGGTGTCTTAATGTGGTATTTTGGAGGGATTATTGATCATTTTGATCAATTCTAGAGTGGTAAAAAATTGTTAAATTTAGCCTTAAATCTGTGTAACAAATGGTATCAACCCCAAAATGGTTGCAACAACTTATGAGACATAATAGAGCATGGGAATGGCCATCATATACTTCTTTCATAATGTTCTAAGCCCTTATACACTTTTACAATTTATTTTAATTCATTATTTCATGTTTATTTATGACTAGAACAACTTGACACAGTGCTGAGCAGCATCTCAAATTAATCTTCAGGTTCCCAGCTTTCAAATGATGTACACCACTTCTATGTGACATCTATTGTTGACCTGCTATCTCCCCCTAAAGACCCCCTGTACCCCCCTTGAAAAAAGACAAAAGACAGGTCTATTGTGGTTCAAATTCATTCTCATTCAGCTGCTGATTAGCAACTAAAGAAGTGGCCTCACTCGTGTCTCATCACAGAGTAATGAGGAAGGATAAACCTCGGGGTCAAGGGTAAAAAAATCTAACCGATAATCCAGCAACAAATCTTGTGGGATCTAGGTCTGTGGGGCGCTGCCTTTATACTTCGATACCAGGCCGTTCGTCTGTCAGAGCGAGGCAGATAACATGCCCACTGTCTTCAAGTTAGAGAGGACTGCCAAGGGGGATAAAACTTACAAAAGAGTCTGAGGAGCAGCATTAATCTCTTATCGAGAGAGCGAGAGACAGAGACAGAGTGATGGTAATAGGGGAGGCCTTTTGAGTGGATTTAGGAGGCTGATTTTATTGACTTCGACTGACGCAATTGCAGACTGATGATGTTGATGCTGTTGGTGAAACATTTCCAGTGCTGTCCGCGGCATTACCCTGGATTTACTCTCGCCCTCATGAGCCAAAACTCATTTTCAAACCTGCTTGATCCTGAAGTGATGGGTTTTCAATGATTTGTGAGTGATGACGAGATCAAAAGGTCTGATTGGAGTGAGGGAGGGTTTAGTTTTTTAAATTAAGTCTCTCCGAGGGCCAACGGATCGTGCGGCTTCAGTGCAACAGATGGATGAAGACCGCAGCAGACACCGAAAGCCTTCAGTATGAAACATTTTTGACCACAAGCCTTTAGTCACCGCTTTGTTGGGAGAGGTCGCCAACCTCCACACACTCAGACAATCAATCTCCTCTCAACACCCTATACGTCTCAACATGGCTGACAAAGAGGGAGAGAGAGTGTCATGCATGGGTGGTGTTTTTTTTTTCTGCTGAAATGCTGTCAAAGAAGTTGTAGAGCCCGGAGAGGTGTCTTCATTTGACTTTCAAATCATCCGAAAGGCCTCGCACTCATTGATTCTTGTTTTCTCCTTTATGGAAAACACTTCCCATCTGGCTCTCCAAACACGTTAAACTAAATACTCTGAATTATTTGCAAATGCTGTTTGACCTTTACTCATCTGTCAGAGGGGGTGAGGGAAAATGTTTTTTTGTTAGAGCTTTTATTTTTATTATTATTTGGCTTTCAGGGCAGAGAGAGTGAGTTTGATTGAGCATTTTAACCGCTGCAGCCACCACAGTTCTTGGACAGGATTGCATCAATATATTGTTAGGGGATTTTTACAATGGCAACCAATATAATAAAGCGCAGTCAGCAATGTGCAGCGCCGGAATGCAAACAATAGAGAACCAGACGAAATGTAGGATTTGAGAGCATTTGAGGGGAAATATTACCTTGGTTGTTCCAGCGAAATTTCTCATCTGTTGAGCTGCAAGAGAAAAACAAGAGAGAGCAAACAGGGTTAGAAATATGAGCAACAAAATTACATTTCTTCTTGTTTGTTGGTGCACTTCCAAGACACTATAACAACAGCATTTCCATCAGCTTCAAATGCTATAGGGCTGGGCGATATGTTTATATTATACCGATATTGTGATATGAGACTAGATATCACCTTAGATTCTGGATATGGTAATATGGTAGTGTTGTCTTTTCCTGATTTTAAAGGCTGCATTACAGTAAAGTCATGTAATTTTCTGAACTGTTTTAGCTTATTTGCCTTTATCCACTTTGTCATTATATCCACATTACTGATGATTATTTATCAAAAAAATGTGTATCCAAGTCCTTATTTTTCATATGTGTTTTTTTAATCTGATAAAAATCGTTACGCACAGAAACCTTGCACACACACAGTCAGATGCGTTTTACTATTCTCTTTGTTGGGGCTAATCATTGTTGGGGCATCATCCAAAGCACAAAGCTTTGGATGATGATATTTTATGGCTCTGAGCGGTCAAACAACCCTCTTTTGCCTTTTGACGGATGCAAAAACAATGCAGAAAATCTAACCTGTTCCGAAAACTTTAATAACAGATGAACATTTCGGTGTGTAAACGTGATTGACACAACGTGAGGTCCTATTTATTTTTAAATGTGCAACGATATCTGATGAAAAATATGGACTTGGGTGTGCAAAGGCCTTTAGGTCAGTACGAGCGATTAGTCGACTTATCGACTAAGAGGGGGCAGCCCTAGAAACAAGGACTCCCTCAAACAATAGAGTTTTATCCTTAACCTTTTTTATCCTGAATACAATCTACAGTACCGATTCACGTAAGTGCACATAACTCAATTATTATTTCAGCAGAATTCATGACTGATAGCAAAGTGAATTAATTACTACATCTTTTAACATTACAACATGTAGTTAACACCCGTACTTTTCTTTGTTATACAGACAGTGAGTCACAAAACTCCCCTTTGAAAATCTCGCAGTTTAATTTAACCTTGCTTTGGGAAATCATTATAAATTTTCAATAACTCATTCTTCATTTTCAGTGGATTCCCATAAATTTGGCATTAAAGGAAAAACATAAATCTCAGGTACTTCAATTAATGATCATTTTTAACTGCTGTTTGATAATGTCAGTGTTCACCACCTGTTTCTTGCCTTCCTGATAACTTTCTACCCGTACCTATTTTCAGCAGCCGCCTGCAACAATGGCAGACCCTGAAATACCCGTCATATGAAGCCGATCCCCGAGCCCTGTACGGTGTATAAAGTGCTTTAAATACCTGCTTTACTGCCTGACAGTCAACAACACTTATACTGAACTTTCTAAATGACTCAATAACTGCCTTTAACTGTCAATAACTGTCAACCGACAGTCTAACATTTTGAAATTAAAACACTCATTAACAAACTGTGACAGAAAATTGCCAACTTTGTGTAAGTAGAATCGATTGTGCGACATAGTTATCTCCCTGGATTGCTGCCATATGCTGCAGTTTTCCACTTGTGCTTTGATACACTACGACACTAAGGTGGGAGATAACGGAGACATCTGACCTGTAATGACCACTACGAAGCTGAGATGAGCAGGTTTTTATGAAGCAAGAATACACGGTATAGTAGATGTCAAATGTTTCTTAGATACAAATCTACACTGTGGAACAGAACATTTCACAGCCAATATTTCTCTATTGAAGACAGAGGGAAGTTAATGGCATCCTCCCAGCGTAACCGCGAGTTGTTAATTGTTAGTCAGGGTGTTTCCTCCAGTTGGAGCTTCTCTGACATCTGTTCAATACTGTTTACGGCTATAGATCCACATCTTTTATGATGCTTCGGCTGCAGGGTTCACCCATCACCTCGTGTATAGAGGACTTCTCATTTATATGTCTTCCGACTGCACGGTTGTAAACACTGCTTCTAAAAAAGCTATTAGCCCAGTCAGTTATTCCCTGTCAAGTCTTACTAATATGTCCACAATGAATCCATGTCAGCATGATTTAATGCAGCTTTAAAGAGCGGTATGCTACAGTAAAAACTGTAAATAAAACCTGCAGGTTTAATGGCCTTAACCATCACACCACCACCTCTGCACAATGCGGCACAGATTGTCAACAAGTATAGCAGATCAGTGCAGTGTCACAGATTCCAAAGCCCTACACACTGAATACACTCTTAATAGTCTACATTTACATACATTTACATACAAGCATCACCGCTAAATTGTGTTTAGTGCTCCTCTCATGATCACTTGATTTGACTTTTCCTAGGAAAGAAGTGCTGTATCCACTTCTGAAGCCTGTTGAATCCAGCGGCCTTAAGTGGGTAGAATGCTGCATTTAAACACAGTTCACATCCGCCTCGACCGGTGGATGACCAACCATCAGTTAACGGTAAAATAAATGATGACGGGTTCTTCATGCGTGATAAACATGCTTCTATCTAGAGTTTTGTTTTTTTTCGATCCCAAAAGTAAAGCATATGATGAATACATTTTTCACAGAGATAGTTTGACTCTTTGAGAAATTTGCTTTCTTGCCAAGAGTTAGAGGAGAAAATCGATACCACTCTCATGTCTATTCATGAAGCTAGAAGCTGACTGGCTTAGCTTAAAGACTGGAAACAGAGTGAAAGAGTTAGCCTGGCTCTCTCCAAAGTTATAAAAAAATACCCGCAACCAACTACCAGCACCTCTAAAGCGCACTAATGAAAGGTGCTCAGTACAGAATTCAGAGCATGTCTGCTTCCACACGTCTATAAACATGGAGGTGGCTGAGCTGGCGGCTAGCAGCTAACGGTGCTAAAGCAAGAATAGTGCAAACAATGGACAACAGCACCAGAGTGCTGATGGATCTAACAGTGTTTAACTTGGGGAGAACCGGAGGGCAGGCGTTACGCTCCTGCAACGACGCCGTGGGTCTGGACAGCGTTATCAGCAGTATGAGCTAGCTAATGGGGCACAACAGAGAGACTCACATGCACCAAATGCACGCGAGGCCGGCCCGGCTATGTAAACAAAGCACAGAGAAGTTGTGGTTTTAAGGGGCGGATTTTTTTTTTTTACTTTAGACAAACCCAAGTTAGCTAAAGGGCGGGTCCATCTGTGTTCTCTTCTGTTTTTTTCAAATAGAAAAACGCCCACTCTGCCATTAGCAAAAAGCAGAGATGTACTGTAGGTTACCAAAGTAAGCTCATCATGAAGCTAATCAATAAGGTTATGAATAATGTGAACGCTAGTATCAGCTGAGTCAAAGTTTGGAAATAACTGAAAGGGTTTGTTCGGATTTTTTGAAGTGGGATTTTATGTATACTCCCGTGTTCTGAGAGGTAAAATTATTATTTTTATGAATGTAGTCTGGTGGCTTTGACGAGCATCTGTGGACGGGAGCAGCAGAAAATTGTATTTTAGCCACCTAAAAAAAAATAATGTCAGTTTAAGTGTACGCTATATTTAGAATATTTTGCCCTTTCCAACAGGGAACTGTAGCCGCTGTCTTCTCATCTAACTCTTGGCAGGAAAGCTAATATCTGCATTTGCCAAAATGTGAAAGTATTCCTTAAAGACCTTTTGCTGAATAAAAGAGCTCTGATTTGAGGATCTCATCAGCAGTGTTTTTGAAATATTGACCGATGAATACCATGTAGCAATATTCTCACTTGTCAACATTGACTGCACGATTCAAAATGAAAAGCGTTTTTGGCATGAAATCCTCCATATCTGTAACCCAAAGCCTCTAAAGCTAAAACCTAGCGATGAATGCTATTCACTCCCAGCGGACACAGAGCAGATGCTATTAAATCATCCCATTGATTACCTCCATTCTGTGTGTGTGTGTGGTGTGTGACGGATTGCGAGGGGGAGCCAAGCGCTACATGTTAATGGGACCCTCTGTCAGCAAAGCAGACTCCTCATTCATCAGGCGTTATTATACCAAACAATACACCCCCACACGTGCACACACACACACACACACAAGCTATACAACAGCACACATTTGCTACACAAAGGAGGCAAATGCATCGCATAAAGCGACGGAGCAGAGAGAGTCTGAACCAGGGTGTCTTGGAGGATGGAGTGTGTTTATATCAGACACACACCTTGGATGGAGTGTGATCATGAGGATTATTATCACTATAGTCTGGGATCAGACAGCCAGTACTGATGACAGAGGCTGAGTCAATGTTTTCTTAAAGGGCAGCACAGACTGGTCCTCGCACTCTTTTTCCAGGTGTCAACATGTTGCCTCGGCGCTCTTGAAAACGAGTAAAAGGGGAATGTGTGTTATTTACCAATGCCCCACGATGTGATGTAGGTAAAACTAAATGCAAGCTGAGTGCTCACGTAGGAACTTCGTCGGAAACTGTGAGGAAAGAGGCCAGGCGGTGTTATCATCAAGTGGTTACATCAACCAGATTACCAGATTTCTTTTCAGCCTTTTGCTAGATATCTATTAGTGCCAAAGCAATTACTGTAGTTGATGAATCATTTGTCAAGTAACAAGACTAAGAGTCTATAAAGCCATGCTCTTGGCGTGATAATGCCGCTATATAGAGGGAAAGTCAGAGGATCACCAAACTTGCAACCTTTATTAAATTAATTTTGTTTTAATATTTTATTTAATTATATTCATATCATTTAATTATTTTTACATTCTGTTTTATTTACTCTTTTGTAAATGTGCCTGAAACACACAGTATGTACTCTGTATCTATGCTGTGTGGGTGGCGAAACCACAGTGATATAAGTAGGTCTGGGAATCTGGTGTGTGAATTTATTTGTATTCATTTATTTCTTTATATATTTATTTTATTCATTTATTTCTTTATGTATTTATTTTATTTATTTATATTTATTTATTATTATAATTATTTATTTTTATAAATTTTGTTTGTTTAATAAAACCATATTTTAATTTTACAATTTGTATTTATATATTATTATTATTATTATTGTTATTATTATTATTATTATTATTATTGTTGTTATTATTATTATTACTACAATTTTTTCTCCCCTACTTTATTTTTTACAGTATAATAATTTACAATTACTCTCTGTTATATGTACTGTACATATTATTGCACATATATTATATGTTTATGTTGTTGTAGTCTATTTTCTTAAGGAAACAATCAAAAGCACGATAAAAAGTAAATAAAAAATCATCTCAACAGGGACAGGAGTGCGTACCAAATTACATGGCAGTCCAGTCCAGTAGTTGTTGAGTTGTTTTACTCAGAAACACAAAATGTCACCCTCGTGTTGACGCTAGATGAAAGGTCAGGGGATCACCACAGTCCTTAAGATTCATCCCCCGGGCACCATGGCTCTATTCACAAAATGTCATGGAAATCTATCCAATAGTTGTCGGATTGTTTCACTCAAACCCACAAATGTCAACCCCATGTTATGGTGCTAGAGGAAAAGTAAGGGGGATCACCAAAGACAGTAGGATTCATCCTGTGGGGACCATGAATGTACAGAATTTCATGGAAATCCACCCAACAGCTGTCAGTCTGGACTCACCGACTCACCAATGAGCCATCCTTCACAATCCTTTTATAGTATTGTAGAATGAATATTTTGGGGTTCTCCGACATGGACTACCACCTGAGCTGCAGCCTTCCTCTTTCCTTTCTCTCCACCTCCTCTCGGCCCACATAAGCAGTCCTCATCCTCCTCCTCCTCCTCCTCGTCCTCCTCCTCCTCCTCCTGGCCACCAGGTACATCTAATCAGACCTCAGTATCTGAAACAGCTCATTGACCTCTTGGCCCAAGAAACACAGAGAGTTTTTTTTTGTTTTTTTTCCCCGGTCGAATCTCTATGGAGCGTCAATGGGATGTGACAGTATAATTAGTGGACCGAGAGAGAGGACTAATTGACAGCGTGATCAACTCGCCTGCTGCAGGTCACGCCACGGCATGGCACTTCATCACCGCTAATGATATAATGCTGTGTACATGTGCGTGCAGGTGTAAGTGTGGCACAAAACAACCCATGGGTGTAGCGTGCACACGGAACAACGCCGGTTATTGTGTTTGAATGTGCAAAGCTAAAAAAAAAAAAGACGACTACAAGGCTCAGTGCTATCTAACATGAACTCATTCTCTGCTGCGTTTGATATTCACAAAGTCCAAACATGTTACATAATCCTGTATAACATAATCCCATGGAAAGGACAGTGTTGTTTATTGCAAAACTCAGCATCATCTTGAAATGCCTCCAGCTAGTGTTTTAGGCTGTTTTAACACCTGTGTTGTTCAGTTTTGGACAATCTGAACACAATAATCATACATAACAAAACAACTGCAGCGAGACCGTTTGGAGGAAGTGGTCTCGGCTCAGTCACACAGGAATTCTGGAGAGATTTGTTTGCGGTGGGAACATGATTTGACCTCAATCTGACCGAACTACAAGACGTACTCTGCAAGTATGAGCTGCACAGTTCCCGTTGCAAGGTGTGCTTTGCATTCTGGGATGCGGATGTATACGATTAATAACCGTAAAACTAGCCTATAATTACCTATAAAGAGATTTAAGATTTATATTCAGCAAATCATGTTGTTTCCTCACAGTCCTATAGCAAGTGTTCGGAGGCCTACTAGTCCACATGGGACACAGGACACAGAAACCCTGGTCCAAAACCTCTTCCTGCACAGTAGACAAACATCTTACCAACTGGATTGTGAAAGAAAACAACATTCGTGAATGTACTTGATGCAGCAATTACATTTAGTCCAAAACAAAGTAGATCAGCAGTATATAAATACATAGCATATATAAATATGTTGAGGGTCAACACTGATACTCAAGTAACGAATGAACAAGAATAAGAAATAGACAAATAAGAAGACAGATATAGTACAAATGCAGCAGACTCTGTGGAAAGCTCTGGATCTAAACACGTCTATTACGGTAACCATTAACGTTAATCCCCCCCCAAAATGAGCTAATCACCTAAAAGCTTACAATCAAAATATAAAAAGAAAGACATTGAGTTTTGCGGGACTGCCAACGTTCCCTGGAGCTCCACCAAGCAAAATAGGTGTCTAAAATAAAAAACCTGATGCTACTTAACTAGAAATTGGGTCCATTACACGGTGCGACACATTGGCCTCTTCCCCATTTTAGGTCTATAATAAAAAATCTTTACAACAAGTGGGAATATACATGTCAAGATAAGGGCTACAATATGAGCTATATTTCAAATCAAGTGAGGTAAAAGCTTTCTATTGCAATACTTGAGCCCAGTTATAACAATTTTGGTTAAAAGCCCCACTTGTTGCAGCTGTTATTTTCAGTGGGATAAAAGAACAGATGGGAAGCGTAATGCTCGGTAATTTCAAATAATGATCGACTCCTGTTGCACATTCTGACCTGATATTTTCAGCTGCTTTGAAGAGCAGCATTTTTTTGGCTATTTTAGTGTTATTCCTAGAGAAAAACAGGGTAATGTTACAAATCAAACCGCTGCTCTCTGACCACCTCTTCTGCTGCATTAAGGGAAAACGAAAAGAATAGGAGAGAAGAGGGAGACGGAGAGAAGGAATATGATACAGAGACAGAGAGAACAATAGAGAGAAAGAAAAGGGGAGACAGAAGAGGAGAGAGAGAGAGAGAATATGACACAGACAGGGAGAGCTCTGTTAAATCCAATGAGGGGGAGCTTAAAAGAGCGAATGCCAGAGATGGCAATGAAAATCCTGTCATTTTATCCACCCAATAAACACATTCTGAACCCAGGCCATATAATCCATCTATTTCCATGCCCTGCATATTATCTGTTATCTGTTCTGACCACAATGGCCAGCCCTCATGTAGACAGAGCTGTTAGATAATAGAGCCACCCATAAAGGAAAAAACACAAACAAAGAAATGAAAGCAAAGGCCTTTTTTATGACTCTTGGAAACCATCAAACAATAATGCAGCCACTGCTTGTGTTAATTTAGAGTCACAAGCTGAAGCCACAGTGTGGTTGTTAATTTACTCAGGCGCATTTCATAGACTTTATATATTAAAACAACTCAAAGTGGATGACTTTTGCAGAAAAAAAATCGTATTTTTATGCATAAATTTCATTTGGACATCAATCACGGGTTGTCAGCTACGATGTTCACAGTTACCTTTAGCCTCTTTATTCACATCTCACGCTACTTCATTCACACTCCCACTAGTCACAACTACTGACGCTGCACTTTTGAAAAGCTTATAGTCATCTAAATAAAGTCTAAATTAGCATTAAAATGTGTCACATCACAGTTTTCACTTGACCGTTCAAAAGCAAACTTGCTTTATTCCCCGAAGCCTCATCGATATTCATTCTCTTCATTTGCTTTGATCATCAATCACTGCCGCTCGACTTCGCTTCAAACATAATCATGAATTTTGGGAGCGATGCCTCCTCTTTCTGCTGTCTGCTCAGACGGCACTCTGACATTAAAATTCATCTGTAATACCGAATGAGGTAGTCTAGACGGGTTGGGATATTAGAGGGTGAGAAATTAAAGAAAAAAACCTGACTATATACATTAATTAGAGAAACACAACAAATATATGCTTCCATGCAGGGCAGTAAGGCTCACTGAGTGGTTTAATGAATATGAAAATGGTCACCAATGGAGGATTTGGGATCCACAAGCTCAGTAAGTTAGATGGAGGATTCAGTTGTCTGACACACAGTCTCATTATACCGTAAATGTGATTTTAAAATGTTGTCTATTGCCACTTTAAAGTTGCCTTAATAATGTGTAACTTGGGCAGCATTGGAGGCAGAAGTCCACAACAAGCTGATAACCTTGTCTTTAAGTTGATTGCTAACACGTTAGCAAACAATTTACTGTCTGCAAAAACAGGGCACATTCAAAGTCGTGTTTCTGGCCAATTGAGTCCAATAATCACTCTCCTGTTAGCTCTGTTTTGCACTCCACCAAATCCTATGAAATATAACTGGGTTTTTAGATGCTAAATGCACCAATATGTTCACCAGCTAGTCACTAACTGTGTCTGTCTGATGTTTGGGTGCTGGACAGATAACCTACAGTGGGTTTATCAGAGCTTTTTCTCACCTTCAAACACCAACACTGCTTCTGGAAATAAGATTGATGACTGAACCACGGAGAATATTTGCAGGTTGTAAATACAAAACATTATCGTAAATGGGCTATAAAGCTCCATAGAACTGAGAGAGTTGAATGATAGTTCTTGTCACTATGAGCGACCTCTTTCATGTGACTTCATTCTAATCATTTGACCCATTGGCCATATAAATATTGACTAGTGCAGCATTAAAGATATAGACCAGATACAGCTACTTATATGAAACATGAACGAAACATTGTGAGCAAAAGTAGTTGCAATGAGCATCACTATATTTGTACAAATATTGTCCGTCCCTGTAGTTGATAACATGTTGTATATTTGAACACCTTGCAGCATGTTTTTACCTTCACGGTGTGTGTCTCCCAATATCCATTACCTTCTGCATTACCAAAACATCAAGCAACCCATTTTTTAGTATCCGTGTTCAATTTGTGAATTTCAGCATGTAGGCTATATGCCACATTTATTTTACAATAACCCAGATAAGCCATAAACCTGTTTATAAAAATGCTAAGTAGCTGATAACCGCAGGAATCCTGAGACATGAAAAACATCCGTTGAGTAAACTCTGTTGCCATGGTGATATCCACAATATGCTGTTTTCTACAAGTGTAGATGACAAACATGAACAGGATATGATCCCCAAAATGACCCTAACTAGGGTAGAAGCCCTGGTATTATAACTACATAACTGTACACAGAGATGGAATGGAAATGATAGCAGCGTGCCTGTCAGAAGATCCAGAAAAAACTGCCATATAATGCAACACAAAGCAGGCAGTATCTTCAAAGAGACCCATAACTCACAGGCTGATCCCAGTGGGAGCAGCAACTATATCAAATGGCTTGGCTGTAAGCCACACAAACAATAAGTCATACAGTTGATATTAGCTGCCTTCAGGTGCTCTAAATTGATAGTAACCTTTGTTGAATTCTCCATCCGACAAATATTCGTGCATTGTTGATCATTGATTCTGCATTAAGTGTTTAGTGGGTGTTGCAGACTTATTCTTTCTCAGTCAAATTAAACCAATTAGGCATTCAGAACATTTTATTGGAATCTAAGTACCCTGAATTGTACACGTCGTCAGCAGCAGTGAACAGACTCATCAGTTAAAACAATGGGCTTGGAGCAACAGCTTCAAAGTTTGATTATCCGGTCTGCGACGATAAAAATCTTTATGATATTAGTTAGTAGGCTTGGGTGGTATTACGGTACACCACGGTATTTAGAAATCCTTCAGGTACCAGGGGTCAGTCTCTACTGGTGGAACCATGGATGTACAACGAGTTTAAAGAGTCCAGGGTTTATAATTATCCGGATCTTACGGTGGTCTTCCGCACCCATGGGCCTTTAGAGCAAGCGCGCTAGCGTTTCCTTTAACGCCGCCTCCCAACTGCTCGGCCTCAGGCTCATTCACATGAACGGACAGCACGAAAATAACTCTGGATTCGGCAATTGGTGAATCTTTACGACCTAATGATTTAAATAAGGGCTATTTAAGTGTTCGTACTGGGAAGTTGATTTACCTAAATGTTTCCAGCGTAAGTCAAAAGGCCAAATGGCATCACGTGATGGACCCAGATGTTGTAATTTCATGGTTTGGCTACAATGTAAAATTTGCTTCAAAGCCTGGCCCTCTTCCTGGGGGCGTGGTTGGAACAGCCAGCTCAGCTGAGAATGACGACGATTATGAGTGGTGGGGATAACATTAAATGATTAGTAATAAAGGAAATGCCTCTTTCCATGTTTGGGGGTGTTTTAGGTTTAGTCAACTTCCAACTACAAAAGCAGTTTAAAGCCACGTGATTTTACTCAACTATCAGTATGCCACCACCACCCAGTTGGTACCCGCTGTGTGCATATAGTAACGTTAGCGAGTGTGCGGTCGAGAGAGAGAGATAGCATGTGCTCGTCCAACCCTAAAACCAACAAAATTACGTTCCCATTAGGGCTGTCAAAGTTAACGCAAATATGTTTTAACGCCACAAATTTCTTTAAGGCATTACCTCCGATCTCCCGGAGGTTGTAGCGGGCTTGTGCGTTTAAAGCTAGAGTGAAGATACTGGTGTCATATGAAACTAGAAAACCTAAGGAATCCATTGGTACAGTGAAAAAATAGATACCGACCAAGCCTATTAGTTAGTTATTAATTGTGTCTGAATCCACTTTTGGAGTTTGTAAATGATATCTACAGTCACTTGCTCCCAGTCTATAGTGTTGAGTTGTCTATAGTGTCTTTGCCTTTTCCCAGAGAAAAGTAACCTATAGTGAATGGTACAGGTTGTTGATAGAACTGGATGGAGTCAGTGATGGAGTTGCCGTGATGTTCTGTATTTAAGATACCAAACATCAATGTTGCTGGACGGCAGCTCTAGAATGAGTTAAACGATGCAGCAGGAACCTGTTACAGCACAGAAAGCCAGTAGTTATACATAAGACTTATGGTCAGTCTCTTAATATGAGAGTGCTGATTTAAGACCAGCTTGGAGGCATAAATTAGTCCATACGGAGCTTGTGATATTAAAGGTGAGCCTCGAACAGCACTTGGAAGCCTGATACTGTACAGGACCGGTGAGGGTTACAAGACAACCTGAAACGTTTCACGTTGTAGACCCTGAGAGAATACAGATAAACACACGCTACAGAGGAAGATACACGCTCCAGGGATGCTGATACTACTGAAAAATGGGACTCCAGCATGAATTTCCTGCTGCATTAGTAGCAGCCAGACAGTCCTTCATCCAGCCATGGGAAAAAGCCCAGGCGCATCCCAGAACGGCTATTGTGGACCTTTAATTAGAGTCTGAGCTGGAAGATGAAGGACCCCGGTGTGCTCTGTAACTACATGCTTTATCTTGCCCGGTCACCTGAGTTTTACCTAATTGCGCATTATGTCGGAACAATAGCAAACTGTTGCTGCTTTGTCCAGGTAATATCTAACTCGGCTGTATCTCATATCTCAGGAGAGGAGAGAATTCAACGGGTTGAAAATGTCAACAGCCCCGGGAGACTGTTGAACATTGCTACCCGGAGAAGGGCCATGTAGTGCATAATGCATGGCTGGATGGCGTAATGAGATGGTGGGGAATTCTTCAACCCAAGGCTTTAATCCTCTGTGCAAGTCTGAGTCTGCCCTGTTGAGGAGTCCTCGCACAAGACGCTAAAATCCCAAGGCTGCTGTAGCTGACCGTGACCTCCGACCTCTCTGGAGAAGCACAAAGCAAAAGGGAGACATTCACCGCTGTGTTGTGTTGTCGTTAGATCTGACCACAAAGTGAATTCAGCTTGCTCTCGACAGAAAAACGACTGCACTGGTCCTTCGGTCCAACCCTTAAAATGACCTATACTTACATTTTCTTGACAAGGACCTCTCGTGGCCACATGAAACTATTGTCTCTCAGAAGCAAAGGCATATGTAGCCTGACATTTTTATAGCACCAACTTAGGATGATGGTTTGGGTGGATGGTTGGGTGTACAAAGCTCCGACCACTGTTCCACTGTTTGCATTCCGTCACCTACTAAAGGTATACATTGGTTTCATTTTTAACAATAACCAAATATTTTCCTTAACTCAGCTGATCAGACTGCCATCAGGTTATTAAATGGGCGTTATCAGCCTCATAGATGTGGGTCAGACGGGGTCTGCTACACCCACTAGTAGGTTTTTATTATCAATTCACATGGGCGATCACTGAAAGAAGGAATAACAGAAGATGACAGCGACCTCTAGTGACCGTAGTAATTATGACGCGGAAGTCAGGCGCTATATATAGTTCAGACAGCGTGAAACTCCATATGGCGTGGAGGTCGGGGGCGATGGTTGGGACACAATACATAGGGCTTTCACCCAGGAGACCTGGATTTGCATCCTGTGTGAAACCAACAACATATAGTTATCTTTGTGTTCAAGCCTTAAGTTTCATTTTTCAAACGTAGTTATTTTAAGCCAAAACACAATCTTTTCCCCTAAATCTAACCGAGTAGTTTTGTTGCCTACACCTAAAACAAGCTGTTCTGTTTGTGTTCAAAACGTAACGTTTCATTCAGTTTAATAAGGTGTTGCTTTTAGGCTTCGCTTTCACTTTTACAAATTTACAACAATCTATATTTTTTATATAATAATAGTAACAATGCATCAAAAGACCACATTAAAACAATGTGAAAGGGGCCGCTTGCAGTGATGAACCTACGAAGAATGATCACCTGCTTTATAGTGAGCTTCAGATATAAATCAGCATTGACTAAACATCTTGTAAACAAGCTCAATAATAGTGTTATTTCAGTTCAAATTGATTTCTTTTTAGAGGTTATGATTTATATTTTGCTTCATATTCATCCTCATAAATGTCTACCCAAGATTTTCCTAAAAGTAAAAAGAAAGAAACAAGTTGAAATAATGTAATGTAAAAATGAAACACCAAAGTACAGTTTACATTTTGTACTACCTTGTCATTTGCAAGTGCCCTTATCATCAGTTGTAAAAGAATAACATATCAATCGTTTTGGAAGGAAATAACAAGCGTATTTCATGATTTAGTCTGGAGGACATTGGAGGCAAAAACTTTGAAAATAAGATTTTTTTCCAAGTTCGTTTCAAGCAGAGAGGACGCACAGCAGAGGACGTCCTGGTGAGTTGATTGGAACACATATGGGGTGAGATGTCTGTACTTGACGTTTGTGTGTGTTTAGCACCAATGTCACCAAGTCTGAGTTCTCGTACACGATGAGCTCGTCTGTTAGAGCGCACACATCACTGCTGAGGTAAGAAAACAAAAAAACAATTCAACTTTGTGTCGTTGCTAAATAAAAATAATGCTGCTTGCCAGCAGCGCTGCAGCAGATTGTAATCAGTGACTAACTGAACGCAGAGCTCCGTGTCTGGCTGCGACCGATAATATTTTTTTGTGAAATTCTGTTCCTTTTTAATAATAAGCTCAGCGTGATCCGCCGCCAAGCTGGAGCGAGGACAGCGAAGGTGAAGGGAGGTATCAGTCTCGTCTGGGTCTGATGTACAGGAATTCAGCCGAGGTAGAGTAGAGCTTCATTTCCCTTCCCCTCTGCCATCTACACAGAGAGAAACACCAGACCCTTTGAGGCGAGTGATTAAAGCGCAGCAGGACGAGGCGCAGCTCGCCATTTCTGTTACCCCGTCCACATGCTCCAAACAAATGGCTAGAGAGAGAGAGGCAGAGAGAGAGAAGCAGAAGTCTCCCGTGACCCACTAAATTGGTCAGATTGACTTCCTAGACTGCCAGTGTGGGAGGCGGCCATTTTGACTCGGGGCCAGAAGTTAAATGAGAAGCGAGGGGGAAGACATGTTGGGTCTCTGTGTGAGACCAGCCTGTCTTTCCAGAACTGCCCAGAGACAGATAACATCTCTAGAGGTGTCCGTGCACGCAATTCTCTCGGCAGATAAATAATCCGTGTGTCAAAAACTCTCCAACGCTGCCGATCATTTGGATAGATATATATCTTGACACACACGATGTCAGAAATGATTCACTGTGATGCATCTATCTTATGGTGATGTGCATTCGAGGCTTCCTAAAGAAAAAAAGCCTTTTGCATGACAACAAAGAGTCTACGAGAGCAGCGCTTCAGGACTTCACAGAGCGGCACGATCAGTCATCTTTTTCAGCCGAGCACCGTAGAAACAAAAGCTGATGTGTGCTGACTTCAGTAGGCCAACGCTCTCCACATCTCCTCCCCCCCTTTTACCGGTTATCAAGGGCCGAAATATTGAGCCTGTCAAGAGCTATAAATATGTGTTACTGTCAATAGAAAAACAATTCCCAATTGGGATAAGTGCTCAGAGGCCAGTTATTAAAAAAGACAGCAGTGTTCTTCTTTCAGCAGTAGGGATGTAAAGGTTTGTGTATTCATTCCGAATCGTTGCAGTATGGGGGTGACGGTACAGGGGTCACGGTCCGATGCCTTTTGCCCGTAAACATTTAGCTGAATGCCGTTAGCAATATTTAGCACAACAAGATGATTGGCGTACAAGTCGGTCACGGTATGACGAGCGCAAATGAAACGGATTACAGTCAGCGACAACAGCAATAGAGTACTACAGGAATGAGTCCTAAAACCCGGAAATGAGTTAGCGTTTTAGCACTTCCGGTTCCGTCGTCTGGAAGTCAATGGGTTTTCAGTTAGATGCCTGAAATAATGTCTGTGGTTAACACAAGCTGAAGAGATTTTAACGTTTTGTTCTACGATATAAAATATGTCAATAAATATCCCATTCGTGAATTTTGAAGCTTTTATGTGTCTTAAAAAGGGCGGTTGCTAACAAGTGGCTAAATGAGACTACTAAGTGTCATAACGCCGACTCGTCCTCCTTTACAGCCTCGTTGTGTATACTTGCGTTCATGCGACCGTGGTGTAGTTCGTTTATAGCCTAACGTTAGCTTTTTACTTCTGGCGATTGCATTCACACCTCAAAAATCATTAAAACTTGTGTATATTTGTGAAGATTATCTTGCTGAACAAAATGTGTAAATAACTTTCATTGGCTTTTTGTCGATGGAACCAGGGGGATGCTAACTTCCTGGTTGGCCTACACAAATATGTCATCCCTGGAGCACTCTATGGAAAGAGAATTGTGTACAAGGCAAGGAAAGTGTGTGGGCTAACGCACATTCGACGGCATCAAGCAGATACGCCGATAACCGGGAGGAGAAAAAAACAAACCCAAAGCCAGCTGGAAAACAGAATACATATACGTTTGGGTGCTTTGAACATTTAAATATACCCACGGTGGAAATAAGTGAAACATTAATACTAATGCACAAGTTTTAGTTTATTTATTTTGGTATTTTGATAGCATACAAGATGTAGTTTTCAGTTCTACAGCCTATTGTGATCTGTTGCCTTTTTGGAAAGTGTTCGTACAGCGTAATACAGAAGTGTTCTATCTTTGACACTTGCACTACTGCCTGTTCAAAATAAAGTAAAATAAACTTATCCTTATGCATTTGGTATTTATTTTGCTGTATTGAACTTGCACTGAACCGTGACTCCTAAACCATGGTATGAACCGAATCGTAACTTTTGGTACACCTCTGTTCAGTAGGAATTGAGGTTTTGTCTAGGAGTGGGCAGAGTGCTTCAACACTGTTACAAATCATTCATATAACACACACTGACATACTCTCAAATCTGCTGGTTTTCAACAAAAGTCTACATCAATGGAGGAAAAGGCTTCCCAAGCTGATGCAATGAAGCTCAAATCCTATTGGGAATATGTGTCCCCAATGCTGCTGCCTGGACAAGTTCTCCTCGAAACCCGATACGTGACACAGTCTTGGTGCCAAAGCACTGTGTTAAGCCCAACTGTTGGGGCTGTAGTAGCAGTGTACTGTGTGTTTTTTTTTCCTCTCTCTCACCAGATCGACAAGCCAAAGCTGTGGCCATCTACTCTGTAGCTAGCTAGATGTCAAATCAATTTGCTGGCTTTGGACTTGGCCTGTTGCACACACCTACTGTACACACCCACACACACACACTATCAGAGGCCGTGTGCCAGGTCTCCTTATCAGCATCGATCGGGTCCAGCCAAGTCACTTTACTGGATGGCAGAGTTCCCGAGCTAAATTAAGGAAAACATCAGTTTGTAGCCGAAATGGCCGACGACGTGTTCTCCGTCCCTTTGTGCTGCTGCGGCCAATTCCCAGGTGTGTGCTCGGCTTTGAAGCTGTCATGATTGCATTTAAGGAATTAAGTTAATTAAGTGTTGCTATCAACAGTTCGACTCATAGTGGTGGTGTATGGTTTTCTCCCTCACTCCCGTCATCCAAATGTGCAACAGAGGTCAGCAGTCTGTGAGGCTGCTGGAGGACAGGTGTGTGATCACACAATGCATGAATGGATCAAACTGAGATCAAGTCGGTCAAATCAGAGTCAGATCAGCCAATAAATATTACAGCTTTTGATTTTGTAAAGGGTAAAGCAAACGTCCTTTGCAGTTGAAATAGCAATAACACGGAACTGAAACCTCTGAAAAGTATGTATTAACCTGTCAGGTGTATGATGTGACACAATGTTTAGTGCAATTACCCTTTATGAGAACACCCCCAAAAGAAAATTAGGAATAATTGCAGACATATTATGCCAAAAATATAATAACAAAGGGCGAATAAAACAAACAAAAATGCCCAAAGCCAATTAAAAAAATGCTTAAAAAAAAATGTCCTTTGAGAAAAACAAAATTTACAAAACATTATAGCAGCTTTGCATTGCATTTCCTCCAGTCTACCCAAATACAGTATTTAAGCTTGTGCACTTCAGAACAGGCTTCTTTTAAGTCAGCATGAATATGTATTTGTGTGTTTAAGTGCATGTTTGTGTGTCTGTGTGCAAAGTCTCCCAGTGTGTGTGTTTGCGGACTAAGAAGGTTTTCATCGGAGCTTAACTGTGACAGTTCTGTCTCCGTTCTGCTGGCAGATCAATAATATAGTCGCAGATGACTGTGCTAACACGGGGAGCACGCACACACACACACACACACACACAGCCGAGTGTGCGAGTGTGGCAGACAGCGGCTGTCTGTGACTGTGGAGGATATTAGGCTTATTAAGAGTGTCTGGGTCTCAGAGTGACTCATGCTAACTCAGTGTGTGTTTGCAGGGTAGCAGGTTAAAAGGGCTTAACATGAGAACGCATCACCCCCCGCCTTCCTGGCCCCCTGGCTCATCTTGTTATTCCCTCGCTCCCTCCCTCTCTCAGCCTCCCTTCTCGCTCTGCATCCACGTATTGACTCCCTATTCCCCGCTCTGTCCTCTTTTCAACCCTCTGTCCTCTCTTTCTCGGCGTTCCACCCCCACATTTCCGTCTCATTTCATATTTCAAAAGAGAGACTTTTTTCCAACTACAATTTTGTGACAGCTGTGGAATGTTTTTTTTTGGTTGTGTTCAAAATTATATTCTGTGGAAATGTCAATTAGAAGACATCACACTTTAGCTCAAAAGGATGCCTCAATATTAGTGATAAAAGGCAGGAAGCTAAAATACCCTGCTCCAGTAAAATATTTACTCCAGTATATCTTTTATTTTAAATTAAAGGGAACCTATTATGCTTTTGTGCTTTTTCTCCTTTCCTTTAGTGTGTTATATTTGTTTTGTGAATGTAAAAGGTCTGCAAAGTTACAAAGCCCAAAGTCCACGCCAAAGAGAGTTACTCTCCCCCACAGAAACACTGCTCCTGAACTGCCTGAAACGCCTTGATTGAAGTCCTGCCTTTTCTTCCGTAACGTAGTGATGTCACCAAGTAACACATGTATAATACCTGCCTAGCGGCTAGTTTGGCACACCCTCAAACAAAGCTAGTTAGAGCGGAGGCGGAGCTTCCTAACTTAGCAACCGTAACGTAACAGCCGTAACGTAACAACCGTAACGTAACGTAACAACCGTAACGTAACGTAACAACCGTAACGCAACAACCGTAACACAACAACCATAACATAACATCCCTAACGTAACAACCGTAACGCAACAACCGTAACACAACAACCATAACATAACATCCCTAACGTAACAACCGTAATGCAACAACCGTAACACAACAACCGTAACACATAAACCATAACACAACAACCGCAACGTAACAACTGTAATGCAACAACCATAACAACAATAACAACTGTAGCGTAACAACCATAACATAACATCCCTAACGTAATAACCATTCTGCATCAACCGTAACGAAACAATCATAACGTAACTACGTAACTACCATAACTAAATAACAACCACGCTTAGCAGACTTTCTTACATAGCGTTAAGTAACAACCATAAAGTCAACATTAACTTTTGGTTTCACACGGTACATGAACAGCGGCTCCCTGGGTTAAAGTTCTGTGTTTGTTCGATGTGTTACTGTAGCATAAAACAATCAGTCAATTAAATTTGAACACGGACATAGTTACTACTTGTTGTTATTGTACATGCTGAATTTGAAATTCATCATGGTCAGTCCATAGTCGTGGTCCAAATTAGCTGTGGAACCTGGTTCTAGACCTCTCATTCACTGCCCACGTCTCAGATGTGTTCAGCGAGTTGCTGCCTACAATATTATCTTACAGACCACACATGTTGTCTTGTAAAAATGTTACAATGAACACAATTCAGTAGGAAGGATTGAAAATGACAGTTGTTGTCGTCCCTATAATGACTGTTTCTACTTCATTATCTCATATTTCTTCAGACAGAACTTGTCAACAGAGCTGCTAGAAGTAATTTTCTGAGTGACACACACACACACACATTAGAGGATCTGAGGGGAAACTCAAGGACAATTCTTTACTGTTTACCTTCTTATTATACAAGTAGACAAGCTAGGAAGGCTACCAAAACCGAGCCCACTAAAGCAGTCCACTGTCTCTATCACATGGCCATTGCCTTGCAGGTCGTAGTGGTCCCTTGAGGGTCCCACAACCTAGTTACATCCAGGACAAATAGCTGCAGAAAAATGACCACAAAAATCGGGACTAGTGTGGCTAAGATCAGCACAACTGTAGAGGTTGTTGTACGGTCAACGTAGAGAAATAACTCTGAAATCACGCATATTTCTTTAATCCTTGTGAAAAACCTTAAATAAACAGCTCATAGCAACTCCTTCCAGCTTCCATGACAACTGAAAATGAAGCCAGCAGGACGGATAGGCCGCTCACAACAGATTATTTAGGGACACAACACAATAGAAAATGAACTAAAATGAACATACTGTTGGCCTGAATGAATGAAGCGAAACGTGTTATCAGACTACTATTGACTGATTGTATTGAAGACTGCTCTGCTAATCCAGCCTTGTCTGTCATAAACTGACAATCTGTTGTTGCCAACAACATTAAAAGAATAAACTCCATTGCAGACGAACAGTAAAAAATAATTTTTTTCTTCCACACTTACTACTGAAGTCACAGTGTGTGAAATTGCATTGAGGATACTGCTAGATAAAAGCTGGCGTCATATCATCGTACATGAGTCTGAAACAAACAGCAACACGCAGACATTTCTGAGCAACACCAATACTTCTGAAAACCTGGAACCAGATTCATTTCAGGTACATTACCCAGCTGTGTTTCCCATCCTGCCTCACTCTCCTTTCCATCCACCTGATCAAGCAGGGAGAGCCTCTTCCTCTGCTCCCCTGTCTTTGCTCCAGACTCACTCCATAAGATCAATACGTAGAGTACAACAAATGCTAGTGTTTAAAATGTCCTTCCTATTTCCTCTCGCACCCAGATCAATAACAAGAACACACGCATGAATCCGCCGCTGTCATCATCGAGCAGTCTCTGGATCAATGGAGGTTTAAAAATTAACATCCTCATCGCCTACATCATCAAAAACGGCACCACCATCATCATTATACTCATTGTATTGTCCATATCTCGGAGCTCGTGAAGACATTTACATCCAAATGGTGAAGAAAGAGAGAAATTGCTGAGTGTAAATGAGAGCATTGGTGTTATTCAATATCAAAGCCCTCTAATGTCAGAGAGAAATAAAGGAATCTAAAGATCACAGATTAGTCATTGACACACGAGTGCACTGCTCTGATGTTACACCAGGCTTTGCTTTGCCAATATCAAGACATTTCTTTTTTTTGTTCTTCTCTTTTCCTTTTATTCAATCGAAACTTTTCAAAATACCAGATGGTTCACCCGAGCAGCGCTCAACATTCGGGGACATTGGCTGAGAGGTAGTGGCCTTTAACTAAAAAGTCTGCGTGCGTTTCATCCGGGCACAATGACGGCAGGCATAACCATTCAGAGCACTGGCATTTAGAGAGGAGCGTGTAATGTGATTCCACATGGTGCAGTTTATGGGCATGATAGAGGGGAGCCTAAAACGTTCCAACCTCCCCACCCCCGCCCCGCAGAAAGAAAAAACAACAACAGAAAAAACAGAAAACAAACAAACACACTGATGATCCAGAAGAGAATAAAAGTTCAATCACACAGTAAATAAGTTCACTGCTGTCACTAGTTCAAATATTCCTTATTGTTTGGGGGTCTCACAGATCTCAGTATCCTTTCCATATTTTGGATTTCAAAACATTTAGGCTGTCACCACATTACATCAAGGTGACGAGGACATTACCATAAAGTAGGGCTGTCAAAGTTAATGCGATAATAACGCATTAATGCAAATTCGTTTTGACATCACTAATTTCTTTAACGCATTAACGCAATCGATCTTTCAGAGATTGTAGCGGACTCAGTTCTAAAGCTAGAGTGAAGATACTGGTATCATATAAAACTAAAGAACCTAAGGAATCCATTGGTACCAACCATGTCATACTGGCATGTCGCAAAGGAGGCTAAATAACACTCCAAACTGACATACATGGCCATTTTCAAAGGGGTCCCTTGACCTCTGACTCTGATTCATATGTGAATGAAAATGGGTTCTATGGGTACCCACGAGTCTCCCCTTTACAGACATGCCCACTTTATGATAATCACATGCAGTTTGGGGGCAAGTCATAGTCAAGTCAGCACACTGACACTCTGACAGCTGTTGTTGCCTGTTGGGCTGCAGTTTGCCATGTTATGATTTGAACATATTGTTTTATGCTAAATGCAGTACCTGTGAGGGTTTCTGAACAATATTTGTCATTGTTTTGTGTTGTTAATTGATTTACAATAATAAATATATACATACATTTGCATAAAGCAAGCATATTGGACACTCTCATGTTGATAAGAGTATTAAATAAATAATAAATTTCCCTTTAAGCTACATTTTCAACAGATAAAAAATGTGCACCCCTGTTTGATAAAACAAAGTGTTTATAAAGATGCTATCGAGAAGAAACTCCTCTTGTCTTTGAGGAACGTCGTGAACCCATACTGTTCTGGTTTTCTTTTTCTTTCTCTGTGCAGCTTACAGCAGTAGTCATCCATATCCATTTTCGGGGCTCCGACACTGACGCCACTATTTACAGAACATTATCGTTCATCAGTGTGGAATCTGGATGCTCACATCACATCGTTATAGTTATCGTTCTTGGTGTGGACAGCCCTTTAGAGTTTTTAATTCCCCCACATTCTGCACATAATCCACTAAATGAAAGCCTCTCTATAAAACATGCTCTGTGTATAATTACAGCAGTGACATAAAACTACTTAGAATTGGAGTGACTAGCTACTGCACAAATCAACCAAGCAGCAAAGTCTCCAAACTTCCTCTTTTAATCTAACTCTATCTCTCTTCCCATCTCTCTCTCTCTCAGATCCTCTGTTTTCACCACCAAACTTCCACAATCATATCGAGGCGTTCAACTCAACTGTAGCTGCTTTATAGTACTATGAAAAATACTATATAGCTTCGCAGAGGTATGCATCCTTTATGACTCAGCCATATGCAGCAAAGTGCAGGCTCGTCACTCTGACTTTGAAATGCTCTCTTTTGGATGTTGTTTGAAAACATCAGTGGCTAAACATAAAGTGTGCAAAATGAATTGGTCTGTTACATAATTGACCTACTTTTTACAAGTGACTGTGACTGTGTGTGTGAGATGGTATGGGAAAACTGCATAGTATGTTTCATCATTAGCAACATCACAGCCATATTTATGTCATCATGTGGAATGTGCATACGGAGCTACGGAACGAAAAGAAAGAAATTAATAAATAAGGCTAGACGCAGACATGTCTCTCTCTCTCTCTCTCTCTCTGCCTCATCTTCACTTCTCTCTAGGCGAGGTTGTTTGATGCTGAAAAGATGCATTTATATCCCACTAGCATACCAAAGCAAACTAAATAACGGTTTACTTAAGTAAATACACCTTACGAGACATGAGCAACAGGTGATTGTAGTGCATAGAAGGTTTCTATGGCAACTGGAGAATGGGAGAAAACAGCAGCCAAGTAAAGGAAATCAAACATGATTAGGCCGCCTGTGTGAATGTGATTTATGTGATGTAACCTGTTAATGGTGAGATGGGGCCAGTTTTGGTTGGATGTCTTTTCTGTTCTACTTTAGTCTATTTCTTTACAAATGCTTTTAGATTGTTTGAGTTCATTCAAATCTTCTCCCTCACACTGCAGTTCATGTGTTTGTGGACAACAGTTTTGAAACTTTGAGTTTAGCATTTTGGCCGACGTCATATTGTTTTTTTGCAACCAGAAATGAAATGAGAGGGTGGAGCTAAGTACAACCGAACGCTGAATAAGACATTTTCAATCGACCAAAATGTTACAGTGACCTTTCATGAACTGAAAATACACTGTGAAAGGGTTAAAGTTGTAAGACAAAAACACAGACAACTCCCAGACCGTACAACACCGTGTTAGCAATTTGTCAATCACAAGGTAGCCTCGCCCTAAAGCATACCCTGCTTTATGGTCTATTTGACTCTAAATGGGACCATAATTTACTAAATGAACATCATGCTGTATTGAAGAAGACTTGAAACTCAAGATTGAGACCATAAACTCATGTTTACAATGTTTACTGAGGGAATACATCAAGAGAGAAGTAGGCTCAATTTCTCATAGACTACTATACAATCAGACTTCTTTTTGCAACCAGAGAAGTCACCCCCTGCTGGCTATTAGAAATAATGCAAATTTAAAGGCACTGACACACCAAGCCGGACAGTTTGGGGCCGTCGGTGAGCCTATGTTGGCCTAGTTTCTTTCGGTGGGTCCCGCATCATCGTCTCTAGTCTGCACGTGTTGGAGGCTTTTTGGTCGATTCAGAATGTTGAATCGGCGGCGGAGGTCGCCGGTGAGAGAAATCACTCTGATTGGCTGTTCAGCTTAAGCAAATCAGTGCAAGAGAAACGGAAGTGAGGAAAGCAAGCCAACGAGTAAGGTCAAGAGGGCATACACAGAAGGCTCTCCTCATTTTTCATCTTCATCTCATCTGATCATTCCAATACACGGATATTTTCACAGTGACATGGCCGTCTGGAATGAAGCTAAGCGGTGATTGAGAGTGGTGTGAAAATGGTCGGCAGATGCCGCTGTATTTCATGCACGTATCAACGGCTTGTACATCCGCATTCCTCGGTCTTCTGGTTTCCCTTTTTGAATGACGAATACAGACTACCGCCGCCTGCCTGTGTGGAGAGTTATTTCCTTTCACACAGACGCAGAACATACGTGCTAACTGTCCGTCGGCTGTCGTCTTTGCAGTCTGTTCAAATGCAGATTGTCGGCCAAGACAAAGGCGAAGTGAGGCGACGCAACAGTCGGTCTTCATTGCTGCTACTTCTTTGATGTCGGCTTGGTGTGTCTGGGCCTTAAGGCACTTCCGCACTGGCTTCACTTTTCAGATCCGGAGGTGGGCGCCTGACTGTGAGTCTAAACTGGCAGCTGAGCGCCCCGACAGCTTCTGGGTAATGGGCCCTCTCTAGATGGGTCGCATTTTCCCGCCAGACGAGCAGTGGTGGGTCTCGCCGGGTGCTGCAAATACAGCCAATACTTTTGCACACACACACACATACACACACACTAAGCACTAAGCACTCAACAGCCAGACAAGCACACAGCCGTGCATCGGATTACCAGACAAATGTCACAAACATGCACAGCCAAAAGAGGCAGACAGAGAGCCCACCCTGGGAGGAGGCTACTCCTCGGCCAGCAGAGTGGTGTGGCCACCACGGTGCCACCAGAGCTCTGATATCTGTATCTACTGGGTGGTGTGTGCTCGCTGTCAGAGGTCCTCTCGGATGATTAGATAAAGGGACTGTAGCCAGGGAGCAGGTAAACACTAGGCAGAGTGAGGCACACCAGCACAGATAACAGAGAGAGACCCGACTCTTGTTCTCTTCGGTGTTATATTTCTTTGCTCAAAATCAATTTGAACTTTCAAATCAGAAATTGTTAACCCAGGATGTAGCTGGGTGAGATCATAGTCAACCAACCACTCCAGGGTTTGTTTAATAATGCACCAAAACTACTGTATGCACCTGACTTACCCCAACTTAAACCACGACGGGGCTCAAAATAATGACTCTTACCCGTACTACTGGTCTTCCTAAGACAAAGGAAATGTTTCCTCAACTTCAGTAACAAGACAAAAAGCTTGGCTAACTTTATAACAGCTCAGGAATTAGGCATTTTAGCTATTAATTTTGGCTAATGTCATATCAAATATGTGATATAATTGTCACAGTGAAATATGGAGTGCAATATGGTCAGCAATATTGTCTAAACCAACATATGTGTTACCTCATTCGGCGATAGATAATGACTTAACAGACATTTATTTAAATTAAAATCTTAAAGACTATTTCTTTAAGTGACAAATAGAAAATGGTAGTGCTCCAACGGTGAACAGTGACATGTACAAGTCATAATCCCGGTTATTTACTGTTTCCTTCATTTCCAACTCTTGTCTAATGCCGGGTTCACACTACACGAGAATCAAGACAATTTTGGGCCGGATTCCCCAACAACCGTCACCAAAGCCCCCAATTTTTTTTCATGTTCAATATATACGATGGATATCCTGTTGTGTGTGGGGAACCCAGAGGACAGCTGATGACGCAGTCACGTGGGAAAGAACGATAGCCAATTGGGAACCAAGCTGACCCAAGCCATCATGGCGGCTGCGGCTAATGCAAAACGTGAAGCATAAAGTATTCCAGTACATCCATCCTTCGTGAATTTTCAGTACAAAGTAGTGCAAAAACTAACATAATAAGTTTATTGTTACTGCCCGTAGTCCACCAAGTTTGTTTACACTAAAGTCAAGTTTGATCGCGAGGTATTTTGCGATATTTCCGTTTTTTGAGTCGGGACTGTTGTTGTCCATGAATGGAGTCTGTTAGTGTGTGGTTTGTAGCTGTTTTGGTCAAATCAAGTCACTCAAAAAAACTGTTAAATTTAACATAATATGTGTGGGGGTCTCTCACATTTTCAACATCTGTTAAGATTTAAAAAAAACTTTTAGTGTGGGCCAGTCTTAAGCCAAGAAGTATCACTTGCAACCTTGACATTTGAGGCGGAATGGCCCTTTAACTAATGAGGCAACGCATGTCACGCTCTTCTTTCCGCAGACAAAAACACACACAGTCACACAGTGGATTTGTGCTTTTTGAAGTGATAAAGCAGCAGCATATGCCGTGGCAGACACTGGTGACCCGTGGTGACTGATTTAAACTGGAAACAAAGGCAGAGCTGAAGATCTCATTAGCACCTCTGAAAGTCTTTATCTTCCACAACACAACAGGAGCAGATTCCTGAACTATCGGCCCCCTCACAGCCACACAGCTGCACTTAACGCTTGTTCTTAATTCAACTTTTATGTGGTTTAACCCTCTATCTATCTGGGGACAGATTTCCATTATTTCAGGTGCTTCAGGACTTCTAACTAAAAAAAAAAACACTGGAACTTGTGGTGCATGATTCCCATATTAATTGGTTTTGGAGATTCCCTTCTTGTGACTCAAGAGAATCTGTATTTTCAGTAGTTGCAAGGAACACAAGCCACACTAAACACAGTTCACACAGTGCCATCCTCTATTGTTATGCTACTTTCTATCTAGCACAGGCATCAGCCAGAGTGTCTGAAGACGCCACACAGTCATTGTATTGTCCCGGGTCATAAAAACACTGGTTATATTACATCTACTGTGCCTCAGTCTATGGACCTGTGGTTCGTCTGGGAGTAGAAACTAGAGCTGCTCCGTTGGGAAAGCCAATAAGACGGCCTGAAGAGGTTTTCAAAGAAACACCAATACATGCTTCCTGGCTTCCAGACAGTATCTTAAGATAATATCACCCTCCAAATGATTTATTTAATATAGCCTATACTGTTTAATGGACTCTGGAGAGAGAGGTGATTGAGTTCACCATTTGGATTACTATGAGTTGAGAGGAATATATATACTTATTTATTCTAAAAATTAATCTCAGCTCAGGAAAAAAGCTAGTCATTCCCAATGTTAGACATGAACCGTCATACTCAGTTAATGCCGTTCTGTAAAGAACCTTTTTTTCCAATCTAATCTAAGAAAAGCTGAGATGTCACCACCCTAAAACAATTACAAATCCTCGAACAAAATCCTCAATTTGAATAAAGTCAGTCAGTGTATTTAATGAGTTGGCCTTTTTTTAATAGATCAGCTTCCTTTGATGAATATAACTCGTCAGTTCATATCTCCCTTTATGTGCAGCAAGCGGGAGAGCAAGTGAACTTGTTGTTGTTGAAAGGCTAAATGCCAACAAATATGGATTGAAGCAGAATATTTTGACTGATTGGAAATATTTGGATCACATGAGTCAGAAACAATCCTACGCAGCCACTGCTGGAATATATTCCTACAAATAGTATAATACGAATAATATTAGTGTAGCCTAAACTTTATCTGCAATGTGGAGTTTAAACAGAATGTGGCATACTAAATAGCAAAAAGATATATCTTTTTAAATAGTTTTATGGACAGACTTTTGTATAAATTATCCAGTAAGTGTGTTATTATGATTTTAGTTATACAGTACATGTGCAAATCTAATTTTGACAACCTTAGAGCAGACACACTGTGATCTTTGGCGCCCCCTTAAGGGTGGCCCGGACCCCAGGTTGGGAACCATTGTTCTAAAGGAAGCAAAAGTAACTGGATTATACAGCTTTCCCACAATACATGATATATGCATAGGCATAGCCTCTTGGAAATAACATGATAAAAAAAAAAATGTATGGAAAAATGTATGGAACATTTGCCTTTTGGCTACTTGTTTATGCTCGACAACTGACAGTGCAAGCTAGCTAACGTGACACATAGACGCATTGAATTAGAGGGAGAAACGGTAGCTAGCAGCAAGTAATGCTAACCCGGATGACACCAATGAATTAGCTTTTGCTAGGGGTGAGAAATGGCCTGATTCCTGCTGGACAGCCTGGATTTAGAACATGGTTAGCCAGACAGCTAACACAAAATGTAGCTTTAATCATGTAATATACCTTGTTAAAGAAGAAAATTAAATACTGTTGCGGCCAAAATGCATCTGGGCCATGCAACATAGCTAAAAAAAAAAGGAGAAAAGAAGAAAAAGCTATTCATTTTCTACAGCCAAAATACATTATACACCAAAATGACAAAACGAATAAACTCACAACACTGCAACAATTTGTAATTTAGTTTTCCTTCCACTAAGCTGCTGAAAATATATTCAAGCTTCTAGTTTAATTGCTTTGCACAGAGTCAATACGTCTCACCAGCCCAGCAACAAATGCTACCAAGATAAATTCCTGTACATGTCTTGTAGCTGCCGATTAAATGTTGCTCCTTCTGTTGGCCGGGACAAGCAGCGATGACTAAAACTATTCACAACGGCAACAATACTAATGTTTCAGAGGTAATTGAACAATAAATCCTACACGCTTTAGGCGATACAAACTTCCAGCGTTGCCTTGTTGTGTTTTTGCCAAACCATTTGTCCATTTGCTAATTACCTCCGAGTCAAACAAAGTGGACGGCCTATAAAGAGCAATGGAAGACAGACAGCGTAATCCTCTGCTCCTCACTAAATAATAAACCCATCTAATCAAGTTAGCGAGATGGCAGCTTTTATTCCATCTGTGTGCAGCTGGGTGATGAAGTGGAAGACGCGTTTATTTTTTTTTGGACTCCACACCTCTTCCATCTCCCATGTTGCTGCTGTTTTAAATGGGGGCCTCTCAATACAGCCCTGTGACAGCGTCGAGGAGCTAAACGCATCGGTGGTTAATTAGACTCGTGAATGAATCGGTTTTTAGACCATCTTTCTGCTCTTTGTTGGTCCACCCCTCAAATTGAAATGAGAATTACAATGCCGGCAGATGAGTAATTAGTTTGAGACGGATGGGATCCCCGCTCGCTTAACGGATTCAAAGAGGAGAAAAGATGATGGATTGTGTGCGTCTATTTATGTGTGTGTGTGTGAGAGAGAGAGAGTGAGACGGAGAAACCGAGACAGGCTTTAATCGCGTTACATTGTCCTGAGAGGCAGGCTAAGTGCGTTACCACTATTGTGTCAGGAGGGCTATTTTCACATTGGGACCGGTATGGAATGTGTAGCATGTGCTCTTTGAGCTCGGAGCAGCGACGGAGCTCGGGTCCAAACTCAATCAGCAGCAGATAATATGACAGTCTCTTCACATTGGGCACAGTTTACTTCCTCTCATCGCAAGAAAGGAAAAAGACGAAGTTCCCTGAGCAGAATAATGGACTCCTGTGACAACTACACATTGTTTGGTTCTTTGTGAGAAGCACTTGCAGTTTTTTAAATGGACAATTAATGGCGTGTCATGTCTGCAAAGCTGAGGGTTTTGTTTTGTGCCATTAGACATGAGCCAACATTCAATTTAAACTACAAAAAGCAGCCACTTTGATCAACCTGAGTGTTACACGGACAGGGTTGGCAAGATTTTGCCACAAAAGGATGTCATTTTGCTCTCTACTGGAAATGTTTTCACACCTGATTATCACAAACGAGGAAATTTCAAGAGATTATGTTTGTATTAGGGCTGTCAAAGTTAACGGGATAATAACACGACACGCCATAAAAAACACAAATTGCGATTTTTTTAGGTTGCAGCGGGTTTTTAGTTTTAAGGCTAGAGTGAAGATCCTGGCATCATATGAAACTAAAAAAATCTAAAGGAATCCATCGGTATCAACCAAGTCGTACTGGCATGTTGCGAAGTAGGCTAAATTTTGGCAAGGAAAAACAGGCATGGCCATTTTCAAAGGGGTCCCTTGACCTCTGACCTCAAGATATGTGAATAAAAATGGGTTCTATGGGTACCCACGAGTCTCCCCTTTACAGACATGCCCACTTTATGATAATCACATGCAGTTTGGAGCAAGTCATAGTCAAGTCAGTACACTACTGACACACTGACAGCTGTTGTTGCCTGTTGGGCTTGAGTTTGCCATGTTATGATTTGAGCATATTTTGTATGCTTAATACTTAATGTGAGGGTTTTTGGACAATATTTGTCATTGTTTTGTGTTGCTGTAATAAATATATACATACATTTACATAAAGCAGCATATTTTCCTACTCCCATGTTGATAAGAGTATTAAATACTTGACAAATCTCCCGTTAAGGTGCATTTTGAACAGATAAAAAACGTGTGATTAATTTGAGAATAATCACGATTAACTATGGACAATTGTGCGATTAATCGTGATTAAATATTTCAATCGACTGACAGCTCTAGTTTGTATGTTAGCTTAACACAAGGTCATGTCTGCATTCAGTGGCCAATGCTACATGCAGAATATGTTGAATTTTAATCATGACACTTTAGCTCGAAGTATAAAATCTTTGGCTATAACACTCTCATACAGGTTAGATAAACTCCGTATTGAAGCATTATATATATATATATGAGAAATGATTTGATCATAAATCAGTCACATCGACATCAAATCCAGGTTAAGTCCGTTAGAAAGTCAGATTTCTTTCAAGTTCAAATCCTTCTGCCACAAAGTGATCTTAATTCGTTCCTCCTGCGCCTCTGAGCTTAAAGTTGCTACGGTACGTGTAGTCAATGTGCACTTTACAACTTGATCCCGTCAATAAACTTCAAAGTCTGCCAGTGAGTTTTTGACAGATCTACATCCTTTCATGAAGCACACCTCACACATACAATCAGGTTCAGAAGAGGTTTCGAGTTATCATCCTTGAGCTTTCATTGTACTTTTCTTTCTGAAAAGAGACTCTGGACTGAAGCAACATGTTTTATAAAATGATAACTTTAATTGCTTCATGTCCCCTTCACCGCCTTGCTGTTACTCTGCGTGTTTATTATGAGGAGCAAAAATTAATAATAGTGAGAGCTGATAACAGCTATGTGCTCTTGAAATGAGGTCAACTTAAGTGAACATAATTACTGGAATGTATTTGAATAAAAACCTGATAAGTAAAGACAGTTCTTTTGTGTTGTGGAACATTCAAGTACACTGAACATTTCTAAGTTAAAGCTGCTCTGGGGGCAAAATATTACAAACCAAATATTGGTTGAATTAACTTTTAGTGAATAGGAAGCGAAATATAAAGAAAGTTCTTCTTCTTCTTTTTTCATTAACTTTAGACCATCCATGATGTTTTGTGCTCACAAGCCTAGTTAATTAGCTTGCGTAGCTAGTGATATGCTAGCATGGCTTACAGTATTTTAAAGCTGCACTAATTAATATCTTTTTTAATACCAATATTCCAAATGACTATGGATAATATGAAAGAGGTCCCTCGTAGTCACAAACCCACAAAGAACGACCAACCAAATCTGCAGTTCTCCTCAGTTCGACGGAGCGTTTTAGCGCCTTTCAGCTCATTGTTTTGGTTTTTAGGACCCGCAACTTTACTGTTATGGTTCACTCTCAGTGTTTACAGCAGGAGGCAGTTGTTTTCATCGAAAAAGCTCTGATAAACCCACTGTACGCTACCTTCCCAGCACCAAACAACAGAAAGACAAAGTTAGCGACTAGCTGGTGAACTTAGCATTTAGAAGTTACAATAAAGAGTCAGATATTTCCCTCACAAGTCGGTGAAGTGACCAAAACAGAGCCAAAAGAATAATGTTTTGACTGTTGCCCTAACAAGTTGATATGGTTATAATATGCCAGGTTGTACACAAGTAGCCAAAAATGCCATTAATGCTGCTTTAAATTGGACACTTGGTGAGGCTAACTATGTACATAGCTCTGTCTAAGAGAAACGTCTGTATTGTGAAAATGATCATTTGAGTGTTGGGCTCAGGTAGAGGCAGCTATTCCTGTCAACAATGAATTTATTTGCTTAGATGTCTTGTAACTGTGTCTCAAAATTACTGCAATTACTTATTAAAGATATATGCAGGCAAAAGCTACAGCTACCAGTTGTATGCATGTCTGTGTGAATTTATAAGAAAACAACAATCTAAATGCATGTTGCAGCTCTACTGGCGTAGGTGTGTAGGCAAAAGGGGAAAAGGAACATGATCTGGTGCACCAAAGGAATGCAGGAAGTGCTCTCTCTCTGACCTCCAAAGCAAAACAACAGTGGTTTTGAACTGTGGTTTCAATCACAGAGATGAATTTTGGCCACAAATCAAGGAGTGTAACCTCTAAATGTGACCAGCTGTAAAGCCAGTCACCTGCAAGAGCACAGCTGACACGCACAGGTCGAGTGTACAGAAGAGGATCTGACAGGTGCGAGACGAACACACACAAACACACCTGATGCTAGTCATGCTTCCAGTCTCAGAGCCAAGCTTGCATCTCTCCAGCTGACTGGCAACAATCTGCCGCTCGGCTTCCAGCTCCCTGGTCAGACGTTCAAACTGCAACTCCTGGAGAGAGAGAGGGAGAGAGAGATGTGTCAAATCATTCTGTCTGTTTATTTACAGTCACATTTGCAGTCATCCTGAACATTATTTTGGCCCCGTTGTCCCTGTCACATTTTGAATTGTTGTGAAATGGACTCTGTGGTCTGTGGTGGGAGGACAGGCCTGTGTCTGCCAGTTTCACACGGGCAGAAATTCACTGAGAAGAGTTTGATATGTCGCAAAATTGTGACACCACACAACTACAGCCATCACAAATGTGGCATTTGTCATTCTGCGACTAGGAAAGTCATGAAACAGATGAAGTTTTGGGATGGAGACTTTTGTTATTGTTGTCGACTTCACATGAAAGCTTTCGTCGAATGCCTGCCTGATAAATCATCTATACGCTCCGACTGTATGGATTTGCATCCTGCTGTTACCACGAGGTGGCTGATGTGAAGAGAGGGATGTAGAAGGTTGTCAGTCACATCGCCCCAGTTGAAGAATCTGTAGCTGCATTGTACCGCCCCTTAAAGAAACTTATTACACTCTTCACTCCAACATTTGTGGCCTAAATCTGATTCTATATATATACTGTATATGCATTTACCATACTGAAAATACGCACTAAAAACAGGTGGATGGAAGCCCACTTATGCAAGACTAAAAATATGTTGACATGCGAATTAATCGCATGGAAAAAATGCTGCGGGTTGGTAAAGGCCTTAAGAAGAATACGTTTTCATACTCTAAATCTGTCTTACTTTTATCACTGAGGCTCATTCGTATAATTGTTCCAGGTCTGATTCACCAAACCCTCTAAACTCAACCCAGTCGGCAGAAAAAATATGCGTTTCTGCAAACCACGGGATACACTGAACGTCACCGTTTCTGAACCAAAAAAAAGTTTCATAAATACAATAAATAAGGTTGCAGAAACACACAACGCCACATGGTTAACATTGTGAAACGATTTATTAGGTTTCGGCAAAAAAACTACCTGGTTAAGGTTAGAAAAAGATCATATTTTGTGTTTAAATAATAACGTAATAACGTAACTTAACAACGTAACATAACAACGTAACATACAGTAACAACATAGCGCAACAACGTAGCGCAACAACGTAGCGCAACAACGTAGCGCAACAACGTAGCGTAACATAACGTAACAATGTAACATAACAATGTACCGTAACAACGTAACACAACAACCATAACTACTGTAAATAAATGACAACCGTCCTTTGCAGACTTTTCTTACATAACGTTACGAAACAAACGTTTACTTTTGGATTCACATGGAACATAAATAGCAGTCTCCTGGGTGAAAATCCTGTGTTTGTTTAACCCATCAACAGCCATCACTTGCTTTGACCGAATGCAAAAAACGTAGACATTCAACGTATCCCCAATTTGCAGAAACGTACAATGCCAAGATTATTCCTAAGGACTGGGCTGCTAAACTACACACACATGTTGTACATTTCTCATTTCAACTTGATAAATTCATGACCGTTCATGAGGAGATGTGCATTCAAGAGATTTGGTCATTAGTGTGGTCAACGCTTGTAAGCTGCTATATGTAAGGCTGCCTGTTCTGCTGCAGGCAAGTGTCATTCACAAAAATGTTACACTATCAAATGTCATAACGGATGGCGTACACCTGGACAGTAACCTGCAGGAACGCCCTGAAGCAGCTGTCACAGTGTGACAATTTTCCTAACATCTACTGAATAGTAAAAGTTGTCATGCCGAAAAACAAATCAAACTTCTGAAGAGAAATAAGTTGATACTAACTATCTGTAAAGAAACAATTAAACACAAGAAAATTGGTGTATGTGACAAGTTTTCTTTATTACCATTTAAGAACAAACCTGTTTTTATGAGTAGCTATTCCATGAGGCCCGTGCTTAATTTATGCCGTTCAGTGTGTGATGAATAACCACCAATTAACTGATACGCAAACAAACCAACAGCTGATTATAGTATTTGTGTCTGCTGCTGGCTGCGATCATTATAGCTGATTAAACATAACTGATTTCACCAATTTGTGCAAAGAAAACAAAAAAAAACAACTAATGAATCCATTTGGATTGTAGATAGTTTCAAATCAAGTGAAGAGCACACAGTGCCTATACACAGGAACACCGGTCCTGAAGTTATGATTTACATCTTAAATTAGTTTCTGACAGTTTTCTGGTGGGTTTCCAGATAATAAAAGTGATGGAATTATAATAAATCATGTCAGAACAGGAGATATAATCAATCAATGTTCGCCGGTCAGCATTTGAATACAAAGGAGCTGTTCAAAAAGAGATCAGAGCTCATCTAAAAGCTCTAAAATTCTGAATTTGAATCTGATGGATCCTCATATATTTCATTTGGTCTGATGGTCAATTGCTGAAGTTCAACGGGCAATTGCACACAACAGTAATTGTGCGTGTGAAGATCCTTGAAGTGAAACAAGGCAACCCGATTTCACGGGAAGGCGTATAAATAGCACGCATTACAAGGACATTTTGCCTGTCATTAGGACACATTTTAGTTTTTTTGTGTGTCATTTGTACACCACACAACAAAACTACGGTAACGTCCGCAGTAGGTTTAGGAAACAAAACTACTAGTCCGCGTTCTTGCGGATTATCGTGTCATTCATACACCTTTTCATGCGACCGGACAGCACAAGGACAGTATATGTGTTACTTTTTTTTACTCATCCGTCATTCTTATAAGGACAATAAGACACTTTACAAAACATTGAACTATGTCCTGCTCAAGACAAATGGCCTGTTGCATATTTAACACTGAACCTTTGTGTGGAGTTTCGAGCCAAATTAAGCTACTTACATTCAGAAAGCAACTGCATGTCATTTAAAGTGAATAAAAAGTGCTGTTTGCACAGACACGGTCAGAAAAACAACTTCAGAATAATTTTAACATTTGAAATGCCCTCAAAATATCACTGAAAAAAAACATTTCCCCAGAAAGAAAGAACGTTCATTTCATTTATAGTGATTACACGATGTGTATTTTCATCTTAAGAACACTGACGGAGAGCAGAGTGCCGGTCCGTGGGTGTTTAAACGCTGATGATGCCTGAGGCAATGCCAGGCTTCACACCGTAATGAAACAATTTGATTATAATGAATCATTAACGTAATAAGTTAACAAATCAAATTGCAAATTTCACCGTAATTATGCACCGTCTTCTTGTTATTAATGCTAACTGGACACACATGCAGGCACACACACACGCGTCTATAGAAACACGTCTGCCATACATATGCAGATGTGCACATGCATTTGGCGTGCGTGCATGCTGGCACAGAATCATACACAGACATGAATGTATCATGGCTTATCACAGCTTATAGACTCATATGAGAAAACATAAATTAAGACTTGCTGCTGTCACATTGAATGACAGTGTCAGAAATTAAGGGGGCCAAAGGGGCAAAATTGACCCAAAGAAATCGGAGAATGCCCCTAAAAACTTTGATCGAGGGGCAAAAATTGACCCCAAGATTTCGAAAAACAAAACCATGCAACTCATGGTTGGCTGCTCTGATGGACCAGTACCTCATTAATAAACATCCAACTGTTAGCAAAGACAGCAACCCAAATCCTGGGCCATCACCAACGCCACTGCCAGCGAATAAGATGGCAAAGAAAGTTGCTGCTTCTGCAATTGAAAAATGGAAAATAGCCTGGCTCCTCTTCTGTAAAGCATGCAGGGCTCACCCACCCAAACATACCAAACAGAGCCTTGGACAGCTAAAAGCTAATCACGACACCAAACAAGCAAGCATCATCGATCTGCATATGATAAGTAAGGGATTATGTACAGCGAACCAGTCACAAATAACCAGTGAAATAAACCCCGACCGGGCGATGTAGCACCGACTTGCATCGCCCTGAAGGGATTTATTTCACAACAATGACCCACTAGCTGTACATTATCCCGCTTATTACACGGCTACTTACTTAAGAAATCAATATTTTGACACAGACACTAGACGAACGCTAGAGACTTTAAAATGTCTTCGGTCTGGCGCGTTAGCAAACAGTGTCAGCAAGTTGGCGGTAAATGTTAGCTAGCTAACGTTAATGTTTGCAGCCAACATGTGGGTCTCGCTGACTGATGGCTGCATAGATTGATCGGTGGGGTGATCAGTGCCGTTACTGAGCTCAATGCACCGAGTGAAGTAAACTTTGAAGTCCCAGATCTCAAACATATTCTTTTTCAGTCTACAAACCAATGATGCAGTACTGGATAGTAGAGTCTATATTTGTAATTCACCTATGCTCAAAACGTCAGCAGGACTAAACTTGGGGATGAAGCATGCTAAATTCAACTGCAGTTATTTCCATAACTATCTATAAACTAATGCATTATACATACACGAAGGCTATTAAAGGAACAGTGTGTAGCATTTTGGGGGATCTAATAGTAGAAATGGAATATAATATTCATAACTGTGTTTTCATTAGTGTATAATGACCTGAAACTAAGAATTGTTGTGTTTTCGTTAGCTTAGAATGAGCCTTTCATATCTACATAGAGAGTGGGCCCTCTTCACGGAGTCTGCCATGTTTCCAAATCCTACACACTGTCCATTTTAGAGCAAAATAAAAGCCTTAATAGTAAGAACTGTCTCCTGCTTTCTCTAAAACATACATACATATGATTGCACACTTCTCTTTGGAACAGCAATAGCATGCTTTTATATTTACTCATGTTGCCACACGGTGATGATTACTGTATGCATATTAATCTGGGCTCATTTCACAGAAAAACAGCAACTTTATGCACTAATTACTATCTTTTAAAAGCACCCCCAAAATTAAGTAAATGCCCCCTATATTTTAGACAGTGGGAGCAAAAGTTGCCCTCCATATATTTCTTAAATTTCCTATAATGAGTGGATATAGAGACACACGAACAGTGCCAGGGTTATAGAAAGTTTCCCACTGACTTCATGACACAGTTAAGTGCTTTGTTCAACTACCTAACGGCCTATACTCTATGTCCTGCTGTAAAACACTAAATGTAACTTCTGTCAGCGGGAAATGTTGTGAATGCAGAACAGTCTGTTGATGTTAATATGCTGTAATGCTCTCACACAAACACACACACACTGCTATGAAATCTCTCAAGTGTGAACACTGCGATAGCAACATGCTTCCCAACTTCAACTTGATGATACAGAGATGTGTTTACTCTGCACTGTGGATGAAAACATAGCTGCTAAACAGAAAAAAAAATCACCTGGCTACATCAGGTGTACTGAGTTGGCTGTATTTACTGAGCTAATAATAAATCATTTTTGACATGGATAAAAATAACACCTATTTAGCAGTGAGTGGCCTGAGATCAATCATCACAGTGTTAAAGTATAGTGTGGAGCCAATCATCTGCAAGAAACACATGGATTATTTTAGTGTCTATGATCTCATTGCTTACAGGCTCATTTGGAGATAAGAGCTGTGATCCTTTGATGCAAACACAAACCAGCCCACTTGTTACGAAGCTACCAGAAAGCTGCAAAGCGCTCTATCACGCAGAGTTAAGAAACTGCACATCTCAAACGGACGCTGCATGCGAGGCTTTTCCCTGTGATCGGACTTTTTTGCAATCAAATCAATCTAGCCACCCTCATCAGCTGATGACAGAGAGGAAAAACCGAGAAAAAAAACCAAAACAACCTACTTGGAGGCAAAGCAAGATGAAGGGAAAGATGAAATGTTTCTCTTTGTTTGTTTGCTTGTTTGGTGCTCCTACAGCTGAGAGCACAGAGGCAGCAGAGTGGCTAAGCGAGCTGACTAACTAGCTGGATGGCGAGCCGTGAGAATTCAGTTGTAAGGCTTTCTCGAAAAAACATCCAAACAAAAGCAATCTCTCCCTCCTTTTACCCCCCCTCCCTCTGCCACTCCGATCTCTTCTCCCTTCGATTCAGGGCTGACAGGCAGACACCTGTTACTGCAGAGGAACGGAGAGAGACCATGATGGGATGTATTCTGGAAAATTAAGAGGCAGCGAAAAAGAATAAAAAGAGGGGAAAAGGAGGAAAAGAGGAATTGGACGTAGTGACACATACCTTCACATGGACCATACTTCACAGATAGACACAAAATCACATCAGTATCCCGCTTTTCTTTGCTCCCCTCTGGTCAAAAAGCAACAACAACGCTCTCTCTCCCTCCTCTAAACCCTCATCTGTCCCGGGTCAAACACAGCAAGTGATAGAGGGACAGAAAGAAAGAGAGACTCCAGTGTCACTTGAGCTGACTGCAACTCAGCCCCTCTCTCTCTCTCTCTCTCTCTGTCTCTATGTCTCTATGACTCTTTCTCTCTCCCTCCTCGGGGGCCATGAAACACACACACACACACACACACACACACACGGTGTTCACTGAGGCACAAAGGTCCCCATGGCAACGGAGCATTTAGAAGCCCCGTGGCATTATTTATGCAACGTCGCATCACAATGGGCCCTCCCACCGGCCGACCTCTGCCAAAAAAGCCCGCCGCTCGCCAGTCACTCTCGGCCTCTCTCTCTCTACCTCTCCCTCTCTCTCTCTCTGACCAGACCATCTGCACGTCTCCCTCTCCTCCTCCCGCCCCCCGCCCCTGCAGCCACCATCACTGAAAAGCAAGGGGTGGATTTAAGGAGAAGGGGCGAGGCGGCGGGAGACAGACAGAAGATGGAAGGGAGGCGAGATGGAGGGAGGCACACACACTGAAAACAGTAGACTCATGCCGACACACAAACACGAGCATGCCTATACACACTCACAGGCCATATCCACAAGCTTACACACACACACACACACACACACACACACGCACACACACACACTGTGTGTTCTGCCTCGGTGAAATTCTACGGGCTGAAACGGGATTTAAGGCACATTAGTTGAAGTAAGTTCAAGCACACAAACAAACCTACACTTACACACATCCGTGGCCTGACAAGACTTTTTTGCAACTATTATTGGCTGCTATTTTTTGCAAAGACTGACAATGTGAAAGCATGCAAAGTGTTGTTGCTCCTCTATCTTAGTAGGAAACTTTATCTAACATTATAATTTGCTGTAAGGGTCCAGTCCACAGACTGTATATAAAGATGGACGACATTACAGCTCCCAAAAAGTGAAGCCAAAACATCTTTATCGCCCCCTGGTGGCTGGCTGCAGTATAGGTCATATAGCCCGCCCCCTCCATGTTAGCGGATGGGACATGAGCCAAACTAAAAAGTCAAAGTACACGTGAAATAAAATTTTCCCAAAGATGGTTTCTGCTGTATGGTCAAGTTTGGTTTTAATTTGTTATTTGATGCTATAAAAAGGGGGTGAGACGTCATGATTGACAGCTGTGACATCAAAATCTGAAGAGGGCAGCTCTCGTATCCGGGATATTTTGGCTTCACTTTTGTACAGTGGGAGGAAATGAAGAAGCGACGTCCATCTATATATATACAGTCTATAATCCAGTCAGACCATCATTTATAACAGCCAACATTTAGAGTGAAATCAGTTCATTTCAATGGAATTGAAATCTTTTGTGGGTTGAGTTCAACTTTTGGCAACTTCGACACAAGAATTTGAGCCACTGAAAGCAAACGTGTCTTGATGTTGTCTTGAGAGAATGGAGAGCCAGAGAATCCAAAAGAGATGAAACCATCATATTAGCTGTTTTGCACAATCCGCTTTTATATAACCTCCCTCTGCCAAAGTATAAACTCCTCAAAAGGGATGGTTTCCAATCTGCAATCTGTCACTTATGAGCAAGCCAGCTAGCTTGGTGTACTATGGTGGCTGGCTAGTGCTAGCATGTCCCCGGCTAGCTAGGATGTTACAAGTCATCTCACCAGCTACAGATGTTCACCACCTCGCTCTTAAGATGGCACAAAGAACCTAATTATTAACATTTTTTTTAAATCAAAACCTATACAGAATCATCAAACAAGTGAACATTAGTGAAGCTTCACATAAATAACAAGCATGCACACAACTGTTTCTTACCCAGATGCAATCACACTCCGAATCTGAACCCATGGCTTCCCAACAGGTGCCACAGTCGCTTCCTAAAGCAGCAAGAAGCCCAGTGAAAAATGTCCCCAGCAACTGTCTAAAATGTTTTCTTTGTTTTTTTGCTTTCCTTTATCTGACGTGTCCACTTCCCACTCCCTGGATGCCACAGTCACACAACCAAACCAATCACGACATCCTGGCCAATTCATGCTGCACATGCAAAGCTCCAGCCTCCAGTTATTTCTTTATTCAAATTAGGATTGGTTCAGTTTACACGGCTGTTTGGCTGCCGACGGACTGAACGCAGGTTTAATCACACAGATAAATGGGCTATCAGCTGAGTGTTTGGCTAAAACTAGACAGATCGGCTCGATCAACTCAACGTTTCAGTCTGCAACTCCGAGTTTAAAAGCACAGGCTATAAATACACAGCAGCTCCGAGCATGCACAGTAGCCTACTATGAAGTATGGATTGTAGAAAGCTGATATACTGTATCTTGTCATATTTTCCTAGTATTCAGTAGCCTCTACAAAATATTACTATTAAAGGAGCATTCTGGGGAAGCTTCGTCAAGTCTGAGAGAATAACACTGATAATTTCATCATCATCTCAGTTCAGGCTTGAAATCTACAAATTTGTACCAGAAAGCCTGTGATATGAACTGGTGGGCATGGATAGGCCTGTCACCATAACTACTTTTGTTGGACAATATATTGTTCCAGGTATAATTGCGATAAATTACATTACTAACATTTTAAGACAATTTTATGCCACTGATATAATGACACTATGATAGCATAATAATGCAAGTACACCCTTTAAAAGAGCAATGGACTTTTAATTCTTAAGAATATTCAGACATTGGAATTGCACCACACAACCAAAACAATAAATAAAATGAGACTCTCAGGCTGTGTTAACAAAAATGTGCCATGTCTGCGCAATGCCCAAGTCTTCTAATGGTAGGGAAAACCTGATTGCTTATTCTGGCATCATAAAATGTTGATGACAAATATTAAATGTGTTAATTGTGTAAACACAAAAGACAATATGGAGGTCAGCAAAAATGATTGAGGTCATTTTCATATATTGTATGATAAGTCGATAACGTAAAAATGATTGAGGTAATGTCCATGTATCGTACGATAAGTCGATATCGTAAAAATTATTGAGGTCATATGCATATATTGAACGATAAGTAGATAGCGTAAAAAATATTGAGGTCACATCCAAATATTGTACAAAAAGTCAAAAACGAAACAATTACTGAGGTCATGTCCATATATCGTACGATAAGTCGATAACATAAAAATGATCAAGGTCATGTTAATATATCATACGATAAGTCGATAACTTACAAATTATTGAGGTCATGCCCACATATCATACAATAAGTCGATAATGTAACAATTATTGAGGTGATGTCCATATATTGTACGATAAGTCGATAACGTAAAAATTATTGAGGTCATGTCCATATATTGTACGATAAGTCGATATTGTAATTATTGTAACAGGCATAGGCATGGAGTTAGAAAAATGTGGGCATTTACCACACCAAATGATGATATTAGTTGCATTATGGGCAATGTAGGATCTAGTACTTCAGAAGTTTGACCCATACCAGAGACTAAAAATCTGGATATTATGAATAAAACAAACAGCTGTGTTTCATTGTATTCTTTCAGGGGGCAACGTCTGAACTTTGTAAACTGGACATTTGTGTTAAATTTGAAGAAATTCCCCCAGAGCGCTCCTGAGATATCATGTTCATGAGAATAGGCCGGACGTAGGTATGTACGTACGGACGGACGGTCGTCGGTGCAGAGGCATAAAAAAGGCTAGTCAATGGCTGACACATTGTGACTTTCATTCCCTAGTGTGGGTCAGGCTCCAAAGAGCCCTCAGTTTGTCATACTGCCTTTCTGTTAAAGATTTAAAGTCTCTGAGCCCAAACAGAGATAACCCTGACGACATCACCACGGGTTATTCTGTCTGACATGACAATGCCCCTCTGGAGCCGCAGATGACAACAAGTAGCCGAGAAGGACCGTCATCTACATCTATGTGTAATGTTTCCTTTTAAGTGACAACATTTTATCCAAACTATGTGTGTATTGTGATAGATTGCACAATGCTGTAGGAAATAAATGGAATCCAAAGAAAGTGATTGTAATTGTAATTTATGCATGAAAAATCACTGATATGGACCTCTCAGGTCTTACAATACAAATGAGTACGGCTTCATCATGTCAATCACACTGGCGGAAAAAAAACACTTACTGGCTGATATTCGCTTAACAGATTGGTGTACGTGCATGTGTGTGTGAGAGAGAGAGACAGAGAGAGAGAGTAATCATAGCTGGATAAGCAATTAAGTGAAAAGGACAACAATTAACTATGTCTTAATGAGCAGGTTCTACAATCAAGTGCTTGTCAACTGATTGCATTACTAAAGATTGGGCTCCAAATCGGAGCCTATTAATGGAGACAGAGGGAAGACAGAGTGTGCAGCCACTAGCTTACAGGAACAGGCTGGCCCCTGAAAACCCCATTAAAGCAATTAGTAAAGTAAAATAAATGACTGTAGGACAGTGGTGGGCTGCATGGCGAGCAAAGTTGCAGTGTGTGTGTGTGTGTGTGTGTTCTAGCTGTAGCTGTCTCCCCCTCTCTCTCCAGTGTAAAGCGGTCTAATTGTGCCCCGTGGTGTCCGCCTGGCATTTACTTGTTTCAAAAGGGGCCCTGTTCAATGAGAAAATGTCACGGTGGCGGTATAGCTAAGACCACTGCTGTCTGGAGCTATTGTTTTAGGACCGGAAAAAATTACTAGGTACATCCAGTCGGTAACAAAGTTGTCCCGGAGGCAGAGGGAAAGAAGCCAACACAAGAAGGTGGGGGAGTGATAGAAAGATAGAGACCAAGGGGAGCAGGGAAGTGAAATGAGATAAAAGGAGAAGAAAACTTCCTCTGACTGAAAAACAGCGAGGGCAAGGACAGATTCAAGGAGATTTAACGCTCTCCGGATACCAAAACTACTTAAGTGTTCATCCCAATCCAGACAGATTTGTCTTGTTTCCCCCGATAACTCCGGCTCCAGATCCGGGTTTAATTCCTCTCCTCACCACAGTCTGTGTTTCCACCCCCCTGTGCAACAGCACTGACACTGGATTTAAGCACAGGGTTAGACATGACTTATGAGCAACTGTAAAATATGCAGAGCGCAGTGTCTTCTTTGTTGAGCTTATTGTGCTGCAAAATTTAAGAAAAAAATAAATGCTCACCCGGCATCAAGGTAAAATTGTTTATTCAAACTGCAGGGCGAATAAAAACCTCAAGGATGTTTAAAGCCCGGGGCCATGACACACGAGGTAGACATCTAATGGGAAAGACTTATCCAGAGTTTTCTCGACATTGTTGCTTTAATCACATTGAAACACCTTGTGGCCTTGTTATTTTTGTCTCGGTTTATTGCCTGTTGCCGGGAGGGTTGCCGATTGACATTCTGCTCCCCAAATGCCACATTATATCTGCAGGTGCTGTTTGGGAAAGAGGAAATATGAGCAGCTCAGCCCCAACAAAAGCTTACTGTCCTCAGAGGCTTTCACTGAATCGATTCAGGAACAAATGTAAGTACACAATTTAGGACTGAGAAAGGATCCTAACTGCTGTAGCTTTCTGTATTTGTGTTCTGGCGGATCTGTGGTAATCATCAGTCACAGCCCAGGTACGGGTCCAATTCAAAAGGCCACCTCTCGCAGAGTACGGCCCAAATAACAGGATGTGTTCTTGCTCCACTCATTTTATCTAGGATGCTTTGGGAGCTAACTTGAGTGAACTTGGGGTAGGCAAGAATCCATGCATGTAGAGCTGAAATAACTAGTCAATTAACCGATTGATAGACAATAATAGGCGAGGAACTATTTTGATAATCGATTCACCATTTGAGTCACGTTCCAAGCTGTTTAATTTTTTCAAATGTGAGGTTTTGCTGCTTTTTCAGCTCATTATATGTACATAATCGTGCCACAGTTTTAAGTAAGTTAAACACGTCATAATTCCATCTCTAATATCTATTTTATATTGCTGTGAAAACGTCTCCTTCAAACACCTGGATTCATTCAAGTTTCCACCAAAAACTACATTTTACAAGCTTACATTTGAACACATCATGATATAAGAATTAACCTTCGCCTAATACTAATTTTAACTGAAAGAGCTTGAAAACACCATAATGAATTCAATGCAACCTACGTTAACGTTAGCTGGTCGCTCCGCAGGACTGTGCTGCCCACCGGCTGATGTTAACTAACTTTCCTCCTGCCGATTTTAACGCAGATTTGTGGTTCACAATGTAGCATTATCAGTGAAAAAATAGGGTGTGTCCCCCGGACGCGTCGATAGTGAGTTTACTGTGTAAAGAAAAAAGAGTACCGTCACATTTTTGACTTGGTACCGAAGTATTGGTTCTCGTGACATCCCTAGTCCCAATCACGAATTGAGCATGCTGTGTACTCCCATACTCAGGAGCTTGGAGTCCAAACATGGCATATTATGTATTGATAAACCATTCTAGTGTGCAGGGGTTGTGTTGATTTCATTACAATCTGTGACAGGCAGACAAGGTTGTAGAGAGCAGTGTTGGGCATTACGGTTGTTAATTTTGTTTTGTTACTTTTCTGCACAGATCGGCAGACCGCCTCCCCACACCTTCACTTCCTGCTTCAAGCTAACGCGACCCACAGAGAGACCAAACTCATATCAAGGAATCCTCGAATCAAACTCACGGTAAGACGGCCAGCAAGTCGACCCCCACTTTGTCAAAGTAATAGAGCATTAGAATTAGTAACTATAATGTAACTACAGTACTGAATTTCAAATTGTAATCCCTTACAGTACTGAAAAAAGTATTTACATTACTGCAACATGTTACTAAATAATGCACTATTGCCCAACACCGTTGGAAAGTATTTCAAAGTCTATCCTTTGAAGTCATAACTGATGTCATACTAAAATTATATAAATCCATGTTATATTTGTGTATTTGCAGAAAAGGCATGTTTAAACCCAACACAATAAGCTGCTGCTTTACAAGGATCAACAAAAAGTCAAGAAAAAAAAACATTATTCATGCTGGAACATTTTGTGTGCACATCTTTTTCAAAAACGTCAAAGAAATGAGTCTACCACAGAGGCTACACTTTGATCAAGGATGGCTATTAATATGCACTTTTTGTAAATATGTGAGAGATAAGCTTTTGCTTTAAACAATGTGAGATAAGAGAGAAGATCAAGAAGAACTAGAGACAGGCTGCTGATTTAGCTCTGCAGAAACATTCTCCAGAAAGTTTTAGTCTCTTTTGTGTCAGTCAGCTCCTACAGTAACGTACATGCTCTGTTGCTGCAACTTTCTGCACTGTCCTGATCCACTTGTATGACTGGCTGTCTGAAAGGCTGCTCCAGCTCGTAAACGTTAATGCAAATCAGCATTTATTGTCTCGCTGTCTCGGCAGAGAAGGGCACCTCGGCAGTGCCCAGGAGGTGAACTGGCACCTCTCCAGCTACCAGTTCAAACTCCGTACTCAGTCGGTCCCTCCGGGTCCCAAGCCAAGTCCCCACAGACTGAGCTACTGCCCTCTAAAATTGGTTGCTCAATAGAGTACTACAGAGAAGAGTCCTAAAGCATGCGGCCGTGGTGTAGTTCTTTTATAGCCTAATGTTAGCTTTTTACTTCTGGCGATTACATTTACGCTTCAAAAATCATAAAAGTGGTGCTCATTTGTGAAGATTATCTTGCTGAACAAAACGTGTAAGTATCATAAACGTGTGTTTGCCACAGAGCATATTTTCTGCGATAATCCAAAACCCAATGGAAAAATCCCATCGGCTGTTTGTCGAGAGAACCAGGATGATGCTAACTTGGCCTGGTTGGCCTACAAAAATACATCATCCCTGGAACACACTATTGTACCGTGATTGGTTGCTCAATACCATGCTCCAATCCACATCAAGCTGGCCACTTTAATGTGTTAAAGGGGACATATCATACTCATATTTTGGGTTTATACTACAACATGTTTACATGCTTTAATGTTCAAAAAAACTATTTTTCTCACACTGTCTGGCTGAATATACCTGTATTCACCCTCTGTCTGAAACGCTTCGTTTTAGTGCCTGTCTCTTCAAAAAGCCCAGTCTGCTCTGATAGAATTGCAAGAAAAATATGGTGCACCTTTGCAAAGGTAGTTCTCAAACTGCGGGCGATATATTCTAATGAGCCTGCATGTGACATAGGAAGGGGAGCCAAATCTGAATCACATGTTTTCTGATCTAGACAGCCCAAAGAAACTGACTGGGATGTCTTATTTCAAAGTTTGTGAGTTGGCAGGCACTCCAGAGACCCAAATGGATGAGCACAAGCACTGAAAAAGCAAGTTTTTTAAAGATATGTCCCAATATACCATTAGTTAATGATGGAAAATCCTCAGTAAAAGCACTACCTGGTGGTGTGACCACTATGGCCTTCACAAGGATTAGGGGCAAATATCCTACAGGTAACTACAAGATATAGGGATATAATGTAGAACAGATAAAGAAAACAGGGAAATCATATAAAGTGGAGTACATGAAAAATACATGAATTTGAAAGGTGCAATAATTCACTTTATCAAATGAATTACAACTAATAAAGATGAAGACCATAGTGTTTGCAATTTGCCAGCTTGCAAGGTCCAGTCACACAAGAAAAGGTGCAAGCTTTTAAATATTAATGATTGGAAAAACATCAACTATTTTTCCACTGTTGATATGAAAGTATTGAACATTTTGTGATGCTGTTGAAGTTCTGAGTCGTCTGGAGACATTGTTATAAGACAAATGTATAGTTTTGAGAATGAAATCTGACAAAACTCTCAACTCAGAAAGAGTATTGCCTTAATGATACACCAAAGACACATTCAACTTCAACAATCTTTGAGTTTTTCTGTATCTGTGGAAGGAAGGAGGGGTTGAAACAAGTGTTGATGGAAAGAACTCCTCAGTGCCCAGTCATGCATGAGCTGAAATCCTGGCTCGGGCTACGTCGAGAGCATCTGTCTCTTTCTTCATTTGCCTGTAATAAAATAATCAACATGTACCGCTAGACTTATGCTCATCAACTATAAAGTATATGGTATCTTTTCCTTTGGAGTGTCAAACCGTCTGCTCAGCTCTCTTCATCATAGAACTCGCAGGGCTCGACTCAAAGTCAAGCGCTGGACTCGACTCTGCAACCCGATGGAGACTCTCACACACACACACACACACACACACACGCACACACACACACACACACACGCACACACTCTACCTCAGTCTCACTTTGTCTGTCAATCCCCAGTCAACCTTTTTTTTTCTTGCCGTGGCAGGTAGCCGAGAGAGAGAGCCGACAATGAGGCTGAGCTGCCAAATGTCAGAAACCGCTGGCCCTCCCTGAGCCCTACCACAATGCACTGCTTTGCCTCCCCTGTCACTGCTTTCCAGGTCGAGCTGCAGACATCTAACAGCCATAAAAGTGACACTCTGAAACGGGAAAAAAAACATACATGCATGGAAATATTCCCTCTCTATTATCTATTTTATATTGAGTGAACTTGGGGTAGACAAGAATCCATGCATGTAGAGCTGAAACTAGTCAATTAACCTATTAGTCAATTGACAGACAATTAATAGGCAAGGAACTATTTTGATAATCGATTCACCATTTGAGTTAGGTTCCAAGCTGTTTCAGTTTTCAAATGTGAGGATTTGCTGCTTGTTCAGCTCATTATATGTACATAATCATGCCACAGTTTTAAGTAAGTTAAACAGGTCATAATTCCATCTCTAATATCTATTTTATATTGCTGTGAAATCATCTCGTCAAAGTCTCTCGCCAAAAACTCAATTTTACAAGATTACATTTGAACACATCACGTAAGAATTTACCTTTGTCCACAACTCATTTTTACTGAAAAGAGCCTGAACATATAATGTAAATCGAAAAAAACGAGTACCGTCACGTTTTCAGAATTTTAGCATCTACTTGATATCGGAATACTGGTTCTCGTAACATCCCTAGGCTACATGACACAACAATGTGTACGCTTCTATTCATGCAGGAGCCGCAGGCGAAAAATGTCTAGTAGTGTCAAAAAGAAGAAAAGTGGACACAGAGTGTCGGGTTTTCAAAGAAAAATGGAAACCATGCGCTTGGGGGATAACAGCACATTCCTGTGGTCAAGGAATATAATATTCGGTGCCACTATCAAGACTCAACATGGCGGAAAGTAAAAGAACTTGCGAGGACAACTGAGAACAGAGAAGATAAATGAATTGTTGGCAGCGTTTAGAAAACAGAAGTCTGTTTTTAGTTGTAGCCGAGAGATCAGCGAGACATCTCAGGCTGCTCATCATCTGTTTTGTAAAAGGCTTGTTCATTAATTGTGAACGTTTTCAGAAGGTACTTGTATTTCTTTACACTAAAAGAAAGGGATGTTATTTAGAGGTTATTATGCAGTGGTTTTACTGAGATCAAACTGGGCTGTATATGGCCCGTGAACTAAAATGAGTTTGACACCCCTGGTCTAATCAGTATGGACGCACATGTACATACAAATAAAACAGACACATATTCACACAAAAACACAAATATAGCGGCGTTGCATAGGTCAAATAAGACATACTGCCCTATTTGTGCTATGATGCTCTGGCCTGGAGTCTTCCTTCAGCTGGAAATAACAAAAAGTAAAAGGCTTTCTGAAATGCCACAGAGAGCCAGAGAGAGAGAGAGAAAGGGGGGAGAAGACAAAGCGTGAGCACACACGATTCCTCCCAAAATCCCTCCCCTGCCTCCTCCTCCCTTAAATATTCTACTTTTTCTTTTTCTGCATGCCCCCTTGCATACGAAGTAAAACAAAATAAATATTTGATCCACTTTGAAACCACTTCTTATGAATATCTAACTCTGTTGAGAACTATATTTGGGAACTTAATGAGGTAGCCGATGCTAAACAAATCTTAATTAATCCTTAATAAACAAATGAAGAGAGCAGCAGCGGGAGTGGGAGGAAAGGCTGATGATAGCATCCTTTATCATCGCAGGGCCGCTGTAAGCAAACACCAATAAAAGAACCTAATGAATCATCCGAGAGTGAGTACAATTACCACAAGGCTGATTGTTGTCAAAAAAGCTATTAATACTGTGTTTTTATCATCTCACATATCATAACACCACTCATGAATGAGTGTTACTACTGTAGTTTTGACTAGTGCGTCAAAAATGGAGAGTGTGCACAGCCTCTAAATATGTGAATAAAATGTGATCAATTAAAAGGATGACAGAGGTAACACTTCATCAGTATTTATATAATAATTAGGGTTGTCAATCGATTAAAATAGCTAATCGCAATTAATTGCATATTTTTTATCTGTTCAAAATGTACCTTAAAGGGAGATTTGTCAATTATTTAATACTCTTATCAACATGGGAGTGGACAAATATGCTGCTTTATGCAAATGCATTTATATATTTATTACTGGAAATCAATTAACAACACAAAACAATTACAAATATTGTCCAGAAACCCTCACAGGTACTGCATTTAGCATAAAAAAATATGATCAAATCATAACATGGTAAACTGCAGCCCAACAGGCAACAACAGCTGTCAGTGTGTCAGTGTGCTGACTTGACTATGACTTGCCCCAAAACTGCATGTGATTATCATAAAGTGGGCATGTCTGTAAAGGGGAGACTCGTGGGTACCCATAGAAACCGTTTTCATTCACATATCTTGAGGTCAGATGTCAAGGGACCACTTTGAAAATGGCCATACCAGTTTTTCCTTGCCAAAATTTAGCGCAGGTTTGGAGCGTTATTTAGCCTCCTTCGCGATGAGCCAGTACGACATGGTACCAATGGAATCCTTAGCTCTTTTAGTTTCATATGATGCCAGGATCTTCACTCTAGGTTTAAAACTGAGCCCGCTACAACCTCCAGATTATTGATTATTGATCCGTTATTATCGCGTTAACTTTGACAGCCCTGAAGAGAAGCTCTGAGACGAGTTTAATTAGGCGTACAGGGAAAATACAGGTATAATTTCAAATCCGCCCGGTATAAACTGCGTTCAATTTGGATTCGTACGAGTTGTAGGTCAGACCTGAGTGAAGCTGTTTCCTGCTGCACTGCCAATTAGTGAACAGTTCCACAGAGCACCATGATTCACATTAATTACCAGGCTGCAGAAACACCACATTCACATTTGATAACCATTAGAAAGCCTCTGTGATACATTTTTTTCTTTGTGTTGTTTGTTTTTTTTTGGCTTGAGTTTTCTCCCATATGTTTGCCAACTTTCCATCTTTGCATCCTTGAATTGCATCGTCATGTTTAATGCATTATTATGTTTTCTTCTCTGATGAAGCAGTGAATGCAGCACGTCTCTTTTCTATCTGACGTTTGACTTGTGTCGCACCGTTGTTGTTGCTTGTTAATGGAAACGAAGGTTGACGCAGTAATGTAATGGGCTTTCCAGTTCTGGAATAAAGAGAACAAAAAAGGACACATGGTTGCTCTCTCTAATGAGGACCGCGATAAGCTTTTACCTTCGTTGTGGGTTTATCCAGGTGAATTGTAATTATGTGTCAGGTTTGGTTGACTCCAGTCTTGTATTTGTCAAGTAGAACTATCTAACAATGAAAGTCCCAATGGTGCATATTTCCCATTGCCTACTGCAAATTATAATCGGGACCAACATTTTTACAACACCCCAAAATTTCTCAATTTACTGACTCAAATAGCTGGATCAGGTATCGGTGACAATGGGGGCGATTTATTCAATTTAATTCTATGTTTACAAACAATTTACACTATATATTGGGATTTTAATTCCTGTTTAAGTTTTGACCAATTTGTGGCTGTGGTTTACACTTGAATTGTAATTCCTGTTAATTTTTTTACCAAGTTGCTGGTGCACGATTTATTATTTTAATAATAAATAACAGTTCAATACATTTAATATATGTATTTATTTGTTACATTTTGATTTACAAAGACAAGAAAGCAATGTTTAATTCAAGCCCAATGTTGCCTTAAAAATAAAAGAATGATCCCAGTCACTTCCACACAGTGAGACATACAGCTTATTAATTAAACACTGGTATCGGATCGGTACTCGGTATCAGCTGATACCCAAAGCCCAGGTATCACTATCGGTATCGGGACTGAAAAAAATCAAATCAGTGCATCCCTACAATGTTTACTGAAGTAATAAATCCAGTGAGAAGTAGGCAGATTTTCTCATAGACTTCTATACAACCAGACATAATTTTGCAACCAGAGGAGTCGCCCCCTGCTGGCTGTTAGAAAGAATGCAAGTTTAAGGCAGTTTCAGCATTGGCTTCACTTCTCAGAGTCCGGAGGTAGCCCACTGCTCCAGAAAAATCAAATTTCAGATGCAGTTCCCTGTGCTTCAGTGGTCGTCAGCGATGTTAGATCAGGTGCAGCCGGCTATTTACACATTTATATTTCCTCCTCCTCTAAATAAGAACATCATACATATTGCATGAGCCAAAACACACACTATTTAGCTATTCAGTCTTTCTTACATTTACTGGCACAAAACTTTGGTACGATCAAATGCAACTGGAATGTTTAGCACCAATAGGGCACCAATGGAAGTTTTGAAAATAATTAATATCTAAAACAAAATGAATGATTATGTTTTGAACTGCTGTAGGTCCTGCTGATAGAATAAATCCCTTTTGAGGATTATTTGAAACACACATTCATTCAACATCTTGATATTTCAGAACCGACTGGGTTGTCAAATGTTACCAGCGTGCTGCAAGTAAAAAAGACAGCTAATCAATACCCTGTGCCACTTTCACTTTGTCTGTCATTCAACGAGACAATATGTCAGATTTTCCAAATAGGCACATCTCACATTGGAATGAAACTCTTTCAGGGCTGGCACTTCACACTGCGACAGCAGAGATGATGAACGATACGAGGACAAAAGCTGACAGATGTGATAAATACAACGTCGAATGGCTAATCAATCTCATGTGGGTAGAAGGAAACGGAGGGAAAACAGCAGCAGGGATCTCCTGGTGTGAGTCAGCAGAGGCAAAAGGGTCTGATTGGCAGCGGGTACGCGAGTGTGTGTGTGTCTGCAGACCGCATGCGTGCACGTCTGTGTATCCAAGTGTGTGTGTGTGAAGCCTTTTCTTGGTCTCTCATGCCTGACCTTGTCTTTATGAACCGGAGCTGTGTTTGTGTTGCCAGGAAAACACATCCCTGCTTCCTGGTTACAAACGCTGGCAAAAGCCCAAACATATTGAAAAAACTACACACTGCAAAAAACAAGTATGAAAGGAAGTGACAAATGACTGGCTTAAAAAAAAATAATAATAACTTCACCATGGTGAAGGAGCATGAAATATAGCCACTCCAGGAAGAAGAGAGAGTGAGCAACTATCCATTCATCTTCAAATAGCTGACACTCCTTCCTCCTCCTTCACTCTTCTCTTCTCCAAGCCTTTTTTCCTTTTACACATTCTCATCAGAAGGCCATTACCACGCCCTAGATCATCCGTGTGTGTGCACATGACCTGTGAGTGTGTGTATGTGTCCTAGTCCACATGACCTACTTAGACTAGGAATGGACCTCGAGAAAATTGTAGTAACTGAGAGAGGGGATTCAGTCTAAAACATGCAGAATCCATTATTTTTCACTCTCAGCGGTTTTCACCGGCTATCTTTAGCATCTGCATTCCAGAGTACATCTTATAGTACTCAAGGACATATACACAGTGTCCACAATATCACGTATCCTCTCACACTGTGCATCCACCCACACACACTGCATGCAAAAATAATATACACGCAGCCACAGGCACGTCTTCTCAGACCAGACAGAGCCAACTTTCTTATAGCGCTGCTATCTACTGTGTCATTAAAACATCATTCCATCGATTTAGCACTGCATTCAACAGTCAGACTCATGAGGGATAGTTAAAAGGTTAAACATCTATGCAGCGGAACCAGAGATATCGTCTTTTTTTATTCCACACATTCTTCTTCCTTGTCAAAATCGCCTACATTACCCACAATACAACGGTCAGTGGTCGGAGTTTCGGGTGCTGATGTAGCCTCGAGACGCTAGCCTCAAGCAGAGATGAGCAGCGGGGCTACAGAGGTCTGGTAAACTCATTTCTTTCTTAATCCACACCCTCAGATTTTTTTTTTTCATTTTCAAAATTGTAGGCTTCAGCACCAACTGACGCTGACTCAAGTGACATCATTTGAGGCAATTTATCTTGACTTCACGCAGGACCTTTAGGGCGCTTTCACAAGCCAACATTTAGCCCGCTTCAATCACGGTTCGTTTGGGCGGTTGTGAAACTCCGGAGCGGACCAAAACAACTGGTCCGAGACTGCTTGAGAGAGATGGTCTTATTTCCAAGCGAACCAAGACGCAGGTTGCCTGTGCAAACCTGCGTTTTGGAGGCATTTGTTGAGTTTGTTGACTTCTGTTGAAGTCCGATGTTTGCTTGACATCTGGGCCGAAGAGAACATACAGAATATGCTAAATAAAGTCCGCAAAAACAGTGAGGAGACTGAAGAAGGGATTCATGCACAGTCATTCAGTGCCGAGTCTGTCGAAAGTGAAAAAACTTTGATAGCATCAAAGTTCGCTATTCCCCGCATTAAAGTGGCAGCTCTCGAGAAGAAAAAGAAGAATTAGCTCCGTACAGACCCTCAGCAACTATTTTTTTTAATTTGGTCTGCTTTGATTTGTGCACTGTGAAACCAAACCAGACTAAATAGAGAACGAAACAAAAGTATGAATTTGACTAGGATTTGGACTAACGGACTATGGCTTGTGAAAGTGCCCTTAGAGCAGAGGTAAAAAAAAAAAAACAGCCTGAGGGGCCAAAATTGGCCCGCCTGAGGGTCCAATCCATCCCACTAGATGACTTTGCAAAGTGTAAAAATTGTAGAGAAGTCATTAATTCCAACTTTTCAATAAAATGTACTTCTATTCCTATTTGTCCACAGGGAGTTGCGATGTCCTAGTAAGAGTACTAGTAGTCCTTATGCTGGATACGCACTTATAGATCCCGTGTGCTTATGTACTGGCTACCATTAGGTATGTCACAATACCAGAAATTTAGGAGTCGATACCAATACCAGTGAAATTCCACAATTCTCGATACCATGGTAAAACACAAAAGCATACACTCAAAACATCCACTCCTTTATTACCGTTTGTATTATCGTACGCTACTATTCATGCAGGAGCTGCAGGTGAAAAATGTCTAGGACAAAGAGTGTCAATGGACCAGTTCCTATTTCTTTACAGAGGTAAATGGGAAGCCAGTGTGCTTGGTGTGTTCACAGCACCTTTCAGTGCTCAAGGAATATCAGACTCACCATGACTCAAAATACTTGCAAGGACAACTGAGAACGGAGAAGACAAATTAATTATTGGCAGAGTTTAGGAAACAGAAGTCTGTTTTTAGTCGTAGCCGAGAGATCAGCATCACATCTCAGGCTGTTCATTATCTGCTTTGTAAATGGCTTGTTCATTAATTATGAACGTGTTCAGAATGTACTTCTTTACACTAAAAGAAAGGGAACATTTGGAGGAGTTTGGAGGTTATTTATAGGTTCTTATGCAATGGTTTTACTGAGATCAAATTGGGCTGTATGTGGCCCATGAACTAAACGACGCTCAGACAGCTCTGCTTTAGAGTGTCAAAAGGCTTCATACATCTTGTTTCACTTATTCAGTAAGTAGTAATCCCCAACACCTGTAAACAGACTTTGATGTGTACAATCAGTGGAATTCTGCTTTAAGTTTAAATACATAATAAGATCTCACACTAACATCACATTTACAGTAATCTGTTCTATATTTGCTGTATGTTGATTGGTACTTATCCTATGGGAGAGTAAGCTGATTGAATATAGTTTTGAAATACTCTGGTGGTGTGGCTCTCGGGGTGGCAAAGGGGATCCAACAGTCCATCTGTTCAATATTTTGGTCCAGATTAAAATATTTGGACAACTTCAGGATGGATTAACATTAAATTTGGCAGAGACATATATGGTCCTCAGAGGCTTAACCCCTAATGACTTCGATGGTCCCCTTAATTTTCTATCTAGCACCACCAGCAGCCGGTCCAAATTTCCACTTCATGACAGGATGCCTCTAAAACTAATGATCCAATTCTCATTATCATCTCCATTTTTCATCCAATCTCACAATTTTGTGTCCTGGTATGCGTTGAACTTTGCCACCAAAAGAGGCTGCTAGCATTGCTGTAGACTTCTAATCTTGGATTTGAGCATATACAAGATTTAATCGTCTGCAAAACAGTGAATCCAACACTAAAAATAATGCAGCAGTGATGATATTATGACTTTTTGTGAAACGTAAGCATACATGCTTTTTGTAGCATACGAAGCGTACGAACCCATTTTTACCCCTTTGAAAATGGCTGACAGTTTTTCCCTGCCCAAATTTAGCACAAGTTCAGAGTGTTATTTAGCGTCCTTCACGACAAGGTAGTATGACATTGGTACCAATGGATTCCTTAGGTTTTCTAGTTTCATATGATACCAGTAACTTCACTTTAGCTTTAAAACTGAGCCCGCTACAACCTCCGAAAGATTGATTGTGTTGACGCGATAATAACGTGTTAACTTTGACTGCCCTAAATTGAACACATCATGATAGTGATATAATTTACCTTCGCCTAATTCTCATTTTTACTCAGCAGAGATTAAATGCACCATACAAACGCATAATGTAACCCAATGGAAAATCCATTAACGTTAGCTGTTAGGTGTCTTATTTACATGAGAAAAGTTTGCTTTTAGGGATTTCTGACAGGTTAAGGAAACAAACCTCCTTGGTTTTGTTTAAGAAACGATCATGGTTTGGCTTGAAATAAACCCGTTCTGGCAGAAAGTCCTGAAGGCAAACTTCTCCCGTGTACGGACTGCGCTGCCCACAATTTGCTAACAGCTAACAGCTAACGTTAACTAGCTCTCATGCCGATTTCAACACGAATTTGTTGTTCACAATGAAGCGTCCCGCTATGGGTGCGTTCGTAAATAGTCACTCCGAGCAAAAGTGCGCTCTCTAGCACAAACTGGACTTTGTCAATTCGGACAGTATGAGTCTAAACAGTAATGTAATGGAAGACATCTAGCAGATGGACATATCAAGACACATTCCTGCAGAGTCATGAATATTCTAACCTTCATAAATACATAATAAGCATAAAACACAAAGTCTATCTCTAAAGCTTCATGTTAGATTTACTGAAGGAAAGAAATCAAGGCGTGGGCTTTGTCTTGTCCCTTCACTGCTCCGCCATGCACCATGTCTCCAACAAAGCTGCTCAGACTTTGACAAAATGAAGCGAAATGATGCATCCCACCACATTAGAGCAGTTTCAAAATTACACTGAGCGGCTGCAGCCCGAGGCTTTCTGTTAACAGATCAAAATGTGGGGACATATTTGTGACACATTAGCTCAGATGGGCATTCCATCATTTGTGTTTACTGTCGCCCCGTCTCACCCTGAAAGGACCGGAGGAATTATCTCCACTACTTTCTGGTATTCATATTTCATTAATCGTGACAAGCCTCTATGTACATTGCATACATATACACACACACACACACACAGTTCTAACCTGTTCCTTGACGGAGGCGAGGATGGCGGAGGTGGTTTCAGACTCGGATCCGTCTCCATTGGAGGCGTTGAGGACGGGGCTCAACATGGCGGCAGCGCTGGCAGTGTCAGACGCCACCTCAGGCACTGGCATACCTCCTGGAAAACAAGGGAACATGCAACTCTTTTACTATTATTAAATACACTGTGACATGCCAGCATTTAGGCTGAGGGGCTGTCACACCTACACTCTCCTACACTCACACACAGATATGGACGTTAAGGCAGAGGTGAAGAGAGACACATTTCAAAGCACACATTCAATATTGACATATTGGGGTTATAAGATCGCCAATAAACCAGACTTCTATTAGACTTCTATTAAAATCTGGATACCAGCCAGTCAGTGTTGCCCATGTGTAATGCATTACAATGGCCATAATGTCTTTTGATTCTAATGCAACATTTTGAATCAAATCATATGTTCAGATGATTATTTAAACTTTGTTTTTAATTTTCTCTCTGACTTATTCATGTTAAGGGTCATGTGGAGCTGGAGCTTATCCCAGCATGCATTTGGCAAAGTGTAGAGACAGACCCTGGACAGGTGCACTAGTACATCTTTGGAACAGGAAATCTAGGCCAGTGAGAAGAAAGTGTGCAGACTCGGCGGGGGTAATGGTCACAGGTCTAGTGGTAGTCTGGCAATAAAAGCGATAGCTGTAGTAGAACCAGCAAGAGATTATAGCAATAATAGTAACAAGGTAGTAGTCTATCAATGGTGGTAGGATTTGTAGGTGCCATAAAAAGTGGTAGTGGTACTCAGGAGATTTGTGACAAGAGGAGTACATGTACCAACAAAGGCATTCCAGTTCTCAGTTTTGAATTGTACTAAAAAAGGTACACATCCGGCACACATTTGCAGCAAAAGGTACAGCTACAGTGCCATATAAAGTAGCATGTAAGCACTGTAAATGTGCTCTCATTTCATAAATGCTACTGCCACTACTAGTAGAAATAGCAGAAATCATAATGGTCGTGGTACTATTGTAGCTGTAGTGCTACTATTAGCTTTTAGTTAGTATTAGCAATAATAAGGTAGTCCAATGATGACATCTTTTGGCAAACAACCTGAAATTTAAAGGATAAGGCTGGCAATATTCTATCATTGTGTTGCCGTCATCAATTTCAATGAAAAGGCCAAAGCCAACAATGGGTTAGTATCATTCACAGACTCTCCGTCACAAGCCCATAGTCTCCTACTGAAGACGTAAATCTTTAAAAACGAGTCATGAATACATACTTTAATTTAAAAACACAAGGCTAATAACTTCTTCAAACACACTTAATTAGCAAATGTTGCTTAAACAGGAGTAAATAGTGCATTTGTTGGGAGCTATTTTCATGCGGATTGATGCACACTTGGTACGTTAGTCAGTACAGTCATAATAGTAGTATTAGTAGTATTAGCAGTATTAGCAATAGTAACCAGAGTAATAGAAGAAGCAGTCAATAATAGCATTTATCAATATCACATCAGCACAAAAGATACGCTATGAACAACTTTCATTCCCCAAAAAGACAAAGCCTCCAGTGTCAGAAATCAAGTTATCAGGAATCCTAGCATCTGAGGGACTGACGTACACACACCGACCACACACACACTTGCATGCTTGATGCCATGTGTCAACCTGCATTTCACCAAGCGTTGGAGGACACGGGCTTCACATGTGCCATGTAATCCTGATGCAGCACGGAGCTGGTGTAACAGCTGCATCAGCCAGCTTTACACACTGATGAAAGGCTTGTCATGAGGAATCTGACACACACACACACACACACACACACACACACACAGAAAAAAAAGGGCTGGCTGTCGGCATGAGGCAGCACCGGGGTCTAGTACTGAGGTAAAAGAAAGTGGAGCCTGTGAGCTGAGTGGAGGGATAGGTGCGGAAAGGAGAGGGGAGGTGGAAAAGGTGAAAGGAAAAGAGGAGTGGAAAGAGAGTGAGAATAACAGAGGGGAGAGGAGGAGGCGAGGTGAGGAGAAAAGAGAGATACAAGAGCAGTAGGAGGGTGAGGAGAAGAGAAAAAAAAACTATTCTTGCATGCTGCTAGGCAACAATCTCTGGTCACTGAAGGCTGCTAATATGGCTGACCTGGCTTTACTTGTCTTCCATTTTGGAGAGTGTTCCTCTTCCTCTCTACCTATCCGTCGCTCCTCACTGTTTCTGGACTTAAATTTTTCATTACAACCCACCTTTCTACTTACACTCCATCCCTTTCCTCTGCATGCCTCTCCCCACTGCATCCTCCCCCCTCCTTGTTGCCTCTAAACTTTCTCCCCCCCTCCCACTCCTTCCCTCTCTTCCTGCCCACTTCTCTTCACTTGACCTATTTCGGTGTCTCCTCATCTTTTCAGCACATTTCTGCTTTATTAGGCAGCGCGCAGCGGAGGGTGACAGGAGGAGGATGAGCCGAAAGGTTGCGGTCTGGATTTGAACCTGCAACGCTGCAGTGCACCTGAGCCCTCCGCGCTCTTGAGCGTGCACCGTCCCTCATAAACACTCGGCTGCTTATCTGGCCTCGTGACACCGCTGCACGCTTCACGGTCTTCATCGTCCGTCGCCTTTTTTCTCTCCTCCTTTTCAAGATGTTTTACTCTATGGCTGTGAGGTCACAACTGCACAGCATTATCGTGGGCTGACACTTCCATCCTCTCTCTACACTTTCCTCTCACATCTCCCTCCCTGCTATGACTACCTCCTTCCTCTGTGCCTCCATCCTTCTAACTTCTCCTCCCTCTTTGCTCTACGTGTAGTCACATCACACAAAATGTCATCACTTATGGAGGACGGAAGCTGCCAAAATAAAAAATAAATCAATCAATAAATAAATGACTTGATAAATGAATAAACATGGTATTATTTATAAATGTACCCATTCATTAATTGATGAAATGTTACATAAATTTCTATTTCTATTTTAATTTGTTTCTTTATTTATTTATCTTTATATTAATTCCCTTATTTACTTACTCTTCTGTTTAACTTTCCCTTTTATTTATGTATGTATTTATTTTTATAATAATTTGTATTTATTTATTTTTTTTTGCATTTATATTATATTACACATGTTGAGTGACAGCCCCCTTATTTGCATGAGGCAGAAATGCATTAAAGAAATGTAAAAAGAAATGTGAAAAGAAAAGAATACAGAAATAAATACGTTTGGGGGAATGCAAAGGGAAAATTGTACAGAAATAAATAAATAAACAAATACATAATTAAAAAAGAATTATAAAATAAATAAAAATGAATGCAAAAATAAATATATAAATAAATAAAAGGAAAATTAAACAGAAGAGTAAATAAATAAATAAGGGAATTAATACAAAGATAAATAAATAATAAAGAAGCAAATGAAGAAAAGTTATTGAAGCAATAATAAAATAAGAATAAAATAAAATGTCTATAATAAGTTAAGTGTTCTTTAAGTGTAGACAATACAACTAGAGCAAAGAAATAAAATACTGAACGGATATATATAGACTGGATGATTATTTATGTATGTATGTACAGTATGTACATGTATACATGTCTATATACTGTATGTACGGTGAGTAGGATTTTAAAGTAGGATTTTCTTTTAATTTTTTGTAAATTATCTCAACAACTATTGGGTGGATTGCTGTGAAATTTGGTACAATTTGTGTTTAATTATAGCAAATTATATTATACTAAAGTATACTAAACTAAGATGGTCAACACTACTAAACTAGCATTGCCACTGTGAGCATGTTAGCATGCTGATATTGGCATTTAGCTCAAGTGCGGCCTCTCAGAGCTGCTAGCGTAGCTGTAGACTCTTGTTTATATGTGACTTCTGTTTTTCCCATCCCTCAGTATATGTCACCATGTTAGTTGTCAACACATTACTGCACCAATATTACAAATTCCTCTACACTGAGTCTGACTGAAGTTTTGATTCTGTATTCTCTCTTTACTTTGGGAGCATCCTTATGCATGAATCATTTCACATGACAAGCTTGAACCGTATCAAGAGAACCGGACCCAGAGAGCGGCGGAGCGCCCCGGTGGCCCAATTTGCCTATAGAACAAAAACAAGAGAGAAGCTCTGGTTTTGGCTGTGCAGACAGGGCAGGCAGCCAAATATAGGTCAGCTCAACAGACCGTGTCCAAGCCCTCATCACACAACTGACCAGTACAAAGCTGCTTTCCCCAATAACAGCCATCAGAACTAGGTTATAGAGGCCCACAGCCCAGCTAGAGACAAGACTTTGAATATGGATTAGGCCTAAAGGCTTTATTTCACTGAAGTATAATCTTGGATTTTTAGGTCTATATTTCAGCGCCGTAATGCAGGGGTATTTAGCCACCGCATTTTCAAAGCGGTAATCTCCGATATTGCTGTAACGTTGTAAATGCAGCTCACCATGCTATGATTGACATGGCTGACATGGGGAGTACTGAGCTTAATCTTTTGACCCTTTAAGCTCATCAGTCGGGTCTGAGACGGGAGTGTTTTGGTGAAGACGGAATTCAGATCAGCAACAAATCAGCTAAATGCCAATGTGGAAGTGTTATTTCCCCGTGGTACGGTGTACTGTTTACTTGATTTCCTGTATACACGTGTGTACATGGAGCACTAGAGCGAACTTGTGTGTTTGTGTTTGTATTTGTGCGTGTGTCCCTTCTGGGATGCGAGTGTTTGTTATGTGTTTGACGGGCAGTCCCTTGTTGCCTCATTAAAACTTGCTGCAGTGTTTTGTTTGGGCTTCACCAGTCATCTGTCCCTTTGTCTAGACCTTGTGCCCACGACTCGGCTTCCAAATTAACAACACTTTAACACGTACATTAACAATGTAATTAGCGCCGTCTGTGTCTCATTGTGTATTTATTAGGAGTCCACAGCGGAGGTATGTCTTTAATTTTTTTTGGTGTTACCCTTAAGAGTTCTGTGATGGGTACACGGTTTTCTTTCAACCTTGTTTTCTAAAGCGGCACGGTGAATTAGACGAACTAAATTAAGCAAGGGGTATCGGGGATTGAAGTTTGCATGTAAATCCTCTGATCTGTGTTCTGCTGAACGCAGGCACAACTCAACAACCAAGCGTATAATGGTACCTTTTGAGCACGTTCTTACATCTGGTTTCACCAAACAGCAACTCTGTCTCCTATGAAATATGTCTACGGCTAATTTTTTGCTTTCCAAATACATTTTGGAGAAAATGTGTATATTGCTTGATGTTTGTATCAATCCACTAAGTGTGACATTCTTATTTTGGTTTTACAGCCCTCAAATTTACTGTTTTGGTTCACTCTCACTGCTCTCATCAACGTTGTTTTGGCTGCAGGTTTCCACCCTGCGCTGCTCCGCAGAGCACACCAGCTGTGACAGCTCCGTCCTCCGCACAGCGATGGCCTTATTAACGTTATGAGTCCCTTATAGCATTGGGTTTAAATCTGAAATATTGCCAAATAGGCGCGTTTGCTTTTCGCTTCGCATCGTCTTGTATGTCAACTCTCTCTCGTCCCGTGTGTGTGAAATATGACACCTGCTACTCTGAGCTGAGACTCCGTATAGAGCAGATGCATTCAATGTCAGTTTGTAGTGTCCGTCGTCCAACTTTGTATTGATAACACGGCGTTGACACGACAAAATGAACTAAATGGGTTTATTTCTGTAAAAAAAGCAAAATGACGCTGGGGGCGGTGGGCCACTAATGTAATCGGTGTGTGCCCGACCACCGTGTAACACCGGTAACACCAACTACCACGACAAGCCTACTGTGTGGCTGCACCATATGCATGGCCTTTATATTGAATGACTTTTTACTACAAGAACTGTCACTGGCAGACAATGGCAGATGGCCGTCCAAGCATCATTGAGGGTTAATCACCCATCAGCCAAATCTATCCATGGTTAAAGTCCAGATGCTAATGGACATTTATATTCAGCGCACACGCCAACACACACACACACACACACACACACACATGCCTACTGTACAGCTGGGATACAGTGTGCATCCCTCTGAGTGCCGTTTAAGGATAGCAGCGCTGATGACAAACCATTAAGAGGCGATTGACCACAATAAAAAATCAGTTATTTAATAAAAATGTATTATCAAAAGCATTAAAACACAAAGCCAGTTACACTACAAGGAGCAGTTGCCAAACGGCTTCAGAGAGCTGCTGTGTTGTTATTTTACTGCCTGGATGCCTGGCTCACTGATAATGGATCACAACTCAGTAGAGTCTGAATGATGGTGTTCTCATTTCAAACGGCCGTATCTATTTTAGGCCTTAAATGCTAATGATGCTCATTGAGTTTGTTGGTGTGTGATAGAAAGTACTGCAGATTATATAATCACAATACCTTTAGTGTAAAGTTGCAAGGACAACTAATAACTTCAGTAACAGTCCACTGGGTGTTTCACTTTGATTTCTCTTTTTCCTCCCCGGCACAGTCAGGCTTCACGTACACCTGGCTAATTACTAGGGGGTGGGGAAAAAAATTTATTCACCTATGTATCAGGATTTTTTGGAGATTTGAGTCTATGCGGAGGTAGAAGGAAGTTACCGCTTTCATTGTTGTAGTCTGAATAACGTGACGTCATATCCGTTCCGTATTCGTCACCAAAACAAACAGCAGCCGGCTGCCACAAGCCGAAAAGTACTAAATGGCAGAGGGTGTGCATGGACACAACCTGCAACCTCACACTTTAAATCCAAAGTGGTAAACACTACACATCCAGTAAAGTACGGAAACACTTTGGGTTTCACACATTGCCACTCTCATCTCCGTGGTCAAATCAGCCGACGCTACAACTGTAGAGCACCCAGATACTGACATTTATGTTAAATGCATTCAAACGGCCCCGATGGAGCTGATCATGGAGGTATAAAGAGAACGGAGCTGACGGGAGAGCTAGCGACGACCTTGGTGAAGTTAGTGGAAGTATACACGTGTGACTACGTCCAGATTTCAAAATAAGGTGTTAGCAAAGGGAACTGTATATACAAAATACATGTATAGAAATAAGATCGATTGAATTATATTAACCAGAAGTATAAAACATTACATGTCCCTTATAAATTAAAAAGAAAATATCACTAATTTACGAGGGAAATGTCTTCATTCTTTGATTTTTGGGTCCCTAGAAATGTAGGATCCAACTTTTTTCCCATGTTCTAGTGTTAAAAAGTTAACAAAAATCGCAATAAATCGTAATATTGAATTGCAATACATATCGAATCAACACCCAAGTATCGTGTTAGTATCGAATCAGGAGATAGGTGTAATGTCCCAGCCCTACTTATTACCCAGAAGAGAGGAAGACAATCTGTCAACCAATATAGTGTAAATATTGTGGAAGACGAAGAAGCTGTAAATAGTAATCTGACAGCAGCTTTACGGTAGAACTCAGGTGTTGAGTGATGACAGGAGCTTGATGATGGTGTATAAGGTTTAACAAGCCTTCAGGCTCTCGACAAAACAAACACTGCAGCTAATGTGTCTGATTAAACCTGTGACAACCACACACACACTGTTAGCACATAACAACAGAGAACGGAGCTATATTTAACCTAAAACTTCAGTGCAGAACAGAAATGCTGATACTTTCATCTAGTGGAAGATCACACAGAAAAGCAACAACTGAACAGGAGCAAAAAAACAGGAAGGCTGACCCTACATCCCAGGTGTAGACACCTGCAGGAGCTGCGGCAGGTAACCAGGACAGATCCCTCCCCAGAATGAGCATCTCATAAAGCCACAGCATGTGGCCCAGACATACTGTAGACTAGCCTGGTTCCAGACCACTCAATCACCTCCCATCATGACCAATCAGAGCTTTGCAGGCAGAATCCTAAATGACCACCAAGCGTGGATATGATTAAAAGCTGTGCAGGCTGTTGACTTACAGAAATGATAACTCTTAAATCTGCTTTTGTTGTCTGTTTGTTAACTGCTCCAAGCAACCACTACTGCAGTCTGATTATCAGGCTAGACAGAAAATATATCAAAGTAGTGCTTTGTTCAGTGCAAAACTTTGATATTGTGGCCTGTGGGGCATTATTTATACTATTCTTACACACGTATTCATTGATCCCATTTTTTCAGCTTTATTATTATTATTTACACTGTCATATATTCTAGTAAACATATTGTACATATTTCATATTTCTATTTTTACACATTTACAGTTCTCTATGTTTATAGATCGGGATATTTGGGAGACAGGTGAATCGTCCCAGCCCTACCGTCTATTGATTTCACCTAACATAAAAGCAATTTTAATCAACTTCTAACAACCTTCAGATAATTAAGGTGATTGCTTAGACCCCTCTGTATATTATAAAACTTGTAAGAACATTATATTCATTCCAACTAAGGTCAAATCCCACAAATCCATACGGAGTCAGTCAGTTGTGCTGCCTTCTTTTGCTCATCAGTATTACAGAATGATTCAACGCACAGTACAGCCTACAAGCAGGCACACATGTACAGATATGGAAAAATGCACACTTATTCCCATACGACACACAGATAGCTCTCATGTATTACTCTTTAGCTTCAGTACACACACGACATATGTTGCTCTGTCACCTCGGCACATTGAGTCAGCCTGTTGGGGACTGACTCAAATGGAATCAGAAAACATCTTGACTCAACAGTGCTAGCCTTAATCAGTTATCTGTGTGCGGGAGGGTAAAAGGTTTTAATAGTGCCCCATGTTTCCTCCGCGTCTCCTTGGTGATAGTTACAGTATGTAGCTGGATGAACGCAATCACCATAGCAGTTAGCGGTTAATGGACTGTGTAATTTTGTAATAGTGGCTTCCAACGTAATCAGTAATGTCTTCATAATCAGATGCACAGCAGGGGATCAATTAAAACAAACGAGATCATTTACATTAAAGGCCTTTGCACACCAAGCCCATATTTTTGGGGGGTGCGTCGCGCTGCACACACACACCTGCGCGAATATATCGGCCATCGTCAGCCCAACAACCGACAATTGCCGATATATTCGCGCAGGTGTGTGGTGGTTGGAATGTTTGGAAAATTTAAACATATCGCCCAACCCTTGCAAGTGGGCGTGTTCATGATGTTTCTATCGTGCGGCTGGCGCAAAACTGGAAGACAACAAGTATCTGAGGGTGAAGAAGAAGAGTTATTTACAGGAAGACACCAACCAAAATGTCTAACTGGAGAGACGACAAGATTCGGGTACTTATGTCGGTGGGGATCGACGCTGAAATTCAAGGAACGACAAGAGGCAAGGTTGTTTATGACCAAATTACGAACCGACACGTGATCGTGGTGTAATCCACGTCATGTCCTGCCTCCAGGCGCCAACCCTCGCCTAAACCAAACGGGGTATTTCCTGTAGGTGAGAACGCATCTGACATGGACAATCTCCTGTTGTGTGTGTGTGAAAGGGCAACTCCTGACAATGTCTGGACACGATTCTCCAGACATGGTCCAGAGTTCATATGAGAAATTTAATTAATACTTATGAAGTGCACAAGAAGGGGATGTGAGAAGGCAAGGGTGGAAGGGTGTTCGTGGTTTCTCTGCTTCTTGTGAAGACAGACATTTTAATAAGCCTCCTCATTTTCTAAACATTGAAGTAAAACAGAAATAAAGTCAATTCCCTCTCTTGCTTTTCCTTTAATCTCCAATTCTATCTCTCACAGCAAGCCTCTCCTTGTGTGGTTATACTTGTGAGGACATACTTGGAAATCAAATTCATGAGGTTTTTTTATAATGTTTCATTTGGTGGAATTCAAGTCATCATCCGAACCGAGAAGTCTGCATATTTAGAGCTAAGACATGAAACTGGTCAAAAATTAGGATCACACGGGCCTCATCTTTTACTCATGACTCTTGTCAAGTGAAGAAATCTGGAGGAAATAATTTCCAAACCGCTGCCATATCAATGCAAATCTCACAGCGCAGGTTTATCCCCAGGATGTGTGTTGATCCGGGGTCGGAGAGAGCTGAGGCATATTGATGAATCTGGGCGTAATATTTCACAAAAGTTCTCTCAAGGTCATTCTTTTAGTGTGGGAAACTTATTTTATGTTATTTGTGTCAGATCTAAAAGAGACTTGGATGTAAAAGGAACATCGTATATCACATATTACTCTGGCATTAACGACTGTAAGAACATCCTGCCGTTTATCTAATCATCACTCTCTGACTGCTCTGTGTTCATTTAGCTGATTAACAAATCTCATTACAGAATAGTTCAGGATAATGGACATCATTAAGAGCTGACTGACATAAATGAAATGAGCGTGGAGGAACAATCAGTAGTTGGTAATGGATATATTCACTATTTGGCCAAAAGTATATGGACAATGCATTTGTGTTTGGTATGGGCTGTTTAGTTACTAATAAAGGAATCACACTCCTGTTTTAACATGACAATGCCCCTTTGCTCAAAGCCAGGTCCATAAAGAAATCATTTTTCCTACTGGGATGAACTGGAACGCCAACTGAGAGCCAGGCCTTATCACCCAACATCAGTGCTCGACCTCGCTGACTCCCAATGTCCACAGAATGTGTCTGCGTTCAAGCTCGGTCTCTTTTCTCCGCTCCATTCGTGCGGTTTAATTCCGAAATTTCGTTGTTTTAAATCCCAGTGTGTCCAGGCCTTTACAGTGGATGCACATTCAGAATGGGAGTTTGTAAAAGCTTTATGAGCAATTTTAAGAGCTTTAGATTTAAAGCTAAAGAATCGGGTCCAAGTTCATGGATCGTTAATCGAAAATGACACTGGCCCTGCTGTGCAGTACCTAAGCACTAGTTTAAAGGGGACATATCATTCTCATTTTTAGGTTCATACTTGTGTTTTAGGTTTCTACTAGAACATGTTTACATGCTTTAATGCTCAAAAAACACATTATTTTTCTTATACTGTCTGTCTGATAATATGTTTCTCCGGATTGGTCTGTCTGAAAAATTTAATTTTAGTGTCAGAATGTTCAGAAGATATGTGGCTCGTGAAAAATGGGTCCAATATTTACTTTGGTGACTATAGGGGGGAAAAATCGGTCATAATATGTGTTGACGTTCACTTCTCCCATTGGAGACTCAGGACATGCCGCTAGTCTCCTAAAGGAGCTGGGCAGTGGCGAAACCCACATGACAGATACAAAAAACTGACTTTGAGTGCACCGACTCCTTTCTGGACTGTCTCTGGTGATATACTCTATAGCCTGCATGTGACATAGGAAGGGGAGCCAAATCTGAATGAATTGTTGAATCACATGTTTTCTGATCTAGGCAGCCCACAAAAAAAACTGACTGGCTTGTCTGATTTCACAGTTTGGAGGGCTGGTAGGCACTCCAGATACCCAAATGTATGTGAACAAACACTGAAAAAGTTTTTCATGATATGTCCCCTTTAAGAGAGAAGTCACAGATGGTGTCCAAAGAGCTTCACTGTGATTGGCTGAGAGTGTTGAGTTGCCATGGGAGACCCCTGCTGGTTAGTTGATGGGACAACAACGGGGAAGCTCTTTGGGATAACCTCAGGCCAGGGAGAGAGTGAGTGAGAGAGACCTTCACACAACTGACCTCCACATACTGCAGGTCACTGCTAATGTGCTATTATTGATGAACACACACACACTGAGAGGGAGGAAGAGACACAGAGGTCGCCAAGTTTCCCCACTGCGCTCGATACAATGATGAAATCACATTCAGAAACACACACACACACACTTTCAAGAGGAACAAATCTTCAAAAGCAAAGTGAATCGTTTTGCATACACTGAGCAGACTTCTGATTAGCGCTCATAAAGATCTGCCTCTCATGACTCAAACATCATGTAGTCAGTCGTCTCCAATTTAAAATGAAAGAAGGCACTCCTAGCTTTCTCACATAAATTATGCCTCTCTAACGAACAGGGAAATGTGGACAATTCTGAGCTTAAGACATTACATTTTTATGTAAAGTAATGGCACTGCTTTGAATGTACTACAGTGTTTTAACTTGAAAAGAAAAATATCAGTTAAATAAGAATAAAGAATGACATTAACTCGGGCGCTGAGGTTGATTTTCTTACCTTTGAAAATACAGAAGGGGGAACCTAAAAGAAAAAAAAAAAAGCTCAACCTCCCGGCGGGCAGCGGACGAAAGTTAAAAGAGGAGGAAAACAAACTGTTCACTCACGGAGTAGATCCTCATCTTCATTACAAAGTAACCCTTGTTTAATGCTACATCCCTGTCTCCAAACAAGCAAGCCGGAGCAGCTAAAAATACGATCAACATCATGAATTATACATAATTTTCCACAGATCCTCTGGGTGAGCTGCGTTCGCGAGCGGCTTCACCACATGGTATAATTACAGAGGTTACAACGGCGGTGATAAACACAGTGCAAAGACAAATTAAAACTCACGCTGCCCTCCTCCACCCACAAAGGAATTCAAACCGCTGGATGACAGACGACTCTGCATCATGACAAAGCTGTTTGTTGAGCGAGAGGATGCTGGGGAATGAAAGTTACAGGCTGAGAGACGCTTCAAAGTTAACTGCTTTGTACAAACTGTGGCGTTTTGTCGGGAGGAAAAAAGCTGCCAGAGTGTCTTTTAGAACTAAACTCCTGTGGGTTTACTTTACATGCTCATCAGTGAAGTAAATAAGTGGGGCAGAGTTGTATTTGCAGAGGGGGTTTACTGATTGTAAAACCACAGGTTCAATTCCTGAGTTTCAGGATATACCCAAGATACATCCCAGCAAATAATAAAACCGAGACTGACGCGCTAAACTCCACCAATAATGCCTGAGACTGGTGTCTGCTTTAGCCACACGGCACGCTACACTGCTGTGAACAGTCTTCGAAATGGCAGAATCTATTAACATCTACATGAATGATAGAATCTCCATGTTGAAAACTGAGAAGAGCCTTCTGTTTGCGCCTTCTTGACTCGTTTGCTTGCTTTCCTCACTTTCGTTTCTCTTCTCGTGCACTTTTTTGCTAAAGCTGAACAGCCAATCAGAGTGATTTCTCTCACCGACGAGCTCAGCCGGCGTGTTAATATGGTGAATCGACCAAAAAAGCCTCCGACGCGGGCAGACTACAGCCGACGATGAAGGACACAACGCAAAAACTAGGTATAGTATATAGGTATAACTAGATATAACCTCCTGAGACCCGGAAGAAAAAAAGGGGTTAATATTTATTTTATATTTTCTTTTACATAACTTAATTGGGATGTAAGAAATGATGTTGTAATATATTTTTTATAACGCCCCTTGTATTGGACATTGGGTCACTTTTTTCCTAAAGAAAAAATACAATTTGGTAATGATAAAATAATAATATATTTTTTTAATTCTTAATAATAATTCTTCATAAAAATTTTTTAAAACCTGCTCTATTGTCTGACTCTCCCTCAATCATTTTTGAAAAAAATCTTTTCTGCCTCACTCAGTTCTCTGTTTCCTGAAGTATAGACATTTTTATGGGAAAAAAATAATAGAAGCAAGTCCCACAAAGGACAAAAATGAATTGCTGGGTCTTAGGAGGATTAGTAGATAATTAAATAGCAAAGATTTATTTTGTGATATTGGCATACCAATTAGTTTCTTTTGAAAAACAAATCTTGTGTTGAGATCATAAAATAAAAACTTCATCATCTCCAGCCCTCCATAAAATCCTCAAAACTTACAATATATAAAATGGGAAAATGTGGACAACATGTTTTATATGAAATAAATTTGGGTAGATAATCTCAAAATGCTGTTTCATTGTGATGTTTTTCATCTTTACAAATACACACGGCTCTTAAAGTTACCAATTAGAAAAAAAATCAGACAAAAAAAAAGTTGTATTCTGTTGCAAAATATTTAAAATGGGATTTTCTTGCAGTGCACATTAGTGTTCAGCGTATCCTTCTCCAATGTATGCATAGTCCACTGATATCTCTGTAATGTGTTTACACACGGAAAGCGCTTAAATAGAACATACACTGAGGCATGCAAAATGTCGACCATAGAGCCTGCAGTACAAAGGCTTCCCATTGCTATTCTCAGCACTGCGAGCATCACCACCACCACCACCCCAGAGCACTACTAGCACACTGGCTAACTACTGTAGCGCCATGCATAATACATCAGCCCGACTTTGAAGGGCTTTTCTCAGAAGAAATGACATCACTGAAGAAAATCGCTTATGGGAGGCAGCATCAAAGAGGCGCGACTGCCCTCGGCTTCGACTCCAAGCACGAGAACAGCAGCGTGAAGCAGCTGAGCTGACTGTGGTTTGGGCATCATGATGCAAGTCGGGACACTGTGAGAAAAAAAAATGAAATGTGAAGAAGCAAAGAGCTGTCCAAGAGCACTCAGCATTTTTTAAACTGCAAAAGTGGTACTTTTTATGTCTTGGGAAAAAAACAAAGATGAAAGATGTATTTCTTTGTTGAAGTAAAGGTGGTACAGGGCCAGGCTATTTCTTTATCCTGCATCACAAATCAAAGTCTTCCTCCAATGAGCTGATGTTCTGATGCTTCTTTGGCCGACAGTACTGACATATTATGCAATTCTCAATCTAAATCATCTCACATCAAAAACAACATGCTGTAGTGCAGCAGTTCCCAACCTTTTTCCTTAAGGGACCACTTTTCAATCATTGAGTAACCTAACGACTTGACTATGACTTGGACCAAACTGCATGTGATCATCATAAAGTGGGCATCTCTGTAAAGGGGAGACTCGTGGGTATGCCAAAATTTAGAGTGCAATTGCGTTATTTAGTCTCCTTCACGACAAGCTAGTATGACATGGTTGGTATCAATGGATTCCTTAGGTTTTCTAGCTTCATATGATACCAGTATCGTCACTGTAGCTTTAAGACTCAGCCTGCTGCAACATAAAAATCGCAAGTTGCGTTAGTACGTTAAAGAAATTAGTGGCGTTAAAACGAATTTGCGTTAACGCGTTATTTCGCGTTACCTTATTTCAGCTCTAATTTTTTATCCAAATTTAATATAGTTTTCTTTGCAGATATCTATGAAATGCTGAGATATAGGCTAACTGTATATTTTTTTTTATAGTTGTCTTATACCCCTTAAAATCAAGAAGGGCCCCCGTGAAGCTTTGGCAACCCCTAGTGGGGGTCGGGACCCCCAGGTTGGGAACCAGTGCCATAGTAGATGATGTCTAATGATGAGTGTTCTTTAAATATTCATCCATCTATACATAGTCACAGTCGCCCTTTAACACTTATTAATTTAGCAATGGTTGCCCATTTCTATTGAGAAGCAAATGATGATATCCAGCCTCTTTTGTTTCCAACTCACAGGTCAAAGCTTCATCTAAACATAACATCACATAACGGGAATGATTCTTTAAGCTGCGCGCCCACTTTGACTCGGCTCATTTTGGCTTCTATTCATCATTATCTTCAGCAGAACAGGACGTGCTGTTGCGTTCCCAGCAGCACTGATACATTTTTAGCAGTTTGCACAAAAACAGTGCCGAGCTACAGATGGGTTTCGAATCGTCACAAAGCGGCAACACAAAGCCACGACCAGCGCTTCCCCCGAGCATCTGTTTAGCTCTGTGAGTTAAAAAAGAAAACTGATGGCCAGAGACTTATTCAGCTTCTTCTGCTACGGAAGGAACCTTGTATATGCTCACGAACACGGACTGGCCTGTCCGATGCCATCGCTGTGACATATGTGCATTCTAAAAATTGGGCGCAATTCCTCTTTAGCGAATGAAAAAATGATGCCAACTGTGCCCTGAAGTGTATGTGGTGTGGCCGCTTTCTCTATCTTTCTCCTTCTCTCTTGCAGTGCTATAAATAGTGGAGAGTGCTGCTGTCTCTCATATTTCATGTGTCACTGGCTCCCACAGTCGCTGGTGAAGAATGTTCACTGCGTACATAAAGCCTCTTCTTGCCTCTTTTTGCATTTGTATCCACTTCCTCACTCTTACTGCTGTCTAATATTCTCTCCTCTCCAGCCCTCTCCATGCTCTAACATAAGAGGCCAGGCCTGTAAGCCACATGTTTCAAGTGGCAGGAGACTAGATCCCCATCTGCGGAGGTGTTGAAATCAAACAGAAAGTCATGCATGTTCAGCCACTTCAAGTAGGAAAGGCACTAATAAGAGTGACCTTATATAGTCTTCTTTAAATTGATTATAATAAACAATGACAAAGGTTAATTCTATGTACTGCAGCACTGATATGAAAACCCCCCAAAAATAAAACCAGGGCTGGAACATTTTACTCTTTGAACAAGTAGAGGCAATCAACCGACAGGACAGGAGTAAAAACAAACGCACCCTTCATGCTAAAGCTAACAGGACGGTGTTATCAGCTGTAATCGCCATATGAGAGCAGTGTAGCGGCCGCCGTGAGCTAGCTAGTGGGGCACGCTCACATGCACTAACAGGCACGTGTGGCCGGTCCGGCTACGTAAGAAAAGCACGGAGAAGCTCTGATTACAACACACACAGAGTGGGGGTGACTTCATTCTCTGCTCAGGTAGACATTACTCCTCTATATCTTTACATAGCAAATAGCTGTTTGCTGCTATATTAATGCTCTGGATATCGTAGAGAGAACTTTTAAGAAAAACATGTAGGAAGAAATTAAAGAGAAACTGTATACAACTGTGCCAAATAAATTCCTGCTCGGGTAAACACAAGGTCAGAATACAAGGTCATTAGCAGCAGTTTATACTGCACCAAGCCCCAATGAATGCGCTGGGCTTTGAAGCAAATGTTCGTAGTGGCCAAACAGTGTATCTAAGAAAAGCCGAGGCCTCCTCGCCCCCAAACAAAACTTTCGACAAATCCTCGAACAAAATCCTGTGCCATTGGGCCCAAAAATACTTTTTCCCATAGACTTACATTGGGAAGGAGACGTCTGTAACTCAGCGCATGTTTTTTTTTTTTTTTTTAGGTTAATCAACTTCACCCTTATTATTCAGCCCTTATTTAAATCATTAGGTCCTAAAAGTTGTCAAATGCACTCATAGCCGACTCCAGAGTTATTTCCCTTCCTCCGTTCATGTGAATGAGACCCAGAGCGAGCCTGGAGCGAGGGCTGGGAGGCGGAGTTAAAGGAAACGCTGCTGCGCCTGCTCTATGGGCCAAATGGATGTGGAAAATCGGTAATTTAATCACTCTGCAGTCGAGGCATTTTTGCTTCACGCGCCACTGAGCAACTCTCATAGGAATGAACGGGAGCCTGCCTCCAACGCTGTATCTAGTTCTCTTAATACATCCATGGCTAAGCCTTACCACTCGCTCAGATTCAGTGAACTCATTAGCATGTGGACATACTGGATATACTGCTTGATGTTTCACAAAAGACAGGTCTGCATTTCAATCTCTAAGCATCTACAAACAAAATATACAAAAGTATATTACTACATCTAGTGGCTGTAGTAATATACTTTTGTTACATAACTTATGTACTTAACTAACATCACATACTTAACACACATATTTATTTGAACCCAAACCACGATCCTTTCCTAAACCTAACCAAGTAGTTTTGTTACCTAAACCTAAAGTTGTTTTGTTTCAATTCACAACGTCAAGTTTCACTTTCACTTTCACAACGTAGAAGGTGCAGTTTGGCCCGTCTGAAGCATTAGGATGATAACGGCTGATAACGGCCAATTACATTCGAAATGGGTGCTATGGATCGCAACATCAGTAAATCATTTGGTCCACCACTTTGGTCCAGACCAAAATATCTGAACAACTGTTGGATGGATTGCCCTGAAATTGTGTACATAAATCACAAGTTGTTTGGCAATCAAAATGTGATGAATATTAATGTGTGGGGCACAAAGAGGAAAGTGGGAGTCACACATATCCAGGCGTTTAACATAAAGGTCTAGCTCTGCAGATACACACATATCCAGCTTATCATTGTCTGATCAATGTCTTCCATTAATTAAGCTGAAAGCGAGTTAACTAAGGACACCGTGTTATTGCACTGCAACAAATCAATGAGATTCATTAACTTAGCCTGAAGGCTAAGATAAGTAAGGACACACTGTTATTTTACTACAGCAGCTGATAGGAGAGCAAATAAGGAATTTCCCGGCTCTAACGTGAACACATGGGGTGCAGTATGTTAGCCGGCTGAGTGAAAATCTCCAAGGGATTTGACCCTTTGCCAATAAACGGCAAAGTCTCTTCATCTCTAAGTCAGACGACGCTTAGTCACCGGTGAGACGCCGAGCTCAACCTGACAAATCCTTATTATTCAAAGTTTAAAAGGTCTGAGAGAAAATAATTCCTTTGAGCCATGTTCAGAAGCTCATTCAGGGTTTGTCTTCAAGGAGGCGCCGTGTGACATTTTCAATCAGCAGCTGCCAAACGCTGGAGTCTTTTTTTTGCCTGACTGGGTCTGGTGATAAAACACCCGAAAAAGTCCCCAATACAGTAGCTGACAGAGTGTGTCCGATGGCTGATTCACACCAGCTATAAAAAAAGTACAAACATCTTTGATTTGATTTCCATCTCGTTCTATTTCCCAAGTGTAAATGTCCTGTTTTTTTTTTGACATCAATGCTGATTAAAATACCTCAATCTCTTCTATGTCCCAGAAGAACTGATGAAAACTTCAACAAGTTCAATCCGTACTCTAATGACTTTCATAATGTGCAGCTTTATAATATATTATCTCGTCTTTCTGCGTAATCATCATCATCCTGTCTGGGACACTGCTCCTAAAACCTGAATGATACCCTACTATAAGCTATAAATAACACAGGAAAGCACTTTAACTATTAACACTATGTGTAATTATACAAACTAGGGCTGTCAATCGATTAAAATAGTTAATCGTGATTAATCAAAAATTAATCACACATTTTGTATCTGTTCAAAATGTACCTTAAAGCGAGATTTGTCAAGTATTTAATACTCTTATCGACATGGGACGGGGCAAATATGCTGCTATATACAAATGTATGTATATATTTATTATTGGAAATCAAGTAACAACACAAAACAATGACAAATATTGTCCAGAAATAAATATATGCTCAAATCATAACACAGCTGTCAGTGTGTCAGTGTGCTGGCTTGACTATGACTTGCCCCCAAACTGCATGTGATTATCATAAAGTGGGCATGTCTGTAAAGGGGAGACTCGTGGGTACGCATAGAACCCATTTTCATTCACATATCTTGAGGTCAGAGGTCAAGGAACCCCTTTGAAAATAGCCATGACAGTTTTTCCTCGCCAAAATGTAGAGCAAGTTTGAAGCGTTATTTAGCCTCCTTCTTGACAAGCTAGTATGACACGGTTGGTACCAATGGATTCTTTAGGTTTCTTTAGTTTCATATGATACCAGTATCTTCACTCTAGCTTTAAAACTAAGCCTGCTACAAAACATTGATTGTGTTAATGCGTTTAAGAAATCAGTGATGTTAAAACGAATTTGCGTTAATGCATTATCGTGTTAACTTCGACAGCCGTAATACAAACACACCACCATAACCCTATAATGTTCCAGTTGGAATATTGCTTGAGTATTATAGACCTACTATAGATGATGCATAGCCCGAGTATAAAACCACAGCTGATTATGACTGACTCAGTATAACACGCTTAAAGAAATAATGAATAAATAGGAACAAGTCGCAAGAGATTGCTGATACCGGTTGATACACACGCCAACATGTGAATAAGAGGAATACTGGCATTTCGTTTTTCCCACTTCAAGCACTGGATATGAAAAGATGAATTTTAGGAAAGCATTCATATAAACTCCTTCACTAAAAGTTTCAGGTGGGTTTCTATTGATTGCATCAGTGTGTGTGTGTGTGTGTGTGTGTGTGTGTGTGTGTTTGTGTGTGTGTAGCCCCGGCCAGGCAGATCAATGACATCACTCCTTTCATATAATCCCAAATCCAGAGCGGAGCACAAACAGCATGGGCGTGGCCTCGATGTGAGCCAGGGGGTAATTTCACAGGCGGTGACTGGAAACGACATCCTCGTTATTTGCACTGCTTATTTCATGTCTAAATATCTCATAGCAAGACCTTTCCGCCTAATTAGTTCTGTTAATGTTTTCGCATGTGACTAATCTCTAGAAGAAGAAAAAACCCACAAGTACTGTTTTCTTTATCCTGGATATAAAAGGTTCTTTATTTTTGAGCAGGGAAAGCATGAACGGGTAATTTAATGCTGGTGTAGGAGTTATTCACATTTATTTTTACCACGTCTTTGTTTTATTAACAAGAGATGGCTTACCTACATTATGTGTTGTATAATCATCTACATACCTTGTTTACTCCCCTGGTTATTTCTGTTGACACCCCCGAGGTTTCCTATTCACTATTATCACGTCTGCTAACAAGGACGAGGTTTGCTTTAGACAGGGGAAGCAAAACCAGTTCAACCACACACACACGCAGACACACAACGCTATACCCAAACAGAAATAAATGGACTTATCTTTGGAAATGGATTTTCGTTCTGGACTTATTGTTTGTGTTGAAATCATATGTTGGTAAGTGGCCACTACAGCCAGCGCTGTTTGATAGATCAACAAATGTGATGACTCATATCTTCTTCAAGCACAAAAGGTCCCAATGTTTGCCCACTCGTGACCTCATCCCGGCCATTGTGGTGACAGAATGTGAATGAAGGATGACTCCGCTGTTAAGGTTAATGGACACAGCATTGCAAAGAGCGAACACATTTAATTTTCTAGACATTGTGTGACAGTAAAGCGCAGTGGCCCTTCACTGGCAGAAAATGACCACCTGAACAAGAGTATTGCATTGCAGCTCTGTGACTAATGCCGAGCACACTACACGGGAATCAAGACGATTTTGGGCCTGATTCCCTGCTCCCGACAATGTTCAGCAACGCCTTGATTTTTTGATGGTTCTAAAGATTATCTTTCCAGATGTTCCTGTGGTGTGAGGTATGTTAAGAGTGTTTTTTACATCCCCGATCGGCTCCGAAGTCCATCCTGGCCACACCGATTTCAAATATTAAACATGTTCAATATTTACTATTGGATATCCTGTTGTGTGTAGTGAACCCCAAGGACAGCTGATGACGCTGTCACGTGAGAAAGAACGATAGCCAATTGAAAACCAAGCTGACTGAAGAAGGAAGGACAACCACCGCGGCTAATGCATGAGCTAATGCAAAACGCAAAGCATAAAGTAGTAGTAAGATCAGAAGTGGAGGACCAACTAGTTGATATGTTGCAACAACAAGTGTTTATTTAACATGTCTCCATGACTTCATCCATTATTTTTCTTTTTTCTTTGTGAATTTTCAGTGCAGAGTCGTGCAAAAACTAACATCGCTAATTCTTCCTGCCCGTCGTCCGCCATGTTTGTTTACACTAAAGTCACGTTTGACTGCGAGAGATTCTGTGAAATTTCCGTTTTTTTAAGTCGTAACTCTTTTTGTTTATGAATGGAATCCTTCATCATCTATTCCAGTGTCTCCCACACTTATTTTTCTGTAGATCCACTTTTTTAAAAATGACGAACCATGGCGACCCAGTTCACAATAGGCGAAGAGCAAATTTGTGCGTAAATGAACGTTTCTGACCATTTGTATTACCATTTTCCGCCTCACTTTATATTATCTGCCATTTTGAAGCGATATACGTTTTATAAATGACAACTTTGTTTTATTTATGTGCTATCAGGTTCAGAGTTTTTCCTCTCAACATGTTAGATTCAATGTTATAAGTACGCTAAAATTATCAGAACAATACGAACATTCAGGCTCCCTCATGAGGCTCAAAGGTGTACTGCAGATATATTCAGGATGTGTATTTTGGGATAAAATAAAACTTAAATAGTCAATTAAATCATGTAGAATAAAAACAAAGGAGATCCCTGAATTGGTTTGGTCATTTGGTACGTACATTCAGGCCATTCACATTTCTGTCTGGCTGATGATTGGTTGACTGAACTTGCTGCTTCTCTCCCTCACTGACTCAACACAGTCACCGCAGAGAGCCACATACTGTAAGAGCACATTCACTGAGAAATAATGGTGACTCCCCTTCAAGTGAGAGGAGTTACGATCCGCCACCAGATTTGTCGCTAGGTGCTTTTTGAAAAATAGTTGCTAAAGGGGACTTAACAGTAATTCAGCAACACTGGATTCATCCTCTGGGCACTGGGAATATCTTTAGAAAATGTCATGGCAATCCATCCAATAGTAATCCGTGGTTTGGCAGAATCATCTAATATTGGCGTTCTTTGTTTTGTCGCTTGTACCATGCATACAACACATGCAAAGACATACGGTCTGCCAGATATGTATCCTAATGAAGCACAGTGACCTTTCATTGACAAAAGTGACAATCCAAACCGACCTCGCTACTCCAAAGCACAATGACAACTAATGGACTTAGCAGAGCAGTCAACTAGGAGTGCCGCTTTGCTGCCTAAAATCTTTGGCTTGCACCCGTCTGAATGGGATGCCAAAGTGCTGAGCAAACCTTTAAGATAAAGAGGAGATTAGTAGCTGTCAGGGCGCTGGCTGGATGTGAGTACAGTGAATGAAGTGGCATTAAAGCCAGACAAAGCTGGGCTACACTGGCCTTACGCCACTTCCTCTGCTGCACGCGTACACACACACACACACACACACACAAAACCTGCAAGCAAGCAAATGCTTGCACAGGGTTAGAAAATAATGAGGGCCCGGGGCACCAAAATGCCCTTTAAAGTTAAAAAAATGCTTATGAATTAAAAAAATTGTCAGAGAAAGAGAAAAGATCCCCTCACATTTTTGATTGTGCTTTTTTTTTTTACTTCGCCGTCTTCATATTTAATTGGTTGAGCGGTTATTTCCTCATATGAAACGTCCACATCAGGTAATTTTTTCCAAAAATGGAAGTGTTTTTGGTCAGAAAACAGTCAAGGACACAGCCTGAAGCGCAGGCAGTCTGCAACAGACCCCCACACAAACCACCAAGTCAGCAAAAATGCAACAACGAACAGGGTAAAAAAAACTAAACAATGGCGCCAAGGAGGGTGGGGTGGTTGGGGACAAAGAAGAAAATAACCCTTTCACCAATTTCCATCATTTGAAAATGTTGAAACAAACTGTTAATTGCCAATATGATTGTTTCATTAAACTGGACACAAAAAGGACCAAAGCTTCAAAAAATATCACAAGAGGGCACAAAACAAATGTCCTCTGCAAACCCATTCGTTTCACACCCAGATGAAAATGCTCTCTCTGCCACCATCTGTGAAACAAATCTGCATGAATTCATCCTCTGCCACAGCCAACGAACACAAGGCAGTAAAATAAAGCACAGTGCGAATTGTTCTCATCAAGGTGATAAGTGATGAATGGGTGTTTGACCACCACAATCTGTCATTTCTTTTTTTTGTAAAACTTCACAGCTCCAATAAGCTCTGCAGGACATAATGGCTTTCTCTCTGCAGAATTATGGATAAGAAGCTCATTTGTAATTATGTAAGGCCCACTTACACATAAGAGTTCATAAACGCTAAAGGCATGTGAGAACAAAGAGCGGCTGTCAGGCTGCAGCCAGTCCTCCAACGCCCACCCAGTCAAACACACACATGCATGCAAAAAGACAAGGGCATGCAAAGTCACAGTTACATTTGAGCTTACAAAATAAAAGAACAACTGGCTTTTTTTCAGTGAAATAGATTGAGCAGGTAAAAAGGTCTGAAAGCTCTGGTACCTAGTGTTTGTTCTGTTTAGCCCACTGAAATCATGAGGGGTAAATAAAGGGCAGCATGATCATACAAAGGTTTGTATAACCCTAAAACAAATAGAAAGTTAGTTCTTATATTTGGCATGTTCATTCTGATATCATTTTAGAGCTTTGAGACCAATTGTCTTGACGGCTGATGCTTTATTAAAGTCTGACAAAATCTGAACAAAGTTGGTAATGGCTATTAAATGGCAAAAAAAATATAGAGTACATATTCCTTAATTTAAAATTCTTATACCATTTTTGGTTTGGTCTCTGTGTATTCAGTGGACATACTGGTCCGGTACGTGCTTGGTGCAGCGCATAGACTGTAAGTGGACGTAGTCACCATGACGTCACCCATTGGTTTGCGTACTGCCATTTTGAAGCCTCGAGTTTGGCATATTGGTTGTCGCCATATTGGTTATTTGCAACCAGAGGTGACACGAGAGGATGGAGCTAATAAGGCTTTTTTTAGGCGACCAAAAAGGTTATGATTAACTTCAACAGGGACAATTCCCAGACCGGACAACGCCATGGTAGCAACCTGTCAATCACAGGCTAGCCACGCCCTAGAGCATCCCCTGCTTTATGGTCTGTTTGACTCTAAATGGGACCATAATTTACTAAATGGACATCATGCTGTATTGAAGAAGACTTGAAACTAGCGATTGAGACCATAAACTCATGTTTACAATGTTTACTGATGTAATAAATCAAGTTAGAAGTAGGCTCATTTTCTCATTTTGCTATTAGAAAGAATGCACGTTTAATTCATTGGCTTCACTTTTCAGACCCGGAGGTTGCCCACTGGTGCAGCGTTGATGTTGTGAGTTTTTAGCTGGCTTGCTAACGTTAGCCAGTGGTAAAACAACATTCAGAAGCTGGTTTTGTCTGAAATTTGAATGTTTGTTAAACCGGCAGCTTCACTATGAGGATGGGACCTCTGGAGTGCCGTGTGCAGTCACCGGGGCTAACGTTAAGCTAGCTCTTGGTGGTCAGCAAAGGGGTCAACCGTAAGTTCCCAGTGTCCTATGTTCCCAGGGGTTCTATGTTCCCAGCGTCCTGTGTTCTTGATATAAACTACCATCGTCAGAGATTGGTAAGGGCTATCTTTGCAGTTCAAACTGCAAAAGAATGAAGGGCAATGGACATTTCAAATGCAGTTTGAATGGAATAAATCTGTTCAGCTACTGTGGAAATATCAATATTTGAAAAAAAAGAAAACTATCTTGCCCGCAAATTCGAAAGCGTAGGTTTCAAGGATCAAGTTGGCTATAAGCTGTAGGTGGGTGATTCCAACATTTGACCTAGATACATTGCTGAGAACATAAGACCCTTTGAAAGGTCTCGTTAATGTGTCATATTAAGAGGATATTACCCTGGGGAACGTAGGACCCTGGGGACATCTACAGATACGCTCCTGTCAGCAAATGCCTCCAAAAGGCAGGCTGACTAACTATCATGTCTTTTTACACACGTTAAACACAGAATATATAATGTGTTTAAGTCACCTGTGACGGAACTGTGCTGAGTAACAAAAGTAACATAAAGTAATGTGATTACTTTTCATTTGTGATGAAAAAAAAAGTACATCTTTGGTATTGGTACTGAAAAAAATGTGTTTCAAATTTGTCAACACACAAACATACAGTAAGAAACCACAGGTGGAAAACGTTCCCATCCCACTCCCACTCCCACCCACTCACCCTGTACCTCGCACACTCCAAGCTAATTGGGAGTCGCCCCTCGCTGACCTCCCCTCGTGCACCGAAAAGAGTCATCGCCATGACAGCGGAGTCTTGCTCATTATCCACCAACAAGGGTCGGCCTTGTTAGAGCCCAAACTGCCACACCGCACCTGGCTGACATCACGGCGAAGCCCCGAGTCGCTGTTGCCACGGCAACCACAACTTGGCAACCGGCGACTTGGCAACGTCCCACTCCGCGGGGGATTGATTGGGTGAGCAATGCAGTGAGAGGTGGATTAGGAGGAGCATTATTGTCTCCCTCGGTGCAGAAGGACACGCGGGGGTCTGAGCTTTGCCAGACAGCGAGAGGGATGGCGGACTGACTGAGACGAACGTTGACAGACCTGGACCTGAACCTGCCTCGCATGTAGCCGTCGCTCATTTATGTGCTGCGGTGATTAAAAAAATAGCTCTTTTGGCTGAGCATGTCTTTTTTTATTACTAAATTGAACTAAATGACATTATTCGACCGAGCAGAGTGAGACAGACGTGGTCGCATTTTCACTTCAAGTGTCTGGTGCCATATACCGTAAATATAGGTGCAAAGCAAATTTTGCAAGGAGAGTTTTCCCGACTGCCAAGTGCACACTCAACCATCGAATGAAATGAGCAAAACTCAAGTGACAAAATGATGTGTCCGACAAACAACCATTACCCTCTCCATAGCTCCCGCTCGGCTCCTCTCTCCTCTTAGGGCAGCGGAGAAGAGGGAAAACCACTCAGCGCCTGAGACGGGGAAGCAAAGTGCAGCTGTTATTTGTCATCATCCATTAGCGAAGCAGTCGGACCCACAAGTGGAAGCTGCAGAGTGAGGTTGGTGGTCGCTCTTGTCACCTGATTTTTGCACCTGATTAGCTCTGTAGGTTTTAATATACTGTGTATACAACGTGGGTCAACACCGGCTCCGTTAGACCTCCATCAGTGACTTCATGTACATGCACTCAGGATGTGGTTCTTCACCAGGTTAGTCAAGAGAGGACAGATGTGTAGTGCACCTAAGTTTGATGCGGGAGACCGGAGTTTGCATCCTGTTACAGACCTGCACTTAACATTTGCTTTAACCCTTACTGTAACCACATCCTTTCCTAACTTTAACCATATAGTTTATTCACCACAACCAGGATCTTTGCCTCACTTTAACCGTACTGTAGTTGCCATGCAAACTTTTGAACTTTCAGTTCAGCAATAGCCACAACATGTCTTTGCTAAGCATGCCATTACGTTTTTATGATAAGTAAGGCGACTCAGAAATGCCATTAGTTGAAGTGTCATATACTATACATGATCTGCTGTTTGTCTGAATCATGTGCTCCAGACCCCATCCCTCCAGACTGCTGAGGCACTGGTTTAAGCTCTGAGTTGTCTTATTTCAGACAAATTTAATAAAAGTGTGAGCACGCTATAGACAACTAAATGTAAATTAAGGGACTGGCAAAAGAGGATAATCTGTTCATTTATGTATATGTTAATTTGCAATTGCGATTGATGAGGAATTAGCTACATTAAAACAAGAGTAGAACTAAAACCAAATCTTGAGGTGCTCCTGCATAAATACTCAAAACATCAGAATGTTTATCACCAGTAACCAAACACTATAAAGACAAACAGTCTGATCCAACAGTGCAGAGTTTATATATAAGAGGATGGAGAAATGGACTAGCCTACAGTATATCTAACAGACTATCAAAGTTGATGTTGTTATGGTGGTAGCAGTAAATGTGCAGTGACCTAGCTATAAAACTCACGACATGACATTAGACTGCACTGAAATGACTGAAGGGAAAGGCCTTAAACTATACGTTAACAATTGACTTGAAAGTTAAGATAACGTTTGATTTTTAGGTTGTAGCAGACTCAGTTTTAAAGCCAGTAAAGTAAAGCTAGTGAAGATACTGGCATCATATGAAACTAGAAAAACCTAAGGGATCCATTGGTACCAACCATGTCGTACTAGCTCGTCGAGAAGGAGGCTTCAAAATTACACTAAAGTTTGGTGAGGAAAAACTGGCATGGCGATTTTCACAGGGGTCCCTTGACCTAAGACCTCAAGAAATGTGAATGAAAATGGGTTCTATGGGTACCCACAAGTCTCCCAGTTACAGACATGACCAGTTTATCACATGCAGTTTGGGGCAAAAACCATGCAGTTTTTTGGATGCAGTATAAATGTTATTTTTGCCTAATCTAAAATGATGTATTTCTGGTGTGTTCTTTATACTGCGACAGTTTTCCTAAAAAAAAAAATCGCAATATATTGAATTGTTGTATTGTATCACCAGATTCTTACTGTTTTTACAGCATTAATAATGCTGTTTTGAAGAGTACTACATACTGTATATCCATTGTATTATTATTATTCCTTGCAAGTAAACGTGGGCCGTGATGTCAGCGACTTGTCCTACTTTTCTTTTTGCATCTCCTCCTACTGTGTTTCTGCTCTGAACGGTTCAAGGAATAAAGAGGTTGTTGACCAGGCAACCCATCTTCCCCATCTCCTCACTGAAGGAGGGGGTCGCGCCAGCTGCGATATGAATCAGATGCAGCCATGATTGGAATACAATGACCTGGCAACACACATTCTCTCCCTCTCTTGCCATGTGTCTCTCTTTCTGAACAAGGTTATCAGCAGAGATTATCGGGTTCGGGACAATAGAAGGCTGATTCACAGAGGAAGTGAATGCTTTTACCGCAGAACGTATCTCGGCTCGTGATCGTCAGTTCATCTCACCGTGACTGTGGTTGTTTTAAAAGACAATAAAATAAGGGTGCAAATAGTAGAGTAGTAATAGCAGCAGAATGATACATCATGTTACATATGAAATATTATTTTTGACAATTGTGTTACATGATCAGAGCTGCAGAGCTGCTTCTTCTATATAATGTTACATAAAGTCTACAGGGGGTAGATGAAATAACATAACCACTCGAGAAAAAACAACTTTGACTTTGAAGTTACTAAAGCATGCTAATGCTGCTACAAAAGTGGGTCATATGATGTCTCATACTAATTAAGTGTTTGTCAACCCCCCCCTCCTATATACTTTATTTTATGCATAGTATCCCTGATGGCTAGTCTCAACTAGTGGAGCTTCTTCTTCTTCTTTCTTGCTGCAGTTTGTTCTTGATTTTTCACACTGAGCTCCTTGAGGTATTGAATAATTGAGCAGGTTTTGGACCGATGCGCCTCCAGTTTAAGCACAGATGATCTAACAGATTCAGATTTTGTGTTAGTGGTCAAATCACATTTTGAATGCTCACACATTAAAGTGCTGATTGCTGATTTGTTTTTATCAATGACAAATACTACTAACTGACATGCAACCTAATTGTGATTCACCTTTGAAACAGTCATTGTAGTTAGGTTACTACAAGTTTAAAGGAACAGTGTGTAAAATTTCAGGGGATCTATTAGCAGAAATGGGATATAATATTCATAACTATGTTTTTATTAGTGTATAATCTCCTGAAACTAAGAATCATTGTGATTTCATTAGCTTAGAATGAGCCGTTTATATCTACATAGGGAGCGGGTCCTCTTCACGGAGTCCGCCATGTTTCTACAGTAGCTCAGAACAGACAAACCAAACACTGGCTCTAGTGAGAGCCTTTCACACTTTTACGTTACCTTACAGCCACCGTAGTTCTCCGACACGCTTGTGAAACTGCGGTAACGTGAGCCGCAGAGTGCAAAACCGTGTTACCGCCAGCCGCCGTCTGACTTCCGTTGCTCCTAAAGTATTATGGCAAGGATGGCCTCTTAGCGAGGCCAACGGCATTACCGCGGTTTTACACTCGGCGGCTCACGTTACCGCAGTCTTGGGAAGGGAGGAGTGAGCGGAGCGGTATTATGTTGGTTGCAATCTGCAACCACACCACTAAATGCCGCCAAATCCTACACACTGTACCTTTAAAGGACAGCTTGGGTCTATTATTCAAAGGTAATACATGGTAATATTGACACTGTACGCACCAAGTTGATTGCTGAGATTTGGGAAGATGGTGACATCGCTAAGAAGAATCTCAAAGGGCAACAAAGACCACACCAGCACCATGACTGTTTATAAGAAGTGGAGGTACTACAAACCTAAGGAATGCATTCGTACCAACCATGTCACACTAACTTGTAACGAAGGAGACTAAATGACGCTCTAAACTTACACTAAATTTTGGCGAGGAAAAACTGGCATGGCCATTTTCAAAGGGGTCTCTTGACCTCTGCTTCAGTTTGCCTTGTTATAATTTGAGCATATTTTTTATGCTAAATGCAGTACCTGTGAGGGTTTCTGGACAATATTTGTCATTTTGTGTTGTTAATTGATTTCTAATAATAAATATATGCATACATTTGTATAAAGCTAGCACATTTGTCCATGTTGAGTATTAAATACTTGACAAATCTCCCTTTAAGGTATATTTTGAACCGATAAAAGATATGCAATTAATTTGTGATTAATCTTGATTAACTATAGACAATCAGGCAATTAATCACAATTTTAATCGATTGACAGCCCTATTAATTAGTCTGGAGACCGAGAGAGCAATAGATACAACATATTTTGGCCGCAGATGTTGCGCAAGGGCAGTTATTCATGTCTGGGATCTGTGTCAGCAAGAGGTTATTAAGAGTCTACATCTCATGTATCATCTTCTTAATATAAAAACTTAATAAAGCCTGTTGAGGCTGCAGCAGCTGAGGCGGCTCTTTGGAAAAAAAGGGATGATAATACACTCTTGACACCTCTGTGCACCGCTTTTCACTAGGGCCGTAGCGATAGGGTCACTCCACCATGAATCTTTGGCAATTAGGCAGAGAAATGGAAAGAGGGGTTGGGGCGGGTTGGTGCTCTATTATACCCCAGAGTAGGAGTAGGTGAATGCACTCTGAAGACTTCCTGTAATGCTGCTTAGTGTGTTACGGGAAGGCGTGCAGCAGCATTTGGGAAGGGAAGCTCTTTGATCAGTTAAATGTTGTGTGACGAGAACACTGGCTGGCAGTTTCACCTGTGTGTGTTAAGTGTTTACTAGAGCTCCGCTTTGAGATGCTGCTAATCTAGCTTGTAGCAGTCGGTTGACTCAAGCTGTTTGTGTGCACTCTGGCAGACCGAATGAATGCTGGAGACAAGGAGTTGAAACTGTGATCATGTTCGTGCCAGAGTCATGCCGTGAGAAAAAGAGCTTGTATTAAAACAGTGATAGTAGATATCTGCTGTGGCTTATGGGGCCAGATAGTGGTAATCTGTGGTTGCCAACATGGAGGTGGGGACCCCCGCAAGGGGTCGCATAATCAATCTGAGCGGTCACGATATGTTTATATTTGGACTTTTTTATTATCTTTGCTTTTTTAATTGTAAAACCCAGGATAGTTTTACCTTTTTAGATCTCTAAAATCGATTCGCATATGAAACCCGTGACAAGAGGTCATGAGTATACTTTACTTAGTTTTCAACATATCCTCATACAAAGGTTTGTATGATATGTTAGGAAAAGTTATTCCTCATTTTTCGTGCATTTTCCTACGAGAGTCCAGCAACACGTGTCAATTTCCGCTCATTACAAACATACAGTCTTTTCAAAATAAATTTCCATGTTCACAGCAAAAACTTGGTTAGGTTTAGGTAACAAAACTACTTTGTTAGGTTTAGGAAAAGATCGTGGTTTGGGTAAAAGAAAGTCTGGTGTTTTTTGATCTACTCATCCACCCCAACCTCCTCCCTACTTTTGGACGATCCAGGCTAGCAGTTTCCCTCTACTTTCAGTCTTTATGCTAAGCTTAGCTAAACGGCTGCTAGCTGTAGCTTAATTTTTAGCCTACACATATGAGAGTGGAATCGATATTCTTATCTGACTCTCAGCAAGAAAGCAAATAAGCACATTTCTGGAAATGTTGAACTATTCCTTAAAAGGGTCACATGCCAAAAATGTTGTGAATAACCCGTTCTCACTCTCGTCAAAGGCCGCTGTTTAGTAAGCGCCCCTCGGCATCGGAAACCGACGCATGGAGGCACCCTTTAGCAACAGTATGTGACGAACCGGGCTTCCAACTAGCTCCAATGTAAACCCACCTGCGGCGTTGGTAGACGGTCGGAGCAAGTGATGTAGTATTAATAGCGTGAGAGGCTAACGTTGACTTATTTTGTCACGGGACTCGTCTGTATCGTCAGTCCCGTGAGTCAAGTGAACTGCTAGTCATGTGAGTCATTAGTCAGTGAAATTAACGTCTACCACGACCGTTTCCTAACCCTAACTAAGTGGTTGTGTTTCCTAAACCTAACTTCCTGTGAAGTTTATTTTGAAAGGACACCATGCATGTAACAAGCGTAAATTAACACGCCGTCCCTGGTCCGTCCAAAAGTAACGCAAGGTGCTGAAGGGCACTGACCAAGCGGCGGTATTTGACGAGTTGGTAGTGAGAATGTGTTGTTGGGTAACCACTGCAGAAAGCGAAGAGTCAGTACAAACACTAAAACAGTCTCTAAAACACAACAGCTAAATAATAATGAAGACTAAAGTGCTACAATCTGACAACTGATGTGTTTCTATTTGACTGGTTCTAGTGTTAAATCGGCGCTGTGGGACTCTCCGTCGGTCTAGTGGGCGGCTGCATATCTCACCCACATGATACAGAGATTAAAAGGCATCGAGGAACTAGCATCAATTCTCTCTTCACTATTCACCTCAATAAATATGTCACCATCACTACTAAGCTCATTTTTCACGCTGCCACATCCCACTGATCTTTGTCATGCGTTTCCTATCAAACCTAATGCAAAACATCTGCCACAACATACTGTAAACGCACAATGGTCAATGTGAAATAAGCAGCTTGTTGATGACCAATTTAATAAGACTGCCAGACACTAATCAGAAGCCTCTCTCTCTCTCTTTCTCTCTCTCTCTCTCTGTGTGGCTTCCCCCAACCTCCCCAATGTCCATCACATTAAACTTCTTATTAGGGCTGGGTAGCTCCTCCATCTTGGGAGCGATCTGTGATCCACAGCCCTGAAGAGAAAACACCGGAATTAAACTTTTAAATGAGGCATCCTAAACTGCCACAGCGTGCTATAGAGAGAGAGATCCCCCGTAAGGCTATATGAGGACTAATTCACTATAGCAAGGCCCCAATTTCTGCCAGGTCACAGAGCAGAAATCCACACAATTAACACGAGCAAAACATTATGATGCTCTGTCTCTCTCTGTTGAAACACACAGTCGTCTTGGCAATGTGATGAATGAGATTAATTACTCTACATGTGGGGAGGATGATGAAGCAGCCTGGAGCTGATCACAAAACACACAATGTGGTGGTTGTTTTTTTATAGTGATCAACATGGAAGCGATTGAAGCAGGCCGGAGCTGGAGCACACGGGCATGCATGCAAGGTGCTCTTCATCATCAGTTTGAATAGCATGCCTGCTTGATGGCTGCAGGAGAGGAAACACAATATTCTCCTCGCACTGCCCTGCAAAAGAGGCAACACAAAGACGTTGCAGCCGGTCACGATAAGCCGATGTCACCTGCGATAATCGCGATAATATCGCATCACATTTAGGTCAATCTGAAAAAACATTTTTCAGCCAACCTCCCCTCCTCCTCCTCCTCCTCTCATCCGACCCCCACACACCCTCCCATGGATGGATGGATGGATGGATGGCGAGGGTTTCCATTTTCCAGGCGCACCACAGCCCTTTAGCGCATCATAATAAAACACACAATCCACACCACGCCTCTGAATAAACCTGTATAGCAACAACATCTGGCACACACTGCGAACAAAACACACATCAGCCATGCAGCCATATATATATTCATCCTCCAGCAGGTTGTCATTCATTCTAGCATTGCTTTTTTTTCATAACGGATGGGAGGAGGTGTGAGACGAGGAAGCTGGAATGACATTGCGCCTGCTTACTGTAAAATAAATTCCCTCTGGGCTGATGGAGAGCCTCCTCTTCTTTCCTCCCTCTCTCCACTCCTTTCCTTTTCCGACCGTGCGAATTCCCCCCGAAATTCAGACCATGCAAAACAGGTAGTCAGTCATTTCCACACACTCCTCCGTCCGATGTATCTGTGGTCCAGCGCGGCGGCGTGTGAGAGGAGGAGAAGCAGCAGCATCCGAGGAGGAGGAGAGAGAGCCAGCTGTGGGAGAGGAAATGAGGAAGGAAGGAAGGAAGGAAGGAGCGGCCGAGCCAGAGCGCTGCGCACAGGCGAGAGGAGAGGAGAGGAGGCAGGAAGACTCTCTCTCTCTCTCTCTCTAGTTCACAATACAACACCCCCCCTCCATCCCCGCCAGACAGACTGACAGACGGCTTGGGTACCAGTGTCTGCAGCGACACCCACAGGGGATGAGAGGAACTGCTGTATGGAGGGTGATTAATGCCACAGAAGAGAGGCAGCAGCTGGAAAAGGAAAAGCACCACTAATGATGCTGCAGGAAGGCCTATAGGCCAAGTCAGGACATCGGTAGCTTAAAATGTAGCAAATAAACATTAAAGTACAACTTTTTGCCTCATTTTCAGGCAAAAATCACGACAAAGTCATTTTTAAATGTATTATCAATATTCTTTGTTATTATTGAAAAGGAAAAAAAAGGTCTTTAAAGGAATGTTAAAGGACCGAATTTGAATATTTATAATGGACAAAGCAAACACTCTTAACTTTTCCCGCTTGGGCCGGAGTCGATGACATTACTCACTCCCATCGCCACCGTTCTCTCTCTCTCGCTTCACCACTCACTTTCTGGCAAAATTGGGCAAAATTAGCTTTGAATATTCGTTCTAAAAAAAACACAATAGTACGAACTATTTGAAAATCTATTTTTGCGCATTATGTCCATGACACCGTGTCCTAACTGTCCTTTCGCTCGCTTTGAAAGCCCGCAATGGACGAGCAACGCCTGGTTCGTGGAGTTGAAATGAGGAGTTATCTATACCATACTTCCTCATTTCACTACAAAAAACCTGGCTAAAGTGACAGCTGACTGGAGGGAGATCACCAGGGAGCTATATTGTAAGTCATTTCCAGTAATTATCACAATATGAAACGTGTGTTTTCTGTTTAAAAAGTACAAACATCGGAAGATAGCAAGTACTACTCCCTCATCTTTTAAGTGGTTATGTCTCCAGTCTTATCTGGAGCGCACAGCTGATACGTGCATGATTTTTACGTACACGCTTAACACACGGGAGAGGCTTCAGTCGGTTGCAATCTGCAACCTCACCGCTAGATACTAGTTCCTACACACACTAGTCCTTTAACAATGCTCCTTTAGCCTTGAAGCGTCTGCCTGGACAGGCCAGTGCATATGTTTGATTGACAGCTGAGGTGGTCAGGGTGTTCCGTGACCCAAAAAATGAATTTCAGCGATGTTGCCAGAGTAAATGTTGTTATCATACTTTATCACATACTTTATTTTGATAGGTGCCCCAATAGTATTCAGATAGGGACAGATATAAAATACCAAGAGGCTCCTAACAGTTGATAGCTGTTATCGTCCAAACTCCAGCACACAGCAGCAGCTCCTCACCTGACAGTATTTTAAATGGATTTTTTTTTTCATGAAGTTGTCCTCTAGTGTCACAGAAAGTGATGAGTTGCAGAATTTGGTACATTTATATTAGTTTTCATCTATGTCGTTATCACAGCTATTATAGTTTGTACCCTAAATCAAACCATTACGGACATTTTTAAGACACTTTCTTTAATAACATAAACAAAAGGTGTGCAAAGATGCTAATGAGCTTTATGCCATGTTAACCTCAATATGGAAGGGTTGGCTCACCTAAATTACAAAAAAAAGAGGAATTTTGTTTTTGATGTCTAGAGCTGGAAAGGCTTGACAGGGCAATTTCTGAAGAAACCGGAGTGTGCTTTCTGTAGCTGAAACCATTTTTTAGAGAGCCTTCTTTAACCAGCTTGCTCCAAATTGAGGGTTAGTGTGCAAACACAAGCTAGAGCTACAGTGTCTGTCAGTTATGTTGAATTGCAAAAGTCAACACTTTCCAGTAAATTGTGTCTTTTTAACACCCCATGGCAGTTTCTGCGAGCGTTTTCAAAGTATAACCTCTGTTTTTTCTGCTTCTTTAAAGTGTAACGAAACCCCCAAACCTCTTTTTTTCAGCTGAAAACCAATGTATATTTAGTAGTGTTACTGATAGACTCAGGTCTAAATCTTGTGCAAACTCTGTACATTAGTGCAAAGTATTTGAATACTACATATTGTGTTATAAATATGCATATAGTGACTGCCCTCTACTAGTTGAAACCCAGCTATTGCAATTGAATTTAGCTACTGGCTGATCTGGAGGCAGCTGACGTATATGGAGGCAGCTTTTGTCATCAACTCCCTCCACCCTCTCCCCCTCCTATAAAACCAGTGTCGGGCTAGTGAAGAGTTGCTAGCCAGCTAGATAACTAGCCAGCAACTAAATGAGTATTAACAACTTCATGCTTCATCCACACACACACACACAGTGTAGGAAAGCACATTGCTCTTGCCAGATCAAGACGAGACACCCCAGGCAAAAACATGGTTTTTCATGCAATCACTTTAGAGATTATGGACTATTTTGCTTCCATAATATGTCTTCTTTCAGAATAGTGGAAAGAAAACATCCTAAATACACATCAATGTTTTTATTTTAATACACATTGTCTATTAGCATTTGTAGATTTCTCCTAAACTCACCAAAAGTTAGCATTAAATAATGCCACATTTGAATATTTAAACATAACATTTTCAAAAAAATTTAATACAAAAAATTACTAATTTATAATAATAATAATATATATATATATATATATATATATATATCCTGGAGGTTTTTACAGAGGGGTTTGTTCATATGTCATTCATAGCCTGATTTACATTATATTTTATTCCTAAAAAGAACATGGCAAAAATGTATTTTTTACGGCTGTTGACAGTGTTTTCAGATTTATGGAGCAATAAAAAGAAATATCTAAAATCCCCTCTGTAAAAATGTCAACAAAATGAAACTATAGTTTTGAACATGGCTTTATCCAATGATACAATTTCTGTTCTGTAAATATACGCAAATTAGCACATATTTAATAATATAATGCATCATTTGCGAGTTTAAACATAAAATTTCAGAAAACTTGTAATACAAAAAACAAATGTGTTAATATAAGTAATCAACTGGGGAAGTTTCATGGCGATATCTATATTTGTAAAAAAAAAAATGTACCCTATTCAGCTGTAGTTTCTCCCATTAATAACAACAGATTTTGTAAAGGCTAGATGTCAAGTCCACAGAAAAAAAGAGTGTAGAGGCACTTCAGCCAAAACTCTTGGGTTTAGTTACTCTTTAACATATTCCACCCCATTCTGAGTCCCATCAACTTTGAAACCAAACCTCCCCTCTTTGTTGATTAGGCTAGAATAGACGATACAATATATGCACAGACACACGCCAAATCAGGACAAAGCCTTTACTAGAGGGAGTTAGAACACAAATGGAGACTAGAAAAAAAGTTTGTAACCCAGTTGTACTGAGCTCCGTATATCCTCTGACTCTTTTCTATCGCTGGCTTTATCTATATTTGTCTCCCTCTCTTTCTGCCTCTCCCTTTCTTCCACTTCCTCTTTGTCTAACATTTCTTTGTTCAGTCAACTGTAAGCTATTTCCAAATGCCACAGTCAGTGGCATCAGTGGCAAACTAAATCTTGCACACATTGTTCTCGCATGCACTGTTTGCTTCATTGCACAAGAAATGACTTGGGATGCTCAGATTATCTGCACACATTGCAGCCCAAAAAAATGTCATGTATACTTTAACGATGGAAGAATCAGCGATTTGTGGATACAAAACCTTGAAATATGACGAAGCATATGCACGTATTTATGGTGTAACAATACACATGTTTAATTTTATGCTACACTGTAAATCTATGAGTACTTCTTCATTTATTTGCTGTCCCCAGTATGCTCCCCTCGCACCGTTTCTTGCAGTATACTCCATTTCAGCTATTCTTATCTGTAGCCTATATGCTCTGCTGCTCTAATGATCTGACATCTCCACAGGGATCATTAAAGTTTCATCTGACCTAATCTAAAACTTGAAGTCCCCTTAAGCAAGGCACTTGTCTGCTCCAGTGAAGCTGCTCAGTGTCCATCAGTAGGGAATGTGGCTGTACTGAGAGGATGGTCGTAGGTGTCAGCATGTGTGTGTATGTGAAACACAATGCTGCGGGGAGAATGCTCATTTAAACCTATTTTAACACAAAAATAATTATGTCATCCCGTGGGTATTGGATTGAAAGCAGAGCGTGGTGATGAGACAGTGTGGTGATTATGCAGCAGTGTTATGTTTGGCTTTTGGAACTGGCAACGAAAACAAACACTGCACCCACCTACCACTGTGTTGCACGGCGATGGCATGTGTGAGAGAGACAGGGAGAAAGAGCAACCTAGTCGGCAGAAAAAATGGTTGGCATTGTACATTTCTGCAAACCAACGTTGAATGACGATGTTTTCAAACCAAAAATTAGGCTTGCAGAAACGCACAATGACACGTGGTTGACATTGTGAAATGACTGGTTAGGTTTAGGCAACAAAACTACTTGCATAAAGCTGCAGTGCGTAGAAGTGGAGATTTTAAAAAGTTATTTTTATAAAGCGGTCTCTATATCCTGACAGTAGAACATGAGACAGTTAATCTGAAAAAAAAATTATGTGCCTCTGTGCCCTCCTGTTCTCCTAATGGCATCTGCAAGATTTCACAGCCCGGAGGAAAACAACCAGTCAGAGTCGAGCTGGAGCCTTGCCGTCTCTGAGCAGCTGTCAATCACTCACAAACTCCGATCAAACGGTCAAACTAGGCAGCGCTGATTAAATATGAATCAACATTCTGTTACTGTAATGCCTATTTCTCACATAAATTGTTTTCAGAAACATCTTGTAGTGTACTGTTTAGCTGTAAAATGAGAAAGTTTGTGACCTGGCTACCATGTTGAGATCTGTTGAATACCAAGCACCGCCCACCAGCCGGAGCAAACTTTCTAACATTCTAACTTTACCATCCAAATACCCCCAGTAAACTAACACGTGCTATAAAAAGTACTGCTCTTGGTCTTAATTAAAATTTAATAGAGTCAGATTAATGCTGAGATTATTTCTTATCTCCAGAGCGGCTCCTCCTCTGATACATTCCTGTGTAGACTCAGGGCTGCTCAGGTTACAGCTAACCACATCTTCTTCTGCAGAGAATAAAACATGACACTGTCTTTGCTGAGGTCTGAATCGTGTCCTTTTCTGTAGAAGCAGCTGGTAAAGAAATTCCTCCCTCTGAAGGTTAACCTTCATCTGAAAATCAAAGAGACAGGAAGGAGCTCTGGGCAGAGAGAATCTTTGTCAGCTGGAGAGTGAAAACTCTTAATGTTTATTGGAGATACTGTAGGAAGACTACGGGAGCCCATAGGGGACTTTATTAAAATGATACGCCAATCTCATCACGGCAGGTCTTCAGATAGGACGTCAATCATTCTCTGTAGGCGGGAGACCATAGGCTAACTACCGAAACCTGACTTTCTCCTCAGGTTGGTATGTTAATGAGGAAGTGGCGTCCTAACTGATGAGAGGACTGACAGATTGCATTTTCATTTTGACACTAAAAGAGCGTGAAAATGTAATAGATGCAATGGGAGCGTTGTTTTGCTTATTACACTTGAATATTTTCAACTGCACAGCAGGTTAAGTCTTTGAAAATGAAATGACAACTGTTGTTTTCATTTTCATTTTGAAATGGTTAGAATATTACATTTTGATTTTAATCGTGACTTAAAGGCTACATTGTTTACACTGCATTTTAATCTTCAAATTTGATTTAAAGGTACTATATGTAACATTTATATGTACATATATTAATCACTTTATATTGCCAATGTGTAAACTCATTGTACGTAACTTAAAAACTGAGACCTTCCCCGACTTTCTCAGTTGCCTATAACGGCCTGTGGACTGATTTCTATGTAAAGGACTCGGGACTGTTTTGCCAAAAAAATCCAAACAATATGACATCTATGCGCGCTCCCGAATGCCTTGCATCTCTTCAGCTCCCCTAAAGTGCTAACAGTGTGCAGCTAACAAAGCAAAATACTGTCTTGAGTGCTTAAGCTAAGGTTAGCAAGTTTGCTGTAACTTGGCAAAAGCTACGTGACATGGATCTGCCGTTACTTGCTTCGTAACATAAGCTAATGAAGTCATTTGCAAACTGCAAGCGATTTAGGATCATGGAGCCAATGGTCCAAGTAAAATATAGGAGCATTACAGAACATTATGTAAGGGATAATGCCCGACGAGGTGTCCATTATCAGGAATTAATGGACAATGTAGAGGTATGTCACGATGCTGACATTGCAGATAACAGCCACAGGTGTCATTAATAACAAGGTTTTCCTGAAAGTTACATATAGTACCTTTAACATTTGAATATTATCCACTGTGCAGCAGGTTAAGTCTTTGAAAACGAAATGTCAAATGCCGTTTTCATTTTGATTTTCCAATTTTTAGAAAATTGCATTTTCATTTTGACTTAAATATTGCTGTAAATGTATGTAAAACATTTTGAAAACAAAATGTATGCAAACACTTTGCAAGTATGTATATGTAAAATCTGGTTACATATTGCGTTTTAGTTTTCAAATTTGAATTAACATTTGAATATTATCCAGTGGGGTACGACTTTGAAAATTAAATGTCAAACAGCTTTCCCATTTCCATTTTAATATGATCATAGAATGCTCATATGAGCGTGTGAGATTGAAAATGCAAATTGGATTATTGCATTTTCATTTTCATTGATACTCAAATAATTACTACTGTAGAAACAAGGCGGTGCAACATGGTGGACTCGCTCTCGCTCTCTATGTAGATATAAACGACTCATTCTAAGGTAACGGAAACACAATTCTTAGTTTCATGTGATTATACACTAAAGGAAACATAGTTATTAATATTATATTCCATTTCAGACAATAGATCCACCTAATTGTTATATGTTGTTCCTTTAACAGACGTTTATTTAAATGAAAATATTCAAGATTGCCACTTTAACAACCTGATATGACATTTTGTATCTAACTGCAATATACTGTATTTTAATTATGACAAATAGTTGATTAATTCTGCAAGTTGTATGGACCAGTGGCCTGTCTGCTGACTGAGTGGAGCGGCCTATTGTGAAGACATCAGTCACAGAAAGACAAGGTGCAGCTGCAGATTACAGAGAGGTAAAGCGCAGCAGTGCAGACAGCCGGTTGAATAAGCGAGCTGTGCCTCTGTGGATCAACGTCACCGCCACAGATCTGAAGCTGGTGGGAGTGAGCCGGTCTCAACTCTTTGCCACTAATCAGATATCCTTTTTAAAACTTCCCAAAGGTGTCCTGCTGAAACCCTGCGCCATGAGTACAAAGAGGAGACGATGTTTCCACAGCAACACAGTCTCAGATGCTCGTACCGGTAACGGTTTGAGCTGGAGTCATGGGTGGGTAAAGGTCAACACATTCATTCTGTTTAATACATTGCACCTGTTATTTTTGTATGTTTCGTTATCTTTAATTCATCAGGAGGTAACGGAAATCATCCGTATTTTATCTTTACAATACAGATGGAGCTATTATGAAAATTGATGTGGTGAAGAAGAACATTGTTGGTTTCCCAAAAGGGAAATGACAAGGTCCTGCAGCACAGCATGATGGACTGGCTACAGAAAAGCTGCTTTACAAAATGTACAATACGGCTGCTGGTGTGAATAAGCAACACACTGAATCCCGACAATCTCCAGAGGGGCTGTTTTCTAGTTGGAACTATTATATTGATTAAAATATAACAAGATTTCAATATGGAATCAATAATTCATACCTAAACTACAGCAGAAATAACCCTCTGGTCAACTGAGACGTTGTATTACATGAAGAATACTCTCATAATCATGTAGCCACAAGATTTTCGTTGACTGACTCCAACAGTGAAATAATAATTGGAGTTATTCCACACATCTGAGCTGGGTTGTTTTAGGTTTGTGGTGGTGATTACAGGTTGCTGTGTTTATTCATGCTGACAGCAGCGTCATCCTGTGGTATGAAAAAGCATTACACACAATAATCTACTGGCATCATCTTAGTTCAAATCGAATTTCACATCATCATAGAAGAGCTAATATCCTCCACATTATTGTGCCGTTTCATTTAGCTCACAGCATCTCTCTTTATGCAATCATTCAATTTAGAATGGCTATTTATAGAGAGATATATTTGATGCTGAATCAAAATGTGAACTCCAAGGCAAACATCAAGACAAAAAATGTTTTCATTAACTATTTTATTTTGGAACCAGACTTCTTAGTTTGATCTCTGGAAGATTAATGACTTTAATCAAGACAGATAAAGATGAACTAACTCTATTCTCAGATGTGAGCTGTATTTTAGATTTACGCTCCACTGCATCACATGATACTGTTGTAAATTCAGTAGCAGTGATGAGAATAAAAGCATGTGTATGAGGTCATAACACTGTAAACATTGACTGATATTATTGTAGTTACCTTAGCTTTTTGCTGCCTTCAAGTGCTGTGGGAAATATAGGGCTAAGGAGTTCAGAGCACACGAAGAAGGTAGTAGTTTGTACCATCCACATTATTCCACTGTATTTAATTTAGTAACATGTATATTTTAACTTTTCAATCAGTGGTTTTACCTACATTTGTTGTGTTATAGTTTGTTTGGCATTTAGAAAAGCACATTGTGCTGCATGTTCTGAAATATGCTTATTGATTAACTAATTAATGTGGACTTTTCTTCTCCTTTTTTTCAGCTAAAACCATGCTAATGTCTGTGCAATATTTTTTATAGTACTATGCAACCTCAAATGCTCCCATATATATAAATATATATACATATACTGTATATACTGTATATACTGTATATATACATATATACATACATATGTAGATACATATACATACATATATATGTATATATATATACATATATATGTATATATATGTATATATACATGTATATATACATATATACATGTATATATACGTATATATACATGTATATATACATATATACATGTATATATACATGTATATATACATATATACATGTATATATACACATATATATATACATGTATATATATACATATATAAATATACATATATATATACATATGTATATATGTAAATATACATATGTATATATATATATAGCTTATATAGTTACCATATACCAAGTACCTCCGTTATTATTATTCTGTATATTATTTGCAAATACACTATTATTTTAATTTTATTATTTTTTGCTACTTAACTTACTGTTTTCTTAATGGAGCTTCCCAGCAAAAAGTATATTTTACACGATTTTACTTATATAACTGGTGTAGTTATTACTTTTTTTAAACTGTTTTCTCAATAAAACAACATCCACATAGCCTACATCCTCATAGATTGCTAGATAAATACATAGTTTAGTTATGTAGTTGAGATTTACAAGGTGACCCTGAATGCATCACGAAGCCCTGGTGCTGCTCAGAGCTCTCCCCTCTCATCCTTTTGTGTCTCTCGTCCAATCAGCGCTCAGATGCGGTTTGCTGCTCGCTGATTGGTCGCGAAGGAGGAAGATGCGACGGCGGAGGATGGAGAGAATCAGACTGGGGACTTTCTCAGAGCATCCCATCACTGATGTGATTAATAATGTGTAAATAAATGCTCTCCACGCATTGACTCGTCGCGGTATGTAGCCTGAAGGCCTTTGGGTTGTTACCTACTGGACTCCGGTTGGTTTTGTTCTGGTTCTGTTGGTGTTATTGGACCGGTTTTGGATGTGATGATGTTGGGCCTGTCGAGCTGCTCTGTAGGTGAAGTCACTCCCTTAGAAATGAACCGTTAGCTTGTGTTTACAGCACTGGTAGAGCCATCACTGAAGGTAAGCACACAATACAAGACTTAGACACAATATGAGCACGTTATGAGTTATTATGGGGATGTAATTTAACGTGTGGTCCTGTTTTATACCTGGTTCTTGATTTGAGGGCCTGTAGCTGGCTAACTATGGACTGGCTGTCTGGTGAGCAGGAGCTAGCTGCTGCAGGAAGCCTATTTAAAAAGCACAACTGATCAAATTTAAGACATGACAGCAATTCAGTGCTTGTTATAGTGGGTTAGAAATTATAAAAAAAAAAAAAAAATGTGATCCTATAACTGCTTTCTTGTGTTGTGTTAATCAGTTGTTAATATTTGTAGAGAAACATGCATCATGACATGAATAATATGCATATATTTGCCAAACTTTAAAGGGGCACTACGCCCATTTTTCAAAATTCACATATGTTATTCCTATGGTCTAAGACAGTCCAAAAAAATATTAGTAAACATAAATAACTCTCTCCCAAATCCCAAAAAACTAGAGTGCTAAAACTCATATTTGTGATGTCATTGGGTTTAAAGTGTGAAGCTGCTCCATAGACAATGAATGGGGAGAGATGACACTGAGAGCACCCAGGGGAGTATTCTGAGTATAAGGGGACATTTTCTATTTCACAACTAACAACGCTACGATAGAATAAAGCTCATTTGGGTGTAAAAAAGAAAACAAACATTTTCTCGGTCCACAAAATCAGCCTCACATTCATTGATTATGGAGCAGCTCCAGACTTTATACCCTATGATATTACAAGTTTGAGACTTACTTCTCTGGTTTCTGGCTTTGAGAGAGAGGAGCTCATGTTCACAGATATTGAACTTTCCTAGACCATGTAAATAACATATTGTAATTCTTAATTTGGGTGGTGTTCCCCTTTAACGACAAACTGTTTTGGAGAATGATAAACATTCATTTGCACACTTTGATAGATGGAACTGAAGCTACAGCTGCTCTTCTTGTAGGTGTTGCTGTGTGAAGGATGCACGAGCGATGTCTGATGTTGAGGCCACGTACGCAGACTTCATCGCCTCCGGCAGGACGGGACGCAGGAACGCCATGCACGACATCCTGCAGAGTCCCACCGACCCCGAGGGACGAGGGCTGCCTCTCACCCTGTCTCTGTCCCAGCTGCACATCAACGCAGGAGGAGGAGGTAAACTACTGCAGCATTATACTGTTTGGTTACGAATGATTAAGGCCCAGGAATGTAGCATGAAGCAAGCAAAAACACTGATATAATCCTATTGTTATTTATTTTCTGTAAATTGTCCTCGCTTTCCTCATATTCCTGCAGACGGAGACGACACAGAGGACAGCCAGAGCTCTTCCTCCTCGGCCCACAGGGAGATGGGGCAGAGGAACAGCTAACCTGCCACACACTCCTGCCAGTGGACGGAGAGCTGCGAGGTGGATTCCAGCCGCCGTTGTGATGAAAGTCCAAAGCGTGCTGGTAGCCGGAGGGTAGCACCACCGCCGCTGAGGTGCCTACAAGCAGGGCGCTGACCCCCTAAATCCACTGGTAGAGGCGCTATGCTGTGCTGCGATGAGATCTCTCCTGTGTGCACTACAATAACAGACTGTTGGCAGGGTTGTATTTCACAGTTTGAGGAAGCAGAGAGACAAATCTGTAGCTCATGTACAGCTGATTTTACTTTCAGTCTTAGTTACCAAACACACAGGCTGGCTGATTGGAATGAAAAGAGAAAATAGACAGAGATCCTATGTGAGTTTTGTAGTTGTGCAGGCAATTTGTGAGCCCACTGAGGCGTGCTGATGTAATGGGTCACGGTGGGAGTAGCATGTTTGTAGTGACGCTGATAGAGATTATATTGCCAGTTAATGGCTTGTGCTTCCTTTAAATTGACAATACGGTAGAGGGAATTGGACTTCTCAGCAGTAGTAGAGCTGGAAAACACCGAGGCTTGGTTCCTTTATCTGTTGAAAGGTGTGTCCACTGATTCTGTTGTGTTTGATGGGGGCAACATCCAGTCATATTCTCTATGTGAAACTGGCCGATACTGTAGAAAACAGCAGACTGGAAGGTGGTGTTCTGTTCACCAACAATAATACATTTACAGTGAGTTCAGTATGGATGACATATTTCAATGGCTCAGTGGTTAAAAAAAAAGAAATAATGATGATGTACTATCTTTTAAAATGTTGATACTTTTTTATTTTAAACTTTTCTAATGATGCTGTTATAATCACAACCTTAAAGGAGTAGTTTGACATTTTGGGAAATGGACTTATTCGCTTAGCCGAGAGTTAGATGAGACGATCGATAACAATCTTACGTATGTACTAGTGATGCACGGGCTGAACCACCAGGTGATCTTACTATAAAATATCACGGTTTCAGGGCAGGGGGGTCAAAAAGTGACAAAGCAGCGTTCCGTGTAAGTTATTAATAACTTACAGAAACACTGTGTTCAATAGTCCACTTTCTCAGTCAGGTTTTGGTGGTTGATTAATGCATTTTTTTGTGGGTTGGGCGGTGCGGATTAGCTCTCATAACGGGTCGGGTGGGTGTGGGTAATAATGCTGCAATCCATTGCAAGTCTGTAATTCCGAGTCAGTATGAACGTTTTTTTAGGCATCATAAAGCAGCACTGTTTTAGCTTTTAGGTGAAGTTATTTGAAATTTTGAGCATGTTTAGCAGGCAAGTAAGGAGGAGAATTCCCCCCAAAAGATGAATTTACTACACAAAGCTACAAATTTCTCTGTAAAAGTGGGATTTTTAGATTAATCAGAAGATCCATCTTATTTTTAGACATTTTAATGACTTTAATGGCATTAATTTAAATGACAGATGAGACTTCAGTCTCTCTCTGTTTGAACAAACATCACTATGAAGTGTCGCGGTAGCAAATCATCTGATGTCAAAATCATGTCAGAGAAGAGATGAGGAGTTTTGTTTTGAAACAAAATTTTGAGCTGAGCCTTGTGGTTTTGAAAAAAGGAGGCGGTATTCCCCACTTCCAATCTAAATGTGTCCCAGTGCACTTGCTCGGGAAAACATGGACGCCCGTAGAAAACTGATGTTTGTTTGAATGGCAGGTCTCTGAGCTTCACAAGCTACAGTCTACAGAGGACCTACATCAATTACCACAGCGCCATTAGCAAAGAGCAAAGAAGTAACCATCTTTGAATTAACAACTAGAAAATCCTGTGGGGAAAAAATTCTGAAAATCTAATTTCAAACATTTTAAGGATCCGTGGGAACCCAGTTAAAAGAGACGGGAGGAGTAGGCTAGTACCGCATGCTCATAAAGATATCAGGAACAAATCAACTGAATGGAAATGGAAATAGCAGCTACAACGTTCACTACACTACATAAAACACTACATAAAATAAAAAATGATGAAAAGGTAATTCACTGTGTGCGCCACCATGTTGCTGTGACGTCAGGTGTGTCCATGTCGGATGTTTTTTTTTTTTTTAATACAATGGATTGCAGCATAAAAAAACCTGATCTGCGCATCACTGGTATGAATGTTAAATATGTAGCTGCAGTCAGCAGCAAGGTTAGCTTAGCTTCGGATAAAATGTGGAAAATGGGGTCTGAAGGTAACAGAATTCACCTACCAGCCCTTCTAAAGCTCAATTATTAACATGTTATATCCAGTTTGTACAATTCGTACAAAAACTGACATGTAAAAACGACAATTAGCCGTTTTACGGGGATCATATGCCAAAGTATTTCTTGGCTGGGACCAGTTGCCCGGCAAACAGCGGCGACTCCAGGAAGTTAGAAATCGTTTTTACACTGGTTTTTGTACGGATTAAACAAATGAGATAAAACGTGTAATAAGATAAAAAGCTAAGCTAAGCTAAACAAGCTGCTTGCTCCAGCTACATGTGTAGCCCTACAGACATGAGAGCGGTATCGATCTTCTCATCTAACTCTGGGCAGTAAAGTGCAATAAGTGCATTTCCCAAAATGTCAAACTCTTCCTTAAATGTAGATATGCAATACTCAGTGGAGCTTCCAGTAAGTAACATGTTTGTGTGAGAGTTTCTGTCTCTGACATTTGAGCCTGAACTACATTCCTGCTTCTTTGTGTAATAACGGACACATCCCATAATCATCACCTGTAAAGACCATCATGCATGCACTGTTAAAAAGTGTTGTTACTTTCTCCCTAGTTTTACTTCGTATAATCTCACTGTAATACCGCAGCTTGACTGCGTCTCACTCTTGTTCATGCTGATGATAATAATAGGCAGAATATAACTCTTTTTTAAAAAACAATATTACTCGTTCAATCAGGTTTTGGAGTTGTAAACTGCCACGTGACTGTATAGTGACTCCCTCCCGCTTCAACAACACTATGTAAACCCAGCTGTTCATAATTCAGCATGTAGAAATATGGCAGGTGCATGATTCTGCTAAATGTGTAGGTGTTTCTCTGACTGTCTATAACCATATTTTCTACTCTGTGTCTAAACAAAATAAATAACTGATGACAGCAATATGGAAACTTTCTTGTCTTGTACTTCTGCAGTTTGGCCAACAGGTTGCACTGTGGGAGAATTTATAAAAGTTGGCACGAAAACATGCATGACACTGGTAAATATTATACTGTATATGTTATGTTTATTTAACCATTATTAACACATGATGAAAATATATAAGGAAATGTGATACTGTAGGCCGTTAAAATCGTAAAATCCTGAATTCCTTAAAGGGATTTTGTTTGTTCATGTCTTTTATGACATTATTATAAAACTCTTCTCGACTTAAACATCAACAAATGTATTGTTTCCATATCTTAAGACCTAAAAGACCATCTGTGTGCCGTGCCCCAGTGTCTGTGTGTGTGCGTGTGTGAGTTGCTGATTATGCAAATAATCATTAGACAATTGTACCAGGAAGTTTCAGAAAGAAAAAACTCCCCGAGCAGTTTCTCTAAGTTCCTCATTCTGGAGGCAGAGTGTAACAGTCCATGTCGACCGGCTGACCCACTTGTTGAGCCAAATATTGCCTGTGAAAAACACGGAGAAGTAATCAGAGGACTAAAACAACTTCTTCACAGTGGATGAACTGTTTCCTCCTTAACCAGGGATACACAGTAAGAGAGGTAAGCACAAAGACATGCGAGGTGTGAATGACACCAGTCAGAGATGTGCATCAGGTCATTGTGTGCTATCAGTCTGTCCACTCACGCACAGACACGCACAATAGAAGAGTTAAAAAGATGTGTAATTGAGTTTGATTTGTGGAAAAAGGTAAATGTTGAGTGACTAGAATGGGAATGTGCGGCTTAACTGTGATTTTTTAACGTTTATTTGAAAGTTATTTCAGTTATTTTCGGGAAAGCCGAGCACTGTTTCATACTCAGTATGTATAGTTTTATGGAAATTCAAGTGTGGTTAGTCGTGGTTTTAATAATCGGATTAAAGGAATATTTTATAAACTGTAATAAATCACTGGTTTAATTTAATTTGATGTAGGTTTTAGATGGCTATGTGCAGTATATGCTTTCAGATTTGTTGCATTGGATTCTGCAGCGGTTTACCGGTATGTCCTCTCCCTTCCTTTCTATTCCTCCACCACTTAGCCTTTGGCTCAGTCCATTGCTAAAGGAGGAAGTTTATACGTTGGTCATAGCAGAGCACACTGAGTGTGTGTGTGTGTGTGTGTGTGTGTGTGTGTGTGTGTGTGTCTGCTCCTAATCTGTTCATACCCTCGGTTTCCGGCTGTTTGCTGACTGTCAAGTTAAAAATATAACAGAGGCAATGAACCAATAAAGCACATAACCAGTAACAAACTGCCAGACTGTTGGTTATAACACTTTATACTTATAACTTTTTTTTATTCCACCTACATAAACACAGTCATGTATACTGTCATCTCGATTCATAAACCTCTTCTTAGACAAACATACTGAGCACCAGTTCTGGTTTTCAGGTGTGCCACTTTTTTTTGTTTGCCATTGAGTTGACGGTGCTTGACCTGTTTTTCCCCCCTTTAAATCTAAATCAGATTCAGGACAGCCCCTGACCTCAATCTGTCATCTGAATATCTTTGGGGACAATGACCACTTTTGTTTGCATACTATTATGCAAAACTGTGCCATAAACTTAATTTCCTTTGGTACAAAAGTACCACTATGTGGTAGACGAGGGTAAATGTTAAAGTGTTTATGCCGCTGTTGGAGGTTTTAATGCTTTCAGTATTGAATGTACATGGCTAGATTGGATGGCAGTGTCAGCTGGTCTACCGAGTTGGTCCAGACTGAAATATCTCAACAGAGATTCCTCCCATGAATCCTACTGTCCTTGGTGATCTCCCTACTTTTCCTATAGTGTCACCAGCTGATAAAAGTTTTCACTTATCCTGTCAAATATCTTAACACCTACAGGATGGATTTGCACAACATTTTGTGGCTCTAAAACAATGACTCCTTATTACTTTGGTGATCCCCTGACCTTTAGGCCACTCTAGTGCCACAACTACCAGACTAGACACAGGAAGTGCATTATTTTCATACAATCGGAGATGTGTCGGTGTTTTTGTTCCGCTGCTTTGCACCTAGCTGAGACCCGCCCGCCCGCCTGCTCACTCTCTCTCTTCCACGCTCTCTGAAGATCTGTACTCCACTGTTGTCTGGCTAAGGCAGCGGTGCCGGTGGCGCGGAGGTCTCCGGGACCGCCGGTCCAAAAACCTTATATTTTGATGTTATAAAAATGTTAATAAAATGTACCCGAATTCACGATATCACTTCTGACATTTCTGTAGTCTTACGTCATGACCTCTGCTGTATTAACTGTGAGTTTACTACGTGTTTATTTGCATATAGAGCAGGGAAGTGAGATCGGAACACAAGTGGCAACTCAAGACACATGTGAAGGACGCATCTTAATACCAGATCTGAACAGGGCCAATGAGGTTTACATTTGTGATTTTAAGTGAAATGTCTCGAGACATTCAACAACGTATTTTTTGTGTGTTGTCCTACAAATGTCCAGCAACACATGGATAACATAATTGATTTTGTGCTGGGCAGCACGAAAAAAAAATTGGAAATTCACATCTATCTACACGAATCAATACATTAAATGTCATGACTATTTCACAAACTGCTGTGCGACTGGGCTGGATGAATTCCCCTGAAAATTGGTACAGAGACATTCATGTCCCCCTCAGAATAAATTGTAAAAACTTTGAAATAAAAAAATCCCTGTCTTTTCATCTTGTGCCATCATCAGGTACAAGTTTCAATTTGTCCAATGTGATCAAAAACATGCAAAAACTAAAAGACATTCCCATCAGCAGCAGCTATAGGCCTACTTTGGGTTTAGCGTTAATTAGCGCGCAAACACGCTAAACTAAGATGATAAACAAAAGCATCGGCTACCTGCTTAACATCAGCATGTTAGCTTGGTCACATGTTAACATTAGTGTGCCCAAGCACAGCCTCAGAGAGCTGCTAGGTAGCATGGTGTCGGGTTCAATGTGAACTTGTTGAAAGAAATCCCATCATTTTCAGGTCTGTCCAGTTCTTCAGTGGACCTACAGGCCGGGCTCTTGCCACCTGAATCTCTTTGAGGACTTTAAACACTATTGTTTTGCAAGCTGTTACTCAAACCTGGATCACAAACTTCATTAAATTGCTTTAGAGCAAAAGTACAATTGTGCAGTAGACATGGGTAAGTGCAAAGGTGTACTATCAAAGTGTCTTTTAAGCTGCTTTAGAGGCCAAACCCCCCACCCCCAAAATGACAATGGGTTGTATGTAAACAATGGTTGGTTGTTCATTGACCTGATAGAGTAGGTGACCTACTTTCTTTTCTGATTGACCAGGGCCCTTTACTCTACTCTAAGTACACCTGTTAACTTCTGTTCAAGGTTTTCTGCTGTTTTAAAGAGCATTTACTGGCACACAGGACTAGCTCAGTGCGTCTCTGTTTGTGTTCAGTCATGCACATCAGCTTCCTGGAGAAGGAGCAACAGCGTTGTTTTTCTTTTTTTAGAGAAACAGGTGTTCATTTAAGACCAACATGTAGGCTAGTAGCTACTGCATCGAATCACTGCACTTTATCTTATCTTACATCTTCACCTCGTTGCCCATTTGGCCATAATCTCTTTGTAACAGTTTAGACTACTTAACTGTGATTCACCATGTCATTAAGTCAATACTCATTTCACATGTCAAACGTCATTACAGCACGTTATGTGCTAATAGTAGGCTACTATCAGTATTCCTGATTTTGTGTGTGTTATCTCTTTATGACTCTATTAACCTTTTTCACATCCTGTCTAGAAATGTAGTCTATACGGCAACCAGCAAATGTGTAGAAGAGCATGCCTGCTCCAGTAGAAACCTATATAATGACTGGCATGTGAATACATTTTAATGATCAACCACCACAAGCTCTTTATGTCAAGGTAAAGTGAAATATCATAGCCAGTTGGACTCAACTGGGCTCTTGAATTGTCAGCAAAACATCTGAAATTGAGGTGATGATTCACATATGCACATATGTAGGCCCATAATTGATAGAAGCAATTATTTTTATATTCTGTCAGTTAGTTTAAACTAGGGCTGTCAATTGATAAAAATATTTAATCGTGATTAATCGCATGATCGTCCATAGTTAATCATGATTAATCTTAAATTAATTGCACATTTTTTATCTGTTCAAGATGTACCTTAAAGGGAGATTTGTCAAGTATTTAATACTCTTATCAACATAGGGGTGGGCAAATGTTCTTGCTTTACGCAAATGTATTTATACATTTTTTTATTGGAAATCAATTAACAACACAAAACAATGATAAATATTGTCCAGAAACCCTCACAGGTACTGCAAATCATAACATGGCAAACTGCAGCCCAACAGGCAACAACAGCTGTCAGTGTGTCAGTGTGCTGACTTGACTATGACTTGCCCCCAAACTGCATGTGATTATCATAAAGTGGGCATGTCTGTAAAGGGAACACTCGTGGGTACCGATAGAACCCATTTTCATTCACATATCTTGAGGACAGAGGTCAAGGGACCCCTTTTTAAATGGCTATCCCAGTTTTTCCTCACCAAAATGTAGCATATGTTTGTGGCGTTATTTAGCCTCCTTGGTTGGTACCAATGGATTCCTTAGTTTTTGTAGTTTCACATGATACCAGTATCTTCACTCCGCTACAAGTTGCGTTAATGCATGAAAGAAATTAGTGGCGTTAAAACAAAGCATTTACTGTGACAGCCCTAGTGTAAACATTACCAAACACCAATACTGACTTCATCAAGCAGAGTAAACCAAAAGTAGAAAGCTTATAAAATAAGGAAAGAAGAGAAAAGCAAAGAGCAAAACAATGAGGAAGCAAACACTAAGCATTTACAGTAATCAACAGTATACTGTACTAGATTAATAAAGTTGAAGGTAACGAAGCTGGTTAAATATTCTCCAATGGGTCCAGAGCTTGAATAAATATGCCAGATTTCCGCCAGGAAAGAAAACACAAGCCTCTGCTGGATAGGAACTTTGACAAAAATCTGGTTTTATTCTCTCAGTCTGCATGGCTGAGAGCATTCCTTATAGCATATAAACATCTACTGTAATGAGGGTAATTTGCAAATTACTTTGTGCACTCTGGTACTGTAAGAATTGAAAGTGCCCACACACACTTATCTCAAATGCAAACTGTCAGTGTGGTTAAAAGACAGAAGGCACAAAACGATCATAAACAATCCATTGTCAAAGAGGCAACTATAGACCATCACAGAGAGGTTTAAAGATTTAGCGGTAGTTTGGTTGTGTACGTATCTGTATGTGCATGTGTGCAAATGTGATGGTGTGTCAGTGTTTGTGGGCTTCCTGTTGGTTACCAGAAAACAGACCGGCCTCAAGCCACAATAAAACACTACAATACAAAAAACTGCAGCAATAACTTTTTTATTACACTGAATGGACTGGGATGAGATGCTGACAGCAGAACAGAGTACAGCGCAGTGCCACTACCACTACCACTACAATTTAAGAGTTTCCTTATGGATTTAAGTCATATTTTTGGACTGCTACCAATTAAAGGTATATTGTGCGTATACTGATCATTTCTAAGGCAAGAAACTCTTAAAGGGTTCAGTTTTTTTACTCCAGAATTATACCCTTGTCACTGTGAACATTTCAGAAACAGTATTTATGCCGACATGAAAACAGTTTACTAGAACCAAGACCAATTAAACTCTTACTGTAATTTAGTTAACAACTCCTTCGATATTCTCTGATTTTGCAATGGTTATTTTCCAATCCAGGAAGTGTGACACAGTAGTAGGAAGGAATTTGTACTACTGATCCTGGCTCTAGCTCCATACGTAACGGACAGACATAAGAGTGCTATTCATCTTCCTAAACTAGAATTTGAATCGCCTCGAGGTTGTTCCAACCAGTCCAGTTTCAGTTTACATCCATGTCTTTCCAAAATGTCATCACTTAATCATTTTATCCTGTTAGACATTTGTGTGAAGTTGTCATAATTAGCATATGAATTCTTGAATTATGGCCCAAAACGTGTTTTGTGAGGTCATAGTGACCTTTGACCACCAAATTCTAATCAGTTCATCCTTGAGTCCAAGTGGATGTTTGTGCCAAATATGCAGGAATTCCCTCTAGGCGTTCCTGAGGTGTCGCGTTCACTGTTCCAATCTGACATAGAGATGTGTTATAATCAGTGTAATGGTCCTTTAGAGACAATTTCATTCATCATTTGAGCAGAGCATGTCCAATAATGTGTAGGCTACACCTGTGCTTGTCTGTTTCTAAATGTGTGCATGTGCATTTCCTCTTTGACTTTTTTTAAACACCAAGGGATGGAAAATAAAAAAAAAATAATGTCACTGGTTTGGTTCTGTTATTTTTGAGCTGAAAAGTCACAGGTGTTTGGTAGCAAACGTCTAAAGTGTTGTTTGTTTCAATAGCTGTAAATGGTAAATGTGTAACAGTCCAGTTCACTCTTCCTTTTTCTCACTTCCTCCTGCAGGCAGCATGGGCTGTATGAAGTCCACGCTGGGCGGAGGTGTGAGCGGAGGTGTGGAGGGGAAGACTAACCAGCCGCCTGTACGTACCGACCACACGCACTATGTCAGAGACCCCACCTCCAAAACAAAAAGCAACATAGTAAGTAGTCAGACAGCTGGGCCAAGCTAAAGCAGAATTTCTTAGTTATAGAAGATAAGATTCTGATGTGCTGCTCTCTGTGATAACTTAAGTGAAAATCAAGCATAAAAATCAGTTCCTGAGAGAGTATTTTTACAATTCAGATACACCCTTTCCTAATGATTCGGAGAAGTAGTGATTCAGATATTTCCTAATGAACAGAACTTCCCCGTCTCCAACGATTACGTCTAGCAGAGGGAAATGAACAGATTGCGAAAGTCTGAAGTCTAGAAGTGACAACTGTGTCCCTTAACAGATAGATAGATAGATGGATAGATAGATAGATAGATAGATAGATAGATAGATAGATAGATAGATAGATAGATAGATAGATAGATAGATAGATAGATAGATAGATAGATAGATAGATAGATAGATAGATAGATAGATAGATAGATAGATAGATAGATAGATAGATAGATAGATAGATAGATAGATGTCTTTGTGAACATATAACATTTACATTGTTTCTGACCCTGAAAATTCTTTGTCTGCCTTTTCAGAATAGCTCCCTGCTACCTGGTCAGGTGTTCCAAAAGATGGAAGGTATGCTGTAGTTTTGTCGCCTAAACCTAATGAAGTTGTAGTTTTATTGCTTAAACCTAAAGAAGTTATAGTTTTGTCGCCTAAACCTAAATAAGTTGTAGATTTGTTGCCTAAACCTAAAGAAGTTGTAGTTTTGTTGCTTAAACCTAAATAAGTTGTAGTTTTGTTGCCTAAACCTAAATAAGTTGTAGTTTTATTGCCTAAACCTAAATAAGTTGTAGTTTTGTTGCCTAAACCTAAATAAGTTGTAGTTTTATTGCCTAAACCTAAATAAGTTGTAGTTTTGTTGCCTAAACCTAAATAAGTTGTAGTTTTATTGCCTAAACCTAAATAAGTTGTAGTTTTGTTGCCTAAACCGAAAGAAGTTGTAGTTTTGTTGCCTAAACCTAAAGAAGTTGTAGTTTTATTGCCAATTGAAGCCAATGCAGAAGTGCCTTAAACTTGCATTCTTTCTAATAGCCAGCAGGGGCGACTCGTCTGGTTGCAAAAAGAAGTCTGATTGTATAGAAGTCTATGAGAAACCTACCACGGCGATGTCCCATCCGTCTGAGAGTTGTCTTAGAACTTTAACCCTTTCACAGTGTTTTCAGTTCATGAAAGTTAATTATAAGCTTTTTGGTCGACTGAAAATGTCTTATTCTGCATACGGTTGTACTTAGCTCCACCCTCTCGTGTCACTTCTGGTTGCCAAAAACCAAGATGGCGACGTCCAAAATGATGAATTTGATACTTCAAAACGGCAGTCCATAAACCAATGGGCGACGCCACGGTGATTCCGTCCACTTCTTATATACAGTCAATGGTACATATTGAGTGAGACAAGTGCTATAGATAGACTTTCTTAAAATGTTCGTGAGCCAACTCAAAACCCCCATGACACATCTATGTACAGACACACTGTGTACTCACACTTATTTGTGGGTTTGTTCATCGTGTCTTAAACTTCTGTCTGACGTGAATGCTTGCCCTGCTCGTGACACAGATTGCAGGATTAAAATAAGATGTGGGAATATTTATTTTTATTGTATAGTATCTAACACGTCAATATCTTTTTTCTGTTTCCTCTATCAGAGCAAAACGTTGGTAAAACTGTGATCGGCCTTTTCCCGTATGAAGCTGTGCATCCCGACGACTTGGGGTTCAAGAAAGGAGAAAAGCTGAAAATCTTAGAGGAGTGAGTGTCTGATATTGATTGTAGACTGATTCAACTTCAAGAAATGTTATTCATCATTTATATACCGCAGCATGAAAGGCGAGAGCCAACGATGAACACCGTCACAAGCTATGACACGGAGCACTGTTTCAGCTGCATACCATGAGGAGACTGTCAGGGTCGGGTACAGTCCACTGTAACCTCTTCAACCTTGATAGACCCACTGGTCCATCCGCCATTACAGACTCTTGCGTCACCAAGAAAGTGTTCAAACTCACAGAGAATACTTTAAATTCTAATGAAGATCCAAAAGTTCAAATGATACCAATATATTTCAGAAGAAGTACTCATTAAATGATGCTTCAGACATGAGACTAACTTCGATTTGATGTAGTGGTGCATCCATTAAAAAAAACATTGATCCTCTCATTTTAAGCTTCATACAATTACAATGAAGTGTGGTATTTTTTTAATTTTTTCTTATTTTTATCTGTTTTAAAGCCACTTAAGATGGAACGTAATGTGGAAATCAGGGTTCAGGACCCTTATACTGAAGGTGCTCACTCAGGGCCGGCTCTAGCCCTTTTGGTGCCCTAGGCGAAATTTGGATTTGGAATATGGCGGCGGCGCTGCTCTACAGTTAGTGTTAGGGTTCAACCCCCCAGAACCCTAACCCTAGCCCCGTAAACCGCAACACACATCACACAATGGTTTTAAGACAAAAATTAAGATTTTTATTTTCATAAATAACTGTATTTATTATGATATAAATAAACAATTGGTCCCTGATATTGTTGGCTTGAAAGTGTTCAAAATTTGCGCTTTAATTATCAAATAAGTGCGGCCGGGCAGATGAAAGTGTGAGAAAGAAGGTTACAGGGGTGAAAAGTGTGTTTCTTTCTTTCTTTCTTTCTTTCTTTCTTTCTTTATTTGTTTATTTGTTACCTCAAAGCAGAAAATGAGGAAAGGTGCCCACTGGCATTTTTTATTTAATTTAATTTTAATTTAATTTAATTTTTTTTTAATTTTATTTAATTTTATTTAATTTTATTTAATTTTTTATTTTTCAGAGGGGAACCAGCACCCCCAGAGGGTTACGCCCTACGTGACTGTCTATATGGCCTTGGCCTTAAGTCGGCCCTGTGCTCACTGACAATCAAAGAAAAACAACAGTTGTGCTAAAATAGATTGATATTTCCTGCAGACACGGGGAGTGGTGGAAAGCAAAGTCACTGACAACCAACAAAGAAGGATTCATCCCGTGCAATTATGTTGCCCAAGCTGACACCATGGAAACAGAGGAGTGAGTAGCTGTATCTAAATAAATTACTTTTGTTTTGGTTCCCAATAATCGGCTTTTGATTTGACACATGTTTTGTATCATGCTGACAATTAACATTGCAATGTAGAGTGAATAATATTGAAAGCTTTGAGACAACCAAGGTGCCATTTGTAAAAAAAAAAAAGTGGAAAGTCAATATGAATAGAAGAAATATGTCCATTTTGTATATTCAGTGCATTCTTTGTTCATTGCAGGTGGTTTTTCAAGGACATCACAAGAAAAGATGCAGAGAGGCAGCTGCTGGCGCCTGCAAACAAACCCGGCTCTTATCTTATCAGGGAAAGTGAAACATCAAAAGGTATGGAAATCACGACAGCCCTGAGAGACCGAGCTACAATCACAAACATTACCACAGTGTCAATACATTGAGTTCTTCCTGTTTCATTTCAAATCACTATCACAGTCACTTGCTGATTCTTCCACAGGAAGTTTCTCATTGTCCATCAGAGATGCGGACGCCCAGGGGACAGATTCAGTCAAACACTATAAGATCAGGATGATGGATAATGGCGGCTACTACATCTCTCCTAAAATATCCTTCCTGGACATCGGCAGCATGATCAAACACTACCACAGTGAGTACAGCGCTGGAATAAAGGCGCTTAAAAGAACAGTGTGTAGCATTTAGGGGGAACTATTGGCAGAAATGTAATATAATAGTATGAATAGTTTCATACGATGCCAGCATCTTCTCTCTAGCTTTAACACTGAGCCCGTTACAACCTAAAAATTGAAAATGGCGTTAACAAAATTAGTGGTGTTAAAACAAATTTGTGTTAACAAGCTTTTATCGCGTTAACTTTGACAGCTTTAGTTTTAGTGACAATTTTAGTTCTCAGTTGATGTGTGTGTGTGTGTGTGTGTGTGTGTGTGTACCTTCCAGACAAACCGGACGGCCTGTGTCGTAAACTGGACCGCTCATGTGTGAAACCCAAAGCTCAGAAGCCGTGGGATAAAGATGCCTGGGAGATTTCCAAAGATTCTATTAGGATGGTGAAGAAACTCGGAGCGGGGCAGTTTGGAGAAGTCTGGATGGGTGAGTAAAGAGAATAGAAATATGTGCCTCAATTACGTTGACTATGGAACAGTTTCTTATGCTTTCTTCACCCTCTGTGGGACCACAATGAGCACCCTAAGGTCCTCCTTGTGTGTCTCAAAAACCCTAAGAGCTAGGTTGGTGGGAGTTTTAGCTTCCACAAAGCCGGAGGTGCACGTGACAAAAAACAGCACACTGGGCCCTCAGGTTAGGGGGTTAACAACAACACCTCACGTAAAACAATCTGCTGTTTTGGAAACTACAAAAAAGGGCACATCTCGTGCAATGCATATGTGGTTGTCCTGGCCAGTACAACCACAGTATTCAGTAGTTGGCCATGAGTAAACCTCATTTGTTCTAAGATGTCATTGTGGTTACCAAGAAGACAACTTGCATTTTACAGTGTCTGAGTCAGATTTCACTGAAATGTCTGACAACAAAAAATAGGAAGAGGACACAGAATCACATTAATTAATCAATATAATTTTCTCACAGTGCAGATAGTTAAACAAATGAAATACAAAATTTGAAATTCAGAGCATTTCTATTGCCTCTACATGGCTCTCAACATGGCGACAGCTGATCAGGTGGCTCGCAGCTAACGGTGCTAACAACGGCAACAGTGCTGACAGAGCTAACAGTGTTAACCTGAGGGGGAACCGGAGGTTAGGCGCTACGCTTCCACGACAACGACGTTGATCGGGACGGCGTTATCAGTTTATAACCCCCATATGAGCGCAGTGCAGATCGCCGGCCGTGAGCTAGCCAGTGGGGCACGCTCACATGCACTAAGATGCACTAAAAAGCACGTGCGAAAACTCTGACAACACACACAGAGGGAAAGTGACTTCATTCTCTACTCAGGTAGACATTACTCCTTTATATCTTTACATAGCAAATAGCTGTTTGATCTATATTAATGCTCTGGATATTGTACAGAGAACCTTTAAATCTCCTGCAAATGGCACCTTGACTTTGGTGGTTGAGTGAACAGGAGTGTTTTTTACGTCTGAGGATTTCTAACTCTATTGTCTCATTTCTGCAAATTCAGCGCTGCAGAAGTGAACGGCAGGCTACAGGGAAGTTCCATTTCCCCCTAATTAAAACAAAAATGACTTCCTTCTTTTGTTACCCATTAGGTGTATTACATAGTTTTAGTCAGAACTGACTGCTTTCTCTGAAAATATGCTCAATTGTGTTCATGCATGCCTCTGTAGTAAAGACTGTTTTATTATGCCTCCACGCCGGCGACAGCTGTGGCCGGAGGCATTATGTTCTAGGGTTGTCCATCTGTCCATCAGTACGTCGGTACCATTCTTGGACCAGAAAATTCCTCACAAACGTCTACTTGGACTCAAAGAGGAACTGATTAGATTGTAGTGGTCAAAGGTCAAAGGTCAAGGTCACTGCGACCTCACAAAACGTGTTTTTGGCCATAACTCAAGAATTCATATGCTAATTATGACAATTTCACACGGATGTCTAACAGGAAAAAATGATGAAGTGATGACATTTTGGACAAACATAGATATAAACTGTAACTTGACTGGTTAGGCACCGGATTCGACTGTTGTCAGGCCATTAAACAGACGTTATCAGTTGCCATAAGCACCATAGATTTGGGTCATTAGGGGCCTACTACACCTACTACGTTGTAAACGTGCAGTGAAAGTTAAAAGCAACACGTTCTAACATGTTGTAAAATTGATTGAAACGTCACGTTTTGAACACAAACAAAACGTTTTTTTAGGTTTAGGCAACAAAACTACAACTTCTTTAGGTTTAAGCAACAAAAAACAGCTAAGTTTAGAGAAAAACATTGTGTTTTGGGTTAAAATAACTATGAATACATTGCTGGTTTCACGTGGGATGCAAACTCCGGTCTTCTGGGTGAGTTTCACACTATCAGACACTGCCTATACTACCGCGCCTGACTTCCACTTCTGCTCCTGACATAATTACTACAGCCGCTAGAGGTCGCTTTTACGTTCTTTTATACCTTCTTTCTGTGATCTACCATGTGAATAGATGATAAAACCTACTAGTGGGTGTAGTAGGCCCCTATTGACCCACATCTATGAGGCTTAGAGCGACTGATAATGCCTATTTAACAGCCTGACAACAGTCTCATCGGCTGTGTTGGCAGAGGCATACAACCACGAGGCGGTAATTCCAGATTTACTTTTTATTTTAGTGTCGTAACTCAGTTTTATTATCTGTGTAGGAAATGTTTGAGTCTGAAGGGAGATTTGCATCAGGAGTTTGGGAGTGGTGATGACACACAAAGCGAGAGAAAGAGAGAGAGAAAGGTGTGTGTAGAGTTTTATTGCAGTTTTATATACAAACCTTGCTGTGGTCTGATACTTACTTATGTTACTGGGAGTAAAGACTGTCGGGTTTATTTTTGTTTTAAAAAAACATGTCCCTTTGATTGACCTTTAAGCATGTACACAGCTACAGCTGCAATTCTATGAAACAAGAGGGAAGTATATGAAAACATAGTGGTGAAAAAGTGATGTTTTTGTTATCTGTGTGGGTGGGTGATGATGAGGAAGTCTGGGTCATGGTTCAAAGTTACTGTTCTATTTGTGATAATGATTATTAACTTATTATTATTATTGGTAGTATTACATGAAATACACTGAAAAACTACTGAATAAATACAAAAAAAGTTTACTTATCAGTGTTAAAAGGATTGTTTCAATCTTAAAAAGCTACTGTATATGTGAGAATATAGTAGATGTGTATTCATTGTGGTAAAGCGATGTGTTTGGATTAGGGCTGATACTCTAACTCTCATAATTCCAAAACAATTATACTTTTTCACATTTTTAACAATTAAATATTTAAGAGACACACACCAATTTATAAAAATACATTAGATCTCATGCATAGCTTATTTGATGGTCTTATAAATCATTTACCAAAAAGTGGCCCATTTTACCTGACTTCACCCTACAGTATATCGTTGTTTACTTTACTGTTACCAAAGCCATCGCGTCACTATGCACAATTTTGTCCCCCGTTTCCACCTGCTGAGTGTGAGAAGTGAAAGTGAAAACACCTGTATGGGTCTTCAGGGCCTTTAAATTGAGCAAATGGAACAAATGGTATAAATACCCTTTTAAAGGGGCACTCCACTGATTTTAGATCAGATCAAGATCAGTTTACTAGTCAGCACTACTATAGTGTGTAAAACAGTTGTGTAATCTGTGATTCTGAAGGGAGCTTTGATAAGATAACACATTCCTTTATTAGTCCCGCAGTGTGGAAAGTCAGGATATCTCGACCTCTACTTATTCAATTTCGACCTCTTTGTTGCAACAAAGTCCCCAAACTTCATGGAAATGCGATACTACATTGCTGGAGTTTTCCTTTAAGTTTCTCAAACTAGCATAAACTCATATTTGTCCATAACATCTAGTAATATTTCAGCTTCAACTTAAATAAACCTCAGATTATTTAAATATTACAGGCTAACGCACACAAACGTCATTTATTTTCCACCTTCTCAGCTGTAACTGAACCTTAAACTGGAAATATAACGATACTTCCTGTGATTTGCATTTTTTTTTTCCTTTAGCTCTTTATCACAACAATTTCCATGGAAAATTGAGTAATAATTGGTATATACAATATAATCTTTAATCTGAAAACAGTTCACTGACTATATATGTCATTTGGAAATGGTTTCACACTTTAGGGTTGAATCAATGACTGTTTAAAATGTTATAGCGGAATAAGAAATGCCCTTTTTCAGAGTTATAGCCTGTTAGAAATTGTCCATTAGTCACCGTAGCTCAAAAGCTAAGCATGCATGTCAAACAGATGGTTTCATACTTTCATGGAAATTCATAAATATTCTCCATTTCCCCAAATCTGTCTTCTATCACCCTCTTTCTTTACTTTCTGCAAAATCAGCTCACTACAACAACGCAACCACAGTGGCGGTGAAGACGCTGAAGCCGGGCACCATGACGGTCGAAGCCTTCATGGAAGAAGCCAACCACATGAAGACGCTGCAGCACGACAGGCTGGTGCGGCTCTACGCTGTCGTCACCAAGACGCCACCAATCTATATCATCACAGAGTATATGTCAAATGGTAAATAAATGAGCTTTATTTTTTGACATGTAGCTGATATTCTTATCGGGAGCAACTTCCAATGAGTATTAGATATTCAGAATAAGCATCCAGTAATAAGAAGTGCAAATGTCAGCAGCTTGGTATTGTGCCATACAGTATTCATGTGACCACACATAGATCCTTGGTCATATGTCACAGAGGAGGATACGGAAGCCATGAGTGGCAAGTGAAAAAAAAAAAAAAAATTCTGGCGAACCATTTTTCAAAGTCTGATCTAAATTGTTTTCTCTCCTGATTTTATGACTTACGAACAGGTGAAAAAAAAGGATCCTTTTTCTACGTTTTTTTTATTTTCATCTGTTAAAACAGGTGAAAATAACGTTTTGGCAGGTGAATTGTTTGTTGTTGTGTTTGTTGTAACACTCATTTTGGTCACATGAGGCTGAATTGCACCACTACACCATGTTCTAAATACGTCTAAAAGCACTCATGTTTTCTCCCAGGTGAGTTTTCATTTCTCTATGTGCTCTAAACCCGAGGTACATAATTAGCAAGCTGCTAACACACATTATTACACGGCTTTGATGAATACTCGATTCTGATTGGTCCATCACGGCATTCTACGGTCTGTCATTTCTTCATAACAGAGCGTTGCTACGTATAAGAGACCGTTGCTATGTATAACAGACCGTTGCTATGGGCGCAGTTCTGATGTCGGACTCTGGCGGACCATTTTTGTGTCAAATTGTTGATTTCTTAAGTAAGAAGCCGTGTAATAAGTGGGATAATGTACAGATAGCGGGTTATTGTTGTGAAATAAACCCCTTGAGGGCGGGGTAGACCGTGTCAGGTTTTTTTATTTCACAGCAATGACCGGCTCACTGTACATTATCCCTTACATAAAAGAAAAATAACTTAAAAAAATCGAATATAATATTTAACAATTTAGATCAGACTTAAAAAGGAGAATTAGCAGGTTAGCAAAAAACAAACATTAAAAAAGTAGATTAAAATCACAGCTAACATGGATACATAAGTAAGTATGCAGTACACAAGACACTGACATTGTTTCTTGTTATCTTGTCTTTAGGGAGCCTACTAGACTTCCTAAAGAGCGACGAAGGATGCAGACTTCTACTACCAAAGCTCATCGATTTCTCAGCGCAGGTGATTTGCACACTGACCACAATGTCTTTCTTTTTTCTCACGGCTCACTGTCCGCCGTTGTTGTGAAACAGACAGAACGTCACTGTTTCCATTGCTGAACTGAAATGAGGAACCGTAACAAAAAGCAGAAATATGACTTTTCACCGATAAAGTTTCCAATAATAAATAAATATTCATGAATCTTTACTTAGACTTAGATGGAGCGGTTCCTTCGAGGAAATTACTGTTGCCTTTAATTATTAGCAAATGATGTAATTCTTTGCAGGAAACCTCATAGAAAATGATTAAATCATTTTTTTCCTTGAAATCTCTGCACACGGAAAAGATGACTGTTGCTCTTTGATGAGTGTAACTAAAGGTTAAAGTGGCAGTAGGCAGTATGCTTGCGGCTTCACTGAGCAAAAATTCCACAATGACCTTTCAGCATATTGTGATTCAAGTGTTCTGAGAGAAAACTAGACTTCTGTGACCGGAACTTGGCATGCCTTCAACAGATTTTACAATGGCGGGCGCGTCACAAACTTTCTCATTTTACAGCTAAACTGAGCACTACAAGATGATTCTGAAAACATTTGAGGAGAGAAATAGGCATTAACGTAACATAATATTGATTCATATTTGATCTAGTTTGACCGTTTGGTCAGAGTTCGCGAGTGATTGACAGCCGGCTCTCATAGACAGCAGATGGACAGCAGACCCCAGATCAGCTCCAACTGCTTGTTGTCCTCCGGTCTGTGAAATCTTGCAGATGCCGTTAGGAACACCGGAGGACACAGAGGCACATGATGTTTTACAGATTACCTGTTTCATGCACTGCTGTCAGGATATAGCGACCGTTTTATAAAAATAACTTTTTTTAATCATATTTGCTCGCATCTCGCCTACATCAGCTTTAAATGAGAAATTAATCACTTTATATTGTAAAGCACAGCTAAGCTAACAGGCGTGACCTGAGATGGAATGAAAATATAAAAAGAAAAACATTTTTATTTGCAGTGTTTTTAGTTAACACGAGTAAAATTAATATGAACGACTGGCACTGTGATTATTTGTTAAGTTGTGTTTGTTATAGAACTGCAATTAATCAACGTTTAATTATTTTTATTTAATAATTAATAATTTAGTAAATAAGATGTAAAAGATAAGAGGCGAATCTAAATGTATGATGTCTTATTTCACTTTTTATTCCGGTCACTATCCAATTTGTTCAGTTCACAGTGATTGGGATAATGACCACACAGTGCCGTTCTTGTACACCATTACTTTCCTTGTGCTGTTGCAGATATCGGAGGGCATGGCGTACATAGAGAAGAAGAACTACATTCACAGAGACCTGAGAGCCGCTAACGTCCTGGTGTCAGAGAGTCTGCTCTGTAAAATAGCCGATTTTGGTCTGGCAAGAGTCATAGAGGACGACGAGTACTCGGCCAGAGAGGGTAACCTTTGTGTCTTTGTGTGTCCATTGTTGTCTTGTGTAAGAGGGGTTGTTTTTTCCTCATCACAAATGAGCTGACTCCCTGACTGGATAGATTCATTGCAACACATTCAAATAAAAATCCCCTTTTAAGAGCTAGAAGCAGAATTGGCGACCTATTTGTGGACACCAATGTGTTTTGGTTTCATTTACCAGTTGCTCCACTTTTTCAAGCCCGTACCGCAGTGACCAACGCCCTCGATGGCCTCAAACCACACACTGGGTCTATTTCCTTTTATCCAGTCAGATACAGTCTAGTACACAACGCTGTTCAGAGAGATAGGTGGGAGAGAATGTGTCAAAACATGAAACCTGATTGATCACTGATCTGGAACCAGGAGACACTGAAACTACAGTAATAGGAAAATTAAAAATAAATGCAGGACCATGAATAGAATCTGAACCTTCCATTACATATGCCAGACAGTTTGGGTGAGATGTGTGGGGATGTGTAGATGTGTAGGAGTATGGGTTATTTACATACAGTTATTATCATTTACAGATCTTATTAATTTGATATCCTTGTATAATTTAAGTATAACCTTGTGTGTAACTTTGTGCGTGTCCTCCTCAGGAGCCAAATTCCCCATTAAGTGGACCGCTCCGGAGGCCATCAACTTCGGCTCCTTCACCATCAAGTCAGACATGTGGTCCTTCGGAGTTCTGCTCTACGAGATTATAACCTACGGCAAAATCCCTTATCCAGGTAAAACATCTTAAAGGAGACATGCTCATTTTCAGGTTCATACTTGTATTTTGGGTTTCTAATAGAACATGTTTACATGCTTTAATGTTCAAAAAACATTATTATTTTTCTCATGCCGTCTGTCTGAATAAACCTGTATTCACCTTCTGTCTGAAACGCTCCGTTTTAGCTAGGGATGCACCGATACCGGTTCGGATATCAGGCCGATACTGACTCCAATAGCTGGATCGGATATCGGTGACAATGGGGCCAATCCCTTCAATTTAATTAAATGTTTATATACTATATACATATATACTGGAATTTCAATTCCTGTTTAAGTTTTGACCAATTTGTTGCTGCATTAAAAAGTTTAAACTTGAATTGTAAATCCTGTTAATTTTGAAGATTTTTTTTTTCTAAGTTGCTGCACGATTTATTATTGTAATAATAAATAACAATTCAGTAAATGTATATACATTTATATATATATATATATTTATATAATAATATAATATTAATTCACAATCATAATAAGACTCTGTAGATGAATTATTTGTTTTTAAATGATTTGTCTACATAAAATTATTATCAATAAGACCTTTAATAAGACTGTATTAGTATTAGATTAAGTGTATTACATTATCAGCTGAAAGATTAAAAGCTTTATGATTACATTTTGATGCAGGGTTTCCTTTTCAAGGATTGTGTAATGAAACGGGACCTTCCTGGAGCCAACCCTATCAGGTCATTTGAGATTGTGCTATAGCAGTGGATATTGACATTTTCTTAAACAAAGAAACTACTGATCAAATTACCACAAACTAGTTGCACCTGCGGCTTTTGTGGCAGAATAGCCATGCTGGCTTGCATACTGCAAAATGCGACCGGATGTAGTAGGACATCCTGGTATTTTTGGCATACTGCATTTGACATACTATTTTTGGTACATACTCATTTTTTTTCTGGCATACATAATAGTGTGTTAGTATGTGGATATTGGGCTCTTAGTGTTATGAAGCGTTACTGCCCTCTACTGGTGATTTCATACTCAAGCTTTGCATATTGTCCTCAGGTATGACCAAAGTAGAGGTGATAACCTCGATACAGCGCGGCTACCGGATGCCTCAGCCCGACAACTGTCCCGCCGAGCTCTACGAGATCCTGATGACCTGCTGGAAGAACAAACCCGAAGAACGGCCCACCTTTGAGTACATGCAGAGTGTCCTGGATGACTTCTACACCGCCACAGAGGGACAATACCAGCAGCAACCATAGAGAGGAACAACATAAAGACATTTCACATGCACTCCACATTATGTTTGGAGCTACTTTAGATAGGTTTTGTAATATTATGTATATACTTTACGACACATTCTATACATTTATACAATGTATATTTCTCTGATATTTGCTGTTCATAACATACAGTACATGTTCAAAATGTACCTTAAAGGGAGATTTGTCAGCGTGCTGGCTTGACTATGACTTGCCCCCAAACTGCATGTGATTATCATAAAGTGGGCATGTCTGTAAAGGGGAGATTCGTGGGTACCCATAGAACCCATTTTCGTTCACATATCTTGAGGTCAGAGGTCAAGGGACCCCTTTGAAAATGGCCATGCCAGTTTTTCCTCGCCAAAATTTAGCGCAAGAGTGGAGCGTTATTTAGCCTCCTTGCCGACAAGATAGTAAAACATGGTTGGTACCAATGGATTTCTTAGGTGTTTTAGTTTCTTATGATGCCAGTATCTTCACTGTAGCTTTAAAACTGAGCCTGATACTAAAAATCACAAATTGCAAGATGGATTTTGCACAAAATTGATAAAAAACAGATGAGCATTATATACAACAGTTAACACTTAATTGTGATATTTCTTTTTTCACACTCGTCTTTTGCCTTACGCTTAAATATTTGGACCAAATAAATTTCAATATATGTTTTGTGTACGGAGGGACTGAACAAACAGCTGACATTATACAAAGAGTTTGCAAATGTAGGACAGAATATAGGAGGATTAGTGTCTTCATTTCTGTACAAACAGCTGCCTCATAGAGATGTAGGTCTGTAAATAAATGTGGCAAAGGTACACTTCTGGTCACCTTTTCATATTGAGCAAACATTTATTGATCATATCTTTGACTTCAAAATGATAAAATGTCATTTTATTGCTGTTATTTTAAATGACTGAATTGTTCTTTGTATTCTTGAAACTTAAGCTGTGTGAAGAGCAGCATTACACCTATACTATATTATTGTGATGTTCCATAATAACATTTCCATTTGGGTTGATAGTTAAGGAGGGTATTAGAGCAAAATCATGCTCTACAAAATATATATACATGTAAGGATATGACTATCCGTTTTACATTTCATGACTTATTATTTCATAAGCTGCTCTAACTATGGGACCCCCATATCTGTTCAATAACAGTTGTTCGAGTTGTTTCTGTTTGTCTTTGCATTGACCAGTGAAGGGGTGATCACCTTTAAGTCCACTTCATATTGAAGTGCTGTAGCTTTTTTAGTTTGTTTCGATGGGTAAATGTGGAACCTGTATCATTTCATCATTTTAGATAAGGTATTTCATAATCAAACATGTAATCTGGATTTTGAAGTTGCACTGGATTTGACATTGGGTGGCTCTCTGTATACTTGAGCATAAATAATAAATATAAACTTAACCTTACATGTACAGAGGAAAGATATACCTGTGTGGGCTATTTTGAACATGGGAATCTCCTGTTTGTCATTTAATGAGCATTTGAGTTGTGTACTTGTTGATATTTGAACTGAGAACATGTACATTTTGCATGGACTAAAGGTGTATGAGGTTATTCTGTGTTGGGTGTCTTTGTACATGTAGCTCATATTTAAGAGATTTAGCTCTCACTCTGCTTTGAGAGACCTGTCCTGACTGATTCTGTTCATTTTCTCCAAAACAAACTGATTTTGAAGATGTGTAATTCAATTTGTGACTACCTCATTGCATTCAAGTTAAAGACACAAATAGCTTCATGTCCTTGGTATCAAAAAGTACAGCCAATAGAAGGATAGTGCTATTTACATTTTAGTAATTTAATATTCTAACATTGTAGTCAGAATCCATGTATGACATTTATAACATTTAAACATGTATTAGGCAACCAACCAAACGTCAAAGATCAGTGGCACAGACTTTTTATTTCATATTTATATTTTTACAATAATTCAGAGAACACACAAGCGTATGTTCATTAATTAAATTGAGTTATTTTATTCATTTATTTACAAACTCTCACACACTTTGATAGGCTACTCTATCAAAAGGTAAGCACAACTACAAGCCAAGTATATCTATCTGTAGGCCTATAAGGCAAAAATATGCTTTTCTTAAGTATATTTCGATCAAAAGGTACTGTCAAGTTATTGTTTAAATATGTGCGGTGTCCAAACTTGAAAGAGACTGAAACATCCACTGTAAGATTTTAACTGGAATCCACTCAATGAAACAGCTTTTCCTTTTTCTCTCCTTTATTTTTTAGGTTGAGTTAGTATTCTACAATTCTACAATAAATACTTTGAAAAGCTATATCACTGTTAAAACAGATGCACAAATGACACAATGTAGAGTAGCATAATCTGATTGATTCATGAATGTTAAATATTTTAAAATAATAATAATAATAATAAAAACAAAATTTGATCCAAATAACACCTGTAATTATTTTTACTAAATCATTATTATTATATATTCATTTAGGTAAATACAGGTCTTTTTGGATGCAGGTCATTTTATTAGGTTTAAATGTTCATTTCACTTTGGAATTATTATCCATTCCATTTAGTGATTAGCCATTTGGCGTTAGGCGTTAGGTGAAAAACCTTTCAAATAGAAAAAATACAGAAAAGAAAATATTCACATTATTACCAAATAAGTATAAATAAGAACAAAGAGAGACTATGCAAAATGCATTACTCCTTATTTAAGTTAATACACACACTCCCATTAAATGTCTCATGTCAAATACAAATAAGCCTTAACACAAAGGTAATATATATATATATATATGCATATATATACATACATACATATATATACACATATATACATATATACATATACATACATATGTGCATTATATTATTTTATTTAATTACTATTTTTAATTATTTAATTAAGCACAAAGTATCTTATATTTTATAATTACTTTTGAGTTCATATCAAATCACTTAGCAATCCTAAACTACATTTCCCATAAGCCCCCACAATTCACCGCGCCTCTCACCGCGTCATCCACCGGACACTCAAAACAAACAAAGTCAACCACCGGCACAAACAGACGGACTAAAACACCAGCAACAGCGAACAGTCTCTCAAAGTGCTTCAGTCTCCTTACCGGCTGCCTCTCACACTTTGTAGATGTCCTTTTCGCACAGTTTTACTGCAGATTGCAGTCCTGGTCTGAATGAAAGCCCTGCTGGTTAGCGCTCTGCTGTATGTTCAGGACCCTTTTCCCTGTGACACTGAGGAGTGTTGCTTTTATAAACTCCGGGCGTAATTTGATTAATTACTTCCCTCCCTCTGCTTTACTCACTGAGCACTCAGTTTTGCTACTGGACTTATTAATTTACAAATTACTTTCTGATTTATTTATTTTCTATTTTTCTATTTATATTATTTTCTTAATTTATATTTATTAATTTATTAATTTATATTTATTAATATTTATAAATCTTAATTTTCTGAAACTTCAGTTTGACTTGACAGGTACAAGTATACGCCAAGTATACTTAAACTTTTCTGTACAGGTATACTTGTCAGTATAAGCCCAGTATACTTGTGTTAAGTATAGCCTATCTATGACAAGTAAATAAAAAGAAAACTGAAAGTATACTCTCTTATTTTAAGTTTAAAAGAAGTGTACTAATAGCACACTGGAATAAACTTCTTTTTGTTAAGGGATATTTTTCACAAAATAATATTAAATCTGTAAAGAAAATGATTTTTTTAATAATAATACTAAAAGTATATTCTCTTATTTTAAATTTAAAAGAAGTGTACTAATAGCACACTTGAATAAACTTCTTTTTGGTAAGGGATATTTTTCACAAAATAATATTAAATCTGTAAAGAATTTTTTTTTTTTTTTTTTTTAAATCCAAAATGTTTTTAAATAATATTATTTTATCCATTTTGTGTTTTATGGGTATCAAATAATAGAAAAACAAAAAAACATAAATACATTTTTATAAAAGATTTCGGGGGAACAAGTATAAGCCAAATGTACTTAGACTTTTCATATATTTGTCAGTATAAGCCCAGTATACTTTTGTTAAGTATAACCTATCTCTGATAAGTACATAAAAAGTAAACTGAAAGTATACTCTCTCTTATTTTAAGTTTAAAAGAAGTATACTAATAGCACACTTGAATAAACTTCTTTTTGGTAAGGGATATTTTTCACAAAATAATATTAAATCTGTAAAGAAAAATGTTTTTAAAATTAATTTATTTTCATAATATTTCATTTAAAATATTATTATTATTATTATTATTATTATTATTATTATTATTATTATTATTATTATTATTATTATTATTATTATTATTTTATCCATTCCATATTTGATGAGTAACAAACAATAGAAAAAAAAACACAAAAAAAACATGTATACATTTTATAAAAGATTTCTGGGAAGGTATTTTATTTTGAAACCGCGGCTCGTTTCCGGGTCTGGTCACATGACCTTCCAACATGGCTTTGCCCTGCAGGTCAGTGCTGTAGCAGAGAGAGAGTTTGTTGTTCCAGCAGGTTTAGATGACAGTTTGAGGAGCCGCAGGTCGTTACAGACATCATTACAGAGACACAGAGGAGCTTCTGATAGAGCAGCTCACCTCCTCAACACCGCCGACATGAGCAAGGACGGTTTAATCCTGTAAGTACAAACAAACAGTATTATATCAGCATGTTGGCTGCTAGCTGAGTGATGTTATGAAACTCTCCTGTGTCATTGTTATGAAAACAATTCTTCATATAATATAAATGCATCATGTTCACCCTTTATAATCCTGTCTTCACACCTAAATAGTAACATTTCCTGGTCATTAATGCTACATATCATCTGGTAAGAACAGCTGCTTCTGTCATGCAGAACCTCATTCAGAAAAACAGCAATTTAATACTCTATCGCTCACACATAAGGGTTAATTCCCTTTGCAACATAAATTATTAGCCTTAATGATGCATTTGGATCTTCTGATAAATTCGGCATATATATAATTCATCTAAGAGTAGTGCATTCTTTTAAAATTGTATTATTTTTGTGTGTTTTGTTTAGTTTGAATTGGCTTAATCTCCATAGTGCAGTTTAGTGAGAAAACATATTGTGGGAATAACTCTTATTTTTAGCATTGTTAACTATTTGGTACTGGATTATATCAGAATAAATAATAGATAATAGAAGTTCCTGAGTTATCCCAGTTAAACACTAATTGCCATTATGTCTATTTCATTTAAGTCAAGAGTATAATTCTGTATATGTTAAAGAGTTACAGTAAACTTATCATGCTTTATTTTGTTTGGAGGCTTCAGTGGTCTGCATTTAAGTCAAGCAATATTTAGTTATCCACATACTGTAACAGTTAGATTTACTGTGATACATCACTGGTGCATCCAAAGCAGCCATTCATTCAACCGTTGTCCAACTGCTGGACGATGATAAGAGAGCAGAGGAGTGGTATCTCTCATATCTCTCATCTCATGTCATTGACAGCTCTTCAGCTGGATGCATATATAGTAGTTGCGGGGAAAGGGAGGGGTACGCCTGTGTGTTCGATAACAGAAGCTTGCTACTGTATTGTAGCCTTCGGGCTATAGTGATTAGGACATTCCCATGCAATTTAAAATGTAAAATTGGTGTGACTAATATAACAAAGGGGAGTCAATAGCAACAATGAATGTGAATTATTATCCACAAAGAGAGGAGTCACATCTCGGTGTCTTTGAGTTAACGGCTTGTTCTGGTACTGGGGAATGTTGCTCTGGTGCTGATTTATTTTGGATACTTTATTATTACATTGCTTTAACCCATACTTACTTTATTCTCTTTCAGTGTAGCAGAGGGGTAGTCCTCTCCCCGTAGAGACTGATGCTAAACTTATGGATTTTTTTTTCCTATCCAGCCCGAAGGACTTCCCCCAGCTCCAGAACGATACATTCCTACGAGCAGCACGAGGACAGGAAACTGAACATGTCCCTGTCTGGTGTATGAGACAGGCTGGGAGATACCTACCAGGTACCACGATCAGCGCTGCTTTCTTTTCTTTCCTGAAATACAGTTTTCTCTCCCTTACCAGACTTTCTTTGCATCATCGTCTTATTTTTCTTTCAACTTCAAATAAATAAAAGTCTTTAAACAGTACAATTTTAGGACAAACATAATTTAGGACAGCAAAAATATGTCGATGTTTTGTTGAATCTAATTTGCAGAGTTTCGTGAGACCAGAGCAGCGAAGGACTTCTTTGAGACATGTCGGTCACCAGAGTCCTGCTGTGAGCTCACGCTGCAGGTATCAAACTTATTATGAAAGGTCTAATTTGAATGATTTGAAAATATGTTTTCAGATGGTTAACCTCCAAGACAGCAGTGTTATATTAACAAGATTTTTCTCCTACATGCAAATACCCATTGCAAATTAAATTTGACTCATTTAATTACTGAAACAAAATTACTGAAAAAAATATTTTGAATGATCTGGAGCATTTCAAATATCAATAATATCTAATATATAGCAAAACCAAAATATATCCTAATGTGTGTTTACTTATGTTTTATTTTGTCTAAAAATTCACATTTTCATCACGGTTAACTCATTTGCCACAATGTATGTTTATTACTTAATACCAGCTTGGACGAACAACATGCAAATAACCACTAATTTAAAACATTTAATTAATTAATTCACTTTTAATATTCTTAATACTAGTACAGTAGTACATAAGTAGTGTTATATTGTATTGAGATGATAGTGTGAGGCTACCACTACAACACAATAAACAGAAATCACAATTACATTTTTATGTTACCCCTTTTCTTTTCTTTTTTAAATTGTCTTCCTTTTTTCCATTTTCAGCCTCTGAGACGCTTTCCCTTCGATGCTGCCATCATCTTCTCTGACATCCTGGTTATCCCACAGGTAAGGCCAACAGCACCGGGCTCAGTCATTAACATGTCAACTGCAGAATTTTCTGTGATATCGTGGAGATCTTTGGACAAATACATACGGCAACATTGAATCAAATTTCGTTTATTGTTTTAGTTTTACGGCCCACAAATTTTAGTTTAGTGGACTTACCCTCATCAGATGAAAAAAAAACACAAGTTCAGTGTGACAGTAATGCTGCTCTAGGAAATTGTTTGCTAACATAACACGTTATCCTTAACTTCTTTATTACAGTGATATGTGGTGATTATGTATCTGTCAGCTTGTTGATGTTTTTCTGGACAAAAAAATATGAATGCACCTTAAAGAGCATTTTACTGGGTTGTGTGCATATAAGCAGTCAGATTACCTGGTAATTAAAGACAAAGTGACATATAATCTGTTCAAAATGTAACGCGTTGTTATCACATTAACTTTGACAGCCCTAGTCTTTACTCATGCTTTCGTTCATCTTCCTCCCTGCAGGCCATGGGTATGGATGTCCAGATGGTGGCAGGTAAAGGTCCCACATTCCCAGACCCCCTGAAGGAGCCAGAGGACCTGCAGCGTCTGCAGGCCAAAGTGGACGTTGACAAAGAACTGGGCTACGTCTTCAAAGCCATCACGCTGACTCGACACAAGATAGAGGGAAAAGTGCCGCTCATAGGATTCACCGGAGCTCCGGTTAGAGATGATACAGACACGTCTAACGATGTCAGGAAAAGCATGAAAATCAAAAGTATTGTTTCTTACTCTCCCCTCTTTGCTCTGTCCCTCCACAGTGGACGCTGATGTCCTACATGATAGAAGGCGGAGGCTCCAAGACATTCTCTAAAGCGAAGCGTTGGCTGTACAGACACCCGAAGGCCAGCCACATGCTGCTGAGGATGCTGACAGATGTGATAGTGGAGTATCTGCTGGGACAGGTGGCAGCTGGAGCTCAGGTTACACCCCTTTACCTTCTAATCTCTGGACACATGTTAACAATGATTATGTTGCACCTCTGCCATGAGACATGCAAATTCAACGTTAAGATGGCAACAAAGACATAAATACTATTTGCTGATTGCGGCAGCTCCTACACACACGCTCCTTATGGAAACAAATCTGTGTCTCAGCATAAAATGCGGTTGAGGCAGCATTTTCTCCCCCAAAAACAGTTAAGAACAGTCTGAGAGCACAAACCGGATTATTACATAAAGTCTAGACAATGTCACATCAGCAGAGTGCACTGCCGTTTTTACAGCGGTGTTCAGTATTTGGGGCAGTAGAGAGTCTCTCCTTCTACCTGGACAACCTCCTCTAGAGGTGTCAAGCATCCACTCTGCTGGTGTGACCTCTGATCTTCCGGCAGAGCAAAGTGAGAAAAGAGAATATTATTTATATGAATATATAACCAGCTTCATTTAGGTACAGTGGATCAAATGAATGTGCAATATGAAAGGAGCGACCTGTAGTGACGAGCCCACAGAGAATTATCACCCCGATGCTGCAGTTCCCTTCAGCTCTACTTAGTCTTTCAGTGTCCTTTAAGTGATTTTTGGTTTTCTGGCCTCTCTCCTGTTTGGTTCAGTCTTTTTCTAAATGCAGTAGACCACTTTTTTCAGCAAAGAGGCTCTGGTAAACTCACTCTACGCTACCTGTCCTGCACCAAACGGCAGACAGACAAAGTTAGCAACTAACTGGAGAACATAGTGGAGCATTTAGCAGCTAAAGAGCCAGATATTATTCTCAGGAGTTGGTGGGGACCAAAACAGAGCTAGAAGGAGCGGGAATATTAGACTTAAGGCCTTAACACACTAGGGACGCTTTGTTCGTGCCATTAATTTGCACGTCAGTTTATTTTTCAGAATTGTTGTTTTTGTCATGAGTACTTTCGCACAGAACGTGAATATTATGCAGCGAAAAAGCAATGTAATTTTTTCAGAACAAAGACGATTTTTCTGAGCTTTTGCACCGCGAATAAATGCATCGACCAATCGCGTTGTGCGGACCAGACATATTCAATACGTACACTATATTGTACAACAACACGGAGGTTCCGTAGTCTGAACCAAGATGACAAACTTTAATACTTCTTTCAACTTTGACAAAGGCAGAGCATACCAGATCCACTTCTTCCGTTCTTACCTTTCACAATAAAAGCCCTAGATATATACACTGAGTAACTGTGTTACCAGAGACAAATTCACTCAGAGCATTTCGCTAAAAGGAAACTCAATAAAATAGCTTGCAGTACTTTAGGTTATACAACAGTATACCTCAGACAGACTGCCAGACGCTGCTCTGGGTCAATAGGACCTCAGTAGTTGGTCCTCCGCCTGCACGAATCTATTCAAACTTTTTATTTAAAAAGTGCAACTGTCACAAATTTGCATCGCTTCCGACATGAATGCAAAATATTTGCAGGCGAGTATTTAGCATTTTCGTGTTGTTTATTCGTCACAGCCTCGGTATGTTAAGGTCTTTACAGTCGATGCAAACACAACTCTGAATGAATGCTAATGTTCCTCCCAGTCTGCTGGATGTTTAAATTGTCAACTGTTTGCTAACTGGCTCGCTGTATGAACTTAATAAGGCAATAATATGTTAATGTTGTGTTTACAGTTTGTTTTGCTGCCCCCAAGTGGCCAAAAAAAATTGCAGGTTTTAAAAAACAACACTTTAACCTCAGCTGTATGTGTGTTGTTCAGGCTCTGCAGGTGTTTGAGTCCCACGCCGGCATTCTGGGGCCGGCCGAGTTTAAAGAGTTCTCTCTGCCTTACCTCCGAGACATCGCTCGCAGCGTCAAGGATAAACTCAAGGAGGCGGGAAAAGACATTCCCATGGTGAGAGACGGCCGCACACACAAGCGTAACTGTTGTACTAATTAATGATGTACACCTGCACATCATCTATAAACTGTAAACGAGTCAACTGTGATAACTATTTATTTATTTTCCTGCTGTATTCTGTTTGTTCTGATCTTATAATTACTTTCTATATTAGTTCCAATACCCTGATCTATTCTTATTAGCACTCTGTTGCTTCGACAACACCGTTTCCCAGGAGGGATCATTAAAGATTCATCTGGTCTGTTTAGAAATAGCTGCTCTGCTTTAGGTCCAGAAGATGGCAGCATTTCACCAAAAATGGTTCATGATGACTCCTGCAGAAGTTGTTTTGAAAAATCTACTCTTTACTTTTCTGTTCCAGATTGTGTTTGCTAAAGATGCTCACTACGGTCTAGAGGATCTGTCTCAGTCTCATTATGAGGTGGTTGGGCTGGACTGGACCATTGACCCACGATCAGCACGGTAACACACACACACACACACACACACACACACACATTCTCAGAGCTATTTTGACTGTACTACTGATATCTTCTCTAATAACACTGTGAAAAGGCAGTTTCGGTTCGATATTGACAACATGGTAACAAATAAAATCTAAATACAAACTGCACCTTCGAGCTTCAGTGTTAGTATATATAATATATATAAGTATAGTATAGTATATATAATCAGAATTTAATGTAAGATTTAAAGTGTTTAAAGAGATATCTCTGGAATGAGAGCAGAAATAGAAAAGGATCAGTACTAGGGCTGTCAATCGATTAAAATAGTTAATCGTGAATAATCGCAACTTAAGCGCACAGCTGTCAGTGTGCTGACTTGACTATGACTTGCCCCACACTGCATGTGATTATCATTAAGTGGGCATGTCTGTAAGGGGGAGACTCGTGGGTACCCATAGAACCCATTTTCATTCACATATCTTGAGGTTAGAGGTCAAGGGACCCCTTTCGAAAATGACCATGATGAGTTTTTTCTCGCCAAAATTTAGAGCAAGTTTGGAGCGTTATTCAACCTCCTTGCTGACAAGCTAGTATGACGTGGTTGGTACCAATGGATAGTTTCATATGATACCAGTATCTTCACTCTAGCGTTAACTTTGACAGCCCTAATCAGTACATAAATCTCCTCGGTCAAAAGCAAATACAGCTTCAGCCTCAAAATCCACTGTCAAGAGGATCAGACTGCAAAAAAAAAAGAGTAGCCTGAAGCTGAATACATCTCAGGGATGTCGCTGCGCTAATCATGAACCACACTGTCGTGTTTTCCGAGGAGCAGGTTAACCATTAGTGACCTCTCCCTCGTCCCTGTTTTGTCACCGGGTGCAGGATTTAAGTCAACAAACGTCCGTGTTTCCTGCTCTGCTCATCAAATACTTAACCTGTTGGTTAAAGGATTACTCTGTGTGTCCTCTGCTGTGTCCTGTGCTGTGTCCTGTGCTGTGTCCTGTGCTGTGTGTGCGTATGTATGTGTGTATTCAGGGAGCGCACAGGAGGGAAGGTCAGCCTGCAAGGAAACATGGACCCTTGTGCTCTCTACGCTCCAAAGGTAACCCCCCAACTCACACTTTACTTTAGACTCTCACATGGTCAGACACGTCACTTTTTCCTTCCTGTTTTTATCTTCTTGTTTTTCTCAAAACTATCTTTATTGACTTCTTTTTTGAAAATACAAAACGCCTCCTACCCATCCCCAGTAACACTACAGTCTCTGTGAAAGTGTAAGTGTAATATTAAATTGTGAGCAGGCGTGTATACTGTAACAGTTTGCATCTTATAGTTTGGGTTTGGACCAGAAGACATGTCTCTTCTTAGTTCTCTGCAGAGATGTCTATGTGGAGGTCATTCCTCCATACAGAGAGATAAAAGAGAGTTTTCTTTATAACCTGCTGATTTTTAACCTGCTGAGTTGTTCAATGAGGTTCCAGAGTAGAAAACAAAACAGGAAAGGGAAATAACAGAAAGCCCTACTGCTACTCTTCACTTTTCTCAAGTTTCAGCTGCTATTTTCAGCCCCTCCTGCGTACATGCTGTGAATCCTATTTTTATCCCACAGTATTTCACTCCATATATTTCTACAGAATACAGTGAAGTGCTGTAATTCATTCTGACAAACTTTTGTTTACACACACACACACTGTCGATTTATAACTCGTCACCAGAAGTTCCTAAAATTGTTCCTCCTCTGACCCAGTTTGAGCAAAGTATACTCAACTCAGATGCTCCGACTTATTCGAAATATTCTAAAGTTGAACCACAACTGAGCTAAAATATCTGCCTCCTCTTCCTCCTCCTCCTTCTCCTACTCCTCTTCCTCTTCCTCCTCTTCATCAGGAGCGCATTTCAGAGATCGTGAAGAAGATGCTGGAGGGTTTCGGCACGAGGGGCTACATCGCCAACCTGGGCCACGGCCTTTACCCCGACATGGACCCGGAGAACGTGGGTGCCTTCGTCGAAGCCGTGCACCAACACTCGAAACAGATGGTCAAACAAATGTAAAGACGGATGTGTCTGTGTGAGGGAGTGCGTAAGCCAAAAAAGGATGATGGGAAAAATGTACAATAATGCATTATTTTATTAAAATCTAAAACATTTACAGCTTCACGTCTGTTTTCAGCAGTTAAATAATCCATTCCCAGAGGTTTTCTAGGAGGAAAAATAAAAAATAATACTGTTCTGTGACACACAAAAAGAAAAATTCTCGTCCAGTGTATTTTCAGGATAAACAAGATGTTGGTTTTCTAAGACAAGATTTTCTGTTCATCATATAATATGTTGATCTGACCAGGAGTGGAATATGTTTCCATTGTAAAGGGATGATTTTTGCTTTTACATGTACATTAAAACCACATTTAAATTGTAAGGGATTTGTATTAATGTTGGATCTATTCAAAAATGCTCAAAACAGCTTTGACTTTCTTTTATATGTCATTCAATCAAACTCCCCATAATGTCACATACAAATACAACTAGAGACGAGCCTTTATAACCTCTTAATAGCTGTAAACAGCTTCAGTCAGAGCATCAGCACAAGTCGCCTCTTTGTCCTTGAAGAAAAACAATAAAAGGATCCAAACTGCTGTGAAAACAAAAGCCGGTGATTTGGCAAAATAACTTCAACAAGAGATGCTCTACTGCAGTTCTAAAATGAATTTTTAAGGGAAAATGTCAGCGCACAGCAGTCGATCATTTTACCATCCAACATCTTAACGGTGAACAAAATCCCCCGCTGGATCTCAGCATGGAAGAGTTTTATTTTTACTCCTGCAGATAGAAAATCTTGTAAGAAATACATGTTGTACAAGATGATGCCTTATGCTGTCTTTGTCTTTCACCCTGAATCTGTTTTTTTTATTACTTGATCAACTCGGCTTAGGAAAAGTGTCTTATGAAGTGAATCGCATTGTAGGCATCCTGAGAGGTTGCATGTGATTTGCAACATAAAACCCATGAATGTGTTTATCTGGCTGGTTTTATTCTGTCCAGTTAAATAAAGATTGATTTAATTTTTAATGAACTTTATGTTGTTTTGTATTTCACATTAAGTTATTAGATGTTTTTCCCCCTTGCCTCAGGATTATTGTACCTCGGCATAAATAAAAAAAATAAAAAATGTGATGGTCATCATATATTACCTTAACTAAAGTTAAAGTAACTTTCTTTTAAAAAGGTGTCCGTGTGTCTCTCTACCTTTTATAATAAAAACATGTTCTGATATTCATGATGCTTTGAGGTGTATAGGGCAGTTATCAGGGCACTATTAGTGCAAATTTCAACTAAATCTAAGCAATAAAAAATCCCCCAACACCATCTCCAGAGTGGCTTTATTCTCCACTTTTTCGCCTATGGGGCGGTTGAGTCAATATATTGATCAATTTCATCACTTTTTGTTGTATAAAACATTTTTGTTACGACCATCATCGTCAAAATTATGAAAAAATATAGTTAGGTAGGGATATCTGAAAAACTAAAGCCCTTTTGCGGATTTATGCCTAACTGCAATTTATCAGATTTTGCACAATATATAGGCTACAGTATATTTTTTCACATATGCATATGTAAAGTCGGTGAAGTTGCCCTTTAACTTTTCATGACAAAAAAATGAATGACCGTCTCGTCCACCTCACTTTTATTGCTAATTAGCATTGGCATTTAGCTCATAGCACCGCTATGCCTACAGTAGGTAGCCTACAGCTTTACAGAACTGCTAGACTGTAGACTTTATAGTCTTGTTAAAAGGGAACTACACCTGTTTTCAAAATGCATATGATCTAAGACAGTCTAAAAAATATTAGTAAACATGAACAACTCTAGAGTTGAAGAAGAGTTGTAGAAAAACTAGAGCGCTATAACTTGAACTTGCGACGTCATGAAGTATAAAGTGTGGAGCTGCTCCATAGACAATGAATGGTGAGAGATGTTCTAGATGACACTGAGAGCACCCAGGGAAATGTTCTGAGTATCTGAGAACATTTTCTTTAACAGCTGACAACACTACAATAGAATAAAGCTCATTTTGATATAAAAAAAGAAAACAAACATTATGTGGGTCCACTAAATCAGCCTCCCATTCATCGTCTATGGAGCAGCTCCAGACTTTATACCCTATGACATCACAAGTTTGAGACTCTGGTTTCTGGCCATGAGAGAGAGGAGCTCATGTTCACACATACTGATTGAACTTTACTATTACTTTACGATTACTAGGCCATGGAAATAACATATTGGATTTCTTAATTTGGGTGGTGTTGCCCTTTAATAATCGGTCAATAAACTACTAAAAGTACTAACCACTTACTCTGTCTCCCTTTATAGCACCTGCCTCACATATAAGCGTAATAATTTAACAGAAATCGCTAAAAGCATTTACCGAGGCTCTTCTTGAGCCACAAATCTTTAGAAAGTGAAGCTTATTCTACAGATAAAAGTGCCTAAATAATGCATATTTCAAAAACCACCACTTCCATACTCTCTATTTGTTGTGATGGTTTCTGCATCAGAGTTGCTTCTAAGTGCTGGGACTGACTGGAGGCTGAGGCCTGGCCCAGAAAATGGGACATACTGTAGACGTGACAGTGACTGGGGCTTTAACTGGGACAGAAGTGAGACGGTGTCCCGCCTGAAGGTGTGTGAGCACGGTTTTATCATCCAGTCGGAAGTCCTTCGAGACTGCTCTGTGATGGTCTATATAAATAAACAGAACAATGTGGCCTCTAGAACAACATTCACTAATAGAGGAACTTGGATTTTTTTAAAAGAATTATGCTTCAAAAAGAATAAAGAGAGAAGGATACTCGGTTACCAACAACAATTTACAGATAGAGGTAATAACATTGATTCATATCTGCCTGATCTTGGAGCATTTTCCAGTAGTCACAACCTTCCTCTCTTCCCTGCGTGACCTTGAAAGCTTTGAGGAGTTTGCAATGTTCTCACAACATGTTATATAATTTGCAGGTACTTCAGACTTGTTGCTGCTACACAACCAAGTGATAAACACCCCAGCTAAATGTTTCTATCATGGCTGTTGGAAGCAGGCTCCGAGGCTGTTTGTATTGAAGTCAATAAGAAAAGGCTCTTCAAAAATACAATGTCAGTCACATTTTTCACCAAGTTATGTCCTCAGAAGCTAAATTCACTTGACATCGCCAGACCAAATCGTAAATGCAAATTAGTCTGGAACCTCTCAGTTCATTTTCGATTTCCAAAGGGTGTAATCAATGGGCGTTGACCAAAATGCCTCATCTGGACGCAATTGGATCGACCTACAACCAATTAGAGCAACAAAACATGACATCGCGCTGAGTGACGGAAAAATGTAAACAGATAGAGAGCAGAGACGGGCTGTGATGGTGTAGCATCAATATGCCTATGAACGAGTGTGGCCGTATTTGACATCAGAATTTGAAGACAAAAGGGGTAACACTTCATTTTACAGGTCTGCAAATTGCATGGTAATTAGGTGATAATTGGCAAGTAACCTATTTGAAATTTCTTTGGAATTACTGCAAAAATTACCCCGATATTTACCTCAATTTATTGAAAATTACTTTATTATAAACATTATTTAATAATCATATTCCACTATTTCCCAATAGCTGGTAATTTATTTAATACATTTCCAGGAAAAGAATACAAAGTTAATTGATATGCTTTTTATGGTAAATAGATAATAATTAGCAAATAACTTCTTTGAAATTTATTTAATAAACTCCCTGAATCATGACATCAGCTACCAGGTTACATTTGTGTAGACAATAAGTCACACAATGGTGAGATTTGTGCCTGATCAGAAGTGTCTTCTATTAGTTTTGGTTTTCCTTCTCGAGCCTAAAGGCCCTATTTTAACGATTATATGCTATTTTAGCATATAATTATTAAATAATGTTTATAATAAAGTAATTTTCGATACATTTTTAGGTAAATATTGGGTTAATTTGGCAGTAATTCCAAAGAAATTTCAAATTACTTGCTAATTATCACCTATTTACCATGAAATGTAAAACAAAGTGTTACCACAAAAGGTGTTTTTACTTTATTCTGCGAGCTCTGGCTGTGTGTTGCGATGTGTTTGCGATTCGGTGTGGCGATGTCAGGCTACGCGATGGATTCAAAAGAAAGTTCCACATCAGCTGTAGTCATCTTGGTTGTTTTTGAAAATGCCTCAACGGTGCTCGTCTTTACATTCTGTTTGGCAGCGCTTATAAATCCTCAAAGGTCATTTCAGGAGAGGCCGGGATGTCAAAGTTAGGCATCATCTTCACCAATCAGAACTCATTACACCATATACCGTTGCCATCACAACCACCAATGAGACGCTGGATAAAAGCCGAGCGGGCGGCGGCATCCAATCACAAACCTCGAGTCGAGCTCTTTTGTCTCCACGGGAATTTAACAATTTAGTAAATTTGGGGTAAATACAAAGCATTACACAGAATTTGGCTTGATGTGCATTAGTACTGTAATCAGAACGGAAGCTCTTTACATGAGGAACTGGGAAAAAGAGATCAGTTAATCCCAAATTGTGTTTTTCTCTGTGAGGCAGCTAAGAACGTCAGATAAGCAGATTCCAGTAAATCCGGTTGTTGTTGTTGTTGCTGATGTTGTTGTGAAGGATTCCAGCAAAAATCATCAAACATCATGCGACCAGATTGAGTTTCAGGGGATCCCTCATCACTGGGTTACAGCATGGAGACCATGTTGTTGTCACTGTGGTTGAACAATGTTGACAGTGAATGCCAGTATTTTAGACTGAATTCATTCTACAGTTTTCCTTAGAATTAAAACAAATATTTATTCCAGACTGGTTGTCACTGTTCGCTTATATTTATCAACATTAATTACAATTATTACACAGCTTTGTTGAATACTCGATTCTGATTGGTCAATTACGGCATTCTGCGGTCTGTAATTTCTTTATAACAGACCGTTGCTATGTATAACAGACCATTGCTATGGGCGCAGTTCTGATGTCAGACTCTGGCGGACCATTTTTGTGTCAAATTTTTAATTTCTTTAAGTAAGTAACTGTGTAATAAGCGGGATAATGTACAGCTAGCGGGTCATTATTGTGAGGTATCGCCTTGTTGGGGATTCTTTCACAACAATGACCGACTCGCTGTACATTACAGAATGGTGAGTAGCTTTAAAGGTTGCGGCCGCAAGGAATTGTGGGGGCGGCATTATCTCCTTTCCTTTGGTAAAGGATGGTCCAGTGTGTCCTATGCTGAAGGAGATAATAAAGGAAGTATTGAAACACCTTTCCCTTAACATTTAGAGGATTCAAACAGCTCTTATCACGGCTGCTACTCAGATACTTCCAGGTCATTTCACTCCGTTTGGAACCTCTCTAAGCAAAAAAGACTTTTCGACCACAGCCCAGGTTTTTTTTTCCTTTTTTTGCCTCCGAGCATTTGATTTATTGATCGCTGTCGGGATGTAATGAAAATTTCAACAAATACAACAAAAATGTATTTAAACAGCACTACGACCCAACCCGACCTTTAACCCCACACACTGAGAAACTACAAGGTTAGCAGAGCAATTCCACGAGAGCAGAATGTTGCAGACCCTTTATTGATTCGCCCGCTGAACACGTCAGTGGAAGGAATAAAATGAAATGTTGAATTCAAACCTCCGAATAATTGAGACTGAGCAGAAGCGAGTGGACCTCGGTGTTATTAATAAATACAAAAAAAAAAAACGACACAAAAGCTCAAAGCGGCTGAATTAATATCTTGATGACGGGAAAAGCAATTCTTCCTCAAATAAAAGCGGGCTTTCATTCATCTCTGTCCTTTGTGTTGTTGTAGTGCCATAAACACAGACGCACACACCGCCCACCCACACACACACACACACACACCCGCACACACACACCCGCACACAAAGGCTTTTGTTGTGGCCCCCCTATTGCGTAAATAGCGGAGACAAATGAACAAAAATCACCGCTGATTGTCGACAGGTAAGACTGAAGAGGCTGGGGCTGTGTGTCAGTGGGCCATCTGGGAACAAAGTGACAGGCTGTGTGTGTGTGTGTGTGTGTGTGTGTGGTTGCAACAATGAATCTATGCTCTTTAGAAATGGAGATCAATTTCCACATGGTTGCCTTTAAAGGCTTTGGCAGGAGAGTAATATGTAAGTGTGTGTGTGTGTGTGTGTACCTGCTTGAGTCATTTCATTGTGTGTACTCGTGTGTATTCACGCCTGTGTGTGCGTCCGGGCTTTTATGTGCTTATTTTAGTGCACAGAGATTGAACAGGTGGATGTGTGGTTGTGTGGTTGTGTGTGTGTATGTGGTTGTGCGTGTGTGTGTGTGTGTGTGTGTGTGTGTGTGTGTTTGAAGGAGGTCCAGGCTCCATCTCTCAGCAAATCAGCAGGCCTGAAAATCCAATCTGCCTGGAGAGACAGCAGGCTGTACATCATCTGCCATGGATGGACACTATCAGCGCTTTATCAGTGACCGCCCCTCCAAACACACACACACACACACACACACACATACACACACACACACACTTTATCTTTCAATGACCACATGCATGAATGAACACACACATCCACACACAGCCCGCTGTGACAGAGACTGATAGGCGTTATTACCATAGTCGTTGTGGAGGGAGGAACTGAAACTCTGGCTTTAGTCTGAAGACCTTGAGATGCTTCTCACTAATGCAGATGCTGACAGCTGTGACTGTCCCTGTGTACTAGGGATAGCTTCCTCCGGGTCTAAGAAGTGAAGCCAATGCTGAAGTACCTTAAACCTGCATTCTTTCTAACAGCCAGCAGGGGGCGACTCCTCTGGTTGCAAAAAGAAGTCTGATTGTATAGAAGTCTATGAGAAAATGAGCCTACTTCTCACTTGATTTATTACCTCAGTAAACATTGTCAACATGAGTTTATGGTCTCAATCGCTAGTTTCAAGTCTTCTTCAATACATCATGATGTTCATTTAGTAAATTATGGTCCCATTTAGAGTCAAATAGACTATAAAGCAGGGGATGCTTTAGGGCGGGGCTACCTTGTCATTGGCAGGGCGCTACCGTGATGTTGTCCGGGTTTTTATCTTACATCTTTAACCCCTTCACAGTCTTGTTTTCACGTCATGAAAGTTGATTATAACATTTTTGGTAATCTATAAATGTTTTATTTAGCATTCAGTTGTACTTAGCTCCACCCTCTCGTGTCACTTCTGGTTGCAAAAACACAAGATGGCGATGGCCAAATTACTCGAGGCTTCAAAACAGCAGTCCACAAACCAATGGGTGATGTCACAGTGACTACGTCCACTTCTTATATACAGTCTATTATATGGACCCCGATTGTGATGCCAGATGTCTGCAAACGGTAACTAGGCGTCTCGCTCATTGCATCACCTCAGAATGTTACCAAAATTTGGCTTCGCGTTTCAATTTTTCCCCCCAATTTTGGAGAACCTACTGATACATCCACCCATTTTCTGATACTTAGCAGGGGGTTCTGACAGAGTATGCTGGCGCCTTATAGTGGAGATACATCAAATCCAACCAACAAACGGAAAGCCGTGGCGGAACCCAAAACGGTTCGGTTTGCCCCGGCCGATGGGCGGTGCTTGGTTTTGGCTCAACTGTTTTCAACATGGCAGCCAGGTCACAAACTTTCTCATCTTACAGCTAAACAGTACTAAAATATGCTTCAGCCACACGTGTCGAATGTCCAGCCACATGTCAATTTCTGCTTGTTACATGCATACAGTCTTTTCAAAATAAACTTCCATTTTTACAGGAAACAACTTGGTTAGGTTTAGGCAACAAAACTACTTAGGTTTAGGAAAAGATCGGTGTTTGGGTTAAAATAACTACAATGTGACGTTACTTAAGTACGGATGTTACGTGACAAATAAATCAACGTTGATATCTGGTTTCACATGGAGTACGAACACCGGTATTCTGGGAGAAAGTCTGGTGTCTTTTGACCCACCCATCCACCTCAACCTCCTACCTATGTACCATTTATCACTCTTTATACCTCATGGTTCACGATTACGTGAATTACATACGAATTGATTAGTGGGATGTATACGAATTACAGTGCATTAGCCTACTTTTCGTAGGTACAGCAATGGATGGTGTATGAGAAGAGCCTGTTGTAGTTACACCCATAAATAGAATTAGAAGAGAGAGAGAGAGAGAGAGAGAGAGATATAGAGAGAGATAGATAGAGAGAGAGAGAGAGAGAGAGAGAGAGAGAGAGGGGATGCAGTGCAAACTGAGGGGAAGAAGATTGAGCATATAGCAATCACTTCTCCATCTATCTGTCTGGATAATTAATATAAATCTGCTCATTTACCATCAGCCAATCAATCTAGATTTACGCACACGCACGCACGCACACAAACACACACACGCATGCACGCACGCACACACACACCCACAGTGTGACGAGCACACTTAGCACTTCTTGATGGCCTGATTGTCTGCTTATATGGCTCTGCAGAAATCTCTAATGAATGAGAATGAAGCGGCGAAGGAGGGATAGAAGAAAAATATTCTGATTAGAGACAAATGAGCGAAAGATTGATGGAACTATATCAGCCTCCGCGTGCTTCATTTATCACTAATGCTGGGTGGTTGGACGGGTGAAAATGCAGGATTGTGCCACGCCAGCTGGGATCCAGACTTTATTGCAAAATCTTTTATCCATGCGTTTTTGTGAGAGAGAGATAATACAGATCCAGCACATATACAGCTACAGAACATAGATCATTTCTTTAAATATTTATGATCTCTGGAGGAGGAACTAGCATACAACTGTAAAAATGCTCCCTTACATTTTGAAAATCCTCCTGTATACACTATTCTAGTTAAAGGTGCTATATGTAAGATTAGGGGCATTTCTATTGCCTCTGCACGGCTCTCAACATGGCAACAGCTGAGCTGGCGGTTTGTAGCCAACGGTGCTAACAGTGAAAACAACGGCAAAAGTGCTGACAGAGCTAACCATGTTTACAGTACGGGGAACCAGAGGGTGGATGCTACGGTTCTACAATGGCGCCGGCGGTCAGGATGGCGTTATCAGCTGTAAGCGCCATATGAGAACAATGCAAAGCGATGGCCGTGAGCTAGCCAGTGGGGCACGCTCACATGCACGAACATGCACTAAAAGCCGGCCCGGTTATGTCAACGAAGCACGGAGAAGCTCTGATTACAACACACACACACAGAGGGAGAGTGACTTCATTCTCTGCTCAGGTAGACAGTACTCCTCTATATCTTTACATAGACAATAGTTGTTTGCTGTTATATTAATGCTCTGAATATCGTATAGAGAACCATTAAGTACGGAAGTATTAGCAGTAAAAATACATACAAGGGCAAAATGGCACCTTTCAGTGCGTTACATAATATATATTTTTTGTCATTGCATTATTATTCATCACGCCTTACAGGATCATTTCAGTTACTTACAATTTGGGTCATATTTCCATAGTTTTTGGAATAATTTTTTGGGTATGATAACGTTGTACTTAAAAAAAAGTCATTGCTGAAATCTGAAAACAAAATCAGACTAGCCACATACTCTAAACCACTTTTAATATGAATTATATTTAATATTAAAGATAAAACTGAACATGACCACATGCAAAATGAATGTAATAATCCCTAGCTGCATAGGAAAACTGTGTCTGTGCACAGCTGTGGAAAGGGAGTTAAGTGAGTCAAAGTTGAACTATTGTTTTCATCGTGTTTCTTCCTCTCTATTGTTGTTTAAGTGATGTTGCCGCATTCCCAGGATCCCAGTACTTGACATGGGGAGTACAATGTTATCATTAACGATAGGAATGATGGTCAAAACAACAACAACAAAAGATACCCAAGCTGCAATAAACCAGAACTATGATTTATATGTAAACTGCATTTTAATGCTGTAGCTTGTAGCAGGTTTGACGCTTAAATGAAGAGGGGTGCCAGTCAGAGTCATATATATAAAATAATAACTGTCAGATATAGTATGATAGTATGGCTTTCACTTATTACTCAAACCTTGAATTATGGTTTGAAAATGGTGAAAATTAATGTGGATTTTATATACTACAGATGGAAAAATCACAAGATGAAGGTCAGGCTGTAAAATGCATCTAACGTTAGCTCATTTAGGCCATGTGTGCTGCGTTCAAATTAATTCAAACAGAATATGTGATAGTATTATTTACACTTTTTATATTTTTAAAAAGTGAAAGCCCTTACATATAGCGGGGTAAAAAGTTTAAATATCGCCTCTAAAATGTGGTTTTAGTCTCACACATAACCTTTAAATACTCAAGTTAAGTACCACAACATTATAGTTAAATACAGTACTTAAGTTAATGTCCGTGGTAACTTTCCATCCCTGTCTGGAGGCCTCAAACCTCACACAGTGAGTATTATCTCCAAAATAACACATCTTGGATCAACACGTGTATAAAGAAAAGAAGTCCTTGTAACGTGTTTCACACTTTATTCATAGAAAAGCACTGAGATTCCAACACAAATCAATATAAAATGGTAGTAGCGTTACATAAATAGTAATAAATTCTCGCTTTATAGACAGTAGCTCAAGAAGTTGCACAAAGAAAAAAAAAATTACAAATAAAAAAACCAAAAAAAAAACCAAGTGTTGATGATAAGCTATCATACTTCTGTGGCAACAAATACTGGAAATACCTTTTCATAATCAGTAGCACAAAGAGGCAACAAACACTTTCCATTTTCCCTTAAGTTAGAGAGAATCCAAAACAAAACAAACTGGGAAACAAGTGGGTGAACTAGATCTCTACCAGCAAATAGTACTCTCTTAAGAAAGAAAGAAAGAAAGAAAGAAAGAAAGGGAAACAATAAGAACTGTCTGATACAGTTAACACGGACTGAAAAACAAGTTAGAGGGAGGAACGTCTTTGTTGTAACGCTGTCAGTTAATGCATCACATAAAGGCAGCTGGCTGGAGCTTCCAAGTTAAGAAAGTGTAATGTCACTCTTTCATTTACGATTTAGGAAAACAGCCTTATCATGCTAACGTAGTAGCAAAGAAAAAAAAAGTTTTATCCTCATTATGTAGAAACCTTGCAGAAACACTAGTTTTTTGTCAAACCTTGTGCAGATACAAGGCTGCTGCAGCGATGTCTCGAGCAAAGAGTATAGAAGCAAAGAGGTGAAACTCCTGTGTTTTTTTGACAACAGCCGCTGCTGCCATTTTGGACTGAAAACGCTTATTATATTTATAATATTTTATGGTTAAACACAGAACATTTTGGTAGAATATGACAATAGAAGAGAAATCATTTTGTTTTACTTTTGTACTGCACTTTTTAGGCGGACGTTTTACTGGCGTCCGGTAGTTGCTTTCAGTCCAAAACGGCGGAAGTGTAGTTTTGCTGCTGGGCGCCGATGTTGCAATGGAACTAACAACTGACTTTCACTTCTTAGCAATATACACTCTTTGTTTCGAGTGCACAACAGAGGAAGTGGCTGCATCGCATCGATGCATTGCTCCTCCCCGTGTGAGAGAGAGGGGGGTGAGGCGATGAACAACTGAAGATTAGATTAAAAAGAATAAAAGTATGGTAACGAGATAGAAGAGGTGAACTCTGAAGGGAGAAATAGTAAAAGTAACAACGAGGAATGAACACAAGGTCATCCACAGGCCGCCTCCTTTGTTCACACAGTTGCCGTTTTCTGACTCTCCTGACATTTGCGTATTGTTCTGTCTCACTGCGGCGCCGCCGCCACACGACACCTCTGAGAAGACACTAAAGGCTTGAGTCCTGATTAAATTAAAAAACAACAACAACAAAGAAGTAAAGCAAAAATAAACTTTGTACATTGATCGGTCACAAAGGCATTTTCCATCATTTTTTTTTCCTCCTCTAAATGTTGCAGCGTGTGCAGGCCGGCTACTGCGCATTGTCCAAATACAAGCATGCTGCGTCTTGTCTTTGTCCGTCCCCCCCTCCCTCTTTAATAGTGGTTCAGTCCACCAAGTCTCTTCTTCCACACTTTTAAGTTTTTAGGGGGCGTCTTTAAGAGGCGACAAGACCACCGAAGTGGTTCTGCATAGTCAGGTTTAGTATCTGTTTACAAATGAATGCCTTCCTCATTCTCCTCAACTCCGTATAACATGCTTCCTTTTGGAAAACAGACTTTTTTTTTTTGTCTTTGCAAATAAGAACAAAAATACAAATAATAATAGTTATTATAGCAAAAACAAAACTGAAAGAAATGTACACAGGAGCACCTGAGAAATGCCTTGAAGTCTTTGCTCTTACAAAAAAAAAACGCCGTCAAATTCCCCCGTCCAAAACAGTTCAAGTACACCCCCGCCAAAGAAATGAAACACATAAAAATAAAGTAAAAACAAACACATAACATACTTATCATAAATAATTATAACTTTACAATTTTCTGAATTGACACTTTAATATTTACAATATCTTAAATGCTTAATGCTACTACTTTTTGTTTTGTTTCTTTAAGTGATGTCCCTGAGAACTGAGTTTAGCCTCTCTTTTCTTTCTTTTGCTCAGTTTTCCTCTTTTCTTTTTTATTCTTCTATCTGCGTTTCCTCCGATCGAAAAAGGCCCAGAGTTGTGACTGACTACCCGGGGAGTGGGTGAAAGGTAGCTCTCATGGAATGTAAAAAGCAGACAAGAAAATGTTTCCTCCATTCAAAAACCCTTTTTTCTTTTATTCTCCTGCCATCGACGGGCCGACTAACTCGCTGCGTGTCTGCGATTCCTACTCAGACATACAAAGTTACTAAACAATCAATAAATAAATGCTGAAGCAGGCAGGAACGTACTGAAGAGGTATTTGTGTGAAGTGCTTGTACGATGACGTTTAGTCAGACCGGTGAAAGATTCAAGCTCTTGCTGTACTGTATACTGCCATTAACAACAACACTTTGCCACTGGGTACGGAAAGGGAGCGTGGACATCCCTCATACAGAAGAAAAATAACTTCCTGTGCCGAGGCATGGGGTCTCAAATATGCACGATTAAGTCATAAAGTCATAAAACATACAGTATTTGCTGTGTTTGCACTGCGTATCTATAACCCTTTGAGAAAGACGAGGCCACTCGTCTTCACAGTCCAGTAGCATTCACAGATAAGTGGCTTTAGTAACTATAGACTCTTTTCCATCACAAGACAAAGGAACTTTAAAATTCAAGATCGACTAAGTTAAGCATGTACATTTTTGTTTTATCCATGATGGGGATTAGTGCGATTACTGCAATTACAGTGCAGTTTTTTTTTTTTTTTGCATTTTTTACATTAGCCTTTTTTCTTTTAGTTTATCAAATCAATACTTAAACAACCGTAAACTATTTTTTTGGGGGGCAGTGGAACAAGCTAAGTACACAATATTGACATATTATCACCTTACAAAGTTGCTATGGATAACGTATTAGCAAACAGCTGCTAATTTACACACTTAGCAGAGATGGAGCAACATTCGAGTCGTGTTTCTGGCAACCTAGCAAATGTAAGTCCAATATTCACTCCCTTTTTAGCTCCGTTTTGGTCTCCACCAACTCTTTAGCAGCTAAATGCTACACCATTATGCCCACCAGCTAGCTGCAAACTTTGTATATGGTTTGGTGCGAGGCAGCCGGCGTTAGCTTCTTGCAAACAGCTACCTGCTGTGGTGGAAACGGAGATTATGAGCATAGTAAGACTTAACCAAACGGTAAATTTGCTATTTACAATTAGCTAAATGATGCTAAAAAGCTTCGTAGAGCTGAGGGGAACGGCAGAGTTGGGTTTGTTAATACAAGCGATCTTTTCACATTACAGATGATGAATTGATCTATTGTTCACATAACAATATTAGTGCAGTTGTATCAGTGGTATCAGCCTAGTTCTACTTTAAATTTATAAAAAAATATATTTTGGTAGGCTTTTCGATTCTCTGTATACAAGCCAATATTCAGTCCAATATTATCTAATTGTTTAGTACTTATTACCTCTTGCTGCTACAGTAATTTTGCATAATTCTGGCTGTCATATTTAAATAGTGCTTATTTGATCAACCAACAATGGTAAGTACTGCACAGGTCAACCCAAGAGCCCAAGAATATTGGTACTTTTTTACCAATATTTAGGGGCAGGAACTATGACCAAAAAGAACCAACATTGGAACCAGATTTCCAAAAAGTTCCGGCAATGTTCTTGAGATGGAAAAGGGACTTTAGCTACAGGCAGAGTTAACAACTAACAGTCACTGAAATCAACCCGGGTCCCAATATGTTCCGAAGCTTCCTAACAAAATACAAGAAGGTGAAATTAACGCCGCCAGGTGATAACAAAAATGAAGCGCAGACTTGACTTATATTGCTTATTGACTAAATCTTGATCTAGCGAGTGAAAGGCGACCACTGGAGTCTTATTGATTTCAAAGGTTTTGGCCACAAATAGCTGTACAGCAGTGCAGTGGTAGCTCTAAAGATGGGAATACTGTGACCCCCACCGTTCATCACAGTTGTGTATTGTCACTGTTAACAAGCTTATAGGAGGACATACGAGATATACTGTATATATTATGTGCACGTGGAGCCTCGACTACTCTACCTTAGCTAGAATAATGTCACTCTCAGGCTTCTGGGTTTGAAAACATGCACTCTGTGAAGCAACATGATTCTTCCTCCTGAAGATGTTCTGGAAGGAGAAGCACCGACCAGCAGGTGAAGAGGGTCGGAGCTTGTCTAGAGTGGTTTTAGTCAAGTTTATAAACCTGTTGGTACTGACGTCTTCTACAGAGAGCCTACATGTGTAGTTCTGTATTCTGCCCTCTCTACTCTACGATGCCCTGAATGAAACAAGAGGCTATTTCTGATAGAGAAGTTAAAGCTGACAAATAATACAGTCGAGGTATGACAGTAACACTATGTGTGTGTTTTTGACCTCAGTGGGGTTTTTTATTCTTTCTTTTGGAATGACATGTTCCTTCCACTCTGAAAACCACTTCCTCTTCTTCTTTTAAACCCCAGCTGAAAGCGTCTTCTGGCTCAAAGTAAGTACCCCTTCCAACACAATCTTTTGGTTTTTAAAATCGTCATGTGCCACCGAAAAAAAACAACCTTTTGTTTTGTTTTTCATCACAATCTTTTGACGTACTTAGTTGGAGGGGGAAAATGCTTTGTTTTTGTTGTTTCTTTGACATTTCAAGCCGTTTCCCCCCTTTATGCAGTCTCAATGAAGTAGAGCAATGTATTGCGAACACTTCCTGGTTCACATTCAAGAAACAAAACAACAAAACAGGACAAAAACTTAAGACTTAGTCAACAAATGGCTCAACATAAGAAGTAAAAATACGAGGAATCCAAAAAACCTTAAATAGAAACAAATAAGTCGAACTACTTCCCAAGAAGAGGGTCCCTGTGAGGTCAGCCGAAGCGCTCCCTGACCAACATCATCAGTTTCTTCTTGCCCTTGTAGATCTGTTTCAGGTTGTCTATGAACTGGGCGAACTGAATGTGTCCGTCCTGTGCCAGCAGGAAAGTCACCTGTGCTTTGCTCAGGAACTCTATGAACTCTCCGTAGTGCCGCGGACTGATGTGCGTCAGTCGAGAGTGCGTGGTGTTGATGTACGCCGAGATCGTGGCGTCGAGGAGCTGCCGCAACGGCGCCTTGTCCGTTGACATCAGCTTCCCAGAGTTCCGTCTCCCAGGAATGCCGGCGAGACCCGGCGCCGTCGTGGTGCACCGCCGCAGGATGTCAGACAGCACCGTGGCGCAGTGCACACTCTTCACCACCAGGGGGATAATGGCCGCGAGCTCATTTTTACCCAGGGAGTGGCTGAGCGCGCAGGCCCAGAGCACGTCATTAATGGCCGGGTGCGTGTCCTGGTTGTACGCCAGGTTAAGGTGGGTCATGGCGAGGGAGGCCAACTTGAAGGACCGCAGGGGATATCCTCTGTGCTCCATGTACCTCGCGATGGTAAACAGCTGCGAGTAAGTCATGCCCGTGGACGCCGCGTCGATCACGATCTGGTAAGCCGTCTCGAAGGCGATGTGGTCCTTCTCGCAGAGCGTCAGAGCCGACAGGGCGCAGTTCTGGGGGTCCTTCATGGCGCACTGCAGGGCCAGGGTCCGGGCGCAGCTGGCCAGCTCCTCGCGCTGGGGGTAGTCGAGGCTGAGGCGCAGGATGGTGTTGTGGGACATGACAGTGGCCGCCACGATGCTGGTGGCCTCCGTCGGTGTGAAGAGAGTGTACCAGCTCTGTAAGATGCTCACCAACGCCCGCAGACCTGAGGAGGGAGAAAGACCAGATTTAACATTTGTTGTGGTCAGAATGAAAATCACATGAATACTGGTATGATTATAGAAATAGAATAAGAGTAGAACAGACATTCCCATTCAAATCAACATAGCAGGATGGTCATGGTTGGATGGTTTTATGTATTCTGTTGCCTTTGCGACCGGGCTAACTTCTCTAGTAACGTTACAAAGCATAGAGAGCTGGTGGGCGGTGCTTGGTATTTCCTCAACTGATCTCAACATGGCAGCCAGGTCACAAACTTTCTCATTTTACAGCTAAACAGTACACTACAAGATGTCTCTGAAGACATTTGAGGCGAGAAATAGGCATTACAGTAACAGAATATTGATTCATATTTGATCAGCGCTGCCTAGTTTGACCGTTTGATCGGAGTTCGCAAGTGATTGACAGCTGCTCAGACGGCAAGGCTCCAGCTCGGATCTGATTGGTTGTTTTCCTCCGGTCGGTGAAATCTTGCAGATGCTGTTAGGAGCACCGGAGGACACAGAGGCACATGATTTTTTTTCAGATTACCTGTCTCATACACTACTGTCAGGATATAGTGACTGTTTATATTTGCTCCAATTCTACCTACCGCTGCTTCAACACAATGTGGACGGCATAATTAGACCATGAATCCTGTTTTACTGGTGACTGTGTGAAAAGGCATCACATACCGACTTCTGTGGCGCAGGTTACCAGCCAGCGAACCATCTCTCTCCTTCTCCAGTTCAGTGTGGACAGAGTCATCCTCATCACCTGCGAAGCAGACACATGCACAACATGATGTTTTCTGATGCTGCTACTTGGTACAATGGGAACAACAACACATGTTACATCCAGTATTTTCTTCATGTCAGTCAGTTTTTGACAGAATATTGACAAAACATATCTTTAGCAAACAAAGTGAAATGTGTGATTTTCATAATTGAACAGTTACCACAACACCGCATACTGACAGATGTATCCAATAATGTGTTCATAATTACACAGATCGCTAATTGTGACCCTTCCGTTTTGAGCGTTTTATTAGCAGTTTTGCTGACAGGAATTCAGCCGATACTGTGAATAGGATGAGGAAGAGGCGGCTGAAGCCACAGCGACACCGCTGCCTTGATGATCTGAAGAGGTTTTTTTTTTTTCGTGTTTACTGTGGAACCCAAAAGGCTTAATTATGTGGTTTCTTCTCATCAGCGACGGCAAAACGCCGTGTGATGTTTTCTCTGTTAATTTGTAGCGAGGCTTTGGAGGCCTGCACAAATTACAAGTTCGAGGAAACTGTTGCATGTTTTGACTGGTGACCAGTGCTCCGATTTTTGTTTGCGGTGAAATGATTTATGAAACTTGCTGACTCGCCTTCATACTTGCTCGCTCTCTCTCTCTCTCTCTCTCTCTCATACACATACCTGCAGTCCTAGCTCCAGTGCCACGTTGAGCAGGGTTATATCAGGCGGGTTGTCCGCGGGTGTGGCTATCTTAAAGGCGTCCTGGGCCAGCTTGAAGATTAAGGAAGAGGAGTGGATGTTTTTCTGGATGGCCTCCAGCACCGTCCGCAACCTCAACATGTCACCTGCAGGCCAAAAAATATATAAATATTAACAAGCATGTACTGTTAGAGAAACATCTGAAAGTGGACGTTTCTCTGCTATGACTCCAGCTGTGGGTGCGTGGATGTGTTAGCGGTACCTTTAGCAGCAGTGAGCATGGTGGAGGCCAGCTCACACTGCTGGGACTCCAGGTGTCCCAGTGTGAACCAGCGCGGGTATCTGCTCGGAACTATGGAGATGCCATGATGAGGGTGGCCCACGTCTCCGGAGCCTGCTGAGGACTCCAGCACCGGCAGTCTGACGGAAACATATATATATTTTTCACCATGTTTGTTTATGTTTATTTGTTTCACACATATAAAAAGACAGTAAAATACAATTCACATGAAAGGAATGTAAAATAAGTGTGAGAGTGTGGTAGAAACCTGTAATGGCTTATATAAAAAAACAATCCCAAAGGACATACAATAAGTAAAAATACTATCATGACAAAAATCACCAGTACATTTTAGACATTAGTGTTCAGTGGAAACTGACCTCATGGCGCGGAGAGCCACCTTATACGCCAGGTCTGCGTCGTGCGGCAGCAGGGCAGAGAAGAGGTACTTGGCGAAGGTATGCATGGGAACGCTCTCCCTGTGGATGACCTCACCGAGACCGCTGAACGGACCAGCTGGACCGAGAGAAAGACAAAATGATGTTGTGTTTATTTTTCCTCTCAGCAATGTGAAAGACAGAGGAGGTCATCGTGTAAACAGATGTTGTTGTTGTTGTACCTTCTAGTAGCTGTATGGCCTGTTTCCGAAGAGTCTGAACCAGGAGGTCATCCAGCTCCAGTTCTTGGAGTTTTAAAACGATCTGCTCTTCGTTACGACACACCTGGAACATAATTCACAATGCACATTTTATTCACCGGGATCATACAGTAAATGTTCAGTTTAGTGTCAATGAAAAATTTGAAAAATGCTAAAAAATAATAATATAAATAATAATAATAAAATAATTGTTAGATAATTTCATAATTTTATATCAATAGTGTCAATGATATCATGTTAGAATTCGTTGAAGGATATACAGTTCAGACCCATGATTTATAACTGCTCAGTGAGAGAAAAATAACTTTGAAGCACTTTGAAATTTAAATATCTTTTTTAAGAAGGGATTTTGAGTTTGAGGTATTAAAGGACCAGCAGGGTGCTTTAATACCTCACACTCTGGCAATCTGTGTGTATCTACCGTCCCAGTACACATGACAGAGACTGATTTTATTTCACCTTTAAAAGGAACAGTGTGCAGCATTTAAGGGCAGAAATGGAATATAACATTAATAAGTATGTTTTCTTTAGTGTATAATCACCTGAAAATAGGAATGTTTTCGTTAGCTTAGAATGAGCCGTTTATATCTACATAGGGAGCGGGTCCTCTTCATGGAGCCGGCCGCCATGTTTCTACAGTAGCCCAGAACAGACAAACCAAACACTGGCTCTAGATGGGGACATTTGCGTTTTTGCGTCGGCCACCGTAGTTCTCCTACACGCTTGGCACACGGGAGAAGTTTCAGTTGGTTGCAATCTGCAACCTCACTGCTAAATGTTGCCTAATCCTCCACTGTTCCTTTAAGAGGCCCCTTGGAAATTTGATCGGTTTAAAATGCAATTCTTACTTAAAGGGATAGTGTGTAGGATGTGTTGACATCTTGCAGATTGCAACCAACTGAGTACCCCTCCACTCCAAGACTGCGGTAACGCCGAGTGCAAAACCGTGGTAACGCCGTTCACCTCGCTCAGAGGCCATCCTTACCATAATACCACTACTGTCGGAGCAACAGAAGTCAGATGGCGGTACCACGGTTTTACATTCTGCAGGTAACGCGAGGGACTTATGCATGTCGGAGAACTACGGTGGCCTTCAGGTAATGTAAAAATGTGAAAGGCTCTCACTAGATCCAGTGTTTGGTTTATCCGTTCTGGGCTACTGTAGAAACATGGCGGACTCTGTGAAGAGGACCCGCTCCCTATGTAGATATAAAGGGTTCATTCTACGCTAACAAAAACACGATTCTTATTTTCAGGTGATTATACACTAAAGAAAACATAGCTATGAATATTATATTAGATTTCTGCTAATAGATCCCCAGAAATGTTGCACAGTGTTCCTTTAAAACTCGAACTCCTTTGACCTCCTATGTGTCTTCTTATACTAACATCTCTTTTCTTAATGCCTTTATGTCTTATGTAAAGCGCTTTGAATTGCCTTGTTGTTGAAAGGTGTCACACAAATAAACTTGCCTTGCCTAAAACATTAATATTGGTGCTGATTCCTGTGACATTAAGAAAGGTCGGTGGCAGCCATGTTGAGCACTCTAAAGCAGATTACCATTCACATAAAGAAGTGTTCCTTGGATTTATTCTAATTCAAAGTGAACTTAAGTGCGGTGAGTGTCTGCTCGTTTTTCAGGAAACAAAATGCTGTGACCTTTTCTCTCTTTTTTTTTGCATGGCAATTACTTCACACAGACGTTTAATTATAGTGATTTTCTATCATGGCGACATTGTCTGCACCAGGCAGATTCACACCGCTTGTTTTAATAAGCAACAAAACCACAAATGCAGTTAAGTTACCCGCTGCAAGCAGCCTGGCATTAAGGCTGGTAAATCAGTTTATTGTATTATGTGGCTGTCAATCGACTAAAATAGTTAATCGCGATTAATCGCACATTTCTTATCTGTTCAAAATGTACCTTAAAAGGGAGATTTGTCAAGTATTTAATACTCTTATCAACATGGGAGTGGACAAATATGCTGCTTTATGCAAATGTATGTGTATATTTATTATTGGAAATCAATTAACAACACAAAACAATGACAAATATTGTCCAGAAACCCTCACAGGTACTGCATTTAGCATAAAGAATATGCTCAAATCACAACATGGCAAACTGCAGCCCAACAGGCAACAACAGTTGTCAGTGTGTCAGTGTGCTGACTTGACTATGACTTGCCCCAAACTGCATGTGATTATCATTGCTTTAAATTGGAGACGTTTGGAGCGTTATTTAGCATCCTTCCCGATAAGCTAGTATGACATGGTTGGTACCAATGGATTCCTTAGATTTTATAGTTTCATATGTTGACAGTAACTTCACTCTAGCTTTAAAACTCAGCCCACTACAACCGCCGAAAGACTGTGTTAATGCGTTAAAGAAATTAGCCTTTGACAGCCCTAATTATTACCACAAATGCGTCATGTGACAGTGTGTTTTTCATACCTTATCCTGAGCGTATAGGCCCTCTGGCATTATCCTCTGCTGGCCCATACCCATCAGAGCCACCTCTAAGGCTAAAGTCAGGTAGGACTCCCCTCCATCAGGACTGCCCCACACTGGGACGTGGTGGTAGACCGGCGGCCGGGGGTCACCTTCTGAGAGGGAGAGAAAGAAAACTATTTAGTGAATCAAGAAAAGATGTGTTTAAATCTGAACAGGAACAAAAGTCTAGTAATAATGAATACAAATTTGTTTTTGTCGGTGATCAGCTATCATTGTGTGGACTGTGAGTTTTTTCCCTCTATTTCTTACAGTGGATTGCTTCAGGGTCAGATAAATGGTTACAGAGTACAAGTGTGTATTATTGTATTATTAACAGACTAGACCTATCCCTCAGTGAATACTGAAGTATGTCTGACAAAGCTTAAATTCTATGAGACAATTAAACTTGGTATGACCCGTGTATATACAGCTATAAAGCTTGTGTAACATTATATAAATACAGCATCCATGGCAGGCTGGGATCACTAATCTTAAAATGGCCGCTAACCCTACACCGATGCTCGACAGCTATAAGTGAGAACAGATGCCACGAGAGTCTCAGCTGTTGATTGGTGCCCATTTGTTCTCTCCGGCTCCCCCCACGCCATCATTCTGCTTAAATCCCCTCTGAGCAATAGATCCCCTCAATCCCGTTTATTCCACGGATACGTGTGTGTGTGTGTGTATGTGTGTGTGTGTGTGTGTGGGAAAAGTGGAAACTGATTTTCCAGGCTTAACCCCAGTGCTAACTCATTTTTGGTTGTTTTTGCTCCATCCATGGGCGGTTGATTGATTGGTCGATTCGAAAAGATCAGAGAGAAAAACCTGCATTTTGATTGGTTGACACAAATTCTGGGCGTGCCCCCCTTTTAACAGATGTTCCCAGCTGTCTTCCAGAGGGAAATAAAGCATGGTGACCAGGCTCTACACACACACAAGCGCAAAATAGTCATACCACTCTTCTCAAATTCCCAAAACAACAAAGAACAATAATTCACTCTATCGCCAAGCCAACACACACTCGCACCAGTGAGTGTGCCAGTGGTCAGCATTGTTTGGATTGACAATAGTTCCCTGTAGGCTGGTAACAATGGGAAAACCCAACCCCTATTCTGCTCTGTTGCAATGGCCACTGGTGGAAAAAAAAGGCCCATGGCAGGGTTAGAAATGCAAATGGTGATGGATTCTATACATACCACACACACACACACACACACACACACACACACACACACACACACACACACACACACACACACACACACACACACACAAACAGGAGTGTGGTTTAAATGAGCAGGGTGTTCCAGCAACGATCCATTCATGCTCTGCTAGTTTATGGCTGTCTGCAGCACAATAGCAGCCCCGGTCCTGATATAAGAACATTGAGTCTGTTGGCTAATGAGTCACTGCTGGTGTGCCCGATCACCTCCGCCTCAGGATTACACAGCATCAGCTGGTGAAGTGGGCGAGGAATTATACCTTGTGTTTGGCCAATAAACTCTCTGACCCGTGTATTGTGTGAAAGGAGGTTTGTGGTTGGTACTATGTGGGTTTAGTGGACAGTAAGTAGGTTACCTTAGAACCACGCCAATGGAAGTGCAGCAGAGGACACGCAGAGGGAGAATGATTTTCATCATATATATATCATAGACTGTATATAAGAAGTGGACGTAGTCACCGTGACGTCACCCATTTGTTTGTGGACTGCTGCTTTGAAGCCTCGAGTTCGGCATTTTGGCGGTCACCATCTTGGTTATTTGCAACCAGAAGTGACACGAGAGGTTGGAGCTAAGTACAACTAAACGCTGACATTTTTAGGCGACCAAAAATGTTCCAATTAACTTTCATGAACTGAGAACACACTGTGAAAGGGGTTAAAGTTGTGAGACGAAAACACGGACAACTCCCAGACCGGACAACGCCGTGGTAACGACCTGTCAATCACAAAGGAAGCCACGCCCTAAAGCATCCCCTGCTTTATGGTCTATTTGACTCTAAATGGAACCATAATTTACTAAATGAACATCATGCTGTATTGAAGAAGACTTGAAACTAGCGATTGAGACCATAAACTCATGTTGACAATGTTTACTGAGGTAATAAATCAAGTGAGAAGTAGGCTCATTTTCTCATAGACTTCTATACAATCAGACTTCTTTTTGCAACCAGAGGAGTCGCCCCCTGCTGGCTGTTAGAAACAATGCAAGTTTAAGACACTTCCTTCACTTTTCAGACCCCGGAGGTAACCCGCTGGTATATATGCGTAAGTGTGGCTACAACTACTACAACATAATAAGTAATCTGACGCATGAACAATATCTTTCTGTGAACATTAAAGAATCCTTTCAATCCTGCTGCCTCTACCTCGTATTTCCTGTCTGCAGCTCTGACCAGCACTCATTACTAATGGCTGCTCATAATGGAGGCGACATGGGAAGTGGAGCCTATTCTCAGCTGTGCTCACCATGTCACCATGGTAAAGAGCAATGTCAAAAGGCCAATCATTTCAATGTAAAAAAAGCATTAATTGAAAGTCACAGTATACATTTAAGTGACTCAATTCTTGAGCTGGAACAGAACAGAGTGAAACTACGACACCGAATGCCTTCTATGCCCAGTGTGTTTCTCCTATATTCAGTGTGCCACTGCAGAATTATCAATCATTAATATCTGAGTGCCTCACTTTGCCCAGAAACTCACTGTTTTTGTCAGAGTTGTGATGATTTCTAATGATAATTCCAGTAGAGTGAAGTCTTAAAAAAAGAGAAACAGAAGCATGTCTTCGTACCTCCGGTGTCCATGGTGTTGTCGTCGTCCACGCGGCAGGTTTCGGTCAGCGTGACGAACAGACAGCCGATCGGGTCTAAGGGATGACCCACCCAGCCTTCCAGGTTGGTGGTGGACGTCACGCCCCGCTGGAGAAGCTCTGAGAGAGGAAGAGAGAGAAAGACAAATATTCAAATTAAATCAAAATAATATCCCACTCGCTCCAGAACACAATTAAAACACTACATGTGTGTGTGTGTTTTACCTTTCTTTTGGTGTTTGTAGATGTCCATCTGTCTCTGCTGCTGCAGGCGGAGTGTGTTGATGATGGCGACGGCCAACCGCAACGCTTCCCTGGAGTAACCGTGGGAGCGCAGGGCGTCGACGCGAGCGCATGCCGTCGGGACGTGGTCTGTATGAGAGATAAGGCGGGGTCAGGATAAACTGAACTGAATGAGATGAACATGCACACACACACACACACACACACACATCCAAAAAAACGCTTTGCTCTACACAGACGTGCATTTTTCTTCCAAACACACACACACACACACACACTGTGGGACATAGGATGTAGTCAGTAAGCACACACACACACACACACACACACACACACAGTGCAGTCTCAGCAGAACGCCAGTGTGCGTCTGATAGCTGGCTTAAGTTGCAGAATCTGACAGATCTTAGCTGGAAGCTGCTTACTGCAGATACTGGCCTCAATATCAGCAGAATTACTGTGTCTGTGTGTGTGTGTGTGTGTGTGTGTGTGTGAGTGCGTGTGTGTTGGTTCAGCTTTCGGTGGAATTAGAGATTGTGTGTATATGGAAGTGCCACAGAAACACTGTCGTTCATCCTGAAAATGAAGTTTTCCTATACTGTTGTAATACAGAAAGTGTGTGTGTGTGTGTGTGTGTGTGTGTGTGTGTTGCTCAGTGCATGTTTGTAGCTTAAATAAACTTATTATTTGACTAAATATGATGCAATACGTAAATACGATAAATTTTCCTGGAAATGAGTATTGGGTTACTGCTTTAATGTCTGTGGCATTGAAGTGTTCTCACACATAACTAGTCCAAATATGGAAGCTGACTTTCTGAGGAGTAAAATAATCCCACTAGGTCGTCCCTGTGGGTGTCTGTGGGGTTGGGCATTGGGGAGGTCGCGTCCTCTGCCTATTTCGGCTCGGGTGGTCCGGGGCCGGTACCTATGGCTTCTGTGCGGTTCTATAACTATTCAAACAGTAAACCTCCGAAAGATTTAGTACACGGCAACATTTTCTGAGAGAATAATATACTGCATGCATCATCCTGCTAGTATGTCTATCTCCTGTACTTCATTTTTCTGATTATTTTTATTATTATAATATTTTTTGTAATGAATTAATTAAATTACTTTCTATTTTTTTTTTTTACTTTTATTATTATTAATTATTTGATTTTTATTCTATTTTATTCTATTATTTTTTTCTCTTTTATTTTCCATTATGGAGATTTGAGGGTGTGGGGGGGAATTGATGACTGATGCTGTTTGTATTGATTGTATTGTATCTTTTGTTGTGGAAAAATGGAACATCTTTCTCTTACTCTCTTGATAAAATAAATAAATAAATAAATGAATGAATAAATAAATAAATAAATAAATAAATAGATAAATAATCCCACTATGCCTTCACGGAGCTAGTGAGTGTGTGTGTGTGTGTGTGTGTGTGTGTGTGTGTGTGTGTGTGAGTGTGTGTGCGCTCACCTAGCCAGAGCGGCAGGCCCTGTGGGTTGAACAGCAGGCTCTCCCCCTCCCTCTGGTAGGACGGAGACATGTAGTGGTCGCTGCTGATGATCCTCTGGAGGTGGCTGTCCTGCCAGTGGAGGTCGCAGGCCTCGATGGCCCGGCTGAACACCGACCTCCTCGGCCTGGACAGAGAGTCTGAGAAACACAGCGTTCAAGTTTAGATTAACTCTGGTGTGTGTTATATTGTGATGACACAGTACGTAGGTGTGTGTTGTTGCTGACCCTGTCCCAGGTTGCTCTGCGGCAGAGCGTTGGTGATGTTTGGAAGCTCGCTGCCGTAGTTGCCATCCTCCAGCGGGCAGACGTCCATGTCGCCCCATTTCTTCAGCTGCTTCAGCCAGCCGCTCTTCTCCTCGCTCTTGCAGTGGGGGTTCAGCACCACGCACACCCACAATGCACCTGGGGAAAGGATGACGGTCAGAGGTGAGGACACAAAGGACGCAGAGGTTCTGGAGGACAGTTTAAGAGAATTGATCTGGAAAGTGTTGGCGCTGCTTTCTTTTCCTCCAAACTTGGAAACTTTATGAATCTTTTTTTTATAAAAGAAAACAAATATTGCCATTCTACAAATTGTCGCTCCAACAAGATGCATGTTTTATGCCTGAAAAGCTGAAGAATGTATTGCTTTTTTGTTTCTAAAACTGCAATGGAAACGATCACAACCATGCCATCATAAATCTAGGTAACACCTCTGAGTGTTTGACAAAATCATACGTCCACAGTCATGACTGTCGAAGAGGTCAGCTAACAACTAAGGCTAATCAAAATAAATAATATGGTTAACACCAACAGGCGGCTCGGTGGCCTTCTCCACTAACCTTCCTGCACTAAACTCTCCTGTTCTACATACACAGACCTCAAGCTGGGGTCAACTGTCAGATGTCTGCATCTGAGGAAAATGATCAGGCAGCAAACCCCGACCGTCTGGCTGTTATTTCTGTCTGCGTCTGTGTCATGATCTCCCTCGCTCACCCAGGAAGTGTTCTCATTGACCTCCTAAATGCTGAGATTGATTGCAGAGAAGCTGAGCAGCCGTATTGATCGGCAGCCTTTATCATTCACTCTGTGTGGGGAGCGAGAGGAGAGGAGAGGAGAGGAGAGAGGAGAGGAGGAGAAGCTGCTGACTGGATGACCTAATAGCTTACTGACTGGATGAACGTTTACCCGACAAGGTGACTGTCGATTTGTCTGAGTAACTGATAGGCTGGACACTTCTGTCGGCCTGGCTGTCTGACCTGCAGTGACTGATGGACCAACTAGCGAGCTGATTTGCTAACTTGAAAAACATAAACAAACTAGAAAAGTGCACTCAGTAGAGTTCAGATATCCACCAGGTATGTCTCCCTCTCCCTTCCCAAACACAGAAGAGCTGAATCTCGCTCAATCGTCCCCCTCCTGACTCCCTTATGGTACATGTTAGCGTGGCGGCGATCTCCCCAAAGGCATACGCCTGGCGGAGATATTAAGTCCCTTTGATATTGTGTTTCTGTCGGACATTTCTTACCTAGCTCATCCCAGAGCTGCCGACACTTATCCGTCATGCCCGTGCCCTGCTGTCTCCATAGCGACAGCCGGGGGTCTGCCATAAACTGTTCTGTTATGAGCGTCAGCATCCGGGCGCCGTTGGAGTCTCGCATCCGTAGCATCTCCCTCACCTGGAAAGACCCGGAGAGAGCAGGCTTAGCCACTGTATGTGATACACAAGACTTTGACCGTCTTCCACCAGGTTAAACGTGAACACACAAATATGCAACCAGGAAGTGCAGGAGCATCAAAAAGAAGGCGTGCAGCTTCGGGTCCGCATATTTATCAAACACAGATTGAGATTAGGACTGTTGTTCAAGCAATAGTGTGACAATTTTGGGAAATATTCTTATTTGCTTTCTTGCTGGGAGTTAGATGAGAAGAATGATACCACTCTCGTATCATTGAGTATAGTTGTTCTGCATCGGCGCGTTGAAGGTGGGACGCCATCCCCCTTGTCTGCCTGACTCATTGATCCTTTATCTGACTGAGGTTTGTGTGCAGGTTAGAATCTATGGCCCCGACCACGGCTCTGAAATATCAGTAGCCTAGTAACTGTGCTGTGTGTGGATATAGGATTGTGTTAAGTCGGCTAGTTTCTACTCAGACAAAGAGCATTAAGAAAAGTGCATGTATGAATCCTCTACATTGACTCTGAAGGTTTTCAAAGCTGCATTCAACCATGTTCAAGTATGGTGAGTTTCAATAACACAGTTAAAGGAATCTTAAGTTCTCAGAATCTGCGGGTGCCCCGTTTCTTTGTGCCATTTTCTCAATGGGGAACCAAACTATTACACAGAGATGAGACGTTGAATGGACGGAAAGGGCAGAGTGTTTCAATTTAAAGGTCTGACTGAGCAGAATAAGTGGTGAAGCAGGAAAGAAGTGGGAAGAAATTCTGACTTAATGATGTATAGATATATGACATATCTATTTTTATTTATTCATCTTACAGAAAGCCTGTGTTACGAACTGGAGGTGTGGGGTTTGAATTTATCAAGCTGGTAAGGGTCTAATGAAAGACAATAGACATTAAGTTGCATCGTGGTAAATGTATATATTGATATTACATTATATTGAGTTAAATGATTCTTGGTAACACTTTATAATAACCATTAATTATAAATATTAAATTGGTAGTTAATAGTTATTTTACTGTTAACAAACAACAAAAAGATAATTAATAATGTTTACTAATTATTCGTAATGCTATCATTTATGTTATTTTAACAGTTTATTGTTGCACACATTATAACATTTGATATACTATATACATATAAGTATTTATTAATTATTAAGATATCATTTGTAAACCTTAAATAAATTGTTTGTAAAACATATTTGTAACACTTTGTTAATGGTTAATAACTGCTTTGTAAACATTATTTGGATGGCGATTATAAAGTTGTAACTGATGATTATAACACCTTGTTAAACGGTTAATAAATACTTTGTAGAGCATCTATGAACGTCTATAAACATCTATACAATTTAGATAGATAGTTAATACTTTGTCAATGCTTAATAATTGGTTTCTGGTCCATCTATCTATGTAATGTTTGTAGATGTTTTACAAATAATTTATTAAAGGTTTACAAATCATTTGGTAATCACTAACAAATACTTTATATAGCATATCAAATATTATAATGTATGTAACAATAAACTGTTAATAAATAATTTACTAATGTAATCAGAATGTAATTGTTATAGTCTCTTATCAGCTATGATACAATAAATAATTTATTAACTAACGTCATATTACACAAACAAATGATAAAATAACAAATAATGTAATAAGTGACATTATTAATTATCATTTTCATTGTTTGTTAACAGTAAAATAACTATCTCTAATTAACTACAAATTGACAATTTATAAATGATGGTTATTATAAAGTGTTACCTGATACTTAAACGTCTTTGTTTTCACTAGTGGACTTTCATGCTTGTCATAGAAACAATAGTAACACAATGTAGTTTCTAATTGGTGTGTTTGGCTGCTGCTGTCGAGCAAAGAATTTATGTAGGGATGACAAATAGGCACTGATTTTACTCATCAGTGTCTCTTGATGGCGCTTATGATCATATTAATCAATAAATAAATAATTCCCAGCCACGTAATTGAGCAGAAACAGGAAGTGTGGATGTGTACCTTAGCGAACATGGAGTTGAGTTGCTTCCCAGAGCCGTAGTATCCTCCCTGGGACAGAAACTGTTTGACTTGCTCCCTGACTTGATCCTCGTCCAGATGCCAGCAGTTGTCATCGTCAATGCTGGCGCCTGCAGTCGGGTCTGGAGCACCTGGGAATACACACACACACATGCACGCATTAAAATATGGGAACACGCAGTGCTACAACGATAAGAAACACATGCAGACAGAACGCACACAAACACGTGAAGAACTGAACCAAGAAGCACAATTTTAATCTAACATTAACATCCTTCTCTCCACATCAAAGCTGGTGTAAACAGAGTAAAGTCTGTGTATTTACTCCGTTCCTTCCTGTTCTCAATTCACACTCATGGAAAAAAATAAGCAGACGGAGTTTACTTTCAGACAGCCTCTCTCGCAAAAAACACTTATTCCTTATTTCCATCTTAACATGTCATTCAAGATGTCCTCAGGACTTATGGATAGTAGGGCTTTACCGAATAGTTCGGAGCTTCACTCAACGTTTTGAATAATAAATCAATATTCGATTTTTTTTTGCATGTTCATTCATTTTGTTTAAACCCAGTACTTCTGAACAGTTACAGATAAAGATCGGGCTACACTAATCATGTTTTTATTGAACAAATTATTCTGCTTCAATGCATATTTGTTGGCGTTTAGGGAGGCACACACTGACGAGTTATATTCATTGAAGAAAGCTAAATTAATAAATAAAAAAAGACTAACTCATTTAATCCGATGAATCGCTTTATTCAAATTGAGGATTTCGTTTGAAGATTTTGTATTTTTTTTTAAGTTGATGACGTCAAAAAATATGACGTAAGACATTCAAAGCTTCATTCGAAAACCCAATGAGAATTTATTTTGAATTTGTATTACTTTTTTTTATACAGATGTGTATTTTTTTATTGTTATTTATTTTATTTATTTACTTTATAAATGTACCCCTGACATGAGCAGTTTTTGAATGTATATACTGTTATTGTACTTATATTTAAAAAAAAAAAAAAAAGAAAAAGACATTTGGTAGAGCCCTACTGGATTGTTAGCAATCCAATCCTAAAAACAAAAAACAGTCATTCTGAATTAAAGAGGACCCATTATGCTAATTTTCAGGTTCACACTTGTCTGGTCTGATTGGTCAGCTGGCCCACTCTGTTGTGATTGGTCAACCGAACCACACTCTTAGGACTCCGCTCCAGCTTCGCTCTAACTAGCTTTGTTTGATGGTGTGCCAAACTAGCTGCAAGGCAGGTATTATGCAAATGTATTACTTGGTGACATCAACCCGTTACGGAAGAAAAGTCGGGACTTCAAGCGAGGCGTTTCAGGCAGTTCAGGAGCAGTGTTTCTGTGGGGGAGATTAACTCCCTTTGGTGTGGACTTTGGGCTTTGTATCTTTGCAGATCTTTAACATGCACAAAAAAACTATATACCACACTAAAGGAAAGGGAAAAAGCACAAAAGCATAATAGGTTCCCTTTAATCTAAATCTCTGCAGAGTTGTTACACTGACACTGCTCTCATACCTATTTGTTTTACATTTAACTTACAGTGCACCTCCGCGACACTTGAGAAAAGCCGCTCGATTTATGCTAATCATACACTGAGGGAATATAAGTCCAACTTTATTTTTCTTCTGTTCGGCAGTGAGTGTGTGTGTGTGTGTGTGTGTGTGTGTGTGTGTGTCGGAGTAATACTACGGGGAAATGTAGATATGCTCAGAAGGGGGAAGCTGCTTTGATCTAGCAGGAAGCGAGCTGAGGAAAGCCCAGAGATGTGTTTCCATCTGGCTGGGAGTACGCAACAGCAAACAGCAACATTCCTCCATCAAAGAAAAGCCTCGCTCCTGGATCGACTGAACTCCAACCCCCATGATCCCCCTTGTCAAACACAGACAGGAAGCGCAGCGCGGGGCTTCCTGGACAGGAGAGCTGGAGAATGTCAACATTTAGCGAGGAGGAGGATGAAATGGGGGAACAGAAAAAGAGTTTTGTTTGGTGAAAGGATGTGTCTAGTTTGTCGTTTCCCCGACGCAGGTCTGTTGTGGTTCTCCTCTTCTGTTTTCATCTCGGTACATTCTCCGGTCCTTTCATCTTTCCTCTCCTTTCCGTCTCCCCGAGTGCCGAGTCCTCCTGTCTCTTCCTCTCACCGTCCCTTTCCTTTCCACACATCTCTCTCTCTCTGCCTTCTCCTGCATCCATTTCATCATTCACCTCTTTTTATCCCCTGCTTTCTTCAACACACTCCTGCCACTGGAAGGAGGTAGTCACTGGAGAGAGAGAACTAAGAAATCAAACGAGCCATTTGAAGCCTGCCTTGCTGCTTTGCCGGAGTAATCAGGGTTCTGACGTATGACAGCCTGTGGGCTAGCATGCGGCATGTTTTAAGTCTGGAAGCTTTTAAGTCTGGCCTGTTGCTGTGAAGATACCACTGCAGAGGGATGGACAGCACCTCTAAGAGAAGCGCCGTGCTCTCCTATTGCCTGCCGTGCATTTATGACGTTAAAAAATCCGTTCTAGATGCATTCGGAGGATAAGTGAGACGTGAAAAGTTGTTTTCAAAATCACACGATCGTGTGCATTTTCACTTCAAATCAAACATGAACTGAAAGTTTGCCACAAGGGCCGTCCTCTCACCGTGGACCTGGTTGATCTCAGAGTTGGAGGAGAGGATCTCGTCGGCCAGTTTCTGAGCGGTGGGCAGCACCTCGGTGTGGTGGGCCGTGATCAGGTACTGGACCAGCTTCTGCAGCTGATCTCTGTTCATCTGGAACAACGTCTCTGAGATGGGCAACCGCAGCTTCACCTGTATCAGACACACATAGAAATGTAAGTGTATGTCAACTACATACTGTACTTTTTATTATTATGAATTGGCCTATGACTTTTTCAGAAAAGACATAAATATTTGGGCTGTCAATCGATGAATGAAATATTGAATCTGGTCAAAATGTACCTTAAAGGGAGGTTTGTCAAGTATTTAATGCTCTTATCAACATGGGAGTGTGCAAATATGCTTGCTTTATACAAATGTATGTATATATTAATTATTTGAAATCAATTAACAACACAAAACAATGACAGATATTGTCCAGAAACCCTCACAGGTACTGCATTTAGCATAGAAAATATGCTCAAATCATAACATGGCAAACTGCAGCCCAACAGGCAACAACAGCTGTCAGTGTGTCAGTGTGCTGACTTGACTATAACTTGTCCCAAAACTGCATGTGATTATCATAAAGTGGCCATGTCTGTAAAGGGGAAACTCGTGGGTACCCATAGAATTATTTTTATTCACATATCTTGAGGTCAGAGGTCAAGGGACCCCTTTAAAAATAGCTATGACAGTTTTTCCTCACCAAAATTTAGCATACATTTGGTGCGTGATTTAAGCTCCTTTGGGATAAGTTAGTATGACATGGTTGGTACCAATGGATTCATTAGGTTTTGTAGTTTCATATGATGCCAGTATCTTCAATCTAGCTTTATAACTGAGCCCACTACAACCTCTGGACTTCCAGACAAGGGAACCGGAAGTGCTAAAATGTTAACTCATTTACGGGTTTTAAGACTCATACCTGTAGCACTCTATTGTGAGCTGCTCTGTGACTTTTTCGGTGTCACTGATTCCAGCAGTTTGTGTATGACATCTGTGAGATTTTTCATATCATATAGATACGTATATGTTGTGGTTATTACCTGTTCAGGCTTCCGAATGCGGTAAAGAGAGAGCGCCACAACGTGGGCGCAATAGAAAATGTCTCTATTCCCGCAGCCACAGGTGACGGAGGTGATCTTGCATCGGTCGAAGCTGATGGCGACCTTGTGGGTGACCTCCGGCTCCGACGGTGTAACGGGTTCGGTCACTGTGCCGCTGAGGTGAAACCCTGCAAAGACACAAGGAAGAAGGGAGGAGGAGTGAGCTTCATCATTCACTGTGACAGACAAATAACAAGTGTTCTGTTAAATGCACATTTAACTATCCTGACTGACATTTTAATGGGCGCCTGATGATAACTGCGACACGTAACTGCCAGATTAATGGAAACATCCATTGTTTTTAAAGCTACATTTGCAACAGCTAACAGTAGAGACACAGCCACCATGATCTGCACATTGTACTGTATCGTTTTCAAAGTTGTTCGACATCATCACAGTGTTTCCCGTCTCCTTTGTGTTAGCTTCTACCCGGATCTTTGTGTGCGACTGCCAAGGAGAAAGGAAGCATCAGAGAAGGAGCATCTGTGGTAATCTGAGCCTCTACAAACATACAGAATGAACCTTTGGTACAAAACACACACATCTTAATGAGACACTGTGCCATCTGATACTCTCTCTACCTCTCTCCTTATGTCTCTGTGCATTGGTGTGTGTGCAGTGAAAAGGGGGGGTTGCTAGGGTGTGATCGTTTCCTGCCCACGCACACAATCAGCCCCCAGGATAGCAAGGGCAGTAGCCTGTAGAGATGAACTCTGCTTTGCATAGTTAATCTTTAGGGCCCCCGCACACTAAGCTAACCGCTGGCTGTTGGCAGCTGTTGTTGAGCGTCTGGGGGCAACCATTGCTTGTACTTTTAGTGGTACGTCAGGCATCATTGGCTCTAGCTGGCCCTAACACGCAGCCATTTGGCATGTTGTATTGGCTGGATGGATTTTGAACATTGACTACTGGCTCGTTGTTTCCTCTAATGCATTTTGGCCATCAGCAGTCCAACAGCCGTCATCTTTGCAGTCAGAAAAGGATTGTGGCCTTTTTATAAGGTGTAAAAAATTAGGTCCTACACCAGGCGACATCAAGCTTTAGGTCTAGATACAAATTTGATGAATTGGAGAAAAAAACGTGGTAGGGTTGTCCTCGACCAAAGAAATTCTTACTCGACTAACACTCGATAAGTTGATTTAATCGACAGATCTGTGAAACTGAGTTTCTCCACAAAGAATCACACAAAAGCACAACTTTAAATCTTGTGTTTACCAGAGATGTGCTCTTAAGTTTCTTGGAAATAAATCATTTAGCATGAAAAAGTATTTAAAAAAAAAGACTAATCGACTACAGAAATCTTAGACGACCAAAATGACCGATTAGTCGACTAATCGACGAAGAGGGGGCAGCCTTGGACTGTGGGGTACCTCAAGGCTCTATCCTAGAGCCCTACTACTATGCTGATGACACACAACTTAATATATTTGTCCAGTAAAGAGCCAGCAGCAGTCTGGTGTCCTTAAAGAACTGTCTGACTGACATCAAATGTTGGATATCTAATAACTTAGTCAAGCTCAATTAAAAACAAAGTCATGGAGCAATAATCCTGTTTGTGCTAAACTCATCAAAATTTGACAAATTTGATAACCTGGCACCCTCCATTAAGCCTAGAGCCAGAAATTTGGGAGTTATCTTTGTTTCTAATCATACATGATTATCATATTAATAAGGTAGCACAGTCCTGTTTGACTCAATTATTTCTTGCAAAATTTTATTCTAAATAAATGAAAGCATAAATAACAAATGAAGCCCTTTCATTGCAATGCCATCAACTGCAGGGATCCTGTAAAGGCAAGGCACTAAAAGAAATAATGTGACCAGAATAAAAAATAACTGAAAAGATGGAAAGGTAAAGGTGGAACAAAAAAATAGGCTGGGTAAAAGAATGGGCAAGTGAGGAAACGGAGGATAAAAGGGAGGAGATAGGAGGCGAAATGTGAGAGGAGAACAGAGAATAGAGGAGGGGAGAGTGTATCTGGTCTGTCCTGTCGTCTCACTGTGACAGGTCAATTATTTATGAGGTGAGGTGTGCGTGTGTGTGTGTGTACACATTGGATTACTGTATCTCACCAAACCATAGCAACCCCACTGCTGCTTTCAAGCTAGAAAGACAGGAGAGAGACATAAAGGGAGGATGAGCAAGCTAACTGGAAAGCAATGATATGGGCTATTCTTGGCATGGGCTGAAAAAAGAAGTATATGTCTAAAGCTCAAACTAACAAACACCAATGACAACACACACACACACACACAGACAATTAAATTCTGGGGTATGGGCCAGCATGGTAGAGCAGCTTAATAAGCGAGTGTTAAGCCATCTCCCTGGCAAAATCCCACAATAGGCTTTTCCAAACCAAATGTTGTGAGCACACACACACACATCACGCTGAGATCCTATCAACCGCAAACTGCTTCCACTATGACAAGGAAGATGAAGAGCAACAGGAGAATAAGGGAGGAAACTGACAACCAAGTGAAGGGTTGAAAAAGAACTGATGTACGGAGTCGACGCGCCAACTGATTGCCGGCCAAAGTACGATCTGAACCAAGACCAAACTTGTCGGTTCAACACTTCCCACTGGCATCATAACCGCTGTTCCCACCCGCTGTTCCCACCCGCTGTTCCCACCCGCTGTTCCGATCGACATCTCAACATACCTGACTGCCAACATGTAAGTACCAAAACACTGACCTGCAGACACAACAATTAAGATAGAGTTGGGACCAAAAATTGCAGTGCCTTGTAAAGAATACAAGGACCTATGTTGGTGTGGGTGTGCTGCCTCAGGAATAGGAGAAAATATGATCCATGTAAAGGCCTTTACACACTAGGGCATGAAGAATAAACAACACGAAAATGCGAAATATTAGATGTCTAGGGCATTTATTGTGAAAGGTAAGAACGAAAAGAATGGATCTGGTCTGCGCTGCCTTTGTCAAGGTTGAAAGGAGTAATAAAGTACGCCCTCTTGGTTCGGACTACGGAGCCTCCGTGTTGTTGTTTCATAAATATAGGTGCAACTCAACCTGTTCCGCACAATGCGATTGGTTGATGCCTTTATTGGCGGGGCAAAAGCTCCAAAAAAACAGCATTGTTTCGGGAAAAAAGGCAGATTTTTTTTTTTACATATTTGCGTCCAAATAACTAATTGAAACCAAACTCATCAGAACATAACATGTGATAAGAACTACCTAAAATGACAGAAACCATTTTTTTACTTTTTAGTTTGGCCCGTGCCAAAGTACCCCCCTGCGTTTTTTGCAATGCGGTGCTATTTTTGGTTCGCACGTGGCCCAAACAATCTGACAGACCCTCGCACCAACTGACCCAGCAACCATCAGAGCCACATGGATACCACCAAGTGAGCTACTGACCGACATACTTACAAAGTGGCCCAGCTGGCTTCATGCCAACCAACACATCAACTCATTGACATACTGAGCAACCAAAAGACCTGCTGACACATCAACATACCGACTTAGCACCTTGGAGACATCAAACCGACCGATCAATTTCCAAAAGGACATGACTAATCAACACAAACTGTCCAGTGACGGTGCATCTGACTATGACAGGAAGGATGTAGAGAGACGCTGATGCATCTGCCAGTGATAGACATAAAGAGTCATCCAAAATTGTTGAAGTCTCTCCCTCCCACTGAGTCCGCCTGTCAAACCCATCTTTGTGTCTCGCAGCGCATGGTAATATCAGAAATGTCAGTAAAAAAAAGGCTTTCCATTCCTTCCCCCCGTCTTCATAATGGATACACCTGTAGAGCCAATTTGCACTAACCACAGCTTAGTGTAAGGGAGTCCAAATTTGATCTTCCAGCGCTGAAATCATCACAGCAGAGAGCAAAAGGATCAGGCACAAATTGAGGGAGTGCATTTCTTAAAAGCATCGGGGGAACATTTGAGAGCTATCTTCCCTCGGAGCTGTCTAAATAATGTCTTTTGTCAGTCGTCAGTCATCGCTACACTTGTCTCCAGAAATAGGTCTGGCATCTCAGATGAATCTTGATGGCAGATGATATTAGGTATAAAGACTTTCCCACTGCTGGGAGTGCTGCTCTCTCTCTCTCTCTTTCTGTCTTGGCTTCAGACCCCCTCCCACCCACCCCCGTCTGTGTCTGTTAGGTTAAAGCCTATTGTTGCTCAGACCACATGCATGAATGTGATGGTGACACCACTGCTCTTTTCACTTTCAATCAAGTCGAAAATGGCTCAGACACAGTTCACAGTCCGTCTGTCTGGCAACCCCCCTCCCCTCTATCTTTATTTACCAGTTTCACACATAAAACCCGAAACATAGCTGGGTTTAATTATCCGTAAGTCAAGTATTTTCCCACACAACATGGCCATTCCTAACAGACTACGTAAAACTCATGTGTGACTTGATGTCTGGCTGGTTACGTAGAACAACGCCTTTTGAGTCTCTTGTGATTGGCTCATTCGTTCAATGTTAAAGGAATGGTTTGAAATTTTGGCACATACCCCTATTTTTTCCACTTTCTGACTCGAAACCACTCTCATAACTGTCTGGTAAATATAAAGCTACAGCAAACAAGTCAGTATTAAAACTGAGAAGATGAATGTGTATTAGCAAATCATTTGAAAACCAACAAGATACTGGACATTACACCAACCACTGTGTGCATCATTTGTCAAGTATTGAACACTCTTATCAACATGGGAGTGGGCAAATATGCATTCTTTATGTAACTATATGTATTTATTTATTATTGGAAATCAATTAAGAACACAAAACAATGACAAATATAGTCCAGAAACCCTCACAGGTACTGCATTTAGCATAAAAAATATGCTCAAATCATAACATGGCAAACTGCAGCCCAACAGGCAACAACAGCTGTCAGTGTGTCAGTGTGCTGACTTGACTAGGACTTGCACCAAACTGCATGTCATTATCATAAAGTGGGCATGTCTGTAAAGGGGAGACTCGTGGGTACCCATAGAACCCATTTTCATTCACATATCCTGAGGTCAGAGGTCAAGGGACCCCTTTGAAAATGTCCACGCCAGTTTTTCCTCACCAAAATTTAGTGTACCAATGGATTCATTAGGTTTTTTAGTTTCATGATACCAGTATCTTCACTCTAGCTTTTAAAACTGACCCCGCTACAACCTAAAAATCACATGTTGCGCATTATTATCGCATTAACTCTAACTTTGACAGCCCTAATACGAAAAGAAAGGGACCTAGGACAGAACCTTGAGGTACTCCACAGTTAAAAATAATTTTCCTTCTCCCTTTCATCAAACTTGTATCTAGTCCTAAAGCTCGGTGATTCAATACTCAAAGGCTCAGTGTAAAACTGTACCACCTCTTTTCTTCTGGCGCTCTCACATAGTGCTCATGTGTGTGTGTGTGTGTGTGTGTGTGTGTGTGTGTAAAGGCTGAAGGAGACAGTGTGTCTTCAGCAGATGGGGATGCAATGACACTTGATAAAAAGATGCTGCATCAGACAGTCTGCGAGCGCACGCACACACGCATGTAAACAAAGTGAAGAAATGACCTTTTCAAAGCCTGTCTGCTTTTGTTCTTAATGCCACAGCGATGAAGCGACACAAACCAGTCAGTGATATTCACAGCAGATATCTCTAATCTTTCTCCTTCACACACGCACGCACGCGCGCACACACACACACGCACGCACGCACGCACGCACGCACGCACGCACGCACGCACGCACGCACGCACGCACGCACGCACGCACGCACGCACACACACACACACACACACACACACACACACACACACACACACACACACACACACTCCGTGATGTTCTATACCAGGTTATTGGTTTGGCAAAAAGCGATGAATTTCTAACAAAGGTGAATTAGGGGTGTGATGTGTGCAAACTGGGAGCGTTGCCAAGTACAATGATCTGGTCTAATCCTTGGGGAAATATCACATGGTCCTGTGTGTGTGTCATGTCTTTTTGTCTGTTCTGATGCAGGTAATGCATGCTCGCCTTGAAAGCCCACTGATATCTTTCATGCTGAAGAGAGCGCGTATGTGTGTGTCATTTGTGGTTATTAACAACGGCCCTTTCATTGTGCGCGCTGCACATCATTTAGAGCCACATATAGAGCAGCGTTCATTCAAAGCCCGGCTGTAATCCTCATTCTGATTCTGAGGAAACAACATCGGCTTCCCCACCTCTCTGGCGAAATAAGAGAATTCAGATTTTACATGGGGGGATTTGCTTTTAATCTGGATTATTTTCATTTCAATCAGAATATATAATGATGCATGTGGGTAGGACAATGTATAATGTCTATTTATGGATGCATGTGTAAGTAAGTGTGTGTGAGAAAACCACAAAAAATGTGAAGAGACTATAAAGAGAGACCACCATTGTACATCTCTCTATTGTAATTAGAGAGCCCCCCCCCTGCTCTGATGTATATATACACACACTCCGCCCTCCCTCCCTTCCTCCCTCCCTCCCCAGTTGTACGCCATCTGTCACTCGATGGCAACTCCGCCCACACAATCCGGCACATCCAATCAGGAGGCAGAGAGCTCCCCACGCTCATAGGCCATTAACCCCTAATCAGCTGGGGAGATGGAGCCGGGCAGTGAGCCAAAGTGTGCACGTACACACACACACACACACACACACACACACATAAACCATAGTCTTATTCAAGCAAAGCCTCACCACAGACCTCGCAGACAGACAGACCTCGCCCACCCCTTAGAGTGGGGTTTTAAAGTTGAGGAAGACATCTTTGATTCCATTCATCTACTTGTCCCGCAGCGCTGCGCCTACACCACACACACATTGCCAAAAGCCACTCCTTCATATTGCCACCCACGCCGCAAGCCCTGTTTGGTAAAGTAATATAGAGGGTAAGGAAAAACCAAAACCAAGTGTCAAAGTAAGGTGTAAGATGTTCCCTCGTTTGGTGTTTTGATGACGATGGTAAAGAACAAGCTGCTCCAAAAGTCTCAAGTGTTCAATTGTCTAGAGATCTGGTAACTGTGAGCCAAAGTGCATGATTTACATCAGTTATACTCATCCAACGAACTCAGTGACCCCTTGAGTCCTCGAAGGAATCGTCTGCATTCATAATGTTTCTCCACTCATTTATACAAGCAGGGCAATTAATTGCTCTCTATCTTCATCCAGGTTCATTTGCCAGCAACAAACACTCACCTCCTTGACCAATACAACCCAAACACTACAGTTTCGACACAACCTTGAACCTACAGTGACGTGATATTGTTAGTCTAAATCATGATGTGGGGCTGCAACAGAGAAGAGAGCTGCATTCAAATCAAAATGAACATACACTTTCCTTGTAAAATATCCCGGCTCATCCTCCTCAGACACCCACAGACTGTCTCTGAACGCTTCCCTCACTCTGTATGCTCGCTCTGTCTACGTCGATGACTCGTTACTATTTACTTTGATCAAGAAACTGCGTCTTCAGCAGAAATACATCCAGCGGGAAAAAAAAAAAAAAAATCCCACTACCACCTTTTCCCTCCTCTAATCTCACTGCCCCCTTTCTAAAAGTATAGCCTCCTGCAGGATTCATCCTCGTCCAGCAGCCAACACATCCCTCGCAGCCCGCGGCCCTTCCCATCTCCCATCGCCCATCTGTTCTGACAGCTCCAAGGTTTACAGCGACCCCCCCGCCACCACCCATACTCGCTCTCATTCACACACACAGACACCCACATGGCCCCGTATTCAATCAGCCATCTATCTCTGCACAACAGACGTGCATATGCACACACACGCATTGACTACACCGAATCTTCTCCTCCCCTCTGCCTATCCATCCATCATCCATCCATCCATCCATCCGTCCTTCCATCCCTCCCTCCCTCCTGCGATGTTTGCTGATGCGATAACAGCTGATTGATTCATTTGTGATTTCCCAGCAGCCCTGTCCCAAACACATACACACACGCACAAAAATAAAAAAAAAAAACCTTGCTAACCGCCGGGACTCATTTGTCATGATTACATTGAATTGATTCCCTGATTTGCTCCATTCTGTTGCGACGGGGGGAGGAGAGGAAGATGGGGAGACAGAGAAGAGAGGGGTGTGGAGGGAAAGAAAAAAGAGAAAAACGATGGGAGAGACAGGTTTAATCAAGTCCCTTTCAGCTGATGTGTCACAGCAAAAACAACGAGAAAGGGGAAAAGATCTGACGGAGCTGACACGGGTGGAAAAAAAAGGCTGACGTGTTGGCCCAGAGTTCCCCACCTGATTGAGCAACAAAAAAATGGAGGAAGTGGAGAGAAAGAATTCAAAGGAAGGGAAGGTAACACTTGACGTAAACCAGATTACTCTGAAAGGAAGATCGTGTTTGGCTAAGTGCTCGTCAAAGAGATAGAGATGGACAAAGATCGATCGAAATCATCAGAATGAGGAAGAACATATGAGGGTGTGTGAGTCCTGTTTTTGACTCACACACAGGTATGTTGCTTTTAGATAAAAGCAGTAGCCTCTGATCGGTAGCGTGGGATGGATGGATGGATGGATGGATGGAGTAAAGGAGGGAGGGAGGAATCCTTTTGCTTGATGGCGCCTGAAATTCAATCAAAAACGTCATGCGTCTAAATCTGAAAGCAAAGCTACACAACCTGAAAGCCAAAGTGGTCCAATTCAAAATTCACATACATTCATCCGTTAATGGAGAGCCACTTGGTCGATTCATGCCATTGTGAGCGCGTGCGACACTAAAAACGAAGGTTACTCGGCGAGGAGAAAAGCCATAAATGCTGCTTTCAGCTCGAAAAAAGGAGAATACGGGACCAAAAAAAAAAGCCGTGAGCAGACACACAAACACGGAAAAATACATTATGTGGACTACAAAGCATGGAGCTGGGTTGACGTGAGGCAGAGTTAAAGGGCCTTGGTGTGTGTGTGTGTGTGTCATACACAGAAGCTGCATGTGTAAAACACTGTTCAACCCAAGGCTAAATTAGAGATAAGAAGGCCATGTTTTTTGGTTCCGGCCCGTTGTTTGCAGTGTAGAGGCATTATTGTGCCGCGGCCTTGTCGGGCCACGTTTACAAAGAGACGGGCAGAAGCAATTTATCAGGCTGCGAACACTCGGAGACGGACTCGTGTGTCGGTCCCCTGCAGGTGATAAAGACACACATTCATTGCCTGCTAGAAAACTTCAACTTCAAGTTTTGACTTTTTCATTGTGGTTAAGACTTGGCATTCTCTCTTATGACCCCTATAGGGCGAGCAATGTCACGGTGAATTCAAATATGTATGTTTGAGTCGGTTTAACACAGAATATTGAGCGGAGGATATTTGCTTTATTTTCATATACGTGTCTGCCTAAATGTCTCTTGTTATTGTTTGCTCTACTGGTGTTTTCGTCGTGTTTGGCTGTTTTTATCTGTGTGAGTATTTATTATTTATTTGATTTCTTATGTGTAAGGTGTCCTTGGGTGTCCTGAAAGGCGCCACTAAATAAAATGTATTATAATAATTATTATTATTATTATTACCTCCGCCAAGGCCAACGGCCTTGGGCCAAGGAGATTATGTTTTCACTGGCGTTGGTTTGTTTGTTTGTCTGTTAGCAGGGTTACTCCAAAAGTTTGCGATGGATTTGAATGAAATTTTTTGGAGGGGTGGGGTGTGGCACAATGAACAATCCATTCATTTTTGGTGGCAATCCGGATCATGATCCGGATTCAGGATTTTTTTTATAAGGATTCTGATCAGCCTGAGCATTAAGACCACAGGGTATAACACATGCACAGTGTAACTGAAGACGCGTTGATGACGCATGACCCCGCCTCCTTCTTCTGAGAGCAGAGAGATACCTGTGTGGATGTGTGTGTGGGAGCTGCTGGCCGTCCGCGTTGAGAAAGAAAAAAGCGGTAGATGGCGGGATGACAGACAACGTAGTGTAACGTCATACAGACATAACAAGGCTGCTGAATGAGAGAGGCATCCGCCGATACGTTACACTGAAACACACCGTGTTAATAATAGGCCAACCTTGGCGGAGGTCTGCGCTCTCCGAGTGCCATTTTAGTTATTATTGTTATTCTTTTAGGAGGCATATGATGACTGGGCATTAGACATATTGGGGGTGACAAAAAGTCCCATTTTCCGTATATTCAACAAGCTAGTGTTAGTGACTATTACTGTCAGAGCTAGAAGCATAACTGGGACTAAAAGTAGGATGAGTGCAGAACACAAAGTGAACATGACCCCCAAATAGTAATGTCTCACTACTAAAACAAAACCAGAATATGGACACACACACCAACGTGTAAGCATAGACGACAGCTGTAAAAGGTTACCGCGATGGGTTTACCCTCCAATAACCAGTTCACCAGCTTAACAAAGACATACACACACATTTACACATTGCAACACCATTTTTATTCCCCACTTAGTGTAACCACCCATACACATGATAACACATGATATCTACTACATGCATAGATCCTTCCCTGCAGCGAACCATTCATCTGGAATGTATGTGTCTATTCTGGTTATCTTTGTGTGTCAAATTAGGAGGATGTGTGTGTGTGTGTGTCTGTGTGTGTGTGCGATGCATGCAATGGTAATGTGGTTATGCACACACATATGCACTTTTACACACATGGATTTCCTGCTTGTGTTTATGTACGCCGGGCCCGTTGTCTCTGTCTCTCCCTCCGCTGCTCTTTTGTCTCGTCTTTCTCCGTCTCTCTCGCACTTTGCCCTTTTCCTAAACCAGCCGTGGCCTTAGCCATGGTTTTTGTTTAATATGGCGGCATGCAAAGCAAAGGAACAACCATCTGCCACATGCATGCAGCCGGCGTCTTAGAAACAACAAGGGCTGGCATCACAATGCCTCTTTAGTTAGTGTGTGTGTGTGTGTGTGTGTGTGTGTGTGCGTGCAGGCATGTGTGCATGTTTGTTCTTCAAGCGCAGTCTGCGGGGCAAGATAAGTATGCATTTAAGAGGCTTATATTTCATTTCAGGAACTGAAGGAGACAAAATGGCTCCATTCGGAGTTGGCGGACACAACACAAGGAACGGAGAGGTGGCAAGAAAAACATAAAGGAAAAAGAAAAAGGCTCGCCGTTTGTGTACACACACACACACACAGACAGACAGAGAGAGAGAGAGAGAGAGAGAGAGAGAGAGAGAGAGAGGAAGGAGGCACAAAGCTGAGCATTTGTAGTTTGCGCACAAACACAATCGAGCACAAAAGCTGAACATTTGAAACACAAATCCAGCTTTATTAATCAGAGGTTTTGTTTACTGTGCAGCTAAAAAAGCAAATATCTGATGAAAGCAGCCAAATCAATGTCTGAAGACGGAACAAAAGTAACTTCAGACACGTTTTTTTGGAGTAAGTGAATATTGACCTGGGCTTGTCAAGCAGATGACACACTCTCATGTGGGCTCTGAAGGAAGCACATGCACACACAATTAGTAAAAAAAATACACAGTGTGAATAATTAAGCAACTTTTTGATGTTTTGCAAAGTGGCCTAAGTACAGTATGTCAACAGTATCTCATGGCGTAAGCTGGCGTGCTTCAGCTTTATTCCTGACAAACAAAGCTGCGAAAATACTTTCTGACTTTCAACTCATCTAAAAGACAATAACCTCGGTTAATTTTAGATCTCCGTTTGGATTCTGAGTGTACCCAGGGATATGAAAATTGTTCATATTTGGAATGTCAAAGTTAAGGCGATAATAAAGCGTTAATGCAAAATTCATTTTTAACGCCACTAATATCTTTAACGTATTAATGAAATCTTCTGGAGGTTGTAGCGGGGAAGATACTGATATCATATGAAACTGTAAAACCTAAGGAATTCATTGGTACCAACCATGGCATACTAGCTTTTCAAGAAGTAGGTTGAATAACACTCCAAACTTAAGCTACATTTTGGAGAGGAAAAACTGGCATGGCCATTTTCAAAGGGGTTCCTTGACCTCTGACCTCAAGATATGTGAATGAAAATGGGTTCCATGGGTACCCACGAGTCTCCCCTTTACAGACATGCCCACTTTATGATAATCACATGCATTTTGGGGCAAGTCATAGTCATGAAGTCAGCACACAGACACACTGACAGCTGTTGTTGCCTGTTGGGCTGCAGTTTGCCATGTTATGATTTGAGCATATTTTATGCTAAATGCAGTACCTGTGAGGGTTTCTGGACAATATTTGTCATTGATTTGTGTTGTTAATTGATTTCCAATAATGAATATATACACACATTTTCATAAAGAAAGCATAATTGCCCACTCCCATGTTGATAAGAGAATTAAATACTTGGCAAATCTCACTGTAAGGTACATTTTGAACAGATAAAAAATGTGCGTTTCATCGCGATTAAATATTTGAATAGATTGAAAGCTCCTAGTTAATATCCAACACAAGAAGTAGGAAATCTCAGACATGGACTCCATTCTGGCACTGTTTCTTCTCTGCAAATCTGAGACTGTAGGTTTCGTGTTTTGATTTCGCTTCCACAAATTTTTTTTCCCTTCTTTCTGGGAAAATATTACGTCTAATGCAAAAGGTCGTGACATTTGCGGTTTTGTTGGACCGTCTGCATGTCTGAGTTTAGAAACCTTTTCCACCCCCCCTGATTAGCCTCCACCCCTACAGAGCTGATCACCGCTCGCCTTGCACAATCATGCATGAAACATGAATAATGAAATATAATGAAAACAGCTTGCAAGCCAATATACAAGCTGACGATCCACACATGCCCCACACACATACGCACAATAGCTCTGCGAGGGTGAAACTCTCATTTATCCATTAGCTGAAAAGCAATCACAGATTTGCGCACACACACACACACACACACACACACACACACACACACACACACACACACACACACACACACACACACACACACACACACACACATTCACAGAGGGGTGGGTGGGGGGGACTTCTGGTTGACTTCATCAAGCTCTCATCAAGCCAAGCCACCATATGGGGATGGGGCCCAAAACAGAGGGGATTGGACTGTGTGTGCATGTGTGTGTGCGTGTGCATGTGTGTGTGTATTACGGAGACACCCCCCTGCCCCCAAATGCAACACCAACACAAAGGAAGCATGCATCACCAAATCAGCTTTGTCTTGCATGCATTATGACGCTACTGCTGCCCCATTAAGAAGACCCCCCCCTTCACCTCCCAAAACACACACCCTGAAGGTGTGCTGAGCTCAAAGCAGCTGAAGTGAAGCAATGAAGAGGGACAGACACTCTGATTATGACCTCCTCCACATTTTCTCCCCCATTGTGTCTTTATTCCTGTCTCTCTAATTTCTAGCTCTGCCTTCCTCCTCTTCCTCTTTCTCGCCGTGTTAACTGGCGAGCCAGCCAGGAACCCTGAAAATCCTAAGAATCCCTAATGCTGGCACCCCCTCACACATACACGCACGCACACCACCGTGCACCGAGGCCAGCTTGCTGACGTAGGCAGACAGTCGTACGTGGGGCATACATTGAATTTTAATCTGGGCGTGACCTGCTTTTTCTTGGCTTCAACCTCAGCTTTCCTCCCCTACTGGTTGCCCCCATAGAGTTTCACGGGCACACACACACACACACACACACACCCCTCGTCACCAAGACCCAGCCCGAAACCCCCTCTAAAGACCCAGGCTGTAGGCCTCGAGGCTGGGGCCTCGCCTGCCATTGTTAGCCCACAATGGGTGAGAGGCGGCTGGCAGGCAGGCAGGCAGCAGCCAGGAGGCCTTGTGGAGAAAGCCAGGGGAGAGGGAGGCCAGCAGCTACTGGAGGGGGGGAAGACAAACACACATGATAAACCTATTTGTAGAAATGAACATGAGATGAAAAGACAAAAGAGAGTGAAGAGTTAGTACCATACACTGAACTCACTATATCTGGAAAATGCAATATAACTGACTAACTAACTAAAGCAGAACTGTCGTCTACTCCGTTGAATCAGCCGTCTAACGCTGGGATCAAGCTAAACAAAGTCAGCTTTTATTCTTCATTTACATATTTATGTCAAATGAGGGCATCTGTGCCTGCAGCCAGACTGAACCGCACACTTCATTTACTGTAAGGTCATGTTCAAACCAGTATTTCAGGGTTGCATTGCGGGGAAAAAAAAGTTGAACTTGGCTCAACTTTCGCTACAAGCCCACATTTCTGACAGATTACTTGAACGCTGTGTTCTACTGTCTGGCCTATAATTGTCGTGATGGGCGATAAAACCATTTCTTCCATGACAACTGTTAAGAGTGTTCCTGTGAAGCGTTTTAGGCTGCAAATAACTATTATCATCGTCCATTAATCTGTTGATTATCATCCCGATTACCCGATAAGTTATTTGATTTATAAATTGTCAGAAAATGGTGAAAACATCAATCAATGTTTCCCAAAGCCCAAGATGACATCCACAAATGTCTTGTTTTGTCCACAACTCAAAGACTGTCATAGAGGAGGAAAGAAACAAGAAAATATTCACATTTAAGAAGCTGGAATCGGTGAATGTTGACTTTTTTTTTTTTTTTTTAAATGACTCAAACTGATTAACTGATTATAAAAATAGTTGGCGATTAGTTTTATAATTGACAACTAATCGAAAAAAATCTGCGGCTCTACAGTGTTTTAGCGTCTGATGAGCTTTCAAACTCATAGATGTATTACCATTCCAACAAATGGAAATATAATAAATTACATACAATTTTTACAATTTCTTGAGCTGAGTTGGAACAAAGTTTTGCTGCACAGCGGGAGCTTGTAAAGACTTTCCCGACGGCGGGACTTGGGATCGAAGAGGTTGAAATAAGTGGTTGTTGATTCACAGATTGACTCTGGTGAATAGTTAAAGAGGACCTAGTGCTTTTTCTCTTTCCATTAGTGTGTTATATAGTTTTTTTCTGTGCCTGTAAAAGGTCTGCAAAGTTACAAAGTCCACTCCCCCACAGAAACCATGCTCCTGAACTGTCTGAAACGCCTTGCTGGAAGTCCTGCCTTTTCTTCCTGTAACGTGGTGATGTCACCAAGTAACACATTTGAATAATACCTGCCTAGTTAGAGCGGAGCTGGAGCAGAGTCCGAAAGGTTTGGTTCGGTTGACCGATCACAACAGAGAGAAAAGTAAAGCCTTTTCGCACATTAAAGCATGTAAACATGTTCGAATATGAAATTTGGCATAATATGTCCTCGTTAAATCAAAATATGATGTTTCCGGGACAGCTACCTTGTTTTTCCAGTTTGAAAAAGGGGCGAAACGAGCAATAAAAGTTTAGCAACAACAACCGCATCAACAAAAATTTCCACCGAGGAATGAAATGTCAACTGTAAAACTAAAAACACATAGACCCTGCAGTACGAGAACACACAGACGAGAGTTTGTTTAGCTCAGTCAACAACATGTTGTATGAAGAAGTGACACACAAGGTTCTGGGCAACTCTCACACTGCAATTCTGATTTAAACACATGTGAGCTTCTTGTTGTCAAACCACAGCCCACGTTTGAATGGAAAATAATCAAGTGCGCACACACACACAAACACACACAAACAATCATCCAATAATGTCAACCGTCACACACACAAGCATGCAGCCGTACATGAACACACACACACACACACAATTGTAGCGATCCAATAATGTCAGCTGTCATGTACGTAACCGCACACAGGCATGCGTGTGCGTGCACACACACAGTGACTAGTCGTGGGAGCAATCATCTGATAATGTCAACTGTCACACAAGGACACACATAATACGTGCACATGCACACACACACACACACAGGCGGAACAAAGGAGGGGAGGCTGGTAAACAATACTCCACAATGCTCTCTGGCAGAGACTTGAGTTTACAAAAGAAAAGGTTTCCAATCGCTAGACATTCATTCAGTCTCGCACACACACAGTGTTGGGGTGAGAGAGAGAGAGGGAGAGAGACCTTTACGACATGCACTAGGGGGGACACACAATGCCAGGCAGACCATTCTCTCACTTACTCTATTCAGTCATTCAATTGCTCTTTTCCCCCCTCTACTCCCTCTCCTCTCTCCGCTCATCTTTAATGCACTTTATAAATAAACCAGGGTTTTTTTCTGGATTTTTTTTCTGCTTTCTTCATTATGAGGATCTCGGTCATTTATCAGCGAGCTGGTGATATAGGACAGATAGGAGGGATCGGGCTGCACCCGTTGCCCCGGCTCAGGACGGCACCGCACACACACACAAAGTCGCACACACATCACATCCCCATCACAATAGCCTGGATTCACGCAGTGCAGGGACGGCTTGAGATTGAACCAACAGTGATGCAAGCCTCCCAATCCCCTCTGTATGGACAATGAAGGGCTAGTAACAACAACCCTGGGGCTACAGTTGTATGGATGTGAGTGTGTGTGTGTGTGTGAGAGTGTGTGTGTACTGTATATGTGTGTGAGCACGTGTGCTGCCGGTGTGCTGAGTTTTTCAATGAAACGCAAAGCTCTACCAATCAATCAATATTTTTATGTGTAATGAAACTACCACTGGTATTATAGAACCAGCAAAACTCAAGGAAATGACATCCAAAGAAGTCAAACTAGTACGAATCTCTTTGCAGTTGTCGAACATGCACAGTAAAGACATAGCCCAATACAACTCAAATCATTAACTTGCTCATTTGACCCCGATCCAGCCACCTTTTTTAAGAGAGTTCAGTTGTCAAGAGAGTGAAAAGCCGGTATTTGCCGGTTGTTCCCCTGCTTCCTGGTATTCCCCCCCCCGGCATTGAAAACTGCCTTTGTGAAACCTCACTTAAAGAAAAGCAACCTAGACCTGCATTCTTCTACGCTTCAGCGATTTCTTTCAGCAAAATCGCTGAAAAACTAGTCTTTAAACCAACTAAGCCAGAGCTTCACTTTACCTGTGTGTGCTTTGCAGAAATTGAATGTGCCATTGAATGTTCACCACAGCAACAGGACAGCCCTAGTTAAAGCTGTACCGTCAATGACCAGAGAGTGAATGTGAATGATAAGAAAAGTTACATTTTTAAAAAACTCTATGTAGTTGCTGAAGGTCACCTCCGAAAAGACTTTAAAGACACAAACATAAAAGTGTGCCTCTGTGCCATTCTTTTAAATCATCTCCCTTGATGACCATTCCTTTGATAAGGTGTATTGCACTGATGTATAAAGAGAACTGGATACTCCTGTTCATTCCTATCAAAGTTGCTAAGTGAGAAATGAAGCCAACATGGCTCGACTGCTGAGTGATAAAGTACCGGGAACTTCTGTGATCTCCCGCATCCAATGTGCCTATAGAGCAGGCGCAGAAGCGTTTTCCTTTAACCCTGCCTCCCAGCTCTCCGTCTGGGGCTCATTCACATGAACGGAGGAAGGGAAATAACTCTGGCTTCGGCTATTAGTGCATTTTACAACTTTTAGGACCTAATGATTTAAATAAGGGCTATTCAAGTGTTTGTACTGAGAAGTTGATTTACCTTAAAAAAAAAAAAAAAGAAAATCCGCCGAGTTACAGACGTCTCTTTCCCCAATATAAGTCTATGGGTAAGTGAGTCCAATGGCATCACTTGATGGACACAGAAGTTGTAATTCCACCATTTGGCCTCTACAAAAATGTACTTCAAAGCCCGGCGCTCTTCCTGGGGGCTTGGTGTAATGTGGAGTCCCTCAGGGCTCCATTCTGGGTCTTTCATTGTTTAAGGGTTCAGTGCTTTGTTGGATCGTCTAACAGCATTTGAAACCCCATCCCCTCCCACTTTTTCGACATTGGAACTGGGGGTGGGCTGTGTCTGCCATTTTTCAGAACTTTTCCAAGGTCATATCTAGATGGTAAACCTTGATTTGCTAAACTCTCACAAGATGGTTGAAGTTAAGCATTTACCTTGAATGTTAAAGGTTAGGATAGGTAGACAGGGCAGCGTGTCTCGCAAATTTTTCACACACATCCCTTTTCCAAACCCATAATTCGACAATCACGCCAACTTCACACAGTGATAGGCTTGGCATACCAAGGTGAGAAAGTATGCAAGATATGAAACCAAGTGTGACTCTATAGATGCCTTTGAGGAGAGACTGTTTGAAAGTGTGCACTGCTATCCCCGTTTGAGCGATTATTGTGTCTCGCCCCTGGGTCTCCACGTTCTTAATACATGCTTGATTACATAAAAAGGCGCCATGATAACACAGTTTGATTTGATTGGATGTGCTTTCTATCTGACTCCCATGCACCTCATTTAATTCACTACTGTTGGTGAATGGAGTCTGATGAGGGTGTATTCAGATCCTCTGGAGGCTTCCAGTGGAGCTGTTGGATGACCTCCATCCAGACCTTTTTTTTTTGTTTCTGGCATTAACATGTTTCTATTGATTGGGCTGCAAAAAAAAGCAGAAAATACAGGTGTGAACGCAACTTTGGCACCGTTAAGCCCCAAGATCTGATCGGCCATAGCAAAAATGTGATGGTCGAGGGGACTAGAAGAATGGGATGACTAAGGAAACATCAAAACAGGGAGCCATATGCTCAAGATTCTTCATTTTGGCAGGGAAAGAGAGAACCAATCAGTGTATGTGGCAATGTTAGTGGTTTTTAACTGGAGAATGAATCTTGGCAAGGTTGATCGGCAAAAAGGACATGTGATTGAAGATGAACGCTACGGCACAAAGTATCCCGTTTTCCTTGTCGCCTATTCCAGTGCAGGTAAAGCTCTTAGACATGATCGAGTTAGTAACACAACATCTTGCTTTTCAAAAACCCCCGTGCTAGTTTGCTGTTGACCAACATCATTTCCCTTCTCTGCCTCACCAAGTCTCTCTTATTCCATCTCCTGTCTCTGTGGGTTTCCTCTGCAGCCATCTATCTCTGTTTGTATGTCTCCCTCACACACACACACACACACACACTATTCCACACACAATGAAAGCCTGATTAATAAGTGTGTCTCTCCCTTGTTTCCGGAAAGTGTCAGAACAGGGAAGGCCATTTGAAAGGCACTTCAACCCAAATTATGTAGATTTAAAAACAGCTTTGGACACATACGGCAACAGGAGGTGGGAGGGTGGAGGGGGGGCTGAGGGGTCGGGCTTTGTCCATGAATATTCATGAATAGACACTTTAAAACATATCCTCTCATGGGTCACCACAGGAGGAGAACCAGCCAATCAACTTCTTTTGAGACGTTCTCTTTCTGCCGCAGCACTGTCTGTTTTATTGGCATGAATGTTGAAGCGGAGCTGCCAAAACATTTAAATACAGTTGAATGAAAAGGATTTCAAAATATGACTATTACATAACAGTTAAGATTTGCCTGTCTATCACACACAAACACGAACAAAGGGCCAGTTTCTTTTCATTAAGTACCTCTGGCATGTGCAACAGGAACTGATACGCAATTTAAAGTATATGCAAATCAGTCACACAAGACTGGCAGTTTAAGGGCCCGGTGACGCCAGCATTCAAATGGCACATTTTTGTGGCAAAGTCAATCAATTCCAGTTGAGTCACCAAGATCATTGGACTAATAAACAAATAAATCAAAACAAATTATAGGCAAATTTGCCTATAAAAAAATAGCAAGCTGCCTTGACAGTGCCGACCTTTGAGGGAACAGAGCCGAAAAGAAAGAAAAGAAAGAGCCAAAATGGAGGAAGCTATAGTTGCTTAATCGCTGTGCATCCCCATCCACTATTATATAACCTCCTCTGATATAATAGAGGAAATTATTTGTAGACAGGGGTCGACGGTACATATACCTCTTTTGAATATAGAGATGTTCTGATACCATTTTTTTCCTTCCCAATACCAATTATGATACCTGAACTTACGATATCAGTTGATACCGAGTACCGATCAGTTAAACCCTTTGTAAAACATGAAGAAATACATTTTAGATTTCAAGTAGGCCGATACCTAATCCCAATTTTGGGCAGTATTGGAAGCATTTCCAATATTGGTATTGGTATCGGAACAACTCTATTTGAATAAACTGTATAAACTGTAAACGGAAAAGCTGAAAAGCGTGCTGTCAGTTAGCAAGTTTGCTATCTCAGAGAACTTTTTTCTCCCTCTTCATGATGTACAGCTCTGAGGACAAAATGCCATTGGGAAGCAAACGGCCCAGTACAGACAAAATAGAAAGAAGCTCAGAGATAAATGCTAGCATGTTCCCGGCTGGCTAGTGAGTTAGCCGTTAACTCGCCAGCAACAGCACATCAGTTTACAGCCCTGCGAGTAGACCTTACGTCACCAAGCTTCTAGAAGAGCATACTTTCAGAAGACAAAACCTTTATGTGTCACGTTCTGGTGTGAACAGGCCCCTTAATGGTTCAGTGTGCTTCAAACAAATCTGAAAAATGTTCATACTAGTTCAGCAAGGCCGAACTTGAAGACAGGGCAAAAAGACTGCTGTCATAGGGAGGGGCGAGAAGCAATAAATTGTACAAACGGGGATAATGTTAAAAGCTTGTGGACAGTCTCTCCTTCAAGGCATTGATAGTGTTGCACTCAGTTGTACTCGTAAAAAAGTTCCAGAAGTAGTTGTGTTGAGGATCAGAACAAGAACGCTTCAGAGAGAAGTTCAAATCTTGCATACTTTCTCGCCACCACACACCTGTCCAAAAACAATGCTTTTTGAATGGTTGTTTTCAGCAAACAACAAATGTTCGACAATCCGACAAGCAATTCATTTGAAGCATACCGACGCCCTTATGGTACATGTCCACAGGGGCGTTATTTTATCGCAGGTGATCACCTCGCTTCCCAGCACTGGACACTTGATGGGCTGCCATGAGACAAAGGCACTAGGCACCTGATTGAACGAACCCTTTCCCTCGTGGGCTGCTGCTTCCAGCTTTTAAACCGGAACCAACATGGTGGCTCGTTTGGAAACTTACATCACGAAAATAGCTCACTGAAATGTGAGATTTTTATGTGAGAAATAAGCCATGCAGTTGCTAAATCGGTCTTTATTTTGGATCAGCAACGGTTAGTTTAAAGGTTTCTAGGACGCCCCCTAATTTGCGTGAAGTAGCCTAAACTTCAACTTTATACAAATGAGGAGTGGCCAACGTGACGCCCTGTCTCTCGAATTGTGCCGCCACGCTACTAGAATGCATTGCACGGCTGCTTGCATAGACAATAAATGAGAAGTATGGAAAGGACGGAGGCTGTGGACACGTACCATTACAGTTACATTCAGTAGCATCAACTTATTTAGAGAACAAATGGCGCACTAGAAATCTGCGAACTGATCTGATCATTCTGTGAATATTACCAGCTCCTTCCTGAATTCCTAAACAGCACACAGTGGAGAGTCCCATATGGGATGCCAGGCAACAGTAGTCATGAACAGCATCTGACCACAAAGCCAAGCAGCGCCCCTTCTTCACCTCTCTGGTGTAACAGACGAAAACCACAGTTGCGCTACGTCCAAAGTCAAACACCAGTGACTATTAAGTAGGTAATTACATGCAGCAGCATTTAATTTCTAATTCTCTCTATTGCTCTCTATTGGCCCACTCGTGTTTCTAGTTTTCTCCACACATCAAGGTCACTGCCATAAAAGACACACACACACGGACACACACAAGGACGAGGGAGGGAGAGGGAGTGAAAGGCTCTTCACAACAATGTGTGTCGTGGGCTGAATACAGAGCATAGCACAAAACAAAAGCATGAGCGACAGCCAGCTGGCTTGGCACCACTTGGCACGGGACAAGCCTGCTTGTCCTTGGCATGACAATGAAACACACACAGACGTGAAGACACACACGGATATCCACACACACACACAATTTCTTCCTCTCTTCTCAGGTATAAAGGGAAACGTAGCCACAGAGAGGCTCGGCACTTAAAACAAGTTCTGTTCATCAGATCCCAGAGAAAAGAGGCAGTGCCGGGCTACACCACAGAAACACAACAGGATCCTCTTTTTCATCTTGGAAACCAGAGTGGGAAAAGAAACACAGAGGAACTTGAACCAGACTCAGCTGGCGGCTTCGGAGGGAGAGCTGGACGAATATTTGGGGCAGGCTTATTCCTCAAGTGTACTGCTGGGCAGTAAGTGTTTATGGGCTCAGAAAAGTGATTTGAACTTGTGAGTCAAGTTCTAGCTTCATGAAGGATAAACACCACTCAATAATGCAAACACTTTCTATTATCGCAGTCCATTATCTGACAAATCCTTCGTCTCACGTGGTTCCCTATGAAATGGGTTTACTAATGAGTAGCCCAGGCGGTGTAACTATACGGACACATGTCAGTTTCACTTGCCGTCATCTCTTCACATCTTCCTGACTCCAGTATATCCGGTGTATTAAGGCTGAATTCACAGCAGATCCGCCGCAGAGGTTGCCGGAAACAACTTCTGTACAAGAAAGTTTAAAAAACTATGAGGGTAAAAACGAAACATAAGCCCTTACCCCAACTGCCCAGGAGTTCATTTAACAGCTGATGCTCACTGGAGCAATTCTGTGGGGAATTTGGTGGCATGTTTCCTGCAACAAAGCAAGGGACAGTCCCTCTGTCTTTTTTTTAAATCTCTTTCTGAGATGAATGAAGCTGCCTTCAAGTGCGGTTGGAAATGTCAAGATCATAAAAACGCTCTGACAGAAAACAATAATTGTGAAATATAAAGTCTACTTGTGCTACATTGGGGGTTAAACTTCACAAATGGGCCATTTAAGTGACAATCCCACACTGTTTTAAAACCTTGCAGCGAATCACTGCACCTCTGGATTTGGTGTGAATGCAGCCTAAAGCCGCCCACACAGGATCGGCGGTAAAATCGCTCTGCGCTGGCTGTACCATTGTTTTCCGATGGAGAGAGTGGTATCGCCCGACGAGGCGGAAGCACTACCCTTGGCGTGGCGACACCGCTCAAAATCGCCACCAAGTGCTGCGCTCAAAGTTCAAATTATTTCAACTTTGACCTTGGTTGCCGCTGACCTTTCAAAGTGCAACCAAAGAAATGACAGCTACAACTTTTGTTGTTGCCTAGAAACAGTGAATGGCGTTCCTCGCAAACCTTTCGATGACATACCTGTGACGCACTTTGCCTCTGCAAGGCTTTGTGCCCTACCTCAGGGTGACAAATCTACAGCCAGCACATCAGAGAGACACTCAGACGGTCGACGTGAAACCAGGTATACTTGCGGATTCTTTCCTACAACGCTCATCAGTTGATACTGTTTAAATATACAAACTTGCGTCGACAATAGTGTCTTTATTTTGAAATGTAGGCTATATATATATATCTTGATAGCATGGCGTTCCAAGAAGTGGATCAATGAGACACGGCTGCCACAACGTAACCAGCGTACTGTACATCTTGATATTTCCTACAGGAGAACTCCAAGCTGCCGCCCATTGAGAAGCAGATAAAGTATTATCAAGGACATTGTTCCTGAACAAAAGAACATTGTTTAGTGTGATCAGCAGCTGATTAAAACTGTTGGCCACACAGATCAGAAGCCAAGGAGCCCCGGACAATCAGAGTGACGGCAGGCCGCAAGGTCTCGGCGATGGTGTACCAGCTGCAGATGTTAAGTATTATAAAACCAGGTGTGGCTGCATGTCCAGATTCCATCCATAGTTGATCGGGGAAGGGAGAGGATTGGTTCCAGCTAGTGTCTACATCCAAAGCACCTTTATTCAGGCAATGTAGAGCAACATCTATATTCTAAAATAGGTTTTGCTAGCTATCGCCCAACGGCATGAAGAACTGAGCACACAAAGGCAAAACATACAGGTTTCTCGAAGGACGGCAAGGTAATCAAAGTGTTAATTACTTCCTCCTCCTTCATGCCAAAATCTATGTTAAAGAATGAGCTGGAGGGAGTTGGACCATATTTTTCATACCAGGTGTAATGATCTCACACAGGACAGTTTTTCACTTGGCCCTAAATACTGTTATTATCTATACGGCTTACGGAACAGTAGTCATCGTACGGGTTTCAGTAAGCAGCTTAACACTTGTGCCATGACTCAGACGTCATTCAACGTACGTATCCATTAATCAACAGCCAGCATTGCTTGGTGCGTATGAGCTTGAACAACGGTCAAAGCAGTGAAGCTTACACAGTAACCAGGGTGTTGCCAAATCTAAGCTGTCTCCGTATATTCAGGTTTATCTAAAGCTATACTCTTTGTTTATGCAGCAGCCTACAGGTGTAATTAATATGAGTCACTGTGAGGGGGATTGGGCAAGCCTGGCCATACACAAACCCGCCATTGTGAAACATCCGTCTATAGCTTGAGGCTAAATGTAGCTGCCTGAATCCCCGATGCCCCACCTCTAATTCTTAGCTGCTGAGACATTACCGCCAGCAGGAGAATAAAGACATGACTAATGGCCAGAGTTAAATCTTCACATCCAGTTACAACGTGTCAATTCAGAAGCATGCGGTGCGGCTTAGCGATGCTGCAATACGGCTGACGGTGAAACCCTTTGAAGGGGGTTTTGATAGAACGGGGGCTGGCGTCAGGAAAACGGGAGTGCCTTGGTTTTACTTTTTCCTCTGCAGGTTGAGGACTTGTTAAATATGTGGGGAAGAGATGAAATGAGACTACTGTGTGGACATAAAGGGAACACAGACGGAGAAAGAGAGAGAAGGCTGGTCTGAAAAGAAACCGGAGGTACAAAAAGAGAGAGCAAGCGAGAGAGAGAAAGAAAGAGAGCGAGCGAGGGCCTCCTTACTCAGCAGGAGCTGTCTGCCAAGGCAGGAGTCAGGCAAGGGGCGAGTGTGTGTTTTGTTTGTGTGTGTATGTATGTGCAACGTAGGGGAGATAGTGGCCACGTGCCAAATACAATGACCCGCAAAGCTGGCAGGGCACCGGGTGGTTGTGTGAGTGTGTGAGTGTGTGTGCGTAGGAATGTGTGTATGCTTGCATTCCTGGGACGCATGCTGCCGGTTTCTCCACAGTAACAGTGAGAGGAGGCAATAGACTCTGTCTCAACAGAGGGAGGGAGGGAGGGAGCGGAGGAAGACGGGGAGGAGGCGCTGCTGTAAAAGAGGAGCGATGGAGAGCAAAGCGAAGATCAAAAAAGGGAGATAGAGTAGTGCTTTGGTGCGATGAACTAGCCACCATGCTCTACGCTCTGTTGTGTACCAACGCCTTTACAGCAGATGACAGGAAGAGGACAGGCTACAGCCACACTAATACGTTTTCGTTTTAAAACAAAAATGATCTCCGTCCATACTACCACGCCTGAAAACACATATCACATGACCATTCGTGTGCCGGTGTAAACAAGAAGCAGCGCTGGACACGGGAATTGATGCAAAGCACTCGAATAATAGCTTGCTTCCTGCACATGTAAGCAGTAGTAGCATTACAAAATGCAGAATTTAACTGCCAACAGCTGATAGCGTAGACAACAAGGTCAGCAACGCTTGTAACTCCATCTCGACTGGTGGTCGAGGCCAAGCCCCCAGGAAGAGCGCCGGCCTGTGATCAAATTTTCATAGTGGCCAAAAGGCGGCACTACAACTGCCGTGTCCGTCACATGATGCCATTGGGGCAAAAAATACTTTTTCCCAAAGACTTACATTGGGAAAGAGATGTCCGTAAATCAGCGGATAACTTTTCTGAGGTAAATCAACTCTCCAGTACGAACACTTGAATAGCCCTAATTTAAATCATTAGTTCCTAAAAGTTGTAAAATGCACTAATAGCTGAATCCAGAGTTATTTCACATGAATAAGCCGGCGGAGTTAAAGGAAACGCTGCGGAAGGTCGCCGGATGATCCGGGTACTTTATCACTCAGCAGTCGAGCCATTTTGGCTTCATGCGCCACTGAGCAACTCTCATAGCAATGAACGGGAGCCGGCCTCCAACGCTGTATCCAGTTCTCTTTATACATCCATGGTCCAGGCTGATGTTTGTTCTCTACCGGAAAGGGTTCGCGTGATGGGACGTGACGAATCAGGGAAGGACACATCGTGACTGATAAGACCCAATTGATAAGCGAACGTGGGTGTCTGCTTCATCGTTTTCAAAGGTCTCCGATTTAGGGGCATGAAAACACTGGATTAGTGCGGCCGCTAGGCATAAACGTAGCAAAAGTCATGCGTTTTAAAACAAAAAACGTATCATTGTGGATGAAACCTAAGAGATGGAGATGTGCCTCAGCAGGTACAGCGGGTTGGTTCACTAATCACAGGGTTGTCAATCAAAGTAACACCTAACCCGAAATTGCTCGCAATAATCACGCCAGTCGCTTGCATGGCAGCTCACTGCTATTATACTTATTGATATTTGGCGTTGTCAACGCGTCCCTGCTGGAGGCCATTAGACAATAGACAGAAGTGAATGATTGGACACAAACCAGAAGAAAGAGGATGAGAGCTGGAGAATATGTGTATGTGTGTGTGTTTCTATGCATGTGAGTGTTGCTGATTTTCTTAGTTGGAACAACTTGGTCCCATCTGGCAAGGACACAAACACACACCCACACAATCACAAAGTCACACAATCACACACACAGCCATTGTCTGCAGGAGGGAGGAGGGTTAAAGGGCCCCCCCCCCCCCCTGCTGACTCCTGGATGCTTGGAGCACTAATCCTGTTATCTCCGTCCCAATAAGAAATGAATTAATGAATAGAGCTAGGAAAGACAGTGCAGGGTGCTCGGCGACAGCCCTGCACGGCGGCCAGTGAGCTCACATGCTCTGCCTGTCACTTGACAGTGACAAACCAGAAACACTATTATAGGTCTCCCCGGATAAGAGCCTCAACTAAATGCTACATGTAATGTAATGCACGGTGAAGCGTAGGGTAAATCTGTGATCAGACGCAGTTTCCCCACAGGGGCCATTAAAGTTTCATCTTTTAAGACTCCCAGAGGAAATTATGGAGAGAATGTAGAAAGGCAAAAGTCCACAGAGAGCTAGTCTTTTAGAGCAAAAAAATTATATGGATTTTGTGCAGTTCAACATCCTGTTTTAGTTTCATACTTTTATAGTCTTATTTAAAATAAACCTACTCGTTCTAGGGCTAGCCACTTCACTCAGTTCATATATATTTAATCAGATCAAGCTAGTAAAGGCCTAATGTAACGCGTCTCAGGTCGTGCTTATACCAACATTAGCACTGCGTCAAAAAACTCCTCAACAGAATCAATGAGATGCAGTCTCAGTAAGAAAACACAGTGTCATCTGCAAAAAAAGTTGACTCAACTGTTGCCGTACTACGCATAGACTGTATATAACAAGTGGACGTAGTCACCATAATGTCACCCATTGGTTTGTGGGCTACAGATTTGAAGCCTTAACTCGGCATTTTGGCCATCGCCATCTTGTTTTTTTTTTTGCACCCGGATGTGACACAAGAGGGTAGAGCTAAGCACAACCGAACGCCGAATACAACATTTTTAGCCAACCAAAAATGGTGCAATTAAGTTTCATGAACTGAAAACACAATGTGAAAGGGTTAAGTTCTGAGACGAAAACACTGACAACGCCATGGTAGAGACCTGTCAATCACAAGGTAGCCCCACCCCAAAGCATCCCCTGCTTTATGGTCTGTTTGACTCTAAATGGGACCATAATTTACTAAATTAACATCATGCTGTATTGACGAAGACTTGAAACTAGAGATTTAGACCATAAACTCATGTTTACAATGTTTACTGAGGTAATAAATCAAGTGAGAAGTAGGCTCATTTTCTCATAGACTTCTATACAATCGGACTTCTTTTTGCAACCAGAGGAGTCGCTGGCTGGAGTCGCTGGCTGTTAGAAAGAATGCAAGTTTAAGGTCCTTCCGCATTGGCTTCACTTTTCAGAACTGGAGGTTGCCGCCTGATACCAAAGTGCAACGTCATTATGCCGAAACTGTGTTGGCCAGTGAAATACATGCAAGCACATGCTGTATACTAGGTAAAATACCTTGTAGCATATGGCTTGTAGCACTGTGCTAACAATACAACTAATTCTGCCATACTTTCTATTGTTGAAAAAAACAGACTGCAAGTATTTAAAAACCGCCGAGTGGCGTCTTTTTGTCTGATAAGCCTTCAAACTGGTATTCCTGGTGCATATTTCATTTTCTCAGCAGTACTTTGTTACAACAACACACACCAACGCCGTGGGCATTTTGTTGGCACCTCAAGGCCTTATTTGAGTGCTTTGACCCTTTAAACTGGGAGAGGGAGGACTGGGTGATGTTTTAATCCAAACACAAAAGACAGACTTGTGTAGTTTTTACACAAAATCACCAATATTGTAATGGAAAAGATACACTGACACTTCTACTACTAACATAGCGGAGAGATGGAGACTACGCACATAGAAAAATATGCTAGTGATGGACTGACTCAAGCAAACACCTTTCAGATCTATCAACTGTTCACTAAGAAGAGAGTAAAGATGGTGGTGAGAGTGAGCCCTTGACTAGCACTGCAGATATTAAAAGAAGGATTTGATGATGGGGTGGATTTTTTTTCCTTTCTTGTACAATCATCAAAGAGGATGTGCACGCTAACACACACACACACACACACACAGTGACTGACCAGACTTCAGTGTGTGTGTTCACACGAACCTGCCCCCTGATGAATGAAAACACATTTCCTTTGACACAAAAATAGCCTGGTCTCACTTTAAACCCACGGGGAACAAACATCTGATCAGAATACATACTCAATGTTCTTTGAGTGTGTGTGTGTGTGTGTGTGTGTGTGTGTGTGTGTGTGTGTGTGTGTGTGTGTGTGTGTGCGTGTGTGCGTGTGTGTGTGGGTGCAGCTCAAATATCTTCTGTTGTATTATATTTTCATACAAAAAAAGCCCCATTGACTGTGTTTCTATGATAGGAAGTCAATGCAGTGATCATTAGCTAGGAATGAAATACCATACAACGCTGGACCAGCAAGATGGACCACAAAGGGAGGCTCTAAGTTTTCAAGCTTGGGGGTGAGGCGGATTCATGGAGTGTGTGTGTGTGTGTGTGTGTGTGTGTGAGTGAAACAGTGACAGATTCAGACACCGAGATCTTACAGTTGCTTTCTAGTGTCATAAACACTCCCTCTCTCTGCTTTGAACTCAATGGAAATGTCACAGCAGCCTGTCCTTGCACAGACACACACACTCGTACACACACTCACACACACAGTATTTATGACAAAAGAAGAGGTCCTTTCAGTGTGAGGACCTGAGGGAGAAGAGACAGACGAATTGAGGGGGGAACTCCCCCTGAAGTTAGCAGACAGCCATGACACAATACTGCAGGGAGCAGAGAGGGAGACGTGACTACAAAGACAGGAAGAGGCCAAGAGGAGGAGAGGAGATATGAATGTCTATTATATGGCATTTGGATGACTTTTACACATTTCTGCTATGTTTGCATGCAAGCTACAACTACAATACTCTGATTAAGTTCATAGTTTGATTTAAAGGGGACATATTATGACATGTTTTCAGTGCTTGTGCTCATAAATATTGGTATCTGGAGTATACCAACCAACCTACAAACTGTGGAATAAGACAAGCCAGTCAGTTTTTGGCACCCCCTTCCTATGTCACATGCAGGCTCATTAGAATATATCGCCCACAGCTTGAGAACTACTTTTGAGAAGATGCATCATATTTTCCTCGCAAGCCAATCAGAGCAGACCGGGCTTTTTAAAGAGACATGCGCTAAAACGGAGCGTTTCAGACAGAGGGTGAATACAGGTATATTCAGACGGACAGTATGAGAAAAATAATGTGTTTGTTGAACATTAAAGCATGTAAACATGTTCTAGTAGAGACCCAAAATACAAGTATGTCCCTGAAAATGAGCATGATATGTCCCCTTTAAAGAATCCCAGTCTTCTACAGTAACCAGATTAAAGACATTTTTGTTTGATCCAATGGTTTTTATCAAAATTGTCGTTGTTTAATTTACACTTATAAGACCGCTTGATCGACTAATAGGTTTATCACATTTCATCATGTCCCGAGAAATAAAATAAGCGCTAATTAGTGAGCAAAAAAATTCTAGGTGTGCTAATCAGGTTATGTTAATGCAGATCATGAGATTAAGAAATTAATCCCAGCAAGGCCAACACAATTCCCACAGTCCAGAGTGTTGCCTTAATCTGATTACAGTCAAATTATTAAAGGGAACGTCTTGAATTTATGCTTTCTTTTGTGTGGCAGGCTATAAAAAAAAGAGTCTATAAAAAGTGTGAACAATCAAATAACCGAGCAATCAAACCCATCAACCCAACCCAAATGAATTAGACCAGTGTTTTAAATTGGGATTCTTCCAGCCTCATCATTAAATGATGTCAGAGTTTGCTCTGAAGTTTAACCTGGGGGGCCGCACCCTCCAGATTTCGAAAGATTTTCAATCATTTACGGGATTCATCTCTGTATCTTGTTGCCATGGAAAAATGTGGCTTCCCATAATAATAGAATAACAGGTTTTCTCTGAGTGCCAGCAGCATTTAGAGCTGGTCCTGGCAAGCCCAGCTCGGCCTTTCTTGGCTTTTGGAACAAAAAAAAAATGACTCTTTCCCAGCTTTGTGGTATTTGATATCAAAAGCATTCTTCGGCCTTCTCCTCACCCGTCGGCTACCGTTGTGCTGCCGTCTATTGAGCCGGCTGAATCGGTCACCTGGCAACACACTGAAAACTAGTGCCCGGTTTCACCTCGGAGATTCAATACGCCGAGTCAGACTACCAAAGGTTCTCCTAACTAGCATGCATGGCAACTCAAAACGCCACAGTGGGTTGCTTTTATTTCTATTTTGTTGATTCACATAAATTCGGGGTGAGAGTAAAACCTTTGAGGGAGACAAGCTGGACGCCGCAACAGGCGAGGCTAAATGGACGTTTTGACTGGAATTAAGTTTAGGAGACGGAGAGAGGGAGGAGAAACAGAGAGAAAAGAGCAGGAACTGAACAATTGAGGAGGGTCTGATCATAGTCTTTTGGTTTTCCCACCATGAAACACACACACACACACACACATGCACACACAGTGACCCCAGGCCTCAGTAACCACTGGCTTCCGACTGAAACGGGCTTTGTAAGTTAAAAGGTGTGCCAGCCTCGGCTATAGACCCCTGCAACAAAAGCAGTGGTTAAATAGCATGGGAACCCCCTTAGGGATGTAGGCTAGGGTCAGTCAATGTGTGTAGTGTTTAGTGGTGTATGGGAACAGTATTGAGACTGTATCAAATCCACAGAGTAGTGTGTGAGTGCACGTTGTGTGCTCGGTGTATGAGCCAATGTCTGGATTGCGTGGCAGCCACAGGGGGGAAGCGGCTAATAGTCATGAATGTGAACAGGCATCTGTTGCTGCGGGGCTGTTTTCTGTCTCATGACCCCAAAAAAACCAAGGGAACGCCCGCTCACTGCACCCAGAACAGCCGCTGCGCATGGTAACGGATCCCTCGTTCATGAATGATGAAACCAAACTATGCATTTATTCAAAATGATTGAAAATATCTGGTTCAGTTAAGTTTCAATTAACAATCTAGTTGGTTTTTTTTTTGCTTCTAAACTAAGCTGAATCATCATCTGTTCCGTTTGGCATTCAAAAAACATCACAAAAGATGATGAAGACACAAATACACCCTTTTACAGCCGACGTCATGGTTAGGTAACGGTGTTAGCTGTTAGACAAACACGAATCACCTCGGAGTAGCCGGCTAAAAGTTACACATGCAGTTAGCAGAAGCTAAACTATTAGCATCATTTTCTCTCCATCTCTGAAAAGTTTCACTGATATTGTAAGACTCTTTTTCATAAGTTCATCTTAACACTAATGGGCCTTAAACACAAAACAGCACCACTGTGCTCTGAAAACCATCATTTCCAAAGGCTCGTACGGCACAACAGCGGCTGTTCGCTGTGCCGAGCAAGCGGAGCGCGCAGTCCGAACTGGTTGAACTTTGGGTTCAGCTCACTGTGATGTGCGGCGAACGCAGCGCAAACCGCGTTCTGTGTGAAAGGCCCATAACAATATATAACATATCCATAACATCTTCAAGCCAACAAAACTTGCCAGCCAGCGTTAGCTAACATGTTTAGAGAATTATTCAGCCTCCATCTAAGCTCCGCCCTCAGAAACACGTCATCATGTTAACAGAAAAGGGGGTTTATTCTGCCGTAGTCAAAACAGTCTCAAAAGATTCAAAAGGCAAAACAGCTGGACTCCAATTTGATTTAATAACTTCTTTCACCAAATGCCCATCAGCTGAAGAGCAGCAGGGTCAGGTCAGTGAAACACAATCTGTACGGCCCTCTGGGAGACGCTCCGACTGCAAAAAGGCTTGTGCTGAAAAACAGACCGCAGTCAGCTGCTGGATGCAGGCAGCCTCTCCAGTTAGCTCAGTCATCACATTCAGTCGGATGGGGAAAAAAACTCTCTTCAAAACGCCTTTTTAACATTTCTATGAGGAGTTTCACCGATTAAAAATGATTCACTCGATCTAATCTTAACCTTTTACCCTTTAAACTCAAATCATAAGAAGCAAAAAGTGGGGATGATTCCACCTTCCTCGCTCAGTCACAGACACCACCGAAGCTGCTGGCTCTTTCACGCCGGGGCCTCGGTGGACAGAAGCAGGAGAGGAGGGAAGGAGAGAGGACAAAAGAGGCCAAGTCAAGGGTAAGTAGCAGCTCTGGCGCTCACCGCGACGGGGAGAGAGGAGACAGAGACTCCAATCAGAGAGAATTATCCTGACAAACCCTCTTCAATCACACAGCCACCCCTCCACCACCACCACCACTACATCTCTTTGCTTTTCTCTCATCCGTCTTCTTCTCCCTACGACCACTCTGTATGAAGAGATGAAAGATGATTAAAGGTAATAGCCGTCCTGTTAGACACTTTTTTCATTGCAAAAAGGGGAAAAAGACAGAAAGGAGGAGGTGTAAGAAGGAACAGGGTGAAGGCGAGTATGGTTTACTGTCGTCGATGACAAACTGCATAATGCGGCATTAAACAGCCCTGAAATGGGCTCATTTGTTGCCTCGCCATCGGAACATGAATATGAATACTGTAACGCCAGCAGGTGCACCAAACAGCTGAGCAAAACTCAGCAATACAGCAATACAAATGCTGCAGAATACATATTTACTTATATAGAAAATGTCCAAATAATCACAGAAAAAGGGGGATTAAAAGGAGTAAAAAGTTGTGTAGCGCATCCACGTTCATCAAATTCAACCAACCAATCAGACGAAAGGACAGTTTGACCGTCCACCAATCGGCAGTGTCTGCTGGGAACCTGAAGATGCCTCCAGAGAAAAGGAGGAGGAGGAAGAGGAGGAGGAAAAAAACTTGAAAATATGAAAGTGCTTTTTGGTGTTGGAAGCAGATGAGATAAGATACCATTTAATTGCTTCTTTCATAAGCGCAGCTTTAATCCCATTGTTACAGCAGTGGTGTTTCATCCCGCTGATAACTCACAACACTTTGAACACTGATTTTCACACACACACATACACACACACACAAAGATTTCCTTTCTGCTGCCATGGCAGAAAAAGTGCTTAGCGCGCCACATGCTCCCTTTTTCGAGGCAAAATTTAACTAGGTGAAAATTAGACTTTAAAATCAAAAAAAGATGGGAGTATACAGATCACGCGTGGTGTGTGTGTGTGTGTTGAGTGTGTTAGACAGAAGAACAGAGAGTTAAAGAGGGGGAGAATTTTTTTAGATAGGATGTTAGATCGTTTTCTGCATTCAACTCCATCTTCTCCGTCAAGGTCGAGACAGAAAGGAAAACCAAAGACAAACAAATTGAAAAAGGAAGTATACAGAAAAAAGTTGAACGCCGTAAAATATTCACTTCCAGCAGGGCTGTGTATCGGCAAGAATCTGGCGTTATATATCATGATACAGGGGTTACGATTCAATATATCACAATATATTGCAATTTTTTAAATCTAATTTTAGGAAAAACTGTCGTATAAAGAATACACCGTCATATGCATAAAATCTGAGTGACTTTGTATCTTTGGGATCTTCATTCATCACAGTCCCTTCAACATCCAGCATAATAGCACTTATTTGAGAGGGCACATACACTGAGAGGGAGCATGTCTTTGCAAATGAAATAAAGTATTGACAGAGTTCGTCTTTGCATGTAAACTATTCAAGTCAAGGCAAGTCAAATGTATTTCTATAGCACATTTAAAAAACAACATGAGCTGACCAAAGTGCTTTACAGACAGGAAGAATAAAAACAGGTCAACAGAGCAGGCAGCAAAATCACACACACATCCACAGACAGAGACCAAGATAAAAATCCATGAGTAAAAAGACTGTTATAAGCATTATAAAAGGCCAAATTAGCATTCACAATTCAAGTACATTCAAAAGCCAAAGAAAAGAGGTGGGCCTTGAGCTTTACTTTGAAAAGACTCTGTAGAGGGAGAGGCAGATCTGATGTGGTGGTTTGTTCCACAGACTGGGGCCCGCAACTGAGAATATTATTAATTAAAAATCGATGCAGTGTTTTTGAGAATCAATAGTGTCACAAAACTAAATATCGCGATACTCGATATTTTCTTTATTTTCTTACACTCCTAACTTCCAGAAGAAAACAACAACATGCTTAGTCATTGATTTCTGCAATAAAATTGTCATTTCTGAAAAGTTGTGACGCTTTTCTGAACAGACATGCAGACATAAAACACACACACTGGGCCCCCCCTAGGTTTACAGGACAGAGCAAGACCCCTAGAGACACAACTCCACCAACGTACCCCGGCACACACACACACACACACACTACAATGGCCATGTGGTGTAAGGCAGTAGAGAAGGCACCTAATCCTGTTACAGCATGACAACTACTAGAAACCCTGTATTCACTGATGTATGTATGCCCACCCTGGACACACACACACACACACACACACACACACACTCTGAAGCACGCAGCAAAAGGAAGAGGAAATAATTCACAGCCTTAAAGTGGACATTTAGTAACCTATTATGTGCTTCCGTTGATGGACAGTTTACTGGCCTCATCCGAACTGACAGTTTAAGTGGTTTGGGTTCAAACGTCTTGAGGCCATCTTGCAAAAGGTAATGTTTCAAACAGCTGCATTAGTAAGGGGGGGTTTTACCCAGGATCCATTTGTTCATTATGTTATCTGTTGAAATTTTATTTACAGCTGTACACAGCTGTGATTCTGTCTGTCTGTCTGCTAATGTGTGTGCCGGTCTGCTCGGTGTATAGCGGAGTCCAGGAACTGGTTTTTGGCGAGGGCGCTGTCGATTACAGGAAGACAAGTCCCTCAACAATGATACATAAATGGATTTGGAGGTCAGTACGTGCTTTAATGTTCTAAAAATACAATTTTTTCATACTGTTTGTCTGAATATACCTGTTTTCACGCTCTACCTGAAATGCTCCGTTTCAGTGTCTCTTTAAAAACCCGGTCTGCTCTGTTTGGCTTGCATGAAAAATTTGGTGCACCTTTGCAAAGGTAGTTTTCAAGCTGTGGGCGACACCTGTCACGCAGAGATTGGCCAGGTATGTGGAGGAAAGAAAGGAAGCGTGTTCTGAACCTCTCTCAAGTTGCCTTTTATGCAGTATACAGTACATACTGCGTTCCTCAGTAGTATGAAACAGATCTTTCCCTCGCCACTCTGTCGCCGGTCTGTGATCGTCACTGGCTATCTATCAGTGGGGAAATATAAGCCTCTTGTCTACGGGACCTGTCTCTAGAGAGAGCTCCATCCAGCTCATAGCGGGGTCTGTGAATGTTACTGCCCGGCTGGCGAGGTAGCGACCCCGGCAGGTGCAAGCTGCTAGCTGTCACGGCAGTTTGTGGAGCTTCAAAACTTCAAAAAGGTTGGAGAAAATGTTTGAATCGCCATCTAATATCGTAAAACTGTCCATATCCAAAATCTACACATTTGATTTCTTGAATAAAAAAATGGGAATTTAGTGATGAAATAGCTACAAAAAATGTAAAAAAAACAAGCCGTTTTTGTTGTAACTGTAGCCTGTACCGTTCCAGCGCTTTGCATTGTGGGATACAGTGGTAGACTGGTCCGACGCATACTGGAGATTTTTTCGAATCAGTATGACATCCAGGTATTTTTCTGCATACTGTAGATTTAGCTTTTGTTTTCATACTGCATGCTTCATTTTGGCCAAATCCATACGTACTACTAGTATAGTATGAGGTTTAGAATACAGCCCTGCTGTTTCTGTCTCCTCCATCTTTGTTTGGGTGCCAGGAGGGAAGAGGAGGCTGGTCGGGGTGAGGAGGAGGAGGAGGAGGGTGAGTGAACAGACGAGCCGGCAAAGGGCATGAAGGAGCTCATAGAGGACGAGGGCGACATTTGTGTGTGTGTGCATGTGTGTGTGTGTGTGTGCAGGCGTGTTAAAGGGTGAGAGGTCTCGACCAGACTGGTCCTCACGGCTGTTGACCACATTAATCATGTTGCATAGAGACGAGCTATGTGTGTGGTGGGAGCTTGTCCTCGTGTGTCCCCTCTGTGTGTGTGTGTGTGTGTGTGTGTGTGTGTGTGTGTGTGTGTGTGTGTGTGTTGCTGCACTTGACTGCTCCTATCAATTCAATTTCATTCCTCCCTCTGCTCCCTTCTTTTCTCAGGGCATCCCCATCCCCCCACCATAGAGCTCCGTATAGTCTCTCTCTCTCCTGTGTGTGATGGACTGCTGAGAGCCTAATGAGGTTCCTCCCTCCCCTTTGGCTTTTTTGTGACTGCGTAGTGTGTGTGTGTGTGTGTGTGTGTGTGTGTGCGTGCGTGCGTGCGTGCGTGCGTGCGTGCGTGCGTGCGTGCGTGCGTGCGTGTGTGTGAAGGGGGAAGGGAGGGCCAGAGGTGACAGGTTGGTTATGTACTTCTACACTTGCCGTTTAGCTCTCCACTTCCTCCCTCCTTCCTTCCTTCCTTGCCTCACACGTCCCCTCACTCTCCCCACTTTTCCTCCAATCCTCCGTCCTTCACACCCTCTTCTGTCTCCCTCTTCCCTCTCCCCCAGCCTTCATCTCTTTTCTCACCCCATCCCATCCCGTCCTTGTCCCTGCCCCGGCCCCTTTTTCATCCTTGCCTGCTGTCCTCCTCCTCCTCCTCCTCCTCTCTGCAGTCAGTCTTACCATTCATTTGTCGGTGAGACTGCAGCCTAATGGGCCATGGCAGGCCTTCCACTAAAGAAACCCACACAGAGTGCTGTTATTAGCAGGCAGGGAGATAAAGAGGAGAGGGAGGCAGGCGGACAGGCAGAGAAAGGAGGAGGGAAATACAGCAGAATGATGTACGGAGGTAAAATGGGGGGGCGATTCATATTAACGCAGCGCTCAATTAACAAGTGCTGAGGAGGCATCTTCCACACTCCAGCCTGATTATGTAGCTGTCCCACCAGTTAGCAGCCCGGCTTGTTCACGGAGGAAGAGGAGCATCCATGGAGCAGCCTGACCCAGCAGCCTCTTATACAACAGACAGGTGAGTCACAGTGACGGAAAGGTATCAAAGCACTTTCCTCAGAACTGTAATAAAGAGGTTTGTACGTATTGAAATTAGAACATCTTAATTGCACAATGGCACCTCCCATTAATGTTAGCCGTTAGCTCTGTGCAACAGATAACAGCTAACGGTAACTAGCTCTCGTTCTTCCGATTTCAACACAGATTTGTTGTTCACAATGTGGCACTATCAGGGAAAGAATGGGGTGCGTCCCCTGGTTGTGTTTACAGCGTCTTCCGCTGCCCCAGGTAGCTGTTGTTTGCCGTTTGTCTGCGTATTAAACACCTATATATGAGTTAGCAGGTTGCAATGTTTGGTTTGAATTTGGGTAAACTTGGCAAGTCTTTTGATCTTATTTAGTTTTAAGGATTGTGACTTTAAACTCAGAGTAGTTCTATTGCCTCCATATGGCTCTCAACATGGCGACGGCTGAGCCGACAGCTCGTAGCTAAAGGAGCTAACAGCGCTAACAGTGCCAACAACGGCAACAGTGCAGACAGAGCTAACTGCCGTAACCGCCGTATGAGCGCAACGCAGAGCGGCGGCCATGAGCTCGCCAGTGGGGCACGTTCACATGCACTAATATGCACTAAATGCACGCACGGCCATGTCAACAAAGCATAGAGAAACTTGGATTAGAACACACACAGAGGGAGAGTGACTTCATTCTCTGCTCATGTAGACATTACTCCACTACATCTTTATGTATATGTCATATAGAGCACCTTTAACTATCTGTCATCGTTGCTGCTAAAGTCTTCATTATTGAATGGATAGGAGTTGGCGCACGTTGACTAATTTTTGCTTTTATTTCCATGGGAACGGTCAGGATTAGATGAATGCACGGTCCTTTCATTGTATTATCATTATAATCTAATCTCAGAGGTTTATTGAACTCTTGCAGCTGTATGTAAACATAGCTATACAGAGGCAGACTGATAAAGTGGGACTGACTACTTGCACAATGGAAAATGGGAGTGGTTGAGACTTTTTAGGACCTTTGGGGGGTTACAGAGTGGTGCGCTGGTCACATTTCAGATTCGCAGAGCGCACGACTCAGAATAATTCAGCCACACAGGAGGCCCTGGCCCATTTGCTAATGCACACTGACAGTCTGAATCACCATAATAGGGGACTTGGTCTCTAAGTGATATAATTATTCGTAGTTTTAGCACTAAGTGCTTCCTTTAAAACCTTATCCACACATTTGGGGAGATGAGGAGAGCGATGAAAAGCACAAGATGACCAGGGGAGAGGCAAACCTTAGCAATCAGAAAATCACTCCAAGAGGTCAGTCATGAATTGCATATTATTGAGGAACATGGCAGAGCTTTGAAGAGAAAAAGCACATGCAAAAGGGAAAAAAAAGGACATGCAGCATGGTTGTCTTCAGATCAAAGTCTACCGAATGTATGGAAATAGTTTCTAATCCAACTATAATGGACGTCTCGCACACAATGGACTCCTATGGGCCCTCGTCTGCCTTGTTGGCAGTAATAGCACTGTAGTGAGGGGCTTTGAGTGCTGCTGAGATTGGAAAAGTACATAGGATACAGACACTTGCTGCAATACACAGCCGCATGTGTATTCAAAAGAAGAGAGAGAGAAAATATAGGAGTGATGACTATCTGCATGTCTGATATCTGTGATCTACAACGGCCCATCAGAAGTGGAGATGGACAATAAAAGCACCAAATTCACTGCGTTCAAAGGAAAGATGGAAAGCATCAGCGTCATGGACTTGGCTAACACAAAGCAGGGCATTATGGGAGGGAACAGCGCTGGAGTGCTGGGCTCAAAATGCTGCACATGTGGAACTCAAAAAAAAAAAAAAAGATAATCGCATTACTTTAAGATTCTTTCCGTTTGCTGCCATACATGCTATTGTGTTTTGTATTCATGCACAGGTCCGTAATGTGTGCGAGGCCGCAGTAACCCCCAAGAACTGATTCCACCGGTGCTCTGCCACGTAGATCGAACCCAGAAACCCACAGCAGATGATCATGCGCGGTGTAAAAAGGTCAAATCTAATCTAATTGGCTCGGAGAGTCCCTGATCTTTTCAATGTTGTGGTTTAGTCTCTGAATCTGCTCTTTGACTGCTCTTTTAGCATACAAAAGAAAGGAAGACAGAGAGCGTGCAAGGCAGAAAGGAATTAAAGATGACCATATGTACTCTTAAAGCTACAGTTGGTAACTTAAATAAAAAAAACGTTTTGTCATATTTGCTAAAACATTAACATTAACATCATTATATCCTGAGTAGTCCAGTAGTACACGAGACAGATAATCTGTGAAAAAAATAGTTTCCTCTGCCTCCTTTTAGTGCTCTTCATTTCTGTCTGAAAAGCTGCATACTTGCTCCACAGGTCAAAAAACTTTAACTTTCCCTTTAAGCTTTCGGGGATCTTCGAAAATGGCCTGCAGCTAATAAAGAAAAAAGAGTAGAAGACACACACATCTAGACACACACCTTGATTGAGAGTTCTGCGTGAATGAGTTCAATCCAACCATCAAGTAATCAATAGCACCACAGAGATGAAGAGAGTAATGCGGCTTTTTCCTCCTCTCTCCAAGTTAAACAAGCAGGAAGGAAAATGGGGTTTAATAAACTTAAGTTTTAATTTGGGGTAAAAATACTCTGTTGGCAGGACTGTTGAGGCCTGAACTTCTTCAAGTTCAAGACAACTTCTTCATCTTCCATGTCCAAATAAAGAAAAATCCACACATAGAATCACGTCCTCTACAAATAGGTCTACCCCCAAGAGATTGACCCTTTTTGTTTTTTGTTTAAAACAATGCTACCTGTCACTGCTTTCCTCCCAGACTTAAATCATCCTGGACTTCCCCTCTTGTCGTGCCACAGGCATTTGCTTTTATTTCCATGGAAATGCGTCACTTAATCACATGTGGGATGATTTATTAGATTATATTACATGAGTATGAGTAAGTAGTATAGGGGATATAATATTTCCCCCCCCAGTCATAGCAGTCTGGTGCATACGAGGCTAACAACCGGATCCCGAAGATGAGTCTGTGGGGTCTGTTTTGCATTTCAAATACCCCCTTCCCCTCCACGTCTGTCCATTTCTCTCCTTTCTCCCCCAACATTTGTTAGGCAATTACAACCAAACGAGGACATAATAGTCCGGCCTGCGAGCCTCGGCCTTCCCTTTCAAGTCCAGCCTCTCTCTGAGACGTGGACGGGAGCCAAATGTGTACAACAACCCATGGTAAACACACACACACACACACACACACACACAGCAAGCCAATAAAAGACAGGTGTGGAACAGTGCAATAACTGAATGCAGCAGGCTGTCGGCTTCAAAAGCTAAAAGGACAAGGCCACCATTGATCTCGGCTGATGATTGCACACCCACCACCCAAGGTAAAAGCACTAAAGGTGTAGGAAAACACACAGGCCGACACACAGGCCGACACACGAGGCGGGGAGGTATGAAAACAGGACGGGAGTGGTAAAAACGTGTTTGCTATGTGTGTTTTTTTATCTCATCACATGTGCAGATACAACCTCCATATACACACACACATGTTGTGCTGACAACTGTAAGAGAGGAGCTGCTGTTGAGGGACGGGGGCTGAGCAAACAAACTGTACCGACGGCAAAGAATGCCATTTATTTATTTTTTTGCTTGCTACTGCAAACAAGTCCGGAGTGGAAAATGGCAAAGCTGGAAATCGCTGCAAAAATGTGGCTGGAACACCTGAGGCCAGGTTTAAACAGAGAGCACATGAGGGAAATACAGAGAGGGAGAAAATGAGAACAATGCTGGAAATACTGAAGGATGCAGCAAGATTCATTTTACAGTGCTGCGAGGGTAATACTTCCATTTTAGAGCTTCTTTGGCTTTAAAGTAACAATCCAGGTGGTTTTTCATTAATTCAACAGGACTCTGTATTGGTTTCAATAACAAAGTGCTGATAATATATCTATACACAGTTAATGAAACCTTTCCCATTTGCTTTTCTACAAATGGTTGTCTGTTTTCCCAGGAGACATTTTCGCTTGCAAAAAACGTGGATGTAAGAAGACTTGGGCCAAACCAAAGTTATACTTTCCGCAACCACGATTACGTGAGGGTCCGCTTACTCTGCGTGATGCGTAGGCTGTGGACGTCCGTGTACTGTCAATTTGTTGTGAAGCGATCTACTGCGCATGTGTGGAACACGTCCTGCAAGCAGACAGAACTACCATGCGTCCGTGGTGTCCGCAGCTGTTCATGTACACATCCGTTTGGGAGTATGACCAAGGCTTTACAGCCTGGGGGTGCTACTAAAACATACTAGTTTTGATGAGGTGTTGTCCAGCCGTGTCTAAATGGAAGAAGTGTTTATAGCTGCTCCGAATGGCCACACTCAAAGCCTGCCGTCACAGAGAGGGGAGGAGACGCAATGATCATTCAGATGGGGATAACAGTGAACAATTCAGACACTTTTCTGGGGAAAGGTTTTAGAATACAAATAGTTCCAATGGCAACTAAGAGCACAAATGACAGGTGTCGCCCACAGCTTGAGAAAAACCTTTGCAAAGGTGCACCATATTTTTCTTGCAAGCCAATCAGAGCAGACTGGGCTTTTTAAAGAGACAGGCACTAAAACGGAGCGTTTCAGACTGAATACAGGTATATTCAGACAGTATGAGAAATATAATGTGTTTTTCTAACATTAAAGCATGTAAACATGTTCTGGTAGAAACCCCGAATACAAGTATGAACCTGAAAATGAGCATAAATGTGTCTCCTTTAAGATTATGTTTTGTTGATTTTGCTGCTATCTTGAGTGCAGTTGCTGCTTCAAACAGTCATTTTCTGTTGTTACTTGGTGGTTTTGATGCGCTGCCTCGACGACAGATCATGTGTGAACAGCATGAGCGTCTGGACACTCGAAACAGTACAGAACTTGGTGTTAATGAACAATGCTGGTTTAATTAGCGAGTGCAGAGCAGCAAAACTGAAGACAAAAGAAAAGTGTGTGGATTAGCACCTATCCCTCCTCCATCGAGCGTTTTGTGTCTCATATTAAACGTACCAATGGTCGCCACGTCGTCTTGGTGGACGAAGCCCTCAAACAACAACCTCTGATTAATGATTTTAGATAATCAGTCCTCATGCGCTCTCAGACATGCGTGCGTACAGGTGCCTCTTCCTTTGATGAATACAACAACAGAGCATCGTCCTAATGGCCTCATCTTTCACGAGCCTCTCCGAGAGCTAATAAGAGAGCGGGGACGATTTGTTTTACCGATTTTCTCTTTTCGAGTGTGGCCGGCATGGAATTAATTACACTGATTAAATATTGTCTGTCTGCGTTGTGCGCAGGGGAAGGGTTGAAGGCGGACTATGTGAGTGCATGTGTGTGTGTGTGTGTGTGTGTGCTAAGTGGCTTAAGATGTGGCTCAGAATGGGATCTGCTGTGAATATACATGGATAAATAGATATACAAGAAGAAATGCACTTAAGGAGGGAAAAAAAAGATGTGCTTTTGCAAATGAATGTTCAAGTATCCAGCTACAATTACCACTGCAGTGAAGGTTAAAGCACTTACAAGTTGAAAATGGACCATTTCTTTAAATGAAAGTAATGATGGGTATTTAAATAATATAAAGCGCTTTTATAAACAAAGTTACGAAGGGCTTTGCGACAAAAACTGCAACACACAATAATTGAATTACACTGGTAATATAACATAAACAGGATCTTAGGTAAAACATACAGAAAACATACAAGAGTTAAATTAGGAAATTTGTGTAAGTAAAATGTGACTTGAAGCAAAAGTGAAGCAAAAAAACAAAAATTTAAAGCTGCAATTAAATTTGAACAAGAGCAACAGTTTGAATAAAAATGCCTGATATGGAAAAGCACACTATATTACAGTATTATGAGTGTACCGACGCATCATCACACAACGGTTCAAATGATATCTTACGAAAAGTTTTTTTCCGTTTTCCGTAGTTTTCCTACGAATGTCCAGAAATACGTGATGGACATGTCAATTTTCTCTCCAGTCTTTTCAAAATAAAGTTCTGCCTTCGCAGGTAAGTTTTGGCAACAAAACTACTTAGTTAGTTTTAGAAAAAGATTGACTTGGTTAGGTTTAGGCAACAAAACGACTTGGTTAGGTTTAGGCAACAAAACTACTTGGTTAGGTTTAGGAAAAGATTGACTTGGTTAGGTTTAGGAAGAGACCGAGTTGGTTAGGTTTAGGAAGAGATTGAGTTGGTTAGGTTTAGGAAGAGATCGAGTTGGTTAGGTTTAGGAAGAGATCGAGTTGGTTAGGTTTTGGCAACAAAACTACTTAATTAGGTTTAGGAAAAGATTGTGGTTTGGGTTAAAATAACTCCAGAAGTGGTGTAACTTAAGTACTGAAGTTACGTGATAAATATATCAACACTGACTTCTGGTTTCTCACGGGGTACGATCCCATCCACCCCGACTTCCTCCCTAGGCCATGTTTGTCGCTCTTTATACTTCCTGGTTCCGTGGATTACATTGATTTCATGGTATATAAACGACTTTCAGCGCATTATTTTCCGTAGCTATAGCTACGAACGGTGTATGTGAACAGCCTGAGTGTACATGCGAATAAGAAATTAAGTTTCCAGCCTATAAAATGGACCAAAGAGTGTAGGAAAAATGTAACCCTCCAACACGTGTGTTATTCATTCCTCCCGTATACACATAAATATCATCAGCATCAGTCATACAGGGGTCTGCCCTCTGAGAAGTTACTCATGGTTGCCCAGAAGAACATGAGCCAGCATCCCGACAGTGTGGAACCACTGCAGAGGCACATGCCCGGAGTGGTGTTGTTAACTGTCTGACCTCTTTCTCTCAAAACAGAGTCATGACTGACTCTTTCCAGCTTCCCCCAACCCCCTCCGTCCTCCTGTCAAAACCACCAACACTTCCTCAACCAGCAGTAGCCTCACTCATGATCAGCAGAGAAGACGGTAGGAGTAAAGCAAAGAAAAAAAAAAACCTTTTAAGATCTCGCCTTGGCCGACTAACAGCCCTTTACTATGCGGGAGCCTACAGACGGAATATGATTAAAGTGCGAGTCATTTTTTACTGATGTAAGTTAAAGAAACGGAGAGGGAGGGTGTGTGAGGAACATGAAAGACGTGACTTACTTTGAGATGCATTGAGCGAAAAGCAGTTAAAGAAATTAGAAAAGAAAAACAGGAAGATGAAAACGGAGCTGTGTCAGTGGACGCGGTCCTGAGAGTCGAGTCAGGAAGAGAGATTGGAAATGAGGCAAGCGGGGGATGAGCTCACCTCCTCCTCCTGACTTTAATCGCAACACTCTTGAGCAACCAAAGAGCGGATCTACACCAGAGGCTCACAAGCTTTTCCACAACAAGGAACCCCACGGCCATTCTGCCAGGAAATTACATCTGAGGAAATACTGGCAAGACCAACCACCAACACCTCCCTCCACACACACACAATCGACAAACTGAAAATCATACAAGACATAACACTGACTAACAAGTAGGAACCCCATAGGAACTCCACAATAAACAACATTTCAAAATGATGGGACATAAAAAAACAATCGCAAATAGCTGCTCTTTTACATACTTCAATGTGGAGTTTATCAGAATAGTGATCTCGATTACCTACGTTAATCACTTGTGCGTTGCTCAAAATGTGCAATATGTGGCAAGTAGTATAGACGTAGTGCTAAAATGATTGATCGCCAACAGTTTTGCCACTTGACTAATCATTTCATATATATATATCATTGCCAACTATTCACTGTTTTCAGCCACTTGGATTTGAGGATTTGCTCCTTTTTTCTGTTTTATATCATTGCTAACTGAATTTCTTTGGGGGGTTTGAAGTGTTTTAAAGAGAATTTAAAGATGTCACCTGGACTCCCGGTAAGGAATTGCTTTTTTGATACCTAACTTTAAGAAATATAGACTATTTTTTTTTGCAAAACCCTTCTTTGTATTTAACAAAAGTAGCCAAAATTATCAGATTTTACATATTATCTATAAACACAAATAGAAGTACAAGAACTTTGCAACATAAAAATCATATAAATTTGGTAAATTTTTTTGATTAAAGGTAATGTCAGTTATGCTGAGAAATTAGCAAGAGTACTCTAGATTTTAAAGATTATCCAACTGAAAAACCCAGCCCAGTGTTGCCAACTATTTTCCAATGAAAGTATTTAGCAGCATTAGCTCCAAAAGTACCTAAATCTAGCGAGAAAGCAGCCAAGTCAGCACCACTGACAGTCCGTCCCTTCAGGCCTCCCTGCAAAGCCACTCCCCCAAATTGATCATTATGAACATCAACAACAAACATGGCTATTGAAATGTGCGGGTGGGCTTATTACAGTCCTGCGACAGCAAAAGATACCAGATTGTTTTTTTAAGGGCATTTGATTTATTGATTGCTGTTGAGATGTAAAGAGAAGAACATTACCAACCCTACCTTTAAAATCCAAAACAGTCTGATCTTAGAATAAGTTAAGAAAAAGTAACTGTCAAGATATTTGACAGGCCAACTTTTAATACTTGACAGCTTTCGATTGACAGTGGGTACCAAAAAAAGTGCTGATGTTGAATACCCAGCCCTAATTAAAGGAGCGGTTTTAGGACCTGAAGTGTTTGGAGTCAAGAAGCCCCACCGTGTTTCAGCCCACTGACTCACTCTCCCATACAGTTTAATCCTGTTCAACTTTGCTGCCCCGCTTTGTCAGAGTCACCGGTGCTTCAAAAGGCGTCAGGGACCCATTACAGCTTTATGTAACGTTGCGGAGACGGGGACGTACACACACACACACACACACACACACACACACACACACACACACACACACACACACACACACACACACAGACAGACCCCCCTTCCCCTTTCTGTGAACAAGGGGTTTTTCTACAGCTGGGTAACAAAGCATGACCCAATAATCCCAAAGCTTGACTCAAAGCTTAGGAACCCCCCCATCCCTCCCTCCTCTTATATCCCTTCCTCCCGCTCTCTGAGGACTTTATAAGGCTCTGGCAAGGGGGGGTTCGGGACGCACATGTGTGTGTATGTGCCATGGATGATGGAGAGGAGGAGGGGGGGGTTATAAATACAAGCACGCTTAGCTTTGATTATTCTAATTATGACTTGGAGCGAGGGGAAGATTATTATGAACACATGGGCCGATGAGTTGTTGATGAGCTCACGTCTCTTCAATCCGTCAGTATTACGGCTAAAAGAGGCTGACAGACAAAGAGCCTTTACGCGTAATGTACGCGGGCGGAGGGCATCGAAGGGACAGGCCGGGCAGGCGACTCATTCTTTAAAATGTTGATGCATACACAGATGTCTTCAATGGTAAACATTATCATCAACTCCGACTGAAAACATGTCATTATTACTCAGCTTGCAAGAGGTTCTGCATACATATGCAAACTTTTAGGGCAGTAGAGATCAGCAGGCAGTGGATATGAAAAAACATTGTAAAAAAATGTGACCCGTCTCGTTACGAAAACGAGATCTTGTGTTTCTTAAACTTTTTTTTATTATGGCAACTGCAGGCAACAGTTGTCCCCCCTCTTCTCACACACTCCTAGTCTGGTCTTAAACTTTCCGTGACCCCGTAGGACATCGAATTTGTCAAGTCCCCGCACGGTAGAAAAGCAGATTGTCCAACCCCCCCTTCCCAGCACCAGATCCCATTAGTAATTACCTGAAAAAACACGAGCAATTCCAGATCTGGCTCTAGGCGCACACCGATTCTGAGAAACCGGGACAAAAAAACAAGTCTACAGACGAGAATGAGTTTATAGGAACAGGAGCTCCTGCTGTGCTTGTTATAGCTCTGAGGAATAAGAAGAAGAAAAAAAATATTATATCTCATGATAGCTTCGCTTGTGAGCTCGCCACTTCAGTGTTTTCAGTGTTCCTGGTTGCTTGCTCGGTGGATGTCTTTAAAGCTGTAGGACGCCAGTGGTAAACAGCTGTTTCAGCTCCCCTAAAGTGACTAACAGACGAGAGCAGCATCGCCCACCTCAGCTTGGGACTGATGCAGACAGATGATGACTCTGTCTTGACTTAAAGCAAACTAAATAAAAGGTGTAAATACAGTGGAGAAAAAAAGGATTGGCTTTGGTGTATAAATGTAGCTTGCAACCCGATCGAAACAATTAGAGCTGAAGTAGACAAGTTGGAGCAAATATGATTTTAAAAATGTTAATGTCAATATGTCTAAAAAAATTAGATGTCTAATGGCATCTGCAAGATTTCACAGACCGGAGGAAAACAACCAATCAGAGCCGAGCTGGAGCCTTGCCGTCTCTGAGCAGCAGTCAATCACTCGCAAACTCCGATCAAACGGTCAAACTAGGCAGCGCTGATCAAATATGAATCAATATTCTGTTACTGTTACGCCTATTTCTCGCCTCAAATGTTTTCAGAAACATCTTGTAGTGTACTGTTTAGCTGTGAAATGATAAAGTTTGCGACCCAGTAGCCATGCTGTGACATCAGCTGAGGAAATACCAAGCACCGCCCACCAGCTGGAAGCAAACTTTCTCATTTTACAGCTAAACAGTACACTACAAGATGTTTCTGAAAACATTTGAGGCAAGAAATAGGCGTTAAAGTAACAGAATATTGATTAATATTTGATATGCGCTGCCTAGTTTGACCGTTTGATCGGAGTTGAATGAACAGCCAATAGGAACGCTCTCTCTCTCTGAAATGATTGGCCAAAGTCTCCCGTCACAGGCTAGATTTTCTAAAGCCTGTAAACAGAGCCATGAGGAGGTGCAGAAGTCTAGTTTTCTCTCAGAACACTTGAATTACAATATGGTGAAAGATTATTATGGAATTTTTGTCCAATGATGCCAAAAATGTTCTGCCAGCTGCCACTTTAAAGCAAACTAAACTAAATAAAAGGGTGTAAATACAGTGAAAAAAATATTGTGTTTTGGTGTATGAATGCAGCTTGCAGCCCAGTCTAAACAATTAATATCACGTGGTTAAAAAAATACCACTTTTCCAGACTGCAATGCAGATCAACACCATCGATATGCATGTGTCGGCACGCAGCCTCGTCTCATTCCTAATCACTCTCCAGCAAGTTCCTATCGCAGAGCACATGAGTAGAGCACGTCCATCTCGCTTTCTCATAAAACAAGCACCGCCACTACTTTATAAGTGCAGATTATATTATATGCAGGTGCAAACAATCTCATAAGGCTGTCATTTACAGGTGTGTAAAACGACCTTTAATGAGCGCTGAGCATTGTTGCCCAACCTCTCTAAATCCAGCTGTGAACAAAACTATTGTTCTCCTGTTATAAGTCAGTCGGTAAAACCTCTCCACTTTAACTGGTTCCCATGGTGTGCAAAGTGAAGAACAAGCCGAATCTTATCTTGATGTCACACAGCTATTTGGCCCGTCTTGAGTTTTGTTGACAGAAAGACAACACCGTGCGCCTACCTGCTATGACGACTGACTGACCTTGAGGGAGAAATAGATTGGGAACGATTCGCCGGGCGAGGTAAGGCAGGTAAGACTGGAAGTGTTTGCTCACGGGTGTGTACTTCGTTTTGGCCGTTTAAATTTGACATTCATTAACTAATAGGATGCGGCATCCCTTTGTAATTTGCATGTTGCTATTATGCACCACAAATGGAATCCTGTGCATGCACACACACACACACACCAGAATTAACACACATCGCTGCCCTAGTTATACCTGTATGTGGGAGCACCATGCAAGGTTGATGTGTTTGTAATATGACAGGAAGTGTTCAAAGTAGGTCATCGCTTCTCATTTGGTTTTACAAACAATCCCTTCATATGATACAAGTGTATAAGGCCTTGAAGCAATCAAACAGAACTAAAGCCCACAACAAATATGGTGACTCCTACAGACAGAGTCAGACTTGCAAAACTTCATCAAGCCAGACGGCTGCAACAAATCTCACCGAGAGCAATCCTCACTTTCATATTCACAAGTCTCAAATTTCATTTAATTATGGGGTGGAATCAATGAGCATAGGATGCAATTAGATACAGCAGTCACAGAGCAGCCACAGTTTGCAGCTTTATACCCCCCCACCACCCCTCCTCCTCCTCCAGATACCTTGGAGCAACATGAAACCCCAGACAAGCTCCAGTGGCTCTCACACCATATGGCCTTAAAACAAAAAAAAAAAGACTGCTTTTTTTTTTTTTTGGTCAATCTATCGGTTTCATCTCATCAATTTCCCTGATGTCTGAGCTCATGTTTTGTGGCAGTAGAGAGCCGGGGGTATACTGAAAGCTAATGAGAATGTGAGTGGAGCTTTGCGGAATGGCCCTTTGTTTGGAGAGAGAGAGAGAGAGAGAGAGAGACTGCCTCTCTCTCTCTCTCTCTCTCTGCAGAGCTGGAAACGCGAGACGCTTATCGATCATTTCAAACTGGAAAGCCTTTTGTGTGACTACAAGGCTGCAGGGCAAAACGCGCTATAACAAAAAAAGGCAGTTATGCACAGCCACCAAAGGGTTAACTTTAATAATAATAAACAATATGTTTTTGTGCACGTTGGTGGCGACTGCGCTCTTTGTCCGGTCCGACCAGCAGCAGCAAATAAACAACACACACACAAAAAGCTGCTGCTGCTGTGGGGGGATTTTTTTTGTCGGATTAACATTGGATTAATCATAATAAGAGACCCAATAACCGCCTTTGTTCTTTGCCTATAAGCCACCCTCAAACTGAGGGAGAAAAAAAAACGACTTTTGCAAAAGAGGAATTTTGCACAAACAAAAATAAAGCCCCGACGCTAGAAACGCTTTTGTATCCGCGTCTGTCAACCAGCCCTCCTCCTCCTCCTCCTCCTCCTCTCCGCCGGGGGGGCTTCCAGCCAGCTCCGCCACCGACCGTCGTCGAACGAGGAGAGCCCCGGAGAGGAGAGGAAAAAGTGCCGGCTTCTCTTGTAAGAAAAGCCCCACCGTGTGAGGAAAAAGAGGCTGCGCCGTGAAGCGCAAAGACGCACAGAGAGAAAAGAGAGAAGCCCCACTATAACGCAGAGAGAAAAGAGAGAAGCCCCACTATAGGAGGAAGAAGAAGAAGAAGCCCTTTAATGTTTTAACAGCAGCTGGTCGGCTATAAGCTAGCTTCCCCCTTTTTCACATGAAGGGCCAATAAAAAAAAAAGCTCCAAATTGTAGAATAAATGCGTCCTTTTACGCACATCAAAGTATAAACACACACAGAGCCATGTGTGGTTATAATGTGGAGGAGAAAAAGGGACGCTTTGCATACTTTCCACGATAGAAGGGAAAACTTCCATCAATCATCTCCCCCTCAGTAAAAAAAAAAAAAAAAGATCCAGCTCCAGTTTGTGCCAAAAAAAAAAAAAAAGCGCACTGTTTTTTTTATAGGGGAAATATTCCACTTACCGACTTGTAAAACGTTTTCCACACAGCCGGTCTCCAAGAGGCGGATACCCCGGCGGAAAGGCAGTCCGTCTCCGGTTCCTACTGCTCCGGCTGCAGCCGCCACGGTAGCAGTTGCACCGGTAGATCCTCCAGCACCACCGCCACCTCCACCGGCGGCTGTAGCTCCGGACCCCGCAGCAGCACCAGCAGTAGCCGCCGCCGCCGCCGACGGACCCTCCTCGCCGGCGACTCGGCACTGAAACGACGAGTACATGCATATCTCCTTCTCGTTGCGGGGGAAAGACCAGTAGACGATGCGGCGCTGGACGGGCTCCGGGATCCGCTCGAAGCGCTCCTCCACTCTCTCGAAGGCCCACTTTTCCGCTACTGCCTTGGCGGCGCAGTCCAGGAGGGACTCCGGGGAGCGGTACCGGGAGCTGCCGGGCAACCCGCCGCCGCTACCGCTGCCATGGCCGTGTCCGGGCCCCGGGCCGGGACCTCGGGGAGCGGGGCGCAGGCAGGGTCGCTTGCTGGCCGGTGGAGAGGAGAGGAGAGGATGATGATGATGATGGGGCGGCTGTTCTCTGCGTCCTTCCGCCATGGCGAGCCGATCAACACTGACGAGACGGACACCGAGCAGCAGCAGGAAGCCGAGTACACACACACATTCACACACATTCACACACACTGAGCAGAGTCAACACCAAACAGGACTTCCGATCACTGCTTTCAAAATAAAACTCGCTATTTGCAAATGAGGCATTTTACAGAAAAAGTGTGTGAGTTATTACAGTTTTTCTCAATTGTTTACACACAAATACTGGTACTTGACACACAATGACCACAACATGTAACTCATGCACCAACCCCCTGAACCAATTCTGCTAAACTACAAGCACAATTCCTGCTTTACACTCAAATTGCAGTTCTAAACACACTTTTTTCAAAACACTACACACAATTCTCTGCATTTGGCACAATTTTCATGAAGAAAATCTCGTTTTCACAAGGAACACACTGTCATTCAAAATTCTAAAGTCAATTGCCCTACTATGCACACTGACTCATCACATGGGCAAACACCTGTCACACAGTGTTACAATTAGCAATCAGAGCTTTAGCATAAAAGGGCAAACATTGCTTGTGATGTGGATGAGGTGTTGTGGCCAGACCGAAACAGAAGAGAGGATGCAGCATAGTTTTTTTTTACTGTAACTGTATACAGTAAATTCTTCTGTTGTTTTGTATGTAGACCACTGTATGTGCAACTTTGTGTTGGTTGGGATGTACACTGTGTACATTGTTTTTGTGGGGAAAATAAAATATATTTGTTACCGTGTATTTGTGTGTTCTGAGTATAAAAACAATATTCTAAAATATTTTACAACACACTTATGTATGTACTGTCTGTAGTAAGTGTAACACTAAACAAAAAAAAGGCCTAAGTCATTATGATGAATGGAGAAGAAGTGTTTTCCATTCATCATAGTGTTTTACATTGAGCACATCAGTGTTCAACTGGTTCTTATAAATGTCTATTCATATGATGGTTTGTGTGTGTCATTTGAAAACAAAATACCATTTTGAGAAGAAATAACATTGATTTGAATGTAAAGTTTCATTTTGCAGGAGAATTGAGGGGTTTTGCCAATTGTGTGTGTGTTTTTTGATTTGTGTGTAGAGTTCTGAGAGTATGAGGCATGCTTTCAGAAAATGTGTGTAAACAATCGAGAAAAACTGTAAAGGGATATAAATAAGGTAAAAAACATTTTTTTTTTATCATTTATATTTTTCTACACCATTTCAAGACAGAATACGACATAGCATACCTACGACTGATGCATTACAAATGTTTGTTATGCTTATTATATAATATTATATGTAGATAGATAGTGCAGGGTAACAACTGAGATACGGGACAATTAAAAATGTGAATATAGTGAAAAAAGTGATATAGTGCTGGATAATAAAATATATGAGATATACAGTAGAGACCAGGGGATTAAGAAATGTCAAATATGGAACTGAGGTAGAGAGTTTAAAAAAACAAAAAAACATAATATTTGTTCATATTCTATCCATTTTCTAGTATCGTTTTGTATTGTTTGGATATGGACTTGTAAGTTTGAGCATGTACCTGTGTGCACGTGGCTCCATATTTAATATTTTTCATTATATATTCTTCATATTATTATAATAAAAATAATTATTATATGTAATTACACATATACTATATATTATATCATATGTACAGTGCATCTTTTTATATTTTATCAATTGTATTCCATATGTTTTGGATTCTTGTCTACATGGGCTTCTAGGCCTATATATAATATTTTTCATAATATGTTTTTCATTATTAATATTCTTCATATTATTATATTTAAATACACATTATATATTATATCATATGTACAGTATATTTGTTAATATTTTATCAATATTATTCCATACATTTTAGATTCTCGTGTCACAATCATATCAGAGTTTCTATTGGTCCAAAGCTAACATGGGTGGGAGTGATGGACACAATATGCTTATTTGAATTATTAGGCTATATTTAATGATACAGCACAATTATATAATTTATAGCTAATTATTTTGCGGACCCCCTGACAGAATGCCCTGGACCACTTAGACCTACATAATAATATACCTTTTATTATTTTTATTATTTTCTTTACTCATCCGTGACAGGTTCATTGAGCTGTGTTACCCTATCCTGTGATTTCCAAGTTGTCAATCAATTATTTCAGATAAATTAATGTAATTTATTTGAATTATTGAATTATTCATTATGTTCTAATTGAGATACATCACTTCCATAACAATCAGCAAAGTCATAGTTTATCGATTTATATATATTCTCACCATCATAACACATATAATTATAAGAATATAAACCTAATATATAACCCACTACTAGTGGGTATTTCACATATAGTATGTTTTCTATTATTCATTTTAAGCTTTAAGTCAATTGGTTGCCTTTCCGCTTGTGTTTTATCTTCCATTCTGTTGCAGAAATGTGGACGAGATGTGTTCTGAATGCTAAAGCATTAGAAGAACAGGGTTTTGGAGATAACATGCGGTGTGAAAAGTCAACAACAAGGTCTGACTCGGGTTCATCTTGATCCTTTTCAGCTTCTGTGGATACCAGTTGTTCTTCCAGGGCGTGTAAGCTCTCCACTGGTGCAGCTATTTCATCATCCTATAGTGTGGACGTGCTCTGGCTTCATCTCATTCTGACTTCATCTTCCTGCATCCCCACAGCTGCAGAAACTACAGTATAGCTGCCATGATGTCATGCAACGAATATATAAGTCCTCCGGTATTAGTGAGTCTTTTATTTTAAAAGCCTAGTCTCTTAATTTCCTGTCTCTTAAGCTATATGTCTGTGTGACTTGATGCAGCTGAGCAGACTAAGAGAGAGAGAGAGAGAGAGAGAGAGGGAGAGAGAGAGAGAAGAGGAGGGGGTCAATGGATTGATGGGAGGTGGAGGATGTTACACGTCACTAACCAACACAATAACAAAACACTCCAGTCTCCTATCAGCGTGGCATGCAAGCTACAGCTCCCACATCTGCTCTCTAATATTCAAATATGTTTTATTATTTTAATGAATGGGTGTAAGCCATTGATGCAAAACATACTTAAACGGAACACCAGTGAACTTAATAATAAATAATCAATTCAAATTAAATAAATAACATACAGTTATTTTATTACTTTTAAATGTTTATTATTAACTTCACTTATCACACCTGCACTCTTCCTCTGACATGACAGTGAAGTTCCTGACACGCAGGTGCATTTTACATTGAAGCAGATAACGATCCCAACTTCTCCTCATGAATAACAAAGTTACTGTTTTGCAAATTAAATTCACACCATTATGTGTCCCATACATATCAATGACCTCAGGTCAGCGAATACACATTCATTTGAATGGGTGCAGCATGCTGTTCCCACAGCAGGACACAGAAGGTTTTGAGAAAAGACATTCAAAGTAATGAGGTAATGTTGTGGAGCAAAATCCACAAAAGACAACTACTTATAGAAAGTAGTCACTGTGATATGCACACAGTTAATAGTAATGTTGTTGCTCTTCATGATATTTTGTAACTACAGTATTGTGAAAATATGGTAACAGGTCGTGTATACTGAAAAGTGGCCTCATGTTACTAAAATGTTATATTTAAAGAGCGGGTCCATTATTTATACACACTCTCCATGCAACATACAGAAGCACTTGGCTACTTAACAAAGGATTTCATTGGTCAAACATGTACAGTATTTCAGCAGGCGGAAATCTGCTGAAATCGAGGTCCATCCGAATACTTATTCCCCTGCACAAATGTTCCGCAGGGGTGTTCAAACATTCATAAGAACCCAAAAAATCTGCTTTTATATATATCCGTGCAAATTTTTCAGACGAAAATCTGTGCTTGGTGTGAAACGGCTTTGAACCTAGTTTTCGAAGTCTTCTAAGCATTTTGAAGCTACAGCTACCGCCATCTTTGTTGTGTACATTTATGGTTACAGGTCTTGTTGACTTCTTAGGGTTTAGGCAATAAAACTACAACTAGGCAACGAAAAACAATTTGTTAAGATTAGGGAAAAACATGTTTTGGGTTGAAATAACTAAGAACACAAAGACAACTACATATTGTTGGTTTCACATGGGATGCAAACTCCGGTCTCCTTGGTAAAAGTCCTGTGTTTAATAATAATGACTACAGTCACTAGAGATCACTGTCGTGTTCTTTTATACCTTCTTTCGGTGATCTACCATGTGAATAGATGATAAAAACCTACTAGTGGGTGTAGTAGGCCCCTATTGACCCACATCTATGGAGCTTATAGCAACTGATAATACCTATTTAATAGCCAGACAACAGTCTAATCGGCTGAATTTACTCACTCCTTCTGATAGCAACATGAAAGACAGGAAACTGAGAGTAATGTCAACGCTACATCCACATTACTTAATAATGTCACGTCAGCTTTCCTTTTTTTTTATAAATGTCAACATGCTGCTTGTATGTTTTCGTAGTTCATCTCCGCTGTTTTGTAGCCGCTTCTTGTAAAATTCTCAGTGGAGCGTAGATGAATTTAGACCGTAAGGTTCTGACAGAGACAGAACGTTACTGAGTGCAAGATGCTTCTTATTAACAGGAATATTAGTTTAGTGACAGCCTACTGTACATATGAGCCAATCTAAAATTTACATTTAGAGCGGAACTGCCATGTTTTTCACATTCAATTGTTCCTCCTTGTTTCTTCTGAGCTGCCCAACACAAACACGGTGTACAATTGTTGCCAACTGAGCTGACTCACTGCTGCACCGGGGAGTTCATTGCCTTGCTCAAGGGCAGGTTGATAGCAGTGGTTGAAGAATCTGATTTTTCATCCTCCTCACCTAGAATCTGTCATCCGGTTTGTGGAGGCGACCTTCCAATCACAAACCAGCGTCTCTCTACCCTGAAGGCTTCTCCACGCACAACCTGAGAACATGACAATATACAGACACATCACATGTTTACATGAATGTATGTGTGTTTCACACGGGGGGCGTCTCTACCCTTTACCCTCCCCGCGCTGAGTGGTAATGAGAGGAAATATACACAATGGAACCACTTTTCTCGTTGGAGGCAGGAGAGAGAAGGGAAGACAGAGAAAACAGGATATGGGAAAAATAGAAGAAGGTCTAATACAGGGAAGAGAGAGAGAGACGAGGGTGTGACTCCAAGAGCCAGAAAGAGTGATTGCCTATTGACTTGATGAGAGAGAGGATGCATCATTATATAATTGTAAATCCCAGAAAGATAGGGTGTAATAGGGCTTTCTCTCCTCCCACTGCTGCTTCGGTAATTTATCCCTCTCTCTTTCCATCCTTTTCTACCTCTCTCTTTCACCCTGTCACCCATCAATCTTTTTCCAATTACCTGCTCTGTCTATCCACAAATCCATCATAATCATTTCCATGGTAACGGGTTGCATCCTCCATCGGCTTTGGCCTATTGTTCAATATAATTGCACGCCAAAAAGCAGTCTTTAGAGGAGGGCAGGGGATACACAGAGATCTGGATATCGTCCCCGTGTTTCGGCGACTAATGTCTCTCCCACGTCTCCAAAGAGTTCACTTCAGAGGAGATAGTCTGCTTAATTTCCACCATGACGTCCATTCATCAGACGTTTTATTAGCCATTATGCGTAGATTGGCTTTATCCCAGGCTGATGAAACATCTTCTCCGCCCACGCAACTGTCAATTATTGTGAAAATGAGAGAGCAGAACTGCCCATACAAGGTCAGTGAAGAACAGAAATGATATGCATTTGTTGGGAACGAACGGGAGTCAGCGCTCTCCAAACGTATTAAAGGTGGTTTTATTTGATTTGATTAGTCATAATTGTAAGTTAATGAACACAATTTTTAAGCCTCGGGTCTCTCTGTTTTTCTAATTAACAAAGAACACCTTTTTCACTCAAACCCCACCCAGCCTTTGAGTTAATACGATTAGTCTACTGACATCAACACCGAAATTATCCATGTGTCCCCAGTATCGTTTTCGATGCCGAGTGATAAAAGGCATATTGTCCAAAGTAAGATACGGATCTTTTGGTATAAAAATTAAAGGATAGGTTCGCAATTTTTCAAGTCTGTAAAAGTTATACTCAGGTGCCCACAGAAACAGTTTTTGCTTGCTGTAATGAGTCCTCATGCTCATACTGACCATAAAGAGTTTCCAATGCATGTGACGGGGGACAAATTTTCCTATTTGTGTTTCCCTGCCGAGCTACAGTGGAAAGATATTAACACAAAGAGGCAATCTTATATTAAAATGTCCGTAATTTTGTAAGATGCCCTTGATTTGTCTAGCTCAGACTTCATATTAACTTCAGATTCATTTGTGGAATACATTTTTGCACGAGAGGTCTATGAGGGGTGGATGTAACAAAATGAATTGATGAAAATGGAGGTGATGAAATGTGTGTGAATTGAAATAATGGAGCCATAAAAATGCATGTCATGGTATGATGTTGTAAAAAAAATCCATATCAGTTTAAGTGTACGCTTTATTTGGAATATTTTCACTGCATAACCTCGCCGTCAGACAGCCCCTTTCCGACGGGGGAACTGAAGCCGCTACATCGCCCTCGTCAAAGCCGAGCACCCGACCAGACTCCATTCACAAAAACAGGGATTTTACCTCGCAGAACACAGGAGTTACTGGTTTACCGCTGCATCAATCGGTTAGTTTGTTTGTGTTATTGTGTGACTTTCGGATCTGAGCTAACGTGGCGTCCACAGCAGTACGTTGCTTTGCTTCCGTGCCACTGTCTGCTTCTCCAAACTGGGAGCATGCTGACAACAATCTAAGTTACTGCATGTAACGTTAAAGAAACAGCAGTTCAGTGGTATATGATTAGTATATTGTTAATGTCTAAATCTATGGTGGAAAATTGGTCCATTTTCCTTGACTGGAGATTGTCTCATTGAGTCTTCTGTGTATGACCAGAGCTGGGGGATTTTACGACACTACTGCTGATACAATACTTGAGTTTCAGCACCATAATTACATATTTTACTTAAATAGATTTGACAGAATTTGTTATGTTCCATGAATGTTTGAAAAAAAATGTTCTTCATATCCACCATATCCAAGCACCGCTCACACACATTCCCACCCACATTACATGCACACATTCAGCAATCCAACCACCCACACACATATGCAGACATGTTCTCAATTATATCATATTCTCAGATAATATGTAGGCATGCTTGTTGTTTTTGTACACAACTCCAGCAGGCGCCTGCTGCTTTGCTGCCAGCACGGCTTAGTAGGAGTCCAGTGGTACAAACGCGTCACATACACAAATGTACACACATAGAAATAGATCTCTGTGTAGCCAGTGAGACTAGGGAGAAAATCATAGCTTCACCACAGTGTGAAGACATTCAATAGACAATGTGGGTGTGTGTGTGTGTGTGTGTATGTGTGTGTGTGTGTTCATTGGCCTTGACACACATGCACACACACCTTTTGTCTCCCTGAATCTTGTGAACCTAAAGGCTGACAGCTATGGAACATGCTTCCCTCACACACAAACACTCCACTTGAGCACTTCATCACTGGGGGACAATAGAGCAAAACTATCCACCTTTCTCTCTCTCTCTCTCTCTCTCTCTCTCTCTCTCTCTCTCTCTCTCTCTCTCTTTCTCTCTCTCTCCCTCTGTGCATTGATGGCTCTAATCATTTCAATTTATTTTCTACTGCAGTTTTGTCCTTCCGTGCTCCACTGCTTCATTGTACACTGATATAAAGGCTGCAAATGAAGAGGCAGGAAGGGGAGAATGGATCTGTGTCTGCATGTCACCGTGTTTGGTCAAATGCAAGGTCTCACAAACTGCTGACCTGATTTTAAATTAAAGCTTGGTGAATGGTAGATCGCGTTGTCGAGGGCTGGTTTTAGACCTGCATCAAAACGATTACCAGAGATTGGGAACAATCCCATTGTTACTCTCCTCTTGTGTGAAGCACACTGTATATTGAGGGTTCAGTTGAGAAGGCAGAAGGCTTGATGGCAGTGCAGAATATCTAGATCTATCTATTTTCCAGTAATACCCCTCCCAATGGCATATCATAATACAGTACAAAATGTCAACGTTTTTTTTTTAAAGGGGACATGCTCCCTTTCATTACTTCATACTTGTATTTTGGGTTTCTACTAGAACATGTTTACATGCTTTAATGTTCAAAAAACACATTATTTTTCTCATACTGTCTGTCTAAATATACCTGTATTCACCCTCTGTCTGAAACGCTCCGTTTTAGCGTCTGTCTCTTTAAAACTCCCTCTCGAAAAAGCTCAGTCTGCTCTGATTGGCTTGAGTGAAAAATATGGTGCGCCTTTGCAAAGGTAGTTCTCAAGCTGTGGGCGGTATATTCTAATGAGTCTGCATGTGACATAGGAAGGGGAGGGGTTGAATCACATTGTTTCTATCTTATATCACAGTTTGTGGGTTGATAGCATAGACTGTAAATGAGAAGTGGACGTAGTCACCGTGACGTCATCCATTAGTATACAGACTTTTGAAGCCTCGAGTTCGGCATTTTGGCTGTCACCATCTTGTTTTTTTGCAACCAGAAGTGACACGAGAGGGTGGAGCTAAGTACAAGCGATGAATAAGACATTTTTAGCCAACCAAAAAGGTTATAATTAACTTTCATGAACTGAAAACACACTGTGAAAGGGGTTAAAATCTCCGAGACGAAAACACAGACAAGACAACGCTGTTGAACGCCACTATAGGCTTTTCTTGATGGAAAAGATGTTTTAGCTCTTCTCCCAACTGGTTTCGGTAACAGTTTGATTGACAGATGGTTCCTCCAATCACCTGCCAAGTATTTTTTTTAAAGTGCCCGTCCTTTTCCAAACAGTTTCCAATGATGACTTTTCAGGTGGTTCTGTGTAACAAACTATGTGGGGGGTCAAGTTAACAAAGGTATTTCCTCATACCTCAACTGTGGCTTATTTAAATGCCACAGTTCCTAGAGCCTGAGATATCATCTCCTAGTTTCCTGTTTTTGTCTGAACTAAAGGAATTCAAAACTGTACAATTTTCACAATAGACAAGATGATACCAAAGTGGCCATAATCCACATTCTTATATTAGCAACGGATCAATTAATATGACTATGTGTAATGTGAAAAGGGATTGCTTGTAGTGATGAAGCCACAGAGGATTATCACCTCGGCTCTACGGAGCTTTATAGCATATTTCAGCTCATTGTTTTGGGTTTTACGGCCCACGTCTGAACTGCTTTGGTTCACTCTCACCGCTCTCATTTGCATGTGCAAGTGATTTATTTGAATAGATGAATCATCAGAAATATTACCTTTAATAGCTGCCAGGCTCTATACACTGTCACACAGATGTACAAAAAACAACAACAACTCCAGATATACATGGGCAAATAACCAGTTTTTTTCCCCGACAGAAAACAACATCTGTTAATCAGGCTTTTTCTTAATCCCCTATAACCTTGTTAAGGAAACCAGTTTTCTAATTCACACAGCATCTCAGAAAAAATTAGGTTACAGCCGAAAGCTGAGGATAATCTGATTTCCTAAGTGCATGTAAACGCAGAAGCAGCAGCGAGAGAGTGTGACAGACACAGATCAGAGCAGAACATTTTGTCAGCCTGACATGGAGGTGACGATTAAGACTTGAGGTGTCAACAGGCTGCGGTATGGCCAGACAGCGTTGTGTGTGGACAGCGTGCGTGTCGAGGGGGGAGGTGGGGGAAGTGTGCAGCAATCACCTAACCTATGGCCAACTCATGAGTGCGCTGTGAAGACACTTCCTCTCCAAATTGCACGCTGACACACACACTCACACACACACACACATTAAGCTGATGAGGTGTTTTGTGAAGGGCTCCTCCTCAGCAGAGGTGGCACAAGCCTTTTAGCAGCTACTTATGACCCTCCATCCCCGACAATACACTCTCACACACAGGCTCCGCTCTCTCCCTCCCTCTTTATTCAAAGCTTGATTTCTTTTCATCAAGTCTGTCTCTTCCCCTTTTCTCATCTCCACCTTTCTACTCGGCTGGATACTCTTGTTTGTGTCAAATCCAATCCCTTCTTCCCACCCAGCCTCTCTCTCTCTCTCTCTCTCTCTCTCTCTCTCTCTCTCTCTGCTCCTCCTCACATCTTTGTCTTCTTTCCATTATCCTCTCCCCTGCCTCTTTTCTCCTCCTCTTTCACCACCGACTATCTCTACCTTCTCCCCCTTTTATTTGCCTCCTTTTCTCACTATCCTTCTCCTTCTTAAGTCCTCCCCTCGCTCTTTCTCTGCCCTCTATTCTCTGCTCTCTTTACAGCTCTCTCTTCTGCGCTTGCTCTCTTCTTATCCTTCTTCTTCTTCTTCTTCTTCTGCGACCTCTCGCCCTCTATTTTCCCCCTCGCCTTTCTCTCTCCCCTTTTCTCTTTTCGCTGCCCTTTTCTCCTTCACTCTGGGTGTCGGGGCTTTGTGGAGGCTCTCGGACCCCAGTGGGACATCCAGCGGGGAGAAAGAGCTGAAAAGCAAACTGTGGGGCATGGGAGGGAGGGGAGAAGAGAAGAAGGGAAGGAAAGAGATAAAGCTAAAGAGAGAAGGAAGGTGGTAAGAAAGGATGGATGGGAGAGGCCTGTGTGGTCATGTTAGGCAATGAAATAGGCCCAGCTATTATTTAAACTCTTTTGAGCATCGTCTTATGGACTCATGGCATCATTTAATTTCAGTTCCCCTTCCCTGCATTTTGCTCGATTATTAGTGCTTGACAATTGGCCTCATTTCTAAACTTGATAAGTTTCCAATAAGCTATTGTTGATTAGCCCAATTTAATGCAGTATAGATCCTTTTCCTTTGACTGTAAGAAAGGGGCCCATATAGTCAGTCTACATTCATATACCATGTGGGACCCATTGGACCCATATGGACACCACACGGTGAATCCAGTTTAAGCCCGTTCCTAGGCCTCATTTATCCCTTATAGGGCCCAACATGTTAGCGGGAAACGTGCCAAGTGGGGACACATTTGGTTTGGTTTTATTCTGTCCTATAACAATACATTTCATATAATACAAACAATACACTATAAAACCCAATATCACACAGATATGAGTTATATATATACAAAGAGATAAAGTAAAATAAAATAAGTTGGTCAAAAATAAATACCGTGAAACATCAGAGTGGTTAGATTCAGGTTGGTCCATTTTATCACACATTGAAAAAAGTGTTCGGCGCAGGAATTATGTTCATATTGCATGATTCCACATGTGTCCTTTACGTAGCGAGGTGGAATATAAAGATGTGGAGGTTGGGCTGCATGCAGGAGAACAGAGTTTGGGTCTCCTTACAGATCACCAATGAATTTTAAACTGTAACCACGATCAATCTTAACGTTAACCGAGCGCTTTAGTTGCTTGACCCCAAAACTGAACAAATCAATCTTATTATTTTAACCTATTAGTGCATATTTGTATATTTTTGTTGGAAGTGTTCTCTGGGCTTGCCTAAACACAAATCTGAAGAAATATCATACTATATCTAGTCTTTCATCACATTGGACTATGGTATCTATGAACTCATAACAAGTTGAATATCAAAGATATGCCACACAGGCAGTGTAAAAAATATTTCAGTGTAATTTTCAGTGTATTTAAATTATTTCATATGGATACATTTAATAATGCTAAACAATGTCTTTCACAACAATGTCAGCGTTTTTCCTAATTTTTCAAAATGTTGAATTTGACTATCAATAAAAGTGGGATTTTTCATGTCATCTAAAAATTTCAAAATAGCACTGTTAGATACTTGCCCAGACGTATGTCCGTACCAAATTTCAAGACTTTTGACCAAGAAACAAGAACAAATGTTGTGGCATTTTTCCTTATCGTACTAAATAAAGTCTTTGGGGCACAAATGGGTTAAAATGACTATGAGGATAATGTTTATATATTACAAATAATGTTTATAATAAAGTCATTTTCGATGAGGTAAATATTGGGGTAATTTTGCAGTAATTCCAAAGAAATGTTAAATAGGTTACTTGTTAATTATCACCTCATTACCATGAAATTTGCAGACCTGTAAAATGAAGTGTTATCTTTCTTTCCTATTCAGTAGTGACCAGCCAAGTGATATCATATATAGAAGTGTCCGAAATGATTAGCCGCAGGTAATTATTTCATCACTAAAGCCCGTATCATGGTGTCAACTCACCGGACGATATCGTGGAGACGAAACCTGAAACTAAAGTTCTGAAATGGAAGATAAAATAAAACACCAAGCATGTTATTTTACGTCTGATTTCAGCCCTCCACTCGGCTCCTTTCACTCCGACTAAATGGACTCCCATCAAATGAGAGGGAAAGTTATATTTGAAATTGCTGACATTACTTCAAAGCTACAGAAATCAGTGTCTTCCATCCTGTCTTTCTTTCTCCCAACCCCCCCAAACTCTCTCTTTGCTGCCCATTTCTCTCTCTGTATGGGCTCATTGGGCCCTGATTGGAGTGTGTGTGTGTGTGTGTTTCTGTGATGTCTGTAATGGTGATAGGGGGTGATTTGAAGTGTGTGTGTGTGTGTGTGTGTGTGTGTGTTAGGACGTGATTTCACACCCAGCAGCCTTATGGTCTCATCAGCCACCATATCGGCCAAATGGCTTGTGTGAGTCGGAGAAATTGCTCGCCCGGTGTATGTGTGTGTGTGTGTGTGTGTGCGTGTGTGTGTGCTACGGTGCTCACATTAGCCGACGCGGCGCTTGCTTGAATGCATCCTTCTGTTTGTGTGTGTTTGTGATTATTTGTATGTGTGTGTGTGTGTGTGTGTGTGTTGTTCCTCGCTCCCTCATTTGCATGTTCAAACAGGATTAAGTGTATTGAGAGAATCAGCAATAAACAGTTCTTTGACAGGAGACAAACACGGCAGATTAGCATTGCAGATCAGATAACGCCAAGAGGGGAGGCCAGCTCTCACCCTGTTAACGTCTTTGTTGTGTGTGTGTGTGTGTGTGTGCGTGTGTATGTGTGTGTGTGACCAAAGTAAAGCTGGAGTTTTGCTTGTGTGTTGACGCTATGAAGGTGACTGGAGGTGACGTGAATGTCCTACTTGAACTGTGGTTGTCCAGCTTGAGTTTCTACAGTTTTCTCTTAAGAGTGCTGCAGGAATGAGTTAGCGTTTTAACACTTCTGCTTCCCTCATCTGGAAGTCAATGGGTTTTTAGTTAGATGCCTGAAATAAGGTCTGTGGTCAACACAAGCTGAAGAGATTTTAACGTTTTGTTGTTGAATTTTGAAGCCTTTATGTGTCTTTAAAAAGGCGGTTGCTAACGAGTGGCTAAATGAGGCTACTAAACGTCATCATGTCAACTCATCCGCCGTTACAGCCTCGCGCTCATGCAACGGTGGTGTAATTCGTTTATAGCCTCATGTTAGCTTTTTACTTCTGGCGATTACATTCATCGGATCAGAGTTCACGAGTGATTGACAGCTGCCTCTGTTGAATGAACAGCCAATAGGAACGCTCTCTCCCTCTCTGAAATGACCTGTGATTGGCCAAAGTCTCCCGTCACGGGCTAGATTTTTTTAAAGCCTGAAATAAGAGCCATGATGATGTGCAGAAGTCTTGTTTTCTCTCAGAACACTATATACTGAAAAGTTATTATGGAATTTAAGCCCAATGATGCCAAAAATATTCTGCCTACTGCCACATTAATAAACACATAAACACTCTGTCGGGCACTTGTTTTAAATAAACAAGTCTATTTTGATGCCTTTTTTTATGCACTTTGGCACCTTATTTATATTCAATGTACAAAAAAATTCCCATCATGAATCAATTTATTTTCATAGTGGATTAGAACATGGTCGGCGGGCCGTAAACCACCTGAATTCTGTCATAAATTTGTCGTCTCGCAACTCAATCTGAGTTAACACGGATGACATCATCAGGGCTATTTTGTCAGGCGGCCTCCAGAGCCACAGAACACGCTGAACTACTGCTTCCACAGGCTGAGTAGCACTCCTCCAGACACGTAAAATCGGTTGAGTGCCCTTTTAATCATTTTTAGCCATTACTATGAAACTGGCAGCAGACAGGCTGTGGCATCTCATTGCCGGTCACTCCACAAAGCACTCTGCCACAAGATAATGTGGGCTTTCTACAGACAGACAGACAAAATGACCACATATAAACAAAGAGTCATTAACCAATCAGAGCTGTGAAATTAATTCTCTCTGTTTGGTCATCTGGAAAATGAAATCTGACAAGGAGTGAAATTGTGTGTGTGTGTGTGCTTCTGTGTGTACTGTATATACACTGATACATGGCTAGGTGCCTGTGCTTGCATGAGAGGACATCCACATGCATGTGTATGCAAATGCCTCAGTGTTTGCGTGTTTACTCTCAGGTCCACCTGATGAAGTTTCATCATCATGGAGCCCCGCTGTAAATTAATGATCATACTCGTCATACAACATTTATTAACAGAACAGGCTCACACACCTCATACTCGCTCTTCTCTTGCTTTAATACACACACCCCTCCACGTTCTTCAGAAAATACATTTATACATTGAATGGCTGAAGGAACACCTTTCACCAACTCATTTAAATGCTAAACACCTCCTCTCCATGACATTGTTGTAACCATAACCCAATAGTCCATATTGAAAAAAAACATTCGTACACCTTTGGTTTTCATACAAATTTGTAACTTTTGCATATGTAACATTTACTCGATGTAACATTTACCTCATACACATCAACCGTACAGCCCTTTTCCATAAAAATTACGTTCAAATACAACTAACCTGCGTTCTCAATTACGTTTGGAGGGAAACGTATTTTGTCGCAGATTACGTTTGTTTTTGACGTATCACAAATACATTTGTAATGTGGTACAAAAAGCGACGTGCAGAGCAGGTGACATAGTGTATTATAGCATGTGGCCACCAAGCTTATGTGTATGGTAACGTTATAATGTTACAACTACGCTCAACACATAAATGTATTACCTCCGCAAAGGCCGAAGGCCTAGGAAGGAGGTTATGCTTTCACCGGCGTTGGTTTGTTTGTTGGTTTGTTGTTTTGTTGGTTTGTCCGTTTGCATTATTACTCCAAAGGTCTGCGATGGATTTGAATGAATTTTTTGGAGGGGTGGGGTGTAGCACAATAAACAATCCATTCGATTTTGGTGGTGATCCGGATCATGATCTGGATTCAGGAATATTTTTAAGAATTCCGAACAGCCTGAACATTAAGACCTCTGGGTATAACACATGCACAATGTAGCTGATGACACGTTGATGATGCATGCCCCTGCCTCTTTCCTTCAGAGATAGAGAGGTATGGGGGGACTGTAGATTCGGCGTTTTTTCACATTTAACTCGGTACAATTACAGTTGAGTTCGACCAAAGCACACTTGGTGATTGGTGGAAATAGTAACGACGACGGTTTAGGTGAGTTTTATTTTCTTTCTGTCCAGTTTGAATGAAGTGTTTTACGATGCTCCGCTACGTACAGCTGATCTCAACATAAACGGAAATACACGTGGATGATGGCGCAAGCTGAACGGAGAGGGGGGTAATCACACTCGGGCAGCTTGGCGGAGATCTGCGCTCTCCGATTGCCATTCTAGTTTTTAACATAATTGTTTTGACCACGATTAACAGTGCTGTGCCAAGCCTCGATGAAATTCGCCACATGACGTTAGTTAACGTTACAGTAACATTAGCTGTATGGGCAGTCAACTCATCTAATGGTAAGTTAGCAAATTAACGTTACGTTACTTGCTGCTAATTCATTAGAATGTAATGTCATAACGTGAATAAATGTGACTTAACGTAATATGAATAAAACTTTTATACATTACCTCGTCCACAATGTCATCAAACTACTCCATTTGTTATTGTTTTGATTGAGAGCTGGAGCGGAGTCTGAAGAGTTTGGTTTGGTTGACCAATCACAACAGAGTGGGCCAGCTGACCAATCAGAGCAGACTGGGCTTTTTGGGGTGTTAGCAAGCAGTTGTTTATTTTTAAACATCCAACTCATACATTTAGCAGCTTTAGTATTTATCTGGAGTCATATTTCTGTGTCTGACTTGCTTAATGTAAGTCCAATATGAAACTCATCAGTCTGGTGTGCACCATCTCGTGAAAAAGATATTGTATCTGGCTCTTTAGCTACGTAACACTCCACTATGTTCACCAGCTAGTCGATAACCTTGTCTGTCTGCCAACTGCTGCTGGGCAGGTACAGGTACAGTGGATTCATAAGAGCTTTTTCACAAATACAGCTGCCCACTGCAGCTGGAAACAAGGTTGATGAGAGCGGAGAGATAGGAAATCAAAAGAATGAGCTGAAAGACACTAAAAAGCTCTGTAGAGACCAACAGAGACCAGTAATGATAATTCTCTGTGGGTTCATGGCCGCAAGTGACACCATTCACATAACACATAGTCATTTTATCCATCGCTGACATAAAAATATTGACTAGAGCAGCTTTTAATACACCATTGGAAACATCCCTGAGGTAGGATGTCCTGTTCTGCTGGATTACTGTTTGCGCCCACAGCTGTCAGTAACAGGATTTTCCAGATTGATTTTTATTTTCTCTTTTCACATGCATGGGTCCTCTGGCACGGTGCGTACCCTGATAGATTATTATAGTTTGTTAAAGGATTTTTTGAAGCCTGAAATGTCCTCCAAAAATAAAAGCTTTGTTTCTTTAATTGGGAAAAAAAACACCGCCAACATCTTTATCAGAAAATAAATATCACATATGAAAACGAACCCCATATTACATAATGTTGGCAAGAAACAAAAAAACATGACTTGATCAAAACCGAGTATATGGCTGGACCGTGTCTGGTCAGTCTGTGAATTTGTGGCTAAATTGTTACACAAATAGTCAATAGTCATGTCTGTAGTGTTAAATCCACTAATGGTATGTGTCCACAGCTTTCGTCCTTTCCACGCTTCCCATTCATTGTCTATGTAAGCAGCTGTGCAATACATTCTGGTAGCATGGCAGCGCAATTCATGAGACGGAGGGTCACGTTGGCCGCTCCTCATTTGCATAAAGTTGAGGTTTAAGCTACTTTATGCAAATCAGGGGTGTCGGTGTGACTCGCCGCCTCTGGAAACTTTTAAACTAACCGTTGTTGGTTCAAAATAAAGACAGATTGAGCAACTGCATAACATTTTGGTGAACTATTTTCGTGATACAGTGGAAACCGCTTATTGCGATCACAGCTGTCCGGGTCAAATAAATCACAATAAGCGGATGATTATTATAACCACATTTTTGTTGTTGTGCATCATTTCTCATGCAGATTCCCATCTAATTGACATTTGTATATTTATTACATGAATACAAAATAATGAAAGGAACCGCTTCGCTTTTATTGGCTCGCTGTTTGTTCCTCAGCCTTTTTCCTCACTGAGGGTGAGGCATTGCCGTTTTTAGCCGGCTCTGCAGTGCATGTGTGCATGCAGAACGGTGCCCATTTGCGGGGGCTACTCGTTCTCTCACCCGGTAGCAGTGCGGAGGAAGACGGGGCAGCGGTGTGCATGAGCTGCCAGCGTTGTGGTGCGGAAGAGCTGGTCTGCAGAGTTTCACTTTGGGGACATTATGTGACGAGGCGTTATCAATCCACTTGACGAAGGCGACTTCAACCACAGGTGCTTTTCCTCATGCGCATTTGTTTTTTATTCAGAAAAAATTACTTTCCTTTTCCTGACACGACATCAATGTGCACGCAGCACCAGCCTCAGGTATCCAGCCGGAAAGCAGACGTATCAAGGGAGTAAAGTAAAAAAGCACAAGAAAAATTCAATTAACGTTAGTCTAACGTAGTTAGTTGTCATGTATGGAAAGACCCAAAAGGAACACTGTAACCGGACTACTTGATCACTATAAGCAAATTATTTAAACAGCGTTTGTAATGGAATGATTCTGTCCCGAGCTTTTTGATCCATATAAGCAGTTGATCACTGTAACCGTGATCACTATAAGCGGTTTCCACCGTATAGGAGAATAAAGTTTCCAAACGAGCTGCCATGTTGGTTCCGGTTTGAAAGCTGGGAGCAGCAGCCCACGATTTCATTTTTTTATTAATTTTTGCTCCTGCTTGAGTATTTCTTTCCCTTAGCACTCTCCATTTCTCTCTCCATCTCTCACTTAGTGAAGGTCCTTTCAGATACAACGCGATAACGGCACCACTGCGCTCTGAAACCCGTTATTTCCAATGGCTTGCGCTGTGCCACGACGGCTTTTTGCTCAAACTGCGCTGTGTGGCGAGCAGAGACTGCTCTCTTCCGCCGGGAAACAACAGTTCGTGTAGCTCTATTCTCGTCCGGGTGGAAACAGTAAGGATTATACACACTGTTCAGTTCCAGAAACAGGCTAAGATAACGAAAAAGAGAAAAAAATGTGCCATAAATTGAGAGAAATACGGGAGAATTGTGACCTCGGGAGGAAACAGGGAGAGGGCAATGAAAAACGGGAGTCTCCCGGGAAAACCGTGAGGGTTGGTAAGTACTGTATGCTCTGCGTTCCGGCGCAAAACCTGTCAGACTACATTCCAAAACCAGCTTTCAGTGTTCCCACTTTTAGGACCTGTTCAATGAGTAAGTCATCACAGGCAGCGGGGAGCATGACATGAAATGATTTTAAGCTGGTGGAACGCAGCTCACGTTTCAGAGGTTGCCGAGCATATCATGAGGGTGCACGGGAGAAAATCCAGCTTTAAACTCTGCGTCGCCGTCCTCGCTGCACTCTTCACCTCAGCCACCACTTCCATCTTCATTGCCCTGAGCCATCATTTTACCCTCCTCTCTCCTCGCTCCATCTCACCACTGCACTATATCATCTCCACCTCCACCCATCGTCCTCTCATCCATCCCCCCCCCCACTCCCCGCACCATCCTCTTAACGCAGCTAACCATCACACACTCCAACAGGGATCTCGAGTTGTCGTCCCTGGAGTGTGTGTGTATCTGTGTGTCTGTGGGGGTGTGGTGATCCATAGGTTCCAGACCACTGCACACAATGAAGGTACCCTGGGTGGGGCCACATGCTCTTCGCCGCCCCCTCCCCTACTAAACAAACTCACACACACATATGCATGAACACACGCTCCATATGAGTCCACGGCGCGGTGAATGTAGCACCAGATGGCTAGCACTCGATCTGAGCAGCTATCTCTGTGACCCTAAACAAACCCAAGTGGGAGGTTTTGTGTGCGCGTGGATCTACAGCAGTGTCACCACACACACACACACAAATGAGTGGTGTGCTGCAAAGCAGAGATTTTGTGTTCATATGAGTGTCCGTATACATTTTAGCAGGGAAGGAACACTCAAAAGAAGAGTAGAATTGAAAGACAAACTCAAACTAAACTAAAATTTCATCTAAAACAATTGTGAATCAGTGTATTTTTCCACTCTACCTTTATGTGAATATAATTCAAAAGGGTGTGATAGTCTGATACATCATGACATTTTAGTTACTGCTGATTGCATGTTTAATTATTAATTTGTGTACACTGTGGTGTTTTAGCCACTATGAAGATAGGGAGGCATGTTGCAGTTACATTCTGTATACTCAGTTTTTTGGGGGCTTTTTAATGCTGACAGAATAACACAAATGCATAAATCTGTTTTCATAAGACCTTATTATATCTTCAGATTTTCAATAAGCCAACTTTTCCATCTCAGCAGAGTGAAAGCGTCCTTTAAATGACATTTCAGTTTTTTTTTTTTTTGTTTTTTTTTCACTAAATATCGGAGGTATCCAGCAAGCCCCCAGGAAGAGCGCAGGTCGTTGATGCCAATTTTCGTAGTGGCCAAACGGTGGTACTACAGCTTCCGTGTCCGTCACCTGATGCCCTTGGGCCCAAAAATACTTTTTCCCATAGACCTACATTGGGAAATAAACGTCGGTAACTCAGCGGATAATTTGTTTGAGGTGAATCAACTTCCCAGTATGGACACTCTAATAGCCCTTATTTAAATCATTAGGTCCTAAAAGTTGTAAAATGCACTAATAGCCAATTTCCCTTCCTCCGTTCATGTGAATGAGACCCAGACCTAGGCTGGAGCGAGGGCTGGGAGGCGGAGTTAGCAAGCCGTGACGACACCATGACGATTGTGACCGAGCCATGTGATCGAGCGGACGCTACAGCGCCTGCTCAATGGGCCCAATGGATGCGAAAGATCGCCGGAAGATCCGGGTACTTTTCCAGTCGGAAGTCGAGCCATTTCGGCTTCATGCACCACTGAGCAACTTTCACAGGAATGAACGGGGCCCAACGCTGCATCCAGTTCTCTTAATACATCCATGGTTTCCACTCAGCCACCAGTCCAACCATTATCTACAACTGCTTATCCTTCAAGGGTTACGGGACCCGAGCCCGCACAAGGAGAACGTACAAACTCCACACAGAAGGGCCCAAGCAGGCTGGTGGGTTCCAACACTCTTGCTGTGTTGCTGTCCACCATTTTGTCCCATAATGCTTCTGTGTATGTGCTCACACACTTGAGTTCATGCTTGACTGAGTGTTTACAGCCGTGTGATATGCAAAACCAAACTAATAAACAAACAATATCCAATCAGGCCCAGCTGTGAAATTGAGTTTAAATGTGTCCCTTTCTCTTGTCAACAATGGATGAACGAATGAAATGTGACAGGCAGGGATGGATTTGTGTGTGTGTGTATGTGTGTGTGTGTGTGTGTGTGGAGAGAGGCTACAACACTCATAATGCTCTGCACTCCCACTAATGACTGATAACATGAAAAGTGCAAGGTGTCAGCTCCAATCGCTCAATGCAATTATCGGATTGGTTCACTAAACACACATGCGTGGATGTGTGCACGTGCACGGACAAGAGAGTATTGACTTATGAGCACATGTACATGTGTAACTGTGCACATAAACAGTGCACTGCTAGTGATGAGGAGAAAGCGTGTGTGTTATTGTATGTGTGCAAGTTTGTATTTCTGTGTCATGTTGATATTTAGTTCTGACAAACTGACGTGTCACAGCTGTGGCAACATATGAGTGTGTTTATGCAACATTTTAATGTGCTATTAGCAATCTATTGCTACTGATAAACATATCCTGCTTTATCTACTTAAAAAAACAATTAAGGCAAGTTTTTGCATTTAAGCGAGACTAGTCTATGTATAAACTACTTAATTTTTGTACGTAATAAATAAATTTGCAAGTAAAGTCAACTTAATTTGTTTAATTCCTCTAGTCATCTCTTTGATTGTGTGATCTACTTAACTTTCAGAGTTTAAATGTCTACATGTCTTTAATTGAATCCTAATAATTATTTTAATTACCATATTACTAACTCGAATTGGGATCTACTTCCAAATTTGCAATTTAAAGTAACTGTGAAAGTCCAATATGTACTAAAATGTTTGCATTTTTGGCACCTGAAACACTATTTTATAGCCACATAATAACATTAGCTTCAAATTACACGCAAGGCCTCTAGCATAAAGCCTCTTGATAACGTTATCTTCAAATTAACTTACGCAAAAAACCTCTGGTTTCAATTTTTATTCCTACAACACGTCTACGAGACATTTTTCACGCCTGCTACTGCCTGACTCGATGTTGATTCATGCGCAATAGAATAGTGCCTTCAAATGAAACTGGTGAGCTCGTGTTTACAACATGGGAAGTCGTGTACACGATATGCTTCTTGGCGTTCAAGTGGTTAGGTCGTGAGAACGTTGCTGCTAAGCAACAGCAATATTAACGTTACTGTCGCCGTCTAGAAGAAACGGAGGCTAACAATTTAGCAAGCTAGCAAGTGAGTAACACGATGCAGGGAATGCAAAGGTATAATGATAACATTTTCCTCAGACAAATTCTACAATTATGACGAATTACAATATACGACTAAAATTACAATACATTAACTTATCATACACCATTTCTGACAACGTCAACAAACACATCACAAGTCGTGAACTTGGAGCTTTCAGAAACTTTCCACTTACGAGGTTGTGAATACGACATGAGGGGGGCGTTCATATGGACTCTTCTCGTAAACACGGTAAACACGACCCCATTTGAAGGCACCAAAAGTGTCTTTGGTTCACTTCCTATATTTGGGTCGGATCGTGTTCTCCCCTAAAGTGAACCAAACTCTAGTGCACTTGGAAGCGAACCGAGACCCTACGTCGTCAGGCAGACCAGAGTTCGGTTGTTTGGTCCATCAGAGTTGGAATGATCTTTCACACCAACCCAAACCAACCGGACTATCTGACGAAACGCTGGGTTCGGTTAAAACACACCAAAAAGCTCAGGTGTGAAAGCACCCTCGGAGATGGAATAGCTATTGTTGTATTCCCATTTTATTTGACTGTGTCTATTAGCACAATTGCAATACCTCGGAGAATCCTTTAATAGAATTTCAAAAGAATGCATTTACAGGTTATGAGCTGTGCTCTATTGATTTTTTTGTCAGCCCACACAAACACCACTTTTACTTAGAGATTAAATGAAAACACAGGATCTCTCTTACACACACTCTTTGCTAGAACACGATCATGCTTCTGCTTTTTAACCTTATTTTATTACTCTTTCTATTATTCCCCTTCGTCCTAAACCCGTCTACATTATTAAGTGTGTGGGTAGATCCTCGTTCATCCGTGGAAATGTATGGTGTTTATAGGCTCATGTGCTTGGGTGTGTGTGTGTGTGTGTTTACCCACATTTGGAATATATTACGGAGATGTTTGTTTGAGTGTGTATGTAAGTGTGCTTTCCCGTGCTGTTGTTCTAGGAGGTATTAGAATGAAATGAAGTGTGAAATAAGCTTTTCTGTCTCTGGAGTGTAGCTGTGGGAAGTCCCCCCTCAACACATCACACATGTTTACCACCTATCTATAAACCCTCCCACCTTGCCCATTAGGCCTCCACTAAAGCTAACATTTGATAGTAACAAGGTGGGCATATTATGATGGATATACTGCTGATGAACCGGCACACTGAAGAGAACGTGGGGGTATCATAGAGCGCGTAAACCCTCTTATTTTTAATGGTAATCTGCTTATAAAAGAGTAGATATCAAGACCTTTACGCACAAATGACAAGATTTACGTAGACCGCCCCTATATATGTAAAGTGTGTGTAGCCTCTATCCAAAGAAATTTAGTTGGGTAGAATACTCAAGACTGTAGATCAAGAGAAAAGCAGTGCGAACGTGGGATACTGGTGTAAATGCTGCAGGGCTGATGAGAGGGCTGAGAGAAAGAGATGCAGGTGAGGAAGTAGGTGGGGAAGGCCAGGTAACTGCAGGGCTGGTGAGGGGGATTGGAACAGGTGTGTATCTGGTGGATGGATGGAAAATGGCAATGAAGAAGCCTGGGGGAAGAGGGTTTGTGGCTGCAGAGGAGGGACAGAGAGACAATGCAGGGGGCTGGACATGTGAGAGTGTGGCTGAGAGGGAGGGACTGAGGACTGAGGCAGACTTTGTGACGGCCATGACTTTATAAGGCTTGTTGTAAAGTTCTGTTGTAAAGTATTTAGTCTCTTAATTAATCATAGGCGTGTTTTGGGCGTAACAGGAATTAAACCAATCAGAGTGTCATCTCCCATTCCCTTAAAAAGCCAGGTGCTCTTGCACATTGGTGCATTGCTATTTAAAAGGTGGATTCAGCAAATTGGAAGAGCGAGGCGTTTTCTGCTTGTGAAGTGAAATGTGTGCGAGCAGATGTACGTGGTGCTCGACGGGTGGACTCTCTGCCTCCACCGTCTCCCAACCCTCTGTTCCATCAACAACTCCATTTGACTGCAGATGAGAAAATGGCAACGATAACCTATTTAACCGGTGCAGTCGGCACAGGGGGGCACAATTAATTATATGATAATAAGCACGAGGCTAAATTTGATAGACATGTTTTGATATTTTGGATATTTTGGAGTGCCTGGATTGCCTTCCTGTTCATCCTGATTTTTTTTCCCCGTTTACCAAGAGCACCCGACATGTTTTGCCTTTCCGACTGAACACACAGAGCAACCAGTTATCTCTCTTTCCGATGATAGACATGTATTGATAAATAATGAAAACTGTATTGCTCTCCGATGCAATCCATTGGGGGGCTCGGACTGGCTGAGTGGAATCCTCCGTAGCTGCCTTATGCATGGGCTTGCAGCCGGGCACTGCCGGAGAGGCGGTGCGTGATGCACGGATCCATCAGCCTCAAAACGCCAACGTTAAGGACAAAGAGGACCCGCAAACTTTTAAGTAGTCTTCCGGTTTCCCTTTTTGAATGACGAACACAGACTATCGCCGCCTGTTGGTGTGGAGAGTTATTTCCTCTCACGCAGGCGCAGAACGTACGTGCTAACTGGCCGTCGGCTGTAGTCTTTGCGGTGTGTTCAAATGCAACTTGTCAGCCAAGACAAAGGCGACGTGTGGCGACGCAACAGTTGGCCCTCATCGCCGCTAGTTCTTTGATGTCGGCGTGGTGTGTCTGGGCCTTTAAGCATTATGATTACCACACTATTAATACCAGTGTCATTTTATTCGGCTTTAAACATGGATGTAACAGTTTCTTCCCAGGGTAAGGTTGGTCCTTACACAAAATGTTTACGGATGACTGCATTGTTGAAAATGTATTCTTCTGAATTTAGCTCCTTAAATCAGCAATAGTTTGAAAATATGATCCCATCATTTCTCCGGGGGAAATGGAACAAGATTATATGGAAGAATATTCCAATAAAACCACATGGGGTGGATGCAAAATGAAGGGGGTAGTAAAAGTACAGAACTGTGGCCTCTTACACCCCAGATTGCAATTTCCAGCCTGTACGTGGTTAATGTGTGCAATGGATTACATTTTTAATCCCCAACCGTGCCCCTGGGGGCCGGTCCTCCAACCCAACACTGGATCTCCATTAGTTGAAACCTCCAGAGGAACGTCGTGGCCTCACCTTGCCCCAAGGCTCTGCTCCAGTTTTCATTTATTGGCAGAGGACAGACAAAGACACTTGTCAGCATCCACATTCACCCAAGCACACACACACACACACACACACACAGCCTGACAAGTGGGTGGAAGGTACGGTACGTTTTTATGAGACAAAAAAGACACGGCGCCTCTCTCTCGCTTGCTCTTCTTAATCTTAGTGTATTTTTAAGATAATAATAATACCCATGATGCTGCAGGGAAAGTGTTACCTGCCAACGATTTGGATGCTAACGAACACAGATGGGAGGTGACAGGCCTGCAAATCACTAATTTCCACTCTGATGCACAGTATCTAAAATCAGACTGCCGCTGATAAATTTATCAACATCAGACACAACAAATTTAAAATCCCGGTGACTCACACTTTTCTTGAATGTCTTTGTTTCCTCTCCTCTATTGGACCCCCTCTTCCCTCCCTTCCTCCTCCTCCTCCTCCTCCTCCTCTCCAGCTGTTAAACCAATTAAATGCTCACAGAGGGTAGACTGCCCACTCTCCTGTTGAGAAAAATACATGCAATAAAAGCATTCTCTGTGCAGAGCCATTGTGCGGCGGCAAAGACGCCATCTTTAATTATGGCCTACGCCTCCACCCTTCTCCTCGCTGAATAGAAGTGGGCTGTAGGTACAGACAGCCACTGGCGCTGGATCAGGTTTTTGTGTTTTGTGTTGAGCGAGCGAGAGAGCGGTGAGGAGGTGAAGCTGGAGGATGGTGCTGAGGTTGCATTACAGAATGGTTTGGAAAGCCGACTTCAGGGTGAAAACTTTGGGTAATAGAACAATTTAGAGCAAGATAAAAAGTTGAAAAGGGGTCCGAGAGTAGGGGAGGAATATATAGGTATGATATATATGTGTAATTTTATACCAAACCAAAAAAAATTGAATTACAGAGGAGAGGATTTCGAGAAAAGGAGAGTGTGTGGGAGTGGAGGAGAGAGAATGGATGTGAGAGATTCAGAGAGGAGAGACAAGGTTGTTAACTGTCGGTTTTATGGCTTAGTGAAAAAAAGACAGAGCAAGAAAGGGCATCAGTAAAAGCTTAGAGCTGGAGAGAGAAAACCTTCAGAAAAACGAGATGTGGTGGTGGTGGTGGTGTGATGGGGGGGGTCTAAAAGAGCGATAATATCATAAAGAGAAAGGGAAACGGGGGCGTAGTGAGGCCCGTGCCCCTCCCAGTGCCCTGTGCCTTGAGGGGGGACCCAGGGCAGGTCTGGGGAATGCGAGGCATGAAGGGAGGGGGGGGAACAAAGCCGACTACTGTCCCCCAGAGAGAGGCCTTGTTCTGGGCCAGGGGGGGTACAAGAAGTCAGCCGCTGAAATGTATGAATGGACGGATGGATGGCTGACCGGCTGTCTGGCTGGATGCTGGTTCCCCCGGCTGGCTGGCAGGCAGGCTGGCTCGCTTGCCCACAGAGCAGGCATGTAAGGGAACCCAGGGCAGGTCTGGGGAATGCGAGGCATGATAGAGGAACAAAGCCGGCTACTGTCCCCCCCGGAGAGAGGCCCTGTCCTGGCTACAGGGCACGAGGAGTCAGCCTCTCTGGAAGGATGGACAGATGGATGAATAGAGGACTGGTCTTTAGCTTGCTGGATGACAAGAAAGCAGACCAATAGTTTAAGTGAATACCACGTACACTTCTTCTACTCAGATCTTGCAGAATGGTATTCATAAATAAATGAATATTTTTGAATAAATCTGAAGGATAAAGTGCTTAAATCACATACAGGGTTTGATCCCAAGTCGTCATCAGTCAACAGTGACCCCTTTCAAACCAAAAATGTTCCGTCTCTGCGAAATCCCTGTGCCCAAATGTTCCCATAAAACCAAGGGCAGAATCAATGGTGTTTTTAATTTTATCAGCTGTAGCTAATTAGCATTAGTTCCATAAGTTAGCTACAATATGAAACTGTTTTCTTATAAATATGCGAGTCTGTACGATGAACTTTAACAGGGAGACCCTGTGTATCATTTAGATATTAAAAAAAAAATTCAAAGGCCTTTAACAGTTTTGTTTTTTATCACTACTCTACTATACTACTGTTTCAAACTACTCAAGAACATATGTGGTCAAATGCAAAGAAGAAATCTATTGGGTACACATGCATACCCAACTAGACGTTCCAAAGTATAAAACACTGTTTACTGCGACTGGTCCCTCCAACTTCTCGTCTCTAACTGTCCTCTGTTAAAGCTGTGTGACGGACTGAATGCCGGACTGTAAGCAGAAAGATTAATGCAGGGCTATACAGTATGTAGGACTGACTGTAGGAGTGAATGCAGAACTCATTGCAGGACTGAAAGCCGGAGTGAATGTAGAACTCAATGTATGGTTGAATAATGTAGAAGTGAATGAAGGACTGAATTGTGCCAGCAAACTATAAAGTCATCTTGACAGTACACTCCTTTATTCCAGAAGCATGCCAGCCCTACTGCCACGGTTCTTTACCACACTGCTGCACTTAATGATTGTAAAGTGCATTAGAATATTATTATTAAATTATGAAATCATATGGATGAAAAATAGAGTATAAAAGAAATGACACCCCCTTTGTTTCACCAGGTCTTAATCCATCTGTCCATTCATTCACTAAAAATGCTTATCCTTCAGGGTTGCAGTGGGCTGGCTGGATCTTATCCAAAGCACTTGGTTAAAGGCTACAGGGCTACAGGTCATCAATCCATCATTGGGCTAAGTCATGTCAAGCCATTTTATTTAAAAAGCCAATTAAAAAGCAACAAAAGCTGACCAAAGCGCTTTGCCAATTTCCAAGGAAAGGTTAGAACATCAGATGAGCAAGAGCATAGCATCACAGATATAGAGGACAGGGTGGGACAGAGAGGGACATTGTAGAGCTTCAAAAGCTACATTTTTAACTTAATTGTAAAAGGAGCCCCTCTTTTATTATTAGGGTTAGGTTGTTGCATAGTCCAAGAGTCAAGATAGCAAAGGCTCCTTGCTGCCAAGACCTGGAAGTGGTTCCACCTCTGCAACCGGGATACCGCCCCTCACTGCAGTTGCTTAGGTGTTCCTCCACATGAAGTTATGGAGAACACAAGTAGCCTTCACACACTTCTCTGTAACTTCTGGATTTACCTCAACGACACGCCTGTACATCCTCCTCTGGGGAGCAAGGATCCCAAAGGCATTCTCCACAACCAGCCACACTCGGGAGAGACGCTAATTGAAGACCCGACGCTCTCTTGGAAGGATGCGCCCAGGGGAATGGCCTCGTGAGGTTTCTCCGGAGTGGAAAGGCCTTGTCAACAATGAAGACATGTAGCTGGGGTAGTGGCAGGTCAGCAGGCAGTTATAGGGTGCCAGATCAAAGTGCTTGACCAAAGGTTGGTTAGAATCCCACCATCGCTGGTTCTTCTGTAGCCCCCGACATCAATCAACCGGCAACACGTCCTCATCCCAACATCTCGTCACGTACCGCCGCTTGGCATCACTTTATTTTTTTCATCAAAACCCACGTCGCTTTTGGGTTTAAAACTACTATGTTTGTACAAAGAAAATAACATTGAATGTTGTGAACACGGGATACAAATGAACAACTGGTTGTAACGTGACGCACGGGACACAAACAGCGGTCTCCTGGATGACAGCCTTGTGTTTGTTGGACCCATCCACTGTGAAATCTACCGAGCTGTGTGCGTGTCCGGTTGGACGTTTGTGGGACTTCCACATTTATTTCTTCCATGGTTGATGGTGGAAATGGCGGAAAGAAACGCTGTTGGTATCTATGGAGACGAGCTCCGGTACAATCCACTTTGCAAACCGTGTATAAATGGGAAAGGTGGAAAAATCTATTTTAACGGTGGACATAAATATTCCCATTTGTGTTGGGAGTTCATTGTAATAGAACAGCAACAATGAAACAATAGAAGCGTGGTGAGAGAAAAGCAGGGGGTTCTTTGTCACAGACAATAGCTATAGGCTGAAAATGCACGCAATTAATGCTAAATTGAGCCTCACGCACACAAGTTTTTCTTCTCCATCCAGTTGGACCAACCACCTGTCACCAAGACAGAAGAACTTCACGCAAATTGCCGGTGTTACCATAGTTATCACAGGTAATTCCAGGTTATTAATGCCCAATGTACCGTCACCCCTTCATTATCCTACCCAGAGTATTTTCTCTCTCTCTCTTACTCTTTCGAGTTTATATTATCGTCTCAATCCCTCACACATCCCCACTAAATCACTTTCATTTTTGTCGCTCTGTATCTCTTTATTCAGAGCGTTCTCCAAAGCACTGTAATTTGAGCTGCTGTGATTGAAATTGAAGCTGGGGGAAGATAGAGGTACTTCAATGATAGCAAATAGAAAATCAAGTTTTTCTTTTTTTTTATATAAATTGGGGGGAAAAAAAAACGAGCATTACTGGGTCCACATTCATAAAGACAATTTAAGTTGACTAGTCGCAAGAATACTTTTTAATATGTGTTCTGCAAACCAGTGTCAAAACGTTTGGTGAAATGAACAGAAACTCTGAGTATAGGTTAAATGTTGTGATGGAGAAAGGCTGCATTCAAACCGGATTAGGCGTTGCTGCCATTCTTTCACATTCACACTTTTTTCTTCTTATTTGACAGCTGTAGTTACTTTGCAGATTTTACCCCAAAAAAATATGAGCAGTTTATAAGATATGATGCTCTTCTTTTTTACTTTTGGACTGAAAACTGAGGCAATGAGCCCTTTTCACAGCAGCCATTTTGACATGTCATTGCTGGTCTACCTAAATGGAACAGGGCCATAATTAATGTATTCAATTACACCTGTGTTCACCCTGCAATGAGATGTCAAAATGGCTTCTGTGAAAAGGGCCTATTAAAGAGACTGACGGAGCGTCGCTCGCTCCTGTGTGTGTTTGAGATAGAGGAAGGAAGAGAAGGTGGAAGGTAGGCTAATGTTTCTTAAATAGTGATTTGAATGTTATCAATGAAGCTTCAAACTATACTCTGTGCAGTACTACTTCGTCATATTTACCGTCAGATGAGCCCGTTGTGTCGTTCATCTCCGAAGCATCGCCTGTTTTTATCTTTTTGTCAAATATCTGTCCATTCTGTAAAGCTATACAGACTGTCTGTCTGAATGAACACCATCTCTACCGTGGATGTATAAAGAGACAATATTGTTTACTGTTCCACCTTGAAAAAGATTCACATTTTCCCCCCGGTCATGCGCGCCCCACCTGCCCCACAGTTTGAGCACCACGGGGTAAGAGGCTGTGTTCAATCTGGACAGATTGCCTGTCTATCACAGGGCTACCGACCGGCAACCATTCAGTGTTACAGACACACCTGTGGGCAATTTAGAGTGTCCAATTAACCTCAGCTGCATGTCTGCACTGTCGGGAGGAAAACGGACATCCTGAGGAAACCCAGCCGGCAGAGACACCCAGTGGATTTTGCCCAAGTCAGTTGGTTGTAGCTGTGAGGCGGTGCTAACCACTACACCCTTAAATTAAGAAATAGTGTTTGTAAATGTTTGTTCGACAATCTGCAGATTTAATGAGGTAAAAATTTCCAACAGACCAAAATATGCCGGTGCTTTTGTGCACCAAGAATAACAAGTTGTCAAAGTAGGTGGACTATAAAGTCTGGGGAATGCAAGTTCATATTGTGGCTTGGCTCCAAGCGTGCTTGAAGGTGTATGATCACAGACACAGGAACACAACATGGAGACGTTAACAAGCCATTTTTCTCTCCACTTCTGGTCGCCTAGATGGAAGGCCAATCGGAATGAGGCAGAATGGCCAATCAGAAACAGCAGCCTTGGAAATAGCCAATTAGGCCTGTTTGTCTGCGAGGACAAAGGAAGTGATATTGCAGAGTGATTGCACCAGCGCCGAGCTACACAAATATGCTCAAATGACACCTTGCTTGTTGCCTTCCAACCCTAATTTTCCAGGAGTGTAAGATCTTGATTGCATCGGTGCCGGCAAGAGAGGACGTCTCATTATTACACCAAAACAATCGCCACCTCAGAGGCAAAAAAAACACAGATTTTGTTTTCATTAGGGAGCTATTGAGTCACCGGCTCTCAAGTCAAGGCCAGCACACACACACACACACACACACACACACACACACACACACACACAAATGCACCAAGGCTCTAGTCTGGCAATTTTATTCAAAAGATTTGTACCTTACTCCAGTCCACTTAATGAAGCTGTAAATTTAGAGACATGAGAGCCTTTACAGTGCTCCTCTGAGAGCTGCTACAATGATCCTGGGACTGAGCTGGTTAATTAACTGATTATTTGCTTGGCTGGAAGCCACAGAGAAATAGGGTAGATGTGGGGAGAGACAAGAAGGAGAGGAAGAGAGAGGACATGGGGGGGAGAGGACAGAAGCAAAAAGGAAAGAGAGAGAAACGGGAGAGAAGAATAAGGACAGAGATAGTGAACGTGTGAAGAAGAGAAAATTACTATCAAGATAGAATAGTAGAGAGTTAATGACTTGAAGGGCAGTATCGACTAAAAGCTCTCAGTAAGGCAAAAAAATCAGGATTCAACGTGTCTCAGTAATCAGTGGTATTGCTGCAATATAGCTTCCATCCACCGGTGGCAGCACTGAGTCCACTGCAGCAGAGCAGCACTCAGATTGAGGAAGACACCCTGTGCCATATTTGATTCTGCATGGTTCGTATTGGCTTTAATGGAAAAGAGCTTTCTTCATCAGAGTAGTAAATCACCCACATGAAAACACTTTCCCCACCTGTAAAGTTGGTAAGAAGAAGGAGTTTGTATTTTCTTTATTTATTTTTAAGATCAGTATGTTTGTTACGCAAAATAAGTATGCTTGTTTCGTAAAATAAGTATGTTTGTTACGTAACTGGCGTTAGTTAAGAACGAAAGTTACGCAACAAAACTACCTGGTTAAGTTTTGGCAACAAAAGTACTTGGTTAGGCTTAGGAAAGGGTTGTGGTTTGGGTTTAAATAAGCACGTTTGTTACATAAAATAACTATGCTTGTTACGTAACGATGACGATAAAATAATTCAACGTTGACTTTCACACGAGACACGAACAGCGGTCTCCTTGGTGAAAGTCCTGTCTTTGTTTTAGACATCCAACCACCCCTCTCAGCCACCTTAAGCGGACTTTCTCTGTCACTATGCCAGTTGTTCTGACCATCTAATAATGACGCAGATGGGTTTACATTGGAGTTAGTTGAAAGCCCAGTGCGTCCCATACAGACGCGAAAGGGTGCCTCGGTATCAGACGCCGAGTGGCGGTATTTGACGAGTTGGGAGTGAGACCTGGAGTCACACTGTCCTGCAGAGTTATGTGACTTGCAGCAGGTCAGAGCTTTTCTTTCGCGGCAGCACATTAGGTGTTTTAGAGATTTTTTCAAGTGTTTCACTGAATCAAAGTAATGAAAGACGTCTGGCCACTGATCAGCCTGTCAGACAGACCCCTGAAGAGAGTTCAACCCAGCTATTGTACATAATGTTACTGTAATTACTGCCGTTGTAAAGTGACATTTATGTATGGGCCATTTGGATATGTGGTTTGATTATAGCTCTTAACTCTCTTTGATCATGAAGCCTGATGTAACTCTGTATAGTTGTCAGGTTACATTTCTCCCAGCACCCATCAACTCTGACTGACTTCCTGCCATCCAGGAACCTGATATGTAGTAGGACTTGTCTTGGATCACCTGCTTCAGCTAATTCATGTCTTGTGCTGTTTAGCGATGCTGACATTACTTATTAAAGTGAAGCTCACTGAAGGCGAAAACATTTCCTTCAGTGGCGTTATTTGCTCTTCTTTCAATGAAGAAATACTCTCCAGTTCTGATAGAACTGATGCTATTGCAGCAGCTACGCAAACCTCTCCAGGAGCTGCCATTGCTGTGTCTTACACACCTAAGCCACGCCCGTAGCTGCCAGTAGCTCCTCACAGGACGCTGATTGGTCCGTTGTCTGGCGAGCTGGACAAAAACACATTACTTGAAGACCGCCAAGATGGATTTTCGTGTGAGATGTGATCCTCAGATGTGATTCTCTCGTGATCTTGTGACATTGTGAGAATCCAGCTGCCGTGCAAGGTTACAGTGAAAGAATGTATGAATGGCTTAATAGTTTACAGCAGTCACCCCTGCAACAGATGAATGTGAAATTCATGTCTTGAAAATACTATTTGAAACAGGTTATGACACTGTGACACAAAGAAAATATATACATTAACATACCGCTTTAGATAACCTCCACGATATGAATGTGAAAATACAGTGAAGAAATTAAACTCCAGGCAACTTGCTAGTTTATGATTATAAATGATGAAACTTGCAATGCATGATTTCTTGCATCCGGTCATCAGTAAACAGCCATTCTTACTATTACTAATTTGTGATTAGAGACACATGTACATCTTGGTGCTAATGAAGCCTAATAGTGTCTAGGGAACCTTTGCACTCTGTTAAAACTAGGGTTGGTAATCTTTTTCAAAAATCGTTTTTGTTATATTTGTTGAAATTCTCATTACATCCCGACAGCAATCAATAAATCAAATGCTCTGATAAAGCCCGTCCAATCATTTCATTCAGCCCGAGTAATAGTTCATACTTGTATTTTCGGTTTCTACCAGAACAAATTTACATGTTTTAATGTTCAAAAAATACTTTATTTTTCTCATACCGGTTGTGCATTATGCAGATGTGTTACTTGATGACATCACCATGTTACGGAAAAAAGGCGGGACTTCAAGCGAGGCGTTTCAGGCAGTTCAGGAGCAGTGTTTCTGTGGGGGAGAGTAATTTCCTTCGGTTTGGGCTTTGTAACTTTGCAGATCTTTCAGAAAAAAATATATAATACATTAAAGGAAATGGAAAAACCATAAAAGCATATTAGGTCCTCTTTAAAATCTAGCTTACGCTTGCTAGTTTCTCAAGATTACCAACCCTAGCTTTAACTCATTTCAGTTAAGCATATTCCTGAGAGTCAAAAACATTTCAAGTCTTTTGCTGCCAATCCCCCGCAAAGCTGGACCCATTGACTCCCTTTAAGCTGTGGCATCAATCAAAAGCCTTTCCCTGACTATTACATAAACTCTTATATCTCAAAAGTAGCCGTGGCTGAACATTTCATGTCTAATAAAACCACACATTATCCTTAAAAGTATGCAGGATACACACAAACACAGAACGTGTAGACGGAAACACAGGTTCATGTTTGTATCAGATTCTTAGTTTATTAATTGCAGTAGTAGTTGAGGTCTCCGTTAGTAACTGTTTTAGAGGTCAAAGGTCAGTTAGCAGTTAGATCTTCTTGCTGGTTCTCTTCAGCACTACGGAGCCGGCTTTGGAGGTCTGAAGAGAGAGAGAGACAGAAGAAGTGGTAAATTATTAAAAGGAGTGTGTTATTGCAGTGTCTCGTTATACTTCAGTATCAGGTTTTAAAGGTTAAATGTGAGGCAGAATTGCTTGTTAAGATGCACTCGTTAGCACGACTCTGTGTTTGAGACAGGTTTCCTCGTTAGCAAATGCCTACCCGCGGCTGCAGAAATATAACATTAATGACTCTAATGATCCCCGCGGGGTGTTGAGTGTAATAACTGCTGTCATCACGCTAGGTTGTCAGCACTAAAAGCCTAAGAGAGGGTTGTTTACCTCGATGAGCTTGCCTCCGCTGATCTCAGAGGTGTGGTGGTAGTTGGGGAAGTCCACGCTCAGCTTGCCTCCATCCATGTGCACCGTGGCCTGAAAACACACAGGTTATAATCAGTCAGGGACCCGGGGTACATTCATCCTCCCCTCCCTTCCCTTTCTGCTGGGTTTATAATCACTCCTCATGCTTGCATATTTCTGCCCCGCACAGCTGGAACTTTTTAAGACTTAATAAGGTTAAAGCGGCAGTAGGCAGAATATTTTTGGCATCATTGGGCAAAGATTCTATAATAACCTTTCAGCATATTTTAATTCAAGTGTTTGGTCAAGATTTTGACCAATAACAGGTAATTTCAGAGAGAGAGAGCGTTCCTATTGGCTGTTCATTCAACGGAGGCAGCTGTCAATCACTCGCGAACTCCGATCAAACAGTCAAACTAAGCAGCGCTGATCAAATATAAATTAATATTGTGTTACTGTAATGCCTATTTCTCGCATAAAATGTTTTCAGAAACATCTTGTAGTGTACTGTTTAGCTGTAAAATGAGAAAGTTTGCTTCGGCTGGTGGACAGTGCCTCAAACTTCCTCATTTTACAGATAAGAGTACACTGAAATATGTTTCTGAAAACATTTTATGCAAGAAATAGGCATTACAGTAACACAATATTGATTCATATACGATCAGTGCTGCCTAGTTTGACTGTTTGATTGGAGTTTGCAAGTGATTGACAGCTGCTCAGAGACGGCGAGGCTCCAGTTCGGCTCTGATTGGTTGTTTTCCTCCGGTCTGTGAAATCTTGCAGATGGCATTAGGAGCACCGGAGGACACCAGACTTTTTTTTGATCATATTTGCTGCTATTCTACTTACTGCTGCTTTAAAGAACAAACTCTGGATTCTTTGCCTCCTACCTTGAATTTCTTTCCTCCGATGGTCTCCATGTCGCACTCCTTGTCGATGGTGAACTTGTTGGTGACCTTGGCCCCTTTGGGGTAGATCTGGGTCCAGGAGAAGTCGTTGCCGACCTGGGTGATCTCTGTGATCAGCTTGTAGTCGCGGCCCTTCTCAGTGATGTCATCGGGGATACCTGATGGAGAGGGGAAAGAAGAGGAGTTTATAAAAGCTCAAGTTAGTCCAGCCAATCAGAGAGGACTGAAGTAGGGAAGTAAAACGCATGGCAGAGAAGACTTATAGTTTCTCACCGATCAGCTTGCAGAATGCGTCGTATCCCTCCTGGCTCTCTGTTTCCCAATTTCCAGCGAAGGCCATTTTGGTGGTTTTAGGTGTGTGGAGGCGTGAGATGCTGAGGCAAGCTGAGGGAAAAGTAAGGTAGTGAGACCAAGACTGCTCCCTGTTTATATACCGTACACCTCTCGCCGCCCCCCTTCATCTGCATGTGATGACACAAGAGTGCAATTACAGCTGAATATGATGACTACAATGGGCTACGAGGGAGAGGGCAATAACCCGCATAAACGGGCGTTTATGGAGCTCCCAAGCAGTGAGTAAAATGCTGACTGCTCATCAGCGCGGGCTTGAAGCTCACCTCCAGGTCAATGAACTCTCCCGCGATGGCTTTATGGTCGCACCCTTCATTTTTTACTGCGGCAGACTCTAAAAAAATAAAATAAAAAAGCTTTGTTTGAAAATATAATCCCTTTTATTTGAAGTTTATTATCTCACATTATGAATGGTCTGATGTGTAAAAAAAAAAGATCATGGTGTACTTTCCAGAATATGATGAAACGTGATGAGTCATTTACGCACTTTATAAGTTATAAATCTGTGTGAGGAGATACAGATCAGTATTTTGTTGTTGTAAAAAGACGTTTTATTTATTTTATTTTGTAGACATTTTATTTTATTATTGGTCGTTAGTGCTTTTTATATATATTTTAGGGCTGTCAATTGATTAAAATAGTTAATCGCAAATTAATCACAATTTTTTTCATCTGTTCAAAACGTACCTTAACCCTCTGAGACCCACAATGGACCCGTTTTTGTCTTTTTTAGGGGGCTACAGGGGGTCTTTAGGGGGAGATAGCAGGTCAATAGTAGATGTCACATAGAAGTGGTATACATCATCTGGAAGCTGAGAACTGGCCCAATAGATAAGCCCCCCCAAAATATGACATTAAAGTGATATTTATCTGTTTTCTTTATGTTTTTGATGTTTTATCTAGTAGTCATATTTTGCATCTATATGTAATTAAGTCGTATAAACATACATTTGTGCCATTCTTTGTGAACAATCTGAAAATAAAAAGTTGGTCTTAAAAATATTATAATAAAACCTTCCAGAGATGAATGTAAAAAGGGTATCTGCCCTAATGTTATTAAAGCTATAAGTATTTTTTTATATAAATGAACTCAGTATCACAAAATATATGGAGTGATATTATACCCTACAGATAATTGAGAGAGTTCTGACAGTAGATTTGTGACAGCAAATTGAATAAAATCAGCAAACTTGAGACGTAAACAAGCCCTTCTTAAATCTTCCTTTAAGAAAAGCGCATGGCGGTCTGTGTGAAACCGGCTGCATTGTGTGCGATGTTAAGTGCAGCACCACAAGCTTTTACCTATTCACACTTTGTCAGAATTGAAAGCCTGAGGTGCTTCAAATCATGAAGTCGCCTTAATGGAAAATTTCAGTCACTAGTGTGTTGAAGCAACATTATCCTGTAATTCTCTTCACAGTGTGTCTAAACCATGAAAAGTCAACATGGCCTTGGAGCTCTTTATGGATACATAAAACATCATATTGGCCAACATCCTATAAAAGACACCCACTATCTCTCTCTGTGTCTCCTTTTTACTGTCTCTCTCTCACTCTCTCTCACTCTCACTCAAGAGGTCATGTGCTGAAGTGCACAAATGCAGTTTAAAAGAAGAACACTTCACTCATCACATTTAACATGCTATCCCCCCATTTTTTACAGCTACATGACATGACATTATGCTCACGTTGACCTTTAATGCTCTTGCATTTGACCTTCTGGAAAATCCTTCTTGATGCAGCGTTTCCCGCATAATATTCAAGCTGCTGCATCATTTTGTAATGCACATTTCTTCTATTTTAAGGGCGACATTCGTCTTAAGTTTTCCTTTCTCTTGTACCTTGTTGCAAATAGTTGAATCAACTTTCATAAAGATGATTTTCAGCATCTACAGCATGTTGAGTTTGTGGTAGGAAGGGTTGGGATGTAATTAAGTATGTTTACTCAAGTACTGTACTTAAGGAAAGTTTATTACTTTTAGGCTGCTTTATTCTTCTACTCCACTTCATTTTGGGGGCAAGACTGCCGTGTGCTTTTTGTTGAACTACATTTATTTGAGACCTTCAGTTATTTGCAGGATATTTAATACAAAATATAATAAACTAATGAATTCTGGCCTAGTATATCTTAGCATACTGTATGTCAAAAATAGGGCATATTTTTTATCTCTTCAAAATGTACCTTAAAGGGAGATTCTTCATGTATTTAATACTCTTATCAACATGGGAGTGGGCATATATGCTTGCTTTATGAAATATGTGTATATATTTAATAGTGTAAATCAATCAGCGACACAAAACAATACAAATATTATACCCTCGCAGGTACTGCATTTAGCATAAAAAAATATGCTCAAATCATAACATGGCAAACTGCAGCCCAACAGGCAACAACAGCTGTCAGTGTCAGTGTGCTGACTTGACTATGACTTGCCCCAAAACTGCATGTGATTATCATAAAGTGGGCATGTCTGTAAAGGGGAGACTTGTGGGTACCCATAGAACCCATTTTCATTCACATATCTGGAGGTCAGAGGTCAAGGAACCCCTTTGAAAATGGCCATGACAGTTTTTCCTCGCCAAAATTTAGGGTACGTTTGGAGCGTTATTTAACCTCCTTGGCGACAAGCTAGTATGACATTAGTTAGTACCAATGGATTCCTCAAGTTTTCTAGTTTTATATTATGTCAGTATCTTCACTTAGCTTTAAAATGGAGCCTGCTGCAACCTCTGAAAGATCAATATTGCAAGTTGCGTTAATGTGTTAAAATAATTAGTGGCATTAAAAGGAATTTGCGTTATTATCGCGTTAACTTTGACCGCCATAGTCAAACATAATGAAGCATTATGCACTTGTTTCTCCTGCCAGCAGAATTTGATTGTATGCAGAATGTTCTAGACTAAAAAGCAGCAATCATTGTCTCATTTTTTTTGTCTCAAGGTCAAACCAAATCGAGCCATTCACAGCAGAGAATAGTGAGCAAAGTACAGGAGTTTATTGTCAATGTTGTAAACTTGTGGTTACACTTTAATTTAAACTGACAGGCTGGAAGATTCCCTTTTTTTCCTAATCTCTTAGTAGTAAGATTATGAATCCCTGGACAATAAGTAACCAGGACTGCTGGCCATTACCTCATATCCAATCACATCTCGATGAAGTCATGCTGCCTCTCCTCTTGTTTTATGATAGGCATCTTTCGATATGTATGAGAAGAAGTAGAGGACTAAAGACGACTAAGCTGAGCTGATGATGACTACGGAAAAAAGAAAAAACAGACAAGAAATAAAACAAGAATACGAACAACTGAACAAGGAGTTAATGAAGAACAAAAGAGGGGAAGAGGGGGAGGAAGAAAAGATTCTAAAGGAAGATACATATAGATAGATTCCTTTTATCTGCAGCTATAAAGAGGGGATTTGCGATGGAGGAATTAAAGGAGGGGAGGCCTTGATATGCAAATGAAGCTGCTGCTAATCAAAGCAATAAGATTAGCCTTCCAAATTGAGATGAAGAAAGGCTCCATTATCTGGGCCGAGTGTCATGTTTAATAACGCGGAACGGCATGGTAATTCACCAGTGATGCAACTGTAGCCCATGTGGGTGTGTGTTGTGTGTGTGTGGGTGTTTATGTGTGTGTGAAAGAGATGTGTACGTGTCTGTGTGAGTGTGTGTGAAAGAAAGAGTGAAAGAGAACAAAATTATATATAGAGAATTAAACATGTGAAAGACAAATTGTGACCTTGTCTCTGTGTGTGTGTGTGTGTGTGTGTGTGTGTGTGTGTGTGTGTGTGCGCATGGTGTCACCCAGCGTGAGTGTGTGTGTGTAGATAGTGAAAGAGAGGGCGCAAAAAGCTGGTTCCCATGGGAAAGGAGTGTGTGGGTGTGGGTGTGGGTGTGCACATGCTTGGCTTTGAAGCTAAAGTTATGTGTGCTATGCTAGAGAGAGATGAGCACATGGCGTGAAAATGCAGCATTAGACCCAGCCAATGTGGCCTCACATGTTTGATTAGCTACATTATGAATTCTCAAATGACTCACTAAAAGAGAAGAGTGGAGACAGGTGTGCAGGTGACACAGAGAGGACTGCCACACATAAAAGTCCTTTAACAAACACACATTTCAACAGTGTCCTTGTTCAACTGGCAAGTTTTGGCTGCTTTTGTAAAAGCAGGAATAGTTTGTAAAATAAAAAAGGTGGTTAAAAAGGGTACATTTGTGGTTGAATGTTAATGTGGTTGCTTCTGAAATTCCACACTAACATGCTATTAAGTATGCAAAAACAGCATGTGAGATTTTTTAGCATGTCTGAAACCTTAGTATGAAACCAATAGTACGTGAAATGCATAATATTTCTGGTGAAATATTACAATTTGCAACGCTGGACACTATACGGCAGCATAAATATCCCAGAATTCAATGCGGTAGTGACGACAACGTTCATAAACAGATGTTGACGGACAGCTGTGTAACGTCAATAATAACGCTTCAATTTAAGTGTAAGTATAAGATTTCACTTTGCTAGGCGTAACATATATTTTAAATTAATTCAGATTTTGATTCTCACAAATTGTCGTTTATGGTCATAATGAGGTGTGCGCGGGTTACCATGGTTACATGTCAACAACCGGCAAGGAGGCTCCCAGGAAGTGACGACGTAAATTACTGCTCAGTGCGTCCAAAAGAAGAGACATACTACTGTTTATTCACACAAAAGTATATGTTGGACGATAGCACCCATATTAGATATGTAGTGCATAGTGTGCGATTTCGGACGCAGTCTGTCTTAATGTATTACCCACAGACAAGCTAAGTTAGCAACTAGCATAGTGAACATAGTGAAGCATTTAGCAGCTAAAGAGCCAGATGTTTTTTTCTCAAGAGTTGGTGGAGACCAACAGAGAGAAAAGGACAGTCAATATTGGACTAACAATCGTCAGGTTGCCAGAAATATGACTCCAAATGAATATGCTAGATGTGTAAATAGGCTGCAGTTTGCAAACACGTTCGCCACAACACGTTTTTATAGTAAAATTATGTTTGCAGCTTGTGCTGCTGAGGTGAGTTTCACACTACAGTGCCTGACTTCCACTTCTGCTCCTGTCATAACTACTTCTTTCAGTGATTGACCATGTGAATAGATGATAAAACCTACTAGTGGGTGTAGTAGGCCCCTATTGACCCACATCTAAGGGGCTTAAAGCGACTGATAACGCCGATTTAATAGCCTGACAACAGTGTAATCGGCTGAAACAGCTCAACCGCAGAGTGCTTCATGGCAAATATGAGACATATGACTAGAAAAAGCACTGGTGTGCAAGAGAGGTTACCAATTGTTTATGGTAATTATACCAGTGGATCAGAACTAATTTGACCATGACTGCTGATGGTTGAAAAATGCTGCACATAGCACCTTTAACTTTGAAGAGGCTGACAGGGAGCGCTGCCTCAGTAGCTCGGGCAATGAGCCAACATAACCATTAAACACCGAGACAGAAATAGGCCACGGTTGCCGCCAACAGTAAGCATTCTGTTGTTGTTATCTTTACTGTTTCTCAATCCATCCTGACAGCCTTACCATCCTTTTGGGAAGGAAACGGCAGTCACTGGTGATTATAAAGCCCCCACCACCCCCCTCCCACCACCTCATCCAGGGAGCCAAATTATGCCTGCATTAATATTTCATATTACACAGGACTCGCAGAGAAACCACATGTGTACTCAGCCCTTTGTCTTCGTGTCAAATGAAATGTGCTCGGCAATCATCAGAGGGTGAAGAGGGGGTGAGAGGAGGGGCGATTGGCAGGAGGGGAGGAGGAGGAAAAGGAAGGGGGCGGAGGGAGATGAGAGGATATGATGGCGGGAAGGAGGCAAGGGAGGAAAAGGAAGAATATACAGGTGAGAGGAGAGATGAGGCAAGAAGAGCTATGAGGAGAAAGTAAAGTGCTTAGAGATCAGCAGAGTAGATGAAAGGCAAGTAGAGCAAAGGAAAAAGTAAAGGGGAAGAGGAAGAGGAGAAGAAAGGGGGAGTCAAGAAATACCTTGGTGCTTTAAATAATGTAAAGAGGGGAAGGCGTACGCTGGGCTGAACACAGGACAAAGAGGTTTGTAATACATGTGAGAGCAAGCCACTGAACAGAAGTTGTAATATTTTTAGTTTGCTCTTAATTATCATCTTATCTACATAATATATTATCAAGAGACAATTACTGCCAAGTAAAAACACAATTAAGGTGCAAGATGTAGCCCCAAAGAGTTGATAGTTCCTCAATATCAAAGCATCAGAAAGACCAAAGAAACAAACATCCTGAGAGAGAACCCACCAGTTAACGAGACAGATGCATAAGCTGTATGTTAATTCCAATGTCTCCATTTCTATTTCTCCATGTGTATATACAACCCATTATCACGCCAAAGCATGTAATAGACCCGCCTGTCCACCAGAGGACAGCGTGTCAGTGTCACGTTTTGCCTTGCAGAGATGTGAATATTGCACGCCTGTATGAACGTGCAGTACCAGCAGGGGGCAACAAAGCCACTCACTTAGGTTCAGGTAACAAAACTACTAAGTTAGGTTAAGGGAAAATGTCATGGTTGGGCTTAAAATAAGTACGTAAGCTAAGTAAAACACGTACGGAAACAACGTAACGTCAGTACAGAAAACACATGACAAATGTCACATGACAACCGTCACTACAAAACTAACGTAACTTGCAAAACAAAACACCAAAGTTGAAAGTCCTGTGTTTGTTGGACCCATCCATCATAAGTGGTCCTTCTCACTTTATATACTACGTAACTAGCTCTGAAGTTAGTTAATGGACATTTTCGATTTAGCTGGGCTAGCTGTTTCCCCTGCTGCCAATGTTTGCTCTAAGCTAAACACGTATGTTGAATTTATTGTCACTAAACCAAGGGGTGACCTCTGGGTCTGAAAAGTGAAGCCAATGCGAAAGTGCCTGCATAACTTGTATTCTTTCTAACAGCCAGCAGGGGGCGACTCCTCTGGTTGCAAAAAGAAGTCTGATTGTATAGAAGTCTATGAGAAAATGACACTACTTCTCACTTGATTTATTACCTCAGTAAACATTGTAAATATTAGTTTATGGTCTCAATCGCTAGTTTCAAGTCTTCTTCAATACAGCATGATGTTCATTTAGTAAATTATGGTCTCATTTAGAGTCAAACAGACCATAAAGCAGGGGATGCTTTAGGGCGTGGCTACCTTGCTAATTTTCAGCAAGCTAAAATTTGCATCCCAAGTAATATCACAGTTCACGTGAATTACACATGCACCTTGCAAACAAAGCTAGCTGGCGTTAGCGTTAACTGCTAATGGTACCTGGCCCTGCTGGGCCTCGCTCCTCGCCAGCTCCACGCTCTTGTCCAAATATGGCATCAAAAAACCAAGATGACGACAGCCAAAATGTCAAACTCAAGTCTTCAAAACGGTAATATAAGGGTGACGTCACGGTGGCCAAGTCCACTTCGTTTATACAGTCAGTCGCATAGAAATGAACAGCAAATCAGTAAATCTCCCAAAATGTTGTTGATGAAAATGTATTATTTTCTTTAATTAAGAATCAAACTGTAACATGCTTTACTATAAAAGTGCTACACCACCTGTACAGTCTTGTTTTTTTTCTTAAATTCTCTCCCTGTGTCTGCATGGATCCACTGGCATTGTATTATAACTGGACTTGACTAACACACTAACTGTTCCTATAGATCAGGGGGAATGCAAGAAATATTGTAAGGAAATGCTAAAACTCAATGTGAGGTATAAAGCACAAGTTATTGTGAGGGAACACAAAAGTAGTTCAGAAAAATAATTTCCCACCGTGATCCTTCCTCTCATGTCCTTGACTTGTCTGATATCCCTTCCAGTCTGTCCCAGACGATGTCTGGGTTGTGGACTTTGTCAATGTGACCTAACAAGTCTCATTGAACACTTAGAGCAAGAAAGTCGGCGAATAACACTTTTGCACCAGAGACGAGTGAAAAGGAGGTCATGCAGTTGTCATGTTGACCTTAACGTGGTCTTAACCAGGTCTTCAAAGCTCACACTGCAAAAATATATGGCATGTTTGAGGTGTGAAAGAAGCCAGGGTTACTGTACTGTACAGAGACTGGATCCTGATGGAAAAGTAGCTGTTTTTTCCACTGTAGCCTATTATATATATATTGACAGTTGATTCTTCTGTGCTCTGTAGCTGATCATGATGCAGCTGGATTGAATGGATCAATCTAAATGAAGTTCAGCACAAGGTTAGAGGCTTTAGAGGCCAGATAAACCACTTTGTTTTACCTGGCCGTGGATAGGACCATTGTTATATTGACTTAGTGGAAAGTTCAAAGCTAACTTTACTTATATGTGGCAGATTATGAGTCACTCACCTCCTGTAGCCTTAAATATCTGCTTTGAGAGAAAAATCATGTACTTTATAGTTGTGAATGTGAATAGATGTGATTAGAGAAGGGTCAATGTTTAGTCAGTGATTGGTTTAGTGATTGGTTGAAGGCTTTAAAGTGTCTTGTAAATGTTGGGTTTGTGGTGCCAAAGATAGCAATTTTCATTTTGAAGTCTGTTATTTGACCTGTTTTATATGCTGGTAACACACTGAGAAAGGAAGTACTCCATTTAGGTTCTGGGTTTTATATTCTGGCTTCTGACGTCCATTCAAAAAAATCTAATTCTGTAACAATGAAATCTAATTTGTACTGGTACGTACAGTTACTACGTCAGCAACCACAAGTACCAGTGAGAGATTTGTGATATCTGTGTGAATTTTCCGGCGTGGTTGCATGAAAAAGCGTGAGAATGACACGATAATGCAAGGCAAAAGCGTGCAATAAGAATGGCATTCTTACTTTAGGCGTGTCATTTGTGCGTTGGAGTAAAATGCATAAAAATGCTCTTGCAGTGTACTTATCATTTTGATATTTTCATTCTTTTAAAGTCATCAGAATGCAGGAAACAAAGTCTCTGAAACTCAAATTTGTCTCAATGTCTCAAGGTTGGCGTGTATGACCACATCGCTAGCGTGACTAAAAAGTGACAGCCATACCAGAGATCAATTTGGGCTAACAGGCCAAAAATGTACAGAATCGGGGTTCATGCAAATATGAATCAAATCAACTAAGACCCCGTGAGCCCGAGTCCCGCTGAAACACATCTCTTTAGGTCCGAGATGGTCTGACCCGCAGCAAACAATACAAGCCATAAATCAAACCTGTCGAGACAAATGACACATCCCCCATATAACTTTGATAGCGCAGATACAGGTGGCGCCGGGTTCATCCCATTGTCATCGTAAATGGGGACGATGTCGCCAGCAGATGGGGCTTCTCTTGTTGGAGACAAAGAGACACATGGACATATGCACATATGCTGTGATGACAAAGTGACTGATAGATGTTTTCTAGCAAATGTGATTTATACTTGAGGTTCTAAAATGTAGAGAGAGAGGGGGGGATGACTTCTCCTCTCCAGGAGTCTGTACTTGGAGCGTCATGCTTGTTAATTACACACACACACACACACACACACACACTTGACAGGGAGCTACTAGCTGGTTGGTTGGCTGATTAACACTATAGCTTGCCTGCTGGTTGAGTGCGCTCCCATCACGGCGCGATTGCTGCAGCCTCTTGTTAACCCTCATTGTACGAAACAACCCAGTGGCTCACCTTCAAGCACACTCATCAGCCTCTTCATCCCAAACCTCTCTCACTATCAACAATTATGTGTGTGTCCTTGTGCATGAGTGTGTGTATCCCTGTCCCTCTCACTAGCTAGGAAGTTAGCAGCAGCAGCTTGGAGAGCGCTTCAATAGCCTCTCCCTCTAACCTGATTATTAATTACAGTGTGCCTCTAGCTGACCGCAGCCCAAACACTGTCTCAACACGGTTACCAAGGAGACCGACACAAAGTCATTCACAAACAAGATTCAGGAAACACAGATTGGAGCACGTTCGCAGCACAGCGGCTGCTCTGGCTGTATCAAAGTATTTTAATTAAAGGTCTTATTGATAACATTTTTACGTAGATAAATACTTTGAAAAAATGATATCTCCACAGAGCTTTAAGAAGTGTGCCAAATAAAAGTTTTTGGTAACACTTCATTTTACAGGTTTGCAAATTTCATGGTAATTAGGTGAAAATTAGCAAGTAAGCAATTTGAAATTTCTTTGGAATTACTACCAAATTACCTCAAATTACGTTGAGTAGGCGGTCCTTAATGTGGCCCAGGACACATTCACGTACACACTGCTAAAAGAATGTGGTCATATGTGGCCCAGACCACCTCTGAAAGTGGTCTGAAAGATCCGATCTCAATGCGTCCTCAATGCGTCTTGAGTGCGTTCACACCTGGACTTAGAGCTGTTCACTTGTGATCCGATCACTGAGGACTTATGTTAATACCAGGTCTGAACAGGGCAGTAGAGTGGGAAAAAACTGGCTGAGATTAACGATAAGTGTAACCACTTGTTATGAAGGGAATGCATGGAACGGGGCGAGGGATAATGCAACATCTAGTGGCTGAATGTTATCACTGTTATCAATAGCTCCTTTAACATCGTGCCAATCAAACGTTATTCACGTCAAATATAAAATTAAATTGCTAATATTTAAGTGACACCTGTAGCTAGCTTGGCATCATCTCAAAAGCGGTGTATAACTCACTGAAGATGAAAGATGAAAAACATCATCTGGTTGCAAAATCATAAGTTGATCAAAGCGACTGCGTGCCAGAAAGTCAGTCATGCCTGAGCTGTACGGCACTCAGCAGTAATCAACCTGGAGCTGTGCCTGCAGGGAGGCTGAGGGACATCACTCTTTAAATGGGCTCCTGGCAATCAGCTGTGTGTGTGTGTGTGTGTGTGTGTGTCTGTGTGTGTGTGTGCGCTTGTATCACACTTGTGTTGAAATGGAGAGCGGATTAAGTACTTGCCAGCAGCAAAATATGGCTTATAATGCTACACAAGTGTGTCCTGTGTTATTTTAGTACTGGCCATACGGTGATGTATTGCACTCAGACACACACACACACACTCTGCAAAGTGCTTATGGTGTGCTTCTGAGCCTTCAGAAGAGCTTCACATCTGCCAATAAAGAACGTAGGCAAAATCTGTGGTGATAAATTCAAATATATATATTGAAGTTACCCTGTGGAGTTTTCTTGTAACACAGTTTTTCTTTCAGTTTTTCTCACCAAAGTGCATTGTGTTTATCCCTGAGGCATAACAAATGTGATGAACCACCTTCCTTATTTTAAAACCTGCATCTTTTTAATCAACGTATCCTCGTACAACGGTTCATATGATATCTTACGAAAAGTTATTCCTCATTTTTCGTGCATTTTCCGTTCAGCAACACGGGGCGCACGTGTCAATTTCTGCTCCAGTCTTTTCAAAATAAACGTCCGTCTTATCTATCTGATCTACCACTACATGTTCAACAGAAAACAGTTAATTTGACTTTCTGAAAGACGGTGAAATGCCTCAGCAGACCATAATATTTGGTTCACTGGACTAAGTTCTGAGCTCCTTATGTCAGGCTGTGCATAACTGTGCGTTAGATGCAAATAGATTTTTAGTCCTGTTACAGTATACCTATTTAATGCTCACAATTGAACCTTTTTTCCTGTCAGACATTTTGAATTGTCATAACAGCACAAGTGTAACTAACATTATTAAGTGTGGCCCGTTGCCTTTTTAGTGTCTAGTAAGCCATGCCAATGAATACATTTGTCCGCCCCCTATTGAGTTTTTGAACAGAAACCAACCTGCTGCTGGAGATAAAAGTATAGATAGTTGGTGAACAGATTGGGAATAAGTGATGATGGCAGGGGAAATATAATGTAAGAGAAGCAGGGATGGTGAATTCAGTCAGTCCTTCCATTTCTGTCCACAAGGGGGGGTGGATGGGATCGCTGCCTGGACTCAGGATATTATACTCCTACATCATGACAGATGGAACATGGGGGGTTTGTGTGGTGGGTTGTGGTTCCCCCGCTGGTAAAAGGGATTAAATGCTAGAAACTGGGGAGGGGGACCCTGATTTTTTTTTTTAAAAAGGGGGAGGAATAGGTGGATACATAGCTAATGGCAGCCAACAGTTGATTGGCTGCGACTGCCAGCCAATGGGTGTAAGAGAAGAATAAAGCGACTCGACTGGTGATTAGAAAGATTCATCTATTAGCAGCTGGGGGAGGGGGTGATGAAACCAGGGTTAATGTGTGTTGGTGGTTTTGTTCTGGATGAATGAACAGAAGCAGTGACTGAATGTGAATGGAAGACCCCTCATAAGTATAGTAAACATCTCTACATGTGTGTGGTTAAGGCACAAATATGTAATTCATAACACATACAAATAGTTTTCATACATATGGTAATGTATTTTGCACATATAAGAAATCAAGTCCTTAACATAACAAACAAGTAGAAATATTTTTTTACATTATGTCATCTCTCCTCTTTCCCCTTTTTCGTACCACCTTCCTGTTTCCAACTTGCTTCATGTCAGCTCTCTTTCTTCATCTCCATCTCTCTCGCTTTCTGTCTTCTCTCTCTCTTTGTCTTCTTGGCCTTCGTCTTGGCGAGGTAGTTCTGGTAGTAGAAGTTACTGAAGAGAACGATGAGGCTCAGAGAGTAGGCGAACACGACCATGTTCATGGAGTTAGGGAAGTCACAGTCGACAAACATGTTGAAGGTGGTGTGGATGGTTACTATGACAAACTGGAGCTGGGTGGGAGACAGACGGACGGACGGACAGACAGACAGGAGAAATAAGAGAGAGAGTGAGACAATACCACTTTGAGTGAGTGACCAATATCTATAGAAATATCAGGAAAGTACAGCTCCAACTTGTCGACTACACACTCAATGTAATTGATGCAATAATAGTTTCCAGAGCTAATGGTGGACAGCTGACAGTGAATGCTTGACAATTAGTCTTCTATTGCTCCAGCGGTTATAGCGCTCGAGAGTCTCACAAAAGAGAGAGTGGCATTTAGTACGTCAGCACTTGTGTTAAAGTAACACATATCATTTTTTTATAGGAATAAATATCATTTCGATACACTAGAGCACTAATGGGTCTTTCACGCAGAACGCGGCAACAGCAACCCATGAAACCCATTATTTCCAATGTTTTGCAACAGCCTTTTGCTGCGGCGACCAAAGTTTGAGCGAAGCTTACGGAGTGCGCAGCTTGTGACGTTCAACCAAGTTCAACTGCGTTCTGTGTGAAAGGCCCATAACTGATGCGAGAGTGATTCTGTTGCTAGTTCATGCTATCTTTCCATAGCAACAACATGTTAAGCATGAGCAGCGATCACCACAGCTGAGCAGACACAGAGCGGAGCACTAAACCAATTTGGTTGAAAAAACACAAGTGTCAACACTACTGTCACTACTGTCACTACTGTTTAGCTGTCACTGACTAATCTATATCCATATGTTTCATAGAGCCGCTATAATATTCCGGGTCCAGGCAAGAATTATGTGTAATATATGAATGAACATTATGGACTCCACTCCGACTCCCCCTCCAATGCACTGTAGCCTAATTAATAACTACCTCTCAACCATACAAAAGAAACCCTCTCATACACACACAGAGAAATATAATCTCCAATCTCCCCAATCAACTCAACTGTCTCAGCTTCAGTTCACCCAATTGTGAAGCCAACTGTTAAAGAAGGCTTGGGGGTCACCTCTAAGGTCAGTACAATTATTGTTACATAATGGCGCTCAGCCACCACACTGACCTATATATGCTGCAGCCATATAAAAAGAAAAACCCCTACAGGATGCATTGTCTCATCATCAATGCAATAAGTAGAAAACAGATGGTCCAGAATAGTTAGTTAATCTGTCTAGTTATTCCAACAGCCAATCAGAACAATGACAAACCAAGCAGGAGGCCTCATGTTGGGCTCGACAAAGTTGAATACTACAAGATATGGAACATGATACATTTTTTGTACATATAGGCTACCTGAACAGAGGTGTATATATATATATATATTAAGGCTGTCAAAGTTAATGCGATAATAACGTGTTAACGCAAATTCGGTTTAACACCAGTAATTTCTTTAATGCATTAACACAACTTGCGATTTACAGCTTGTAGCAGGCTTAGTTTTAAAGAAGCTAGAGTAAAGATACTGGTATCATATGAATCGAGAAAACCTAAGGAATCCATTGGTACCAACCATGTCATACTAGCTTGTTGCGAAGGAGGCTAAATAACGCTCCAAACTTAAATTTTGGCAAGGAAAAACTGGCAAATTGGGTTCTATGGGTAACCACGAATCTCCCCTTGTTATGATTAGAGCATATTTTTTTATGCTAAATGCAGCACCTGTGAGGGTTTCTGGACAATATTTGTCATTGTTTTGTGTTGTTAATTGATTTCCAATAATAAATATATACATACATTTGCATAAAGCAGCATATTTGCCCACTTGTTGATAAGAGTATTAAACACTTGACAAATCTCCCTTTAAGGTACATTTTGACCAGATAAAAAATGTGCTATTAATTTGTGATTAATTGTGATTAACTATGGACTATCATGCGATTAATCATGATTCAATATTTTAATCGATTGACGGCCCTAATATACAGTATATGAGGAAGGACTTGCCAATTCTACTTAAATACTGCCAACTTTATAACTTCACATACAGGATGCTAAAAGTGATAATATACAGTATGCCTCATTGTCTTTTTGCTATGGGTGTTAATACAGACTTTAAAAAGCACTCAAATGATCAGCTTGAATTATGCTAAAACATAAAAAAGAACTGATCACTAAAAATGAAAGAGGTGATCCGAGATGCATTCTTTTAGCCACTTTAACATATTAAAGTGGATTATTTATAGAGACAGCGACAGAATGTGTTAAGTGATTATATCTTAAAATAAAATTAGAAAGGAAAACAGAAGGAAAGTAGAAACAAAATCAATGTACGAAGTAATGTGAGGTACACACACACACACACACACACACACACACACACACATAGGCAAAATACTGACCAGCTGCAGGGAGGTGAGGTAGCGCTTCCACCAGAGGTATTTGGACATGCTTGGTCCCAGAGCTGACAGGCCGTAGTACATATACATCACTACATGGACCAGGGAGTTGATCAGACCAGTCAGGAAAGCTATGGACCACATACACAGGATGAGTATTACATATTATACCCTTGAGCACGTGTGTCTAAAAGTGTGTGTTCTCCTGTAAATAGACATCATTTGCACTATTTATTCTATTTTCATGACATTGTTTGTGAGACTGGGTTGATGGAGCTGCATGGTGAGTATACTCACACTGGCCACCAGCCACATATTTAACCCCGGCCCACCAGTTGAAGATCATGGTGCCGTGATGGTAGATGTGGAGGAAGGTCAGCTGACCGTTCTTCTTCCTCAGGATGAAAAATATCTGAACCACGCAGATACACACACAAACACACAAAGGCAGGCATAATGTAAGATCTTGTGTTTACATATGGAAGCACTGCAGATGCAGAAATACACACATGTTTGAAAAGAAGATCTATCATCTGTTTCTTTATTTGGGAGTTGCTGTACATATTTTGTGAGTTTTAAATAACAAATAGAACTCTTAAAGGTCCCATATTATAAAAAGTGAGATTTTCATGCTGTGAAAGTATCGAAACGCTCAATCCACAGGGAAATACATACAGTCCGCATTCGAAAACTCTGCATTTGAAACAAGCTGTCAAGATTTTTGTCCATTTGTGATGTCACAAATATACAATATTTAGACCATTACACAGTTTTAAACGTAAACAATCTAATGGGTCCCAGTTTATTCCTGGTTTTAGTGTATGTGAATAACATCTACTGACAGGAAGTACACATTGACCAAACCTAGCAACCCAATTCTGTTGCTATTCCATCGCAATTCCGTTAAAATGTGCTAAAACGGAGCTTTTAAGACAGAGGGTTAATACAAGTATATTCAGGCAGACAGTATGAGGAAAATGAAGGGTTATTTTGAACATTACAGCATGTAAACATGTTCTAGTAGAAACACAAAATACAAGTATGAACCTGAAAATGAGCACGACATGGGACCTTTAAAAATCGAAATAACTCTTTTTTTTCACTGTTTTCATACTCACGGTGTCATTGAGCTCTATAACTTTGGAGAAGTAGAACCACCAGCACACTCTGGCCATCTGCACAACAGGGGAGAAAAATATGTAGTCTTTTAAACTGTCATTTTAGGATACACATTGATATTTTGTCAGGTACTTTAATTGAATATTTTGGTCATCAATAGATGCATAAATCAAATTCCAGAGTGGAGCTTTATCAATAAATTGTTGCATAAAAAACAATGTAGTAAAAAAGATTTACCCTCATGGCGAGTGGGCTTTCGCTGTAGTCGACCGGCTGGCACAGCAGACTGTATCTGGACAACCAGGCAGAGGCTGTAAACTGGGAAGACAAAAGCTGCATTTCATCTCTCCATCAGCACCTTTCATCCCATTTTGTCACACACAAATTGGCTGTGAGTCAGTGAAATCACTTTACATCTGTCTGACCTCACAGCTAAGGAGGATTTTTGTCCTATTTAACCTGCAATCATTTATTTTTTTGCCACTTGGGGGCAACATAAACAAGCTGTGAAACTCAGTGCTGTCAACATAGTATCACCTTTTATGTTGATGTTGTTTAACAGTTGCTTATTTATACATCCAGAAGATATGGAGCAATACTAACATTCATCTGGAGTTTTGTTTTGTCCACCTGGCTAACACGTTTTCACTTCCAACTCATCAAATACCGCCGCTTTGTCAGTAGCCCTACGCTTCAAACTATGACGCTCTAAGCACCCCTCTAGCATCAGTTTTGGACGTTTCAGCGACATCACATCAGTTTCCGCTCCTTACATGCATTGTGTCTTTTCAAAATAAACTCCCGGGTTCACATTAAACGTACAGTTTCTGCTCATTACAATATATACACTCTCTTTCAAAATAAACTTCCAATGTAGGTTTACATAGTTTTTAGGTTTACTTACATAACAAAACTACTTGGTTAGGTTTAGGAAAAGATTGTGTTTTGAGTAAAAATAAGTAGATTTGTTACACAAGATAACTTTTTCCGGTACGTAACTGGCATTAGTTAAAGTTGCTAAATGCAAGATGCGAGCATATATTCCAACATACAGTAGTACCTCATAGAACATGTATGCAGACAGGCAGACCATGGCAAAGTTGTAAACTATCAGGACGGGTTTAAGGTTGACCGGCTGCCTCTTCCTCATCAGCTTTGGTCCCACCCATATAATGAGCAGGTAGCACAGGAAGATAAGGCTGATCGGCACAGGAGAGTAGACCAGCAGCCAACCGTCCGTCCTATAGTCTAGACAGAGAGAAGGCAAGAGAAAAAAGCATAGAGATTGTGTTAATGTTCAACTTTAAATATCCAACAATATATCACTGAAATACATGAGTTTGATAAAGTGAAAATGCTTGCCTCCATTTTGCAGAATTCCTTTGTAGAATAATTGTAATTTCTGCCACATGGCGAGAGCCTGGAAACCCTGAGATGGATACACACGAGCAGGAGAAACTTTAATCACTGAACTGGACTAAAACATTGTTGCTATTTGTGTTATTCATAAAATGCCTCCAACAGGTCAAACATGTTTTCATACAAAATTGCAATTGGAATTTTAAAAATAAGATTGTTTTTTATTTGATTTTATTGACTTTATTTGACTTTGCATGCTCTTTCTTTTATCAACTGGTACTATTAATGCATACATCAGTAGCAGAAGTAGTTATTTTACATGAGTCGTCCGGAAGTAGTGATACAAATAATAACAATTTGTAGTGGGAGGTTAGAAGTCTATACTGCATTGTGCATCAGCATTTTTTAAAAACAACTGACTGTTTTTTTCAAATGCTCATAAGCAACATCCTCCACATCATCCTAGCACCCCTCTGCATATTTGATTAAACCACCCAGAGATGATCTGGATTATAATTCAAGGATTATGTTGCACTAATCCAAACGTATATCTCTTGATAATGGATAATAACTAATAATCCCCTTGATGAATGGCTGCCTAATGTGGACGACAGGGTTACGAGCTGCCACATGTGATTAACATACGACAGTGCTGCCATCTAGCGTTTGCAGATGAATGCTCTGCACACAACAGGTCTATTACTTCCTCTCCTTCAGCTTCCTTTACAGTATATAATATTGGTCTATAGATATAGAAACTCCGACACAGTCTTTGGTAATGTCTCTGGGAATTATAGGGCTATTAATGACCAGTTTTAAATTAAAAAAAATACACACAAATTACACTTGAAGGCTATTTTGGATATATTTTTTTACTAAATATCTTTGAATTAGGGGTAACACTTCATTTTACAGGTCTGCAAATTTCATGGTAATGAGGCGTTAATTAGTAAGTAACTTATTTGAAATAAATTTGGAATTAATGCCAAATTACCCCAATATCTACCTCAAAATCTATCAAAAATTACTTTATTATAAACATTATTTAATAATTACATGCTAAAATAGCATATAATGGTTAAAATAGGGCCCTTAGGTTTGAGATCGGAAGTCGAAAACCAAAAGAAGACACTTCTGATCAGGCACAGATCTCACCACTGGGTGATTTATTGTCTGCACAAATGTAACCTGGTAGCTAATGTCATGATTCAGGGAGTTTTTTAAAGAAATTTCAAAGAAGTTATTTGCTAATTATCACCTATTTACCAGCAGACATGGAAATAAAGCATATCAATTAACTTTGTATTCTTTTCCCTGGAAATGTATTAAATAAATTACCGGCTATTGGGAAATAGCGGAATATAATTATTAAGTCAGTAATATCAGTAATTTTTGTGTCTTCCTGACAAATGTATGTGTTCACTAGCTCAGTAGTTCACAACCTGGGGTCTGGGCCCCCCTTAGGGGACATTTACGATTAGTAAATGTCTTCTTTTGCCATTTTTGTTACTCCTAATTTAGGAAGTGGGAGCCTATTATCTGTTTTATCTGTTCTCTTGTTTCTTTCAAAAAGTAACACAATCAGGAAGTCCATTCGCTCTCCAGTTTATCCACCAATTTGTGAGCGATGTGTCTCTTAAAAGGGGAGACATTTTTCCATCCATGTTTGACACTCCACCACTGAATGTGATTGAAAGCACTAGTGATAATGTGTTGGTAGAACGCAGCGGGCCATGTGGACAGGGATAAGTAGTTTAGCTTCTTCCAGGAGCTTCCTCGCTGGGATTTACTGGGAAAATCCCCAACCTGGCCAGGCTCCTACAACCTGCTGGGGTTTATCCAACAGGTTTAACTACTACAGCGTTGCTAAAGAAAAGAAAGAAGGTATGAATTATTGTGAATTTGTAGCAGCAGGATGGTTCCAATCATCAAGCAGCCACCTCAGCAATCAGCAGTACTTTACAAGAACCAGTAAGCTGATAATGTACTGTTCATTCAACCTGGTGTTTAAACAGAGATCTTGCAAGCAAGTAATCATGGGAAATGACGACAACCAATGAACTTTAAGTTGTATTATCTGTTAATAACCGTAGCGGCCTTACCTTCATTCTGATGGTGGCTGTATATAATGTTTCTCCTCAGCTCTCCTCAGTCAAAGTATGCTGCATCTCAGCCATGTGTTAAGCAGCACTGAGGTAATCCACCTGTTCTCTCTGTGTATGTGTGTGTGTGTGTGTGTGTGTGTGTGTGTGTGTCCAGCATGACATATGGCGGTGTGTTCCTTTATTCTAGCATAGCAGGTCAAGTACCTGCAGCTAAATCTCAGTTCCCTAGTTTTTTGCGTTGTGTTCCCGTTGTGGCACCGTCGGCCCTAATCTGCCTGTGTCAGAGTCAAAAGTGTTCTGGTTTCTTTTGGACTCATTTTACTTCATGCTTCCACCTACTGAAGTTCAGGTCGACCACGGTGTGTTTGAAAAATATTTTATTTTAAGGTGAAACTTTAATACGAACAGTTTTCTTTACAACTATCCATAAATCTTTAATCATTTTAAGGGAATCATGAAAATAAAACATTTATCCATGTTACAGATTCATGCATTCATATTAATCAACAAATTAAAGGCAGGGTTGACGATGTTCTCCAGTATACACTATTTGTTATATTGGTTGAAATGGTCTTTACACCCCGACAGCGATCCATTACTGATGAGCTCTGAAAAAGGACCGGAAAATAGCCGTCATCTGTAGCTGCTGTAATCTTAAAAAATGTAAACTTAAAAACGTCTACCAATCATTGCCTTGCGGTCCGCTTGGAAAGAACCAATCAGATGCCTCCCTGCTTGTACTCTACCCTTGGCGTGCACCAGCCTGAACTCAAAGTGCGTCGCCGCCGCACGTTTACTGGAGAATAAAAGAGTAAACTCGGCCAAAACGATCACTGCCGCGGTTACTTGTCATGAGGAAGCGTTGTTGAGCTAAGGTCCTCTCTCCGCTCTGTGTCTGTGAAGCAGGGTCGGCGCCAGAGTGTTAGGGGCGGACGGGCAATCAGCTATGACAGAGGGGGCATTTTTTTTCACCTCATTTAGCCTTTATTAAGTGTATCTTTAACATTACCATGTTTCATGAAAGTAATAAACTGACAGAGAGGTGTAGACATACTGCCACTTATGCGCACAGGCTCGCACTCACGCATACACATGCTGTTATGTCCACAAAAACAGGTTATAAACTAACACCGTGTCCTAACTGGATGCGAGCGTCCGACTATCGCGCATATCAGGTAGCATCTGATGCTCTCTGTCCACTGAATACGTTAAATCTGCACTTCTGTTACGTCATGTAAACAAACCAGGAACATATCAGCTGTGAGCTCCAGATCACACTGGAGCTGAAGACGTAACCACCTCAAAGATGGGTTGGTAATACTTGTTATCTTCCTACGTTCGTACTTTTTTTTTTATCAGAAAACACACATTTTATTTTATATACTTACTGGAAATAACACACAATATAGCCAAGAGCAAGTAGGTTGTTATCTAGTGATCTTCTCCAGCCAGCTGCCACCTTATTTTGGTTTCTGTTTTGAAATGAGGAGGTACTGGAGGCTACAGATAACTCCTCAGGCACACCCTGCGTCTTGCTAGTGCCAGGGTCAAAATGTGCACACAGACAGATACAGTACACTGGAATGAATCATAGGTTGATAACCCCTCCCTGCTCGTCCTGCTCTCAAACACGACAGCTCCACGGTTTATTTCCTTGTTCCCTCCCCTTCAGATCTACAGTTTTAAGGAGGGTCTAACCAACATGGTGGTGAAGTGCAAGAGCTGACAGGCCTCATTCACTGCATAACACATGTTGTTTAGATCAGAGTTCAAACTAGATTCACTTCTCAGGAAGTGAAACTCAGAGAGTTGTTGTCACTGAAAAGTGAAATGGCGCAGAAAGGAATTCAGCTGGAGCAGGAAACCTTCTCTTGTTCCATCTGTCTGGATCTACTGAAGGATCCGGTGACTATTCCCTGTGGACACAGCTACTGCATGAACTGTATTCAAAACCACTGGGATGGAGAGGATGAGAAGAAGATCTACAGCTGCCCTCAGTGTAGGCAGACCTTCACACCGAGGCCTGTCCTGATGAAAAGCACCATGTTAGCAGATTTAGTGGAGGAACTGAAGAAGACTGGACTCCAAGCTGCTCCTACTGATCACTGCTATGCTGGACCTGAAGATGTGGCCTGTGATGTCTGCACTGGTAGGAAACTGAAAGCCTTCAAGTCCTGTCTGGTGTGTCTGTTCTCTTACTGTGAGAAACACCTCCAGCCTCATTACGATGTGGCTCAATTAAAGAAACACAAGCTGGTGGAGCCCTCCAAGAAGCTCCAGGAGAACATCTGCTCTCGTCACGATGAGGTGATGAAGATTTTCTGTCGTACTGATCAGCAGTGTATCTGTTATCTCTGCTTAATGGATGACCATAAAGGCCACGACACCGTCTCAGCTGCAGCAGAAAGGACTGAGAGGCAGAGAGAGCTGGAGGTGAGTCGACTCAACATCCAGCAGAGGATCCAGGACAGAGAGAAAGATGTGAAGCTGCTCCAACAGGAGGTGAAGGCTGTCAATCGCTCTGCTGATAAAGCAGTGAAGGACAGTGAAAAGATCTTCACCGAGCTGATCCGTCTCATGGAGAAAAGAAGCTCTGATGTGAAGCAGCAGGTCAGATCCCAGCAGAAAAGTGAAGTGAGTCGAGTCAAAGAGCTTCAGGAGAAGCTGGAGCAGGAGATCACTGAGCTGAAGAGGAGAGACGCTGAGATGAAGCTGCTGTCACACACAGAAGATCTCAACCAGTTTTTAATCAACTACCCCTCACTGTCACCACTCAGTGAATCTACATCCAGCATCAATATCCGTCCTCTGAGCTACTTTGAGGACGTGACGGCGGCTGTGTCAGAAGTCAGAGATAAACTACAGGACGTTCTGAGAGAGAAATGGACAAACGTCTCACAGACAGTGACTGAAGTGGATGTTTTACTGTCACAACCAGAGCCCAAGACCAGAGCTGAATTCTTGAAATATTCACGTGAAATAACACTGGATCCAAACACAGCAAACACACTGCTGTTATTATCTGAGGGGAACAGAAAAGCAACATTTATGATGCAACATCAGTCTTATCCTAGTCACCCAGACAGATTCATTGGGATTCGTCAGGTCCTGAGTAGAGAGAGTCTGACTGGACGTTGTTACTGGGAGGTGGAGTGGAGAGGGAGAAAGGTTTATGTAGCAGTCGCATACAAGAGTACCAGGAGAGCAGGGAGGGCGAGTGAATGTTTGTTTGGATGGAATGACAAATCTTGGGCGTTAGATTGTGACCAAAACAGTTATACATTTTGGTACAACTATGTCAAAACCCCCGTCTCAGGTCCTCGGTCCTCCAGAGTAGGAGTGTACCTGGATCACAGTGCAGGTGTTCTGTCCTTCTACAGCGTCTCTGAAACCATGACTCTCCTCCACAGAGTCCAGACCACATTCACTGAGCCTCTCTGTGCTGGACTCTGGCTTTTAGATCCTGATGTCACTGCTGAGTTGTGTAAACTGAAATAGACAGAAGTCATTTGAGGGACAGTGGGTTCAATTCTGTGTTTTAACTCTTTTTAAACTCGTTTTGTCTCCATGTTTGTTGATCTCTCTCTCTTTTTTCATATAATAGACAAAGTAAGCACAGTTTACAAACTCTTAAAGGAATAGTTTGACATTTTGGAAAATGTGCTTATTCACTTCCATGTTGAGAGTTAGATAAGAAGAGCCAGCAGAAGGTAACGTCCCAGCACCTCAATATTTCACCGATGAATGACATTATAACGTATCTAGTTTGTTAAATCTGTGCAAAAACCAAAGTGTAAAACCATTAAGTTGTGGTTTTACAGGGGGTTATGTACCGGACTGTGGGCATAGTCAGGACCTGGAGTTGGGTTGTCACTAAGTTGCCAGGCAACCAGCGGAGACTTCAGGAAGTTACTGCTCATAGTCAAGAAAAAAATCCTGTAAAACCACAACTTGTCATTTTTACACTTTGGTTATTTGTACGGATCAAACACACGAGACTTGTTAAATAGTGATCTTTAGAGGTGCTGGTTGGTGGATTTTTTTATTACCTTTGGGTCGAGCCAGGCCAGCTGATATGACAGATATGAGAGTGGTAACAATCTTTTCATCTAACTCTCAGCAAGAAAGCAAATAAGACAATCTTCCAAAATGTTGTAATGTTACTTTAATGTCTCTCTATTGTGAAAAGGTATTGCTCTGTTTTTGTCATGAGGACTTTCTAGTTGGTTGGTTGGCTCTCTGTTCCTGTCTCCAGCCCCAGGCCATGTACTATCCTCACACTCCCCAAACCTGCCATCCTCCAACCATCCACTAGATGCCCTCAGACGTCCACGCCCACCTACACACCTGTTACCACTTTCCCTCATCAGCCCTGCTGTTCATAACCGGCCCTTTTTCACACACTCCTTGCTAGTTTGTCAAAGTTGCTGTATGCCTCATGCCTTTGAGTTCCATCTGATCTGTTTTGTTTTTTCTGGTTACCTGTTCTGGATGTACCTGCCTGTTTATCTGCTGCAATAAATCATATCAGTCTGCCTGCCTAGTCTGCATTTTGGGTCTTATTCCTGTTACCCCGCATACACCAGCCGTTTTGAAAAGAGGACAAAATAACCTCCCATCTCCAATTAAATGAACTGTAAAGGCACTACACAAGTCACAGAAAGAGATACAAATTAGATGTTAATGTTTTTTAAAACACCTTGAAACAAACACTTTATAAATGTATTTTCTTTTTAATGGAGAACAACAATAAACAGGTTAATTCTACATTCAGGTAATTAATCAGAAGTAGAAGTAGCAAAGTTTCAAATCCACAGCAAATATGCAAAACTGATTAAATGGAGTAATACTGCATATAATAAGAGTACAGGTGAAAACAAAATGTGTTTCTGGTGTGATTAATAATATCTCATCATGATTTATTTGGATTAGTATATTAATACTCCAAAATGCTTGCACACATTCTAATGAATACAGGCCAGCACTTGAAACTCTTGTTATAGTGATGTAGTAGCACAGCACATCACTCCCAGATCCTGCACGAGATTGACAGAAGCAGAAACTGAACCAGAAGTAAAAATGTTTGGACAGTAACGTGACTGAGGTTTGTGGATGTTTCACTCACCAGTTGTTGTCCCTGCTCAGCCTGCTGTAGTGTAACATTAGTCCATTGTTTTATTCCACAATACTGAACAGAATAATCCAAACAGGTAGAAAAAGTAAGATGTGAGAGGAGCACAGGATGCTTTTTACTCTCTTGGTCCTAATTGTGCTTTAATGCACCAGGTTTGTAGGTCTACTTTCTCTCATTTTTTTCTATTGAGCTAGATTAAAAACATTTTTTTTTTAAAAAAAACACGCCAACGGAGCGGATCAAAACGAGGCTTCTTACTGAAATACTGTAGTGACGGCTCATATTTCCCAGAGTTTTCATAGTTGTGTCTTTGTGCTGTGTGTTCGTGTTTTATTTGATCCATCAGTGAGGTGGCTGTTATATTTTTTGACAGGTAGCTCGTAATAAAGTTTCACTAGTGAACTTTATTACATATAACTGCGAGCGTCAATGCCTGTGCTGAAAGTGTCAGAAATCAAGTTAATATTTTCATTTACATCCAGGACAACTGACCCGGTTTTATCGGCTCATTTTATCTAAACTAATCAGCCGTTCCTCTCAATATGAGTGACAGGAAAAAATAGGAACCGTGTATCCGATAGAAGTTCAGACAAAACATCACGCCGCGCTGTGCAGCGCCGTGTTGCTCGCGACCAGTTAGGACCCTCCAATAGAAAACAATGTAATCAAGCCCAAGTACATGTCCTAGTTGTTTCCTAAATGCAAAACTATCACTGTTTCGTGCTTTATTTTGCATTGCAGTGTTAAGTCCTTCCATTACCAAACTGAAAGACTTAATTTTACTAATAGCTTAGCTGTTATTTCAGTTTAGTTTTTTGTCAGGAGAGAATTCAGCTGAGGGGGCACAGTGACCTTTTTGGACGGGCCTGGACCCCCATGGCCCGCCCCTAACGCCGACGCTGCTGTGAAGTAGTTGCGATGCGGCAGTGCTCGTGCATGTGTGTGTGGGGGACGTTGCATTGCAAGAAGCCCCGAGGGGAGGGAGTGGGTTTAGACGGAGCTTCTGAGGCGTGTCAACGTGTTTGATGATATTTGTTGAAACCATCTGAAGCTTGAAATGCTGGTTTGACTCAGTATACGATATTCTGAAATTCTATTTTGTTGTTTTGTTATCATTCAGCAATTCATGGATTTTAAGACAGTTTAGTTTGATAACTCTATTAACCTACTGTCAGACAGCTGTTTTAATCAGTAAAAGAAAATTGAACTGGATTTGAGGATGAGTCAGAGAAACATGGAGCCATCACCAAGAAGTATTTTAAAACTAAAAACTTAAATGTTTTCAAATGTGGAGCAGGTTTTAACCGAGGCTTCGTTGTAAATGGTGAAAATGAGGCTATGTTACAAATCGCATACTTTTAACTTTTAGTACATACTGCAGCTGCCCTTACAAAGTGTGCACTGTTAAATGCAGTATTGGGACAGACTACTTCACCTTGACCTTTGACCCTCTTGCTCATGTATCTGCTGTGCAGAGGATTGTGGGTCAGAACAGCCAGAAAAGCATGCTTACTTGCATTCTGCAAAATGCGACCAGATGTAGTAAGACATGGTATTTTTGGCATACTGCATTTGACATACTATGTATTGGGACATACTAAATCTTTTTCTGTCATACTAAATAGTATGGTAGTATGGGTATTGGAACGAACAGAGTTAAAATTCACAATCTCTGCTTCCTGGAATGGATCATAGGTTGATAACCCCTCCCTGCTCGTCCTGCTCTCAAACACACAGAGCTGCACTCGGCCCTCTTATTTCCTTGTTCCCTCCCCCTTCAGATCTACAGTTTGAAAGTGGGTGTAACCGACATGGTGAGAGCTGACTGGCCCCATTCCCAACACAAACACATGCTGTTTAGATCAGAGCTCAAACTAGATTCACTTCTCAGGAAGTGAAACTCAGAGAGTTGTTGTCACTGAGAGGAGAAATGGCGCAGAAAGGAGTTCAGCTGGACGAGGAAACAATCTCTTGTTCCATCTGTCTGGATCTACTGAAGGATCCGGTGACTATTCCCTGTGGACACAGCTACTGCATGAACTGTATTCAAACCCACTGGGATGGAGAGGACAAGAAGAAGATCTACAGCTGCCCTCAGTGTAGGCAGACCTTCAAACGGAGGCCTGTCCTGATGAAAAGCACCATGTTAGCAGATTTAGTGGAGGAAATGAAGAAGATTGGACTCCGAGCTGCTCCTGCTGATCACTGCTATGCTGGACCTGAAGATGTGGCCTGTGATGTCTGCACTGGTAGGAAACTAAAAGCCTTCAAGTCCTGTCTGGTGTGTCTGGTCTCTTACTGTGAGAAACACCTCCAGCTTCATTACGATGTGGCTCAATTAAAGAAACACAAGCTGGTGGAGCCCTCCAAGAAGCTCCAGGAGAACATCTGCTCTCGTCACGATGAGGTGATGAAGATGTTCTGTCGTACTGATCAGCAGTGTATTTGTTATCTCTGCTCTGTGGATGAACATAAAGGCCACGACACCGTCTCAGCTGCAGCAGAAAGGACTGAGAGGCAGAGAGACCTGGAGGTGAGTCGACTCAACATCCAGCAGAGGATCCAGGACAGAGAGAAAGATGTGAAGCTGCTCCAACAGGAGGTGGAGGCTGTCAATCACTCTGCTGATAAAGCAGTGAAGGACAGTGAGAAGATCTTCACCGAGCTGATCCGTCTCATGGAGAAAAGAAGCTCTGATGTGAAGCAGCAGGTCAGATCCCAGCAGGAAAGTGAAGTGAGTCAAGTCAAAGAGCTTCAGGAGAAGCTGGAGCAGGAGATCATTGAGCTGAAGAGGAGAGACGCTGAGATGAAGCTGCTGTCACACACAGAGGATCTCAACCAGTTTTTACTCAACTACCACTCACTGTCACCACTCAGCGAATCTACATCCAGAATCAATATCCGTCCTCTGAGCTACTTTGAGGACGTGACGGCGGCTGTGTCAGAAGTCAGAGATAAACTACAGGACGTTCTGAGAGAGAAATGGACAAACGTCTCACAGACAGTGACTGAAGTGGATGTTTTACAGTCACAACCAGAGCCCAAGACCAGAGCTGAATTCTTGAAATATTCACATGAAATAACACTGGATCCAAACACAGCAAACACACTGCTGTTATTATCTGAGGGGAACAGAAAAGCAACATTTATGATGCATCATCAGTCTTATCCTAGTCACCCAGACAGATTCACTGGAGGTCATCAGGTCCTGAGTAGAGAGAGTCTGACTGGACGTTGTTACTGGGAGGTGGAGTGGAGAGGGGCAAAAGTTTATGTAGCAGTCGCATACAAGAGTATCAGGAGAGCAGGGAGGGCGAATCAATGTTGGTTTGGATGGAATGACAAATCTTGGGCGTTAGATTGTGAACAAAAACATTTTAGATTTAGGTACAACAATGTCCAAACTCCCGTCTCAGGTCCTCGGTCCTCCAGAGTAGGAGTGTACCTGGATCACAGTGCAGGTGTTCTGTCCTTCTACAGCGTCTCTGAAACCATGACTCTCCTCCACAGAGTCCAGACCACATTCACTGAGCCTCTCTATGCTGGACTCTGCCTTTCAACTTATGATGACACTGCTGAGTTCGGTAAACTGAAATAGACAGAAGTCATTTGAGGGACAGAGGGTTCAATTCTGTGTTTTAACTCTTTTTAAACTCGTTTTGTCTCCATGTTTGTTGATCTCTCTTTTTTTCTTCTTCATATAATAGACAAAGTAAGCACAGTTTACAAACTCTTAAAGGAATAGTTTGACATTTTGGAAAATGTGCTTATTCACTTCCTTGCTGAGAGTTAGATAAGAAGAGCCAGCAGACGGTTATCTTAGCTTAGCATAAAGACTGGAAACAGCTAGTCCGGCTCTGTCCGAAGGTAACATCCCAGCACCTCAATATTTCACCGATGAATGACATTATACTGTATCTAGTTTGTTAAATCTGTACAAAATCCAAAGTGTAAAATCATTAAGTTGTGGTTTTACAGGGGGTTATGTACCGGACTGCGGGCATAGTCAGTTCCTGGAGTTGGGTTGTCACTAAGTTGCCAGGCAACCAGCGGAGACTTCAGGAAGTTACTGCTCCTAGTCAAGAAAAAAATCCCGTAAAACCACAACTTGTCGTTTTTACACTTTGGTTATTTGTACGGATCAAACACACGAGACTTGTTAAATAGTGATCTTTAGAGGTGCTGATTGGTGGATTTTTTTATTACCTTTGGGCCGAGCCAGGCCAGCTGATATGACAGATATGAGAGTGGTAACAATCTTTTCATCTAACTCTCAGCAAGAAAGCAAATAAGACAATCTTCCAAAATGTTGTAATGTTACTTTAATGTCTCTCTATTGTGAAAAAGGAATTGCTCTGTTTTTGTCATGAGGACTTTCTAGTTGGTTGGTTGGCTCTCTGTTCCTGTCTCCAGCCCCAGGCCATGTACTATCCTCACACTCCCCAAACCTGCCATCCTCCAACCATCCACTAGATGTCCTCAGACGTCCACGCCCACCTACACACCTGTTCCCACTTTCCCTCATCAGCCCTGCTGTTCATAACCGGCCCTTTTTCACACACTCCTTGCTAGTTTGTCAAAGTTGCCGTATGCCTCATGCCTTTGAGTTCCATCTGATCTGTTTTGTTTTTTCTGGTTACCTGTTCTGGATGTACCTGCCTGTTTATCTGCTGCAATAAATCATATCAGTCCGCCTGCCTAGTCTGCATTTTGGGTCTTATTCCTGTTACTTCGCATACACCAGCCATTTTGAAAAGAGGACAAAATAACCTCCCATCTCCAGTTAAATGAACTGTAAAGGCACTACACAAGTCACAGAAAGAGATACAAATTAGATGTTAACGCTTTTTAAGACACCTTGAAACAAACACTTTATAAATGTATTTTCTTTTTAATGGAGAACAACAATAAACAGGTTAATTCTACATTCAGGTAATTAATCAGAAGTAGCAACGTTTCAAATCCACAGCAAATATGCAAAACTGATTAAATGGAGTAATACTGCATATAATACGAGTACAGGTGAAAAAAAATGTGTTTCTGGTGTGATTAATAATATCTCATCATGATTTATTTGGATTAGTATATTAATACCCAAAAATGCTTGCACACATTCTAATGAATACAGGCCAGCACTTGAAACTCTTGTTATAGTGATGTAGTAGCACAGCATATCACTCCCAGATCCTGCACGAGATTGACAGAAGCAGAAACTGAACCGGAAGGAAAAATGTTTGGACAGTAACGTGACTGAGGTTTGTGGATGTTTCACTCACCAGTTGTTTCCCTGCTCAGCCTGCTGTAGTGTAACATTAGTCCATTGTTTTATTCCACAATACTGAAAAGAATAATCCAAACAGGTAGAAAAAGTAAGATGTGAGAGGAGCACAAGATGCTTTTTACTCTCTTGGTCCTAATTGTGCTTTAAAGCACCAGGTTTGTAGGTCTACTTTCTCAAATTTTTTTCTATTGAGCTAGATAAAAAAAAAAAAAAATTAAAAAAACACGCAAACGGAGCGGATCAAAACGAGGCTTCTTACTGAAATATTGTAGTGATGGCTCATATTTCCCAGAGTTTCCATAGTTGTATCTTTTTGCTGTGTGTTCGTGTTTTATTTGAACCATTAGTGAGGTGGCTGTTATATTTTTTGACAGGTAGCTTGTAATAAAGTTTCACTAGTGAACTTTATTACATATAACTGCGAGCGTCAATGCCTGTGCTGAAAGTGTCAGTAATCAAGTTAATATTTTCATTTACATCCAGGACAACTGACCCGGTTTTATCGGCTCATTTTATCTAAACTAATCAGCCGTTCCTCTCAAAATGAGTGACAGGAAAAAATAGGAACCGTGTATCCGATAGAAGTTCAGACAAAACGTCACGCCGCGCTGTGCAGCGCCGTGTTGCTCGCGGCCAGTTAGGACACTCCAATAGAAAACTATGTAATCAAGCCCAAGTACATGTCCTAGTTGTTTCCTAAATGCAAAACTATCACTGTTTTGTGCTTTATTTTGCATTGCAGTGTTAAGTCCTTCCATTACCAAACTGAAAGACTTAATTTTACTAATAGCTTAGCTGTTATTTCAGTTTAGTTTTTTGTCAGGAGAGAATTCAGCTGAGGGGGCACAGTGACCTTTTTGGACGGGCCTGGACCCCCATGGCCCGCCCCTAACGCCGACGCTGCTGTGAAGTAGTTGCGATGCGGCAGTGCTCGTGCATGTGTGTGGGGGGGCGTTGCATTGCAAGGAGCCCCGAGGGGAGGGGGTGGGTTCAGACGGAGCTTCTGAGGCGATGCTACTTTCAAATTAGGCTAGCTTTCCAACATCGTCGACCCGATCTTTAACTGCAGAAGCAGCTGATCTGGTCCAATCGTGTCTTTCTGGATTCAGAGCTGCAGCAAAAAACGTGTTTGATGATATTTGTTGAAACCCATCTGAAGCTTGAGATGCTGGTTTGACTCAGTATATGATATTCTGAAATTCTATTTTGTTGTTTTGTTATCATTCAGCAATTCATGGATTTTAAGACAGTTTAGTTTGATAACTCTATTAACCTACTGTCAGACAGCTGTTTTAATCAGTAAAAGAAAATTTAACTGAATTTGAGGATGAGTCAGAGAAACATGGAGCCATCACCAAGAAGTATTTTAAAAGTAAAAACTTAAATGTTTTCAAATGTAGAGCAGGTTTTAACCGAGGCTTCGTTGTAAATGGTGAAAATGAGGCTCTGTTCCAAATCGCATACTTTTAACTTTTAGTACATACTGCAATAATAATAATAATAATAATAGCTTGGATTTATATAGCGCCTTTCATGAAACCCAAGGACGCTTAACAAAGACATAAATAAACACAACAAATGTAACAGTAGCTAGAGGCCATAGGCCTTGGTGAAGAGGTGGGTTTTGAGGAGTCTTTTGAAGGTGTCCAGAGATGGTGCGTTGCGGAGCTCTATGGGGAGAGAGTTCCAAAGTGTGGGGGCTGTCACACTGAAGGCTCTGTCCCCAAAAGTTCTCATTCTTGTGTGAGGGATGGAGAGCTGACCCGTGCCTGAGGATCTAAGGTTCCGGGGCTGTGTGTAAGGGTGGAGGAGGTTAGATAAATACTGAGGAGCCAGGGCATTGAGGGATTTGTAGGTGAGGAGGAGGATCTTGTAGGTGATGCGGGACTTGACCGGGAGCCAGTGGAGGTGGATGAGGGTGGGGGTGATGTGCTGCCAGGGCTTGGTGCGGGTGAGAACCCTGGCAGCCGAGTTTTGCACATACTGGAGCCTGTCCAGGGCTTTGCTGGGAACCCCGGACAGAACTCCATTGCAGTAGTCCAAACGGGAGGTGACGAAAGCGTGGATGAGGGTTTCTGCCACAGAGTCAGAGAGTGATTGCCGGAGACGTGAGATGTTTTTGAGGTGGAAGAAGGCGGATTTGGTGATGAACCTGATATGAGACTGGAATGATAGTGTTGGGTCCAGGATGACACCCAGGTTGCGGACTTCCGAGGATGGGGAGAAGGAACAGCCGTCAACGTCCAGGTGGAGATCTCCAACCTTCCGGAGCAGGGCCTTGGGAGCCACAACCATGAGCTCGGTTTTGTTGCTGTTGAGTTTTAGGAAGTTAGATGACATCCAGATTTTTATTGCATGTAGGCAGTTTACAAGTGACTGCAGCTGCCCTTACAAAGTGTGCACTGTTAAATGCAGTATTGGGACAGACTACTTCACCTTGACCTTTGACCCTCTTGCTCATATATCTGCTGTGCAGAGGATTGTGGGTCAGAAATGCCAGAAAAGCATGCCTACTTGCATTCTGCAAAATGCGACCAGATGTAGTAAGACATGGTATTTTTGGCATACTGCATTTGACATACTATGTATTGGGACATACTAAATCTTTTTCTGTCATACTAAATAGTATGGTAGTATGGGTATTGGAACGAACAGAGTTAAAATTCACAATCTCTGCTTCTTGGAATGAATCATAGGTTGAAAACTCCTCCCTGCTCATCCTGCTCTCAAACACACAGAGCTGCACTCGGCCCTCTTATTTCCTTGTTCCTCCCCTTCAGATCTACAGTTTGAAAGTGGGTGTAACCGACATGGTGAGAGCTGACAGGCCCCATTAGATCAGACCTCAAACTAAATTCACTTCTCAGGAAGTGAAACTCAGACAGTTGTTGCTACTGAGAGGTGAAATGGCGCAGAAAGGAATTCAGCTGGACGAGGAAAAAATCTCTTGTTCCATCTGTCTGGATCTACTGAAGGATCCGGTGACTATTCCCTGTGGACACAGCTACTGCATGAACTGTATTCAAAACCACTGGGATGGAGAGGATGAGAAGAAGATCTACAGCTGCCCTCAGTGTAGGCAGACCTTCACACCGAGGCCTGTCCTGATGAAAAGCACCATGTTAGCAGATTTAGTGGAGGAACTGAAGAAGACTGGACTCCAAGCTGCTCCTGCTGATCACTGCTATGCTGGACCTGAAGATGTGGCCTGTGATGTCTGCACTGGTAGGAAACTGAAAGCCTTCAAGTCCTGTTTGATGTGTCTGGTCTCTTACTGTGAGAAACACCTCCAGCTTCATTACGATGTGGCTAAATTAAAGAAACACAAGCTGGTGGAGCCCTCCAAGAAGCTCCAGGAGAACATCTGCTCTCGTCACGACGAGGTGATGAAGATGTTCTGTCGTACTGATCAGCAGTGTATCTGTTATCTCTGCTCTGTGGATGACCATAAAGGCCACGACACCGTCTCAGCTGCAGCAGAAAGGACTGAGAGGCAGAGAGAGCTGGAGGTGAGTCGACTCAACATCCAGCAGAGGATCCAGGACAGAGAGAAAGATGTGAAGCTGCTCCAACAGGAGGTGAAGGCTGTCAATCGCTCTGCCGATAAAGCAGTGAAGGACAGTGAGAAGATCTTCACCGAGCTGATCCGTCTCATGGAGAAAAGAAGCTCTGATGTGAAGCAGCAGGTCAGATCCCAGCAGAAAAGTGAAGTGAGTCGAGTCAAAGAGCTTCAGGAGAAGCTGGAGCAGGAGATCACTGAGCTGAAGAGGAGAGACGCTGAGATGAAGCTGCTGTCACACACAGAGGATCTCAACCAGTTTTTACTCAACTACCCCTCACTGTCACCACTCAGTGAATCTACATCCAGCATCAATATCCGTCCTCTGAGCTACTTTGAGGACATGACGGCGGCTGTGTCAGAAGTCAGAGATAAACTACAGGACGTTCTGAGAGAGAAATGGATAAACGTCTCACAGACAGTGACTGAAGTGGATGTTTTACTGTCACAACCAGAGCCCAAGACCAGAGCTGAATTCTTGAAATATTCACGTGAAATAACACTGGATCCAAACACAGCATACACACAGCTGTTATTATCTGAGGGGAACAGAAAAGCAACAAAAATGAGACAACATCAGTCTTATCCTAGTCACCCAGACAGATTCACTAGATGGCCTCAGGTCCTGAGTAGAGAGAGTCTGACTGGACGTTGTTACTGGGAGGTGGAGTGGAGAGGGAGAAGAGTTTATGTAGCAGTCGCATACAAGAGTATCAGGAGAGCAGGGAGGTTGAATGAATGTTTGTTTGGATGGAATGACAAATCTTGGGCGTTAGATTGTGACCAAGACAGTTATACATTTTGTTACAACTATGTCCAAACCCCCGTCTCAGGTCCTTGGTCCTCCAGAGTAGGAGTGTACCTGGATCACAGTGCAGGTGTTCTGTCCTTCTACAGCGTCTCTGAAACCATGACTCTCCTCCACAGAGTCCAGACCACATTCACTGAGCCTCTCTATGCTGGACTCTCGCTTTTAGATTATGATGTCACTGCTGAGTTCTGTAAACTGAAATAGACAGAAGTCATTTGAGGGACAGAGGGTTCAATTCTGTGTTTTAACTCTTTTTAAACTCGTTTTGTTGATCTCTCTTTTTTCATATAATAGACAAAGTAAGCACAGTTTACAAACTCTTAAAGGAATAGTTTGACATTTTGGAAAATGTGCTTATTCACTTCCTTGTTGAGAGTTAGATAAGAAGAGCCAGCAGATTGTTATCTTAGCTTAGGCAACCAGCGGAGACTTCAGGAAGTTACTGCTCCTAGTCAAAAAAAAAATCCTGTAAAATCACAACTTGTTATTTTTACACTTTGGTTATTTGTACGGATCAAACACATGAGACTTGTTAAATAGTGATCTTTAGAGGTGCTGGTTGGTGGATTTCTTTATTACCTTTGGGCCGAGCCAGGCCAGCTGATATGACAGATATGAGAGTGGTAACAATCTTTTCATCTAACTCTCAGCAAGAAAGCAAATAAGACAATTTTCCAAAATGTTGTAATGTTACTTTAATGTCTCTCTATTGTGAAAAGGAATTGCTCTGTTTTTGTCATGAGGACTTTTTAGTTGGTTGGTTGGCTCTCTGTTCCTGTCTCCAGCCCCAGGCTATGTACTATCCTCACACTCCCCAAACCTGCCATCCTCCAACCATCCACTAGATGTCCTCAGACGTCCACGCCCACCTACACACCTATTCCCACTTTCCCTCATCAGCCCTGCTGTTCATAACCGGCCCTTTTTTCCACACACTCCTTGCTAGTTTGTCAAAGTTGCCGTATGCCTCATGCCTTTGAGTTCCATCTGATCTGTTTTGTTTTTTCTGGTTACCTGTTCTGGATGTACCTGCCTGTTTATCTGCTGCAATAAATCATATCAGTCCGCCTGCCTAGTCTGCATTTTGGGTCTTATTCCTGTTACTTCGCATACACCAGCCATTATGAATAGAGGACAAAATAACCTCCCATCTCCAGTTAAATGAACTGTAAAGGCACTGCACAAGTCACAGAAAGAGATACAAATTAGACGTTAATGTTTTTTAAAACACCTTGAAACAAACACTTTATAAATGTATTTTCTTTTTAATGAAGAACAACAATATACAGATTAATTCTACATTCAGGTAATTAATCAGAAGTAGCAAAGTTTCAAATCCACAGCAAATATGCAAAACTGATTAAATGGAGTAATACTGCATATAATACGAGTACAGGTGAAAACAAAAAATGTGTTTCTGGTGTGATTAATAATATCTCATCATGAATTATTTGGATTAGTATATTAATACCCAAAAATGCTTGCACACATTCTAATGAATACAGGCCAGCACTTGAAACTCTTGTTATAGTGATGTAGTAGCACAGCACATCACTCCCAGATCCTGCACGAGATTGACAGAAGCAGAAACTGAACCGGAAGGAAAAATGTTTGGACAGTAACGTGACTGAGGTTTGTGGATGTTTCACTCACCAGTTGTTGTCCCTGCTCAGCCTGCTGTAGTGTAACATTAGTCCATTGTTTTATTCCACAATACTGAACAGAATAATCCAAACAGGTAGAAAAAGTAAGATGTGAGAGGAGCACAGGATGCTTTTTACTCTCTTGGTCCTAATTGTGCTTTAATGCACCAGGTTTGTAGGTCTACTTTCTCTCATTTTTTTCTATTGAGCTAGATTAAAAAAAAAATAGTTTTAAAAACACGCAAACGGAGCGGATCAAAACGAGGCTTCTTACTGACATATTGTAGTGACGGCTCATATTTCCCAGAGTTTCCATAGTTGTATCTTTCTGCTGTGTGTTCGTGTTTTATTTGAACCATTAGTGAGGTGGCTGTTATATTTTTTGACAGGTAGCTCGTAATAAAGTTTCACTAGTGAACTTTATTACATATAACTGCGAGCGTCAATGCCTGTGCTGAAAGTGTCAGAAATCAAGTTAATATTTTCATTTACATCCAGGACAACTGACCCGGTTTTATCGGCTCATTGTATCTAAACTAATCAGCCGTTCCTCTCAATATGAGTGACAGGAAAAAATAGGAACCGTGTATCCGATAGAAGTTCAGACAAAACGTCACGCCGCGCTGTGCAGCGCCGTGTTGCTCGCAGCCAGTTAGGACCCTCCAATAGAAAACTATGTAATCAAGCCCAAGTACATGTCCTAGTTGTTTCCTAAACGCAAAACTATCACTGTTTTGTGCTTTATTTTACATTGCAGTGTTAAGTCCTTCCATTACCAAACTGAAAGACTTAATTTTACTAATAGCTTAGCTGTTATTTCATTTAGTTTTTTGTCAGGAGAGAATCCAGCTGAGGGGGCACAGTGACCTTTTTGGACGGGCCTGGACGCTCATGGCCCGCCCCTAACGCCGACGCTGCTGTGAAGTAGTTGCGATGCGGCAGTGCCCGTGCATGTGTGTGTGGGGGACGTTGCATTGCAAGGAGCCCCGAGGGGAGGGGGTGGGTTTAGACGGAGCTTCTGAGGCGTGTCAACGTGTTTGATGATATTTGTTGAAACCCATCTGGAGCTTGAAATGCTGGTTTGACTCAGTATACGATATTCTGAATTTATATTTTGTTGTTTTGTTATCATTCATCAATTCATGGATTTTAAGACAGTTTAGTTTGATAACTCTATTAACCTACTGTCAGACAGCTGTTTTAATAAGTAGAAGAAAATTGAACTGGATTTGAGGATGAGTCAGAGAAACATGGAGCCATCACCAAGAAGTATTTTAAAACTAAAAATTAAATGTTTTCAAATGTGGAGCAGGTTTTAACCGAGGCTTTGTTTTAAATGAGGAAAATGAGGCTATGTTCCAAATCGCATACTTTTAACTTTTAGTACATACTGCAGCTGCCCTTACAAAGTGTGCACTGTTAAATGCACTATTGGGACATACTACTTCGCCTTGACCTTTGACCCTCTTGCTCATGTATCTGCTGTGCAGAGGATTGTGGGTCAGAACAGCCAGAAAAGCATGCTTACTTGAATTCTGCAAAATGCGACCAGATGTAGTAAGACATGGTATTTTTGGCATACTGCATTTGACATACTATGTATTGGGACATACTAAATGTTTTTCTGTCATACTAAATAGTATGGTAGTATGGGTATTGGAACGAACAGAGTTAAAATTCACAATCTCTGCTTCCTGGAATGAATCACAGGTTGAAAACTCCTCCCTGCTCGTCCTGCTCTCAAACACACAGAGCTGCACTCGGCCCTCTTATTTCCTTGTTCCCTCCCCTTCAGATCTACAGTTTTAAGGAGGGTGTAACCAACATGGTGGTGAAGTGCAAGAGCTGACAGGCCCCATTCACTGCACAAACACATGTTGTTTAGATCAGAGTTCAAACTAGATTCACTTCTCAGGAAGTGAAACTCAGAGAGTCGTTGCTACTGAGAGGTGAAATGGCGCAGAAAGGAGTTCAGCTGGACGAGGAAACAATCTCTTGTTCCATCTGTCTGGATCTACTGAAGGATCCGGGGACTATTCCCTGTGGACACAGCTACTGCATGAACTGTATTCAAAACCACTGGGATGGAGAGGATGAGAGGAAGATCTACAGCTGCCCTCAGTGTAGGCAGACCTTCACACCGAGGCCTGTCCTGATGAAAAGCACCATGTTAGCAGATTTAGTGGAGGAACTGAAGAAGACTGGACTCCAAGCTGCTCCTGCTGATCACTGCTATGCTGGACCTGAAGATGTGGCCTGTGATGTCTGCACTGGTAGGAAACTGAAAGCCTTCAAGTCCTGTCTGGTGTGTCTGGTCTCTTACTGTGAGAAACACCTCCAGCTTCATTACGATGTGGCTCAATTAAAGAAACACAAGCTGGTGGAGCCCTCCAAGAAGCTCCAGGAGAACATCTGCTCTCGTCACGATGAGGTGATGAAGATTTTCTGTCGTACTGATCAGCAGTGTATCTGTTATCTCTGCTTAATGGATGAACATAAAGGCCACGACACCGTCTCAGCTGCAGCAGAAAGGGCCGAGAGGCAGAGAGAGCTGGAGGTGAGTCGAGTCAACATCCAGCAGAGGATCCAGGACAGAGAGAAAGATGTGAAGCTGCTCCAACAGGAGGTGGAGGCTGTCAATCGCTCTGCCGATAAAGCAGTGAACGACAGTGAGAAGATCTTCACCGAGCTGATCCGTCTCATGGAGAAAAGAAGCTCTGATGTGAAGCAGCAGGTCAGATCCCAGCAGAAAAGTGAAGTGAGTCGAGTCAAAGAGCTTCAGGAGAAGCTGGAGCAGGAGATCACTGAGCTGAAGAGGAGAGACGCTGAGATGAAGCTGCTGTCACACACAGAGGATCTCAACCAGTTTTTACTCAACTACCCCTCACTATCACCACTCAGCGAGTCGACATCCAGCATCAATATCCGTTCTTTGAGCTACTTTGAGGACGTGACGGCGGCTGTGTCAGAAGTCAGAGATAAACTACAGGACGTTCTGAGAGAGAAATGGACAAACGTCTCACAGACAGTGACTGAAGTGGATGTTTTACTGTCACAACCAGAGCCCAAGACCAGAGCTGGATTCTTGAAATATTCACGTGAAATAACACTGGATCCAAACACAGCACAGACATGTCTGTTATTATCTGAGGGGAACAGAAAAGCAACATTTATGATGCAACAACAGTCTTATCCTAGTCACCCAGACAGATTCACTGGATGGTCTCAGGTCCTGAGTAGAGAGAGTCTGACTGGACGTTGTTACTGGGAGGTGGAGTGGAGAGGGATAGGAGTTTATGTAGCAGTCGCATACAAGAGTATCAGGAGAGCAGGGTTGTTGAATGAATGTTTGTTTGGATGGAATGACAAATCTTGGGCGTTAGCTTGTTACCAAAACAGTTATAGATTTAGGTACAACAATGTCCAAACCCCCGTCTCAGGTCCTCGGTCCTCCAGAGTAGGAGTGTATCTGGATCACAGTGCAGGTGTTCTGTCCTTCCACAGCGTCTCTGAAACCATGACTCTCCTCCACAGAGTCCAGATCACATTCACTGAGCCTCTCTATGCTGGACTCTGGCTTTTAGGTAATGATGTCACTGCTGAGTTCTGTAAACTGAAATAGACAGAAGTCATTTGAGGGACAGAGGGTTCAATTCTGTGTTTTAACTCTTTTTAATCTTGTTTTGTCTCCATGTTTGTTGATCTCTCTTTTTTTTCATATAATAGACAAAGTAAGCACAGTTTACAAACTCTTAAAGGAATAGTTTGACATTTTGGAAAATGTGCTTATTCACTTCCTTGTTGAGAGTTAGATAAGAAGAGCCAGCAGACGGTTATCTTAGCTTAGCATAAAGACTGGAAACAGCCAGTCCGGCTCTGTCCGAAGGTAACGTCCCAGCACCTCAATATCTCACCGATGAATGACATTATAATGTATCTAGTTTGTTAAATCTGTACAAAAACCAAAGTGTAAAACCATGAAGTTGTGGTTTTACAGGGGGTTATGTACCGGACTGTGGGCATAGTCAGTTCCTGGAGTTGGGTTGTCACTAAGTTGCCAGGCAACCAGCGGAGACTTCAGGAAGTTACTGCTCCTAGTCAAGAAAAAAATCCCGTAAAACCACAACTTGTCATTTTTACACTTTGGTTATTTTTACGGATCAAACACACGAGACTTGTTAAATAGTGATCTTTAGAGGTGCTGGTTGGTGGATTTCTTTATTACCTTTGGGCCGAGCCAGGCCAGCTGATATGACAGATATGAGAGTGGTAACAGTCTTTTTATCTAACTCTCAGCAAGAAAGCAAATAAGACAATTTTCAAAATGTTGTAATGTTACTTTATTGTCTCTCTATTGTGAAAAGGAATTGCTCTGTTTTTGTCATGAGGACTTTCTAGTTGGTTGGTTGGCTCTCTGTTCCTGTCTCCAGCCCCAGGCCATGTACTATCCTCTCACTCCCCAAACCTGCCATCCTCCAACCATCCACTAGATGTCCTCAGACGTCCACGCCCACCTACACACCTGTTCCCACTTTCCCTCATCAGCCCTGCTGTTCATAACCGGACCTTTTTCACACACTCCTTGCTAGTTTGTCAAAGTTGCTGTATGCCTCATGCCTTTGAGTTCCATCTGATCTGTTTTGTTTTTTCTGGTTACCTGTTCTGGATGTACCTGCCTGTTTATCTGCTGCAATAAATCATATCAGTCCGCCTGCCTAGTCTGCATTTTGGGTCTTATTCCTGTTACTTCGCATACACCAGCCATTTTGAAAAGAGGACAAAATAACCTCCCATCTCCAGTTAAATGAACTGTAAAGGCACTACACAAGTCACAGAAAGAGATACAAATTAGATGTTAACGCTTTTTAAGACACCTTGAAACAAACACTTTATAAATGTATTTTCTTTTTAATGGAGAACAACAATAAACAGGTTAATTCTACATTCAGGTAATTAATCAGAAGTAGCAACGTTTCAAATCCACAGCAAATATGCAAAACTGATTAAATGGAGTAATACTGCATATAATACGAGTACAGGTGAAAAAAAATGTGTTTCTGGTGTGATTAATAATATCTCATCATGATTTATTTGGATTAGTATATTAATACCCAAAAATGCTTGCACACATTCTAATGAATACAGGCCAGCACTTGAAACTCTTGTTATAGTGATGTAGTAGCACAGCATATCACTCCCAGATCCTGCACGAGATTGACAGAAGCAGAAACTGAACCGGAAGGAAAAATGTTTGGACAGTAACGTGACTGAGGTTTGTGGATGTTTCACTCACCAGTTGTTTCCCTGCTCAGCCTGCTGTAGTGTAACATTAGTCCATTGTTTTATTCCACAATACTGAAAAGAATAATCCAAACAGGTAGAAAAAGTAAGATGTGAGAGGAGCACAAGATGCTTTTTACTCTCTTGGTCCTAATTGTGCTTTAAAGCACCAGGTTTGTAGGTCTACTTTCTCAAATTTTTTTCTATTGAGCTAGATAAAAAAAAAAAAAAATTAAAAAAACACGCAAACAGAGTGGATCAAAACGAGGCTTCTTACTGAAATATTGTAGTGATGGCTCATATTTCCCAGAGTTTCCATAGTTGTATCTTTTTGCTGTGTGTTCGTGTTTTATTTGAACCATTAGTGAGGTGGCTGTTATATTTTTTAACAGGTAGCTCGTAATAAAGTTTCACTAGTGAACTTTATTACATATAACTGCGAGCGTCAATGCCTGTGCTGAAAGTGTCAGTAATCAAGTTAATATTTTCATTTACATCCAGGACAACTGACCCGGTTTTATCGGCTCATTTTATCTAAACTAATCAGCCGTTCCTCTCAATATGAGTGGCAGGAAAAAATAGGAACCGTGTACCCGATAGAAGTTCAGACAAAACGTCACGCCGCGCTGTGCAGCGCCGTGTTGCTCGCGACCAGTTAGGACCCTCCAATAGAAAACTATGTAATCAAGCCCAAGTACATGTCCTAGTTGTTTCCTAAATGCAAAACTATCACTGTTTTGTGCTTTATTTTACATTGCAGTGTTAAGTCTTTCCATTACCAAACTGAATGACTTAATTTTACTAATAGCTTAGCTGTTATTTCAGTTTAGTTTTTTGTCAGGAGAGAATTCAGCTGAGGGGGCACAGTGACCTTTTTGGACGGGCCTGGACCCCCATGGCCCGCCCCTAACGCCGACGCTGCCGTGAAGTAGTTGCGATGCGGCAGTGCTCGTGCATGTGTGTGTGTGTGGGGGGGCGTTGCATTGCAAGGAGCCCCGAGGGGAGGGGGTGGGTTTAGACGGAGCTTCTGAGGCGTGTCAACGTGTTTGATGATATTTGTTGAAACCCATCTGAAGCTTGAAATGCTGGTTTGACTCAGTATACGATATTCTGAATTTATATTTTGTTGTTTTGTTATCATTCAACAATTCATGGATTTTAAGACAGTTTAGTTTGATAACTCTATTAACCTACTGTCAGACAGCTGTTTTAATCAGTAAAAGAAAATTGAACTGGATTTGAGGATGAGTCAGAGAAACATGGAGCCATCACCAAGAAGTATTTTAAAACTAAAAACTTAAATGTTTTCAAATGTGGAGCAGGTTTTAATCGAGGCTTTGTTTTAAATGAGGAAACTGAGGCTATGTTACAAATCGAATACTTTTAACTTTTAGTACATACTGCAGCTGCCCTTACAAAGTGTGCACTGTTAAATGCACTATTGGGACAGACTACTTCGCCTTGACCTTTGACCCTCTTGCTCATGTATCTGCTGTGCAGAGGATTGTGGGTCAGAACAGCCAGAAAAGCATGCTTACTTGAATTCTGCAAAATGCGACCAGATGTAGTAAGACATGGTATTTTTGGCATACTGCATTTGACATACTATGTATTGGGACATACTAAATGTTTTTCTGTCATACTAAATAGTATGGTATTATGGATATTGGAACGAACAGAGTTAAAATTCACAATCTCTGCTTCCTGGAATGAATCACAGGTTGAAAACTCCTCCCTGCTCGTCCTGCTCTCAAACACACAGAGCTGCACTCGGCCCTCTTATTTCCTTGTTCCCTCCCCTTCAGATCTACAGTTTTAAGGAGGGTGTAACCAACATGGTGGTGAAGTGCAAGAGCTGACAGGCCCCATTCACTGCACAAACACATGTTGTTTAGATCAGAGTTCAAACTAGATTCACTTCTCAGGAAGTGAAACTCAGAGAGTCGTTGCTACTGAGAGGTGAAATGGCGCAGAAAGGAATTCAGCTGGACGAGGAAACAATCTCTTGTTCCATCTGTCTGGATCTACTGAAGGATCCGGGGACTATTCCCTGTGGACACAGCTACTGCATGAACTGTATTCAAAACCACTGGGATGGAGAGGATGAGAAGAAGATCTACAGCTGCCCTCAGTGTAGGCAGACCTTCACACCGAGGCCTGTCCTGATGAAAAGCACCATGTTAGCAGATTTAGTGGAGGAACTGAAGAAGACTGGACTCCAAGCTGCTCCTGCTGATCACTGCTATGCTGGACCTGAAGATGTGGCCTGTGATGTCTGCACTGGTAGGAAACTGAAAGCCTTCAAGTCCTGTCTGGTGTGTCTGTTCTCTTACTGTGAGAAACACCTCCAGCTTCATTACGATGTGGCTCAATTAAAGAAACACAAGCTGGTGGAGCCCTCCAAGAAGCTCCAGGAGAACATCTGCTCTCGTCACGACGAGGTGATGAAGATTTTCTGTCGTACTGATCAGCAGTGTATCTGTTATCTCTGCTTAATGGATGAACATAAAGGCCACGACACCGTCTCAGCTGCAGCAGAAAGGACTGAGAGGCAGAGAGAGCTGGAGGTGAGTCGACTCAACATCCAGCAGAGGATCCAGGACAGAGAGAAAGATGTGAAGCTGCTCCAACAGGAGGTGGAGGCTGTCAATCGCTCTGCTGATAAAGCAGTGAACGACAGTGAGAAGATCTTCACCGAGCTGATCCGTCTCATGGAGAAAAGAAGCTCTGATGTGAAGCAGCAGGTCAGATCCCAGCAGAAAAGTGAAGTGAGTCGAGTCAAAGAGCTTCAGGAGAAGCTGGAGCAGGAGATCACTGAGCTGAAGAGGAGAGACGCTGAGATGAAGCTGCTGTCACACACAGAGGATCTCAACCAGTTTTTACTCAACTACCACTCACTGTCACCACTCAGTGAATCTACATCCAGCATCAATATCCGTCCTCTGAGCTACTTTGAGGACGTGACGGCGGCTGTGTCAGAAGTCAGAGATAAACTACAGGACGTTCTGAGAGAGAAATGGACAAACGTCTCACAGACAGTGACTGAAGTGGATGTTTTACTGCCACAACCAGAGCCCAAGACCAGAGCTGGATTCTTGAAATATTCACGTGAAATCACACTGGATCCAAACACAGCACACACAGAGCTGTTATTATCTGAGGGGAACAGAAAAGCAACATTTATGATGCAACATCAGTCTTATCCTAGTCACCCAGACAGATTCACTGAATATCTTCAGGTCCTGAGTAGAGAGAGTCTGACTGGACGTTGTTACTGGGAGGTGGAGTGGAGAGGGACAGGAGTTTATGTAGCAGTCGCATACAAGAGTATCAGGAGAGCAGGGTTGTTGAAAGAATGTTTGTTTGGATGGAATGACAAATCTTGGGCGTTAGATTGTGACCAAAACAGTTATACATTTTGGTACAACTATGTCCAAACCCCCGTCTCAGGTCCTCGGTCCTCCAGAGTAGGAGTGTACCTGGATCACAGTGCAGGTGTTCTGTCCTTCTACAGCGTCTCTGAAACCATGACTCTCCTCCACAGAGTCCAGGCCACATTCACTGAGCCTCTCTATGCTGGACTTTTCCTTTTAGATTATGATGTCACTGCTGAGTTCTGTAAACTGAAATAGACAGAAGTCATTTGAGGGACAGCGGGTTCAATTCTGTGTTTTAACTCTTTTTAAACTCGTTTTGTCTCCATGTTTGTTGATCTCTCTCTTTTTTTCCATATGATAAACAAAGTAAGCACAGTTTACAAACTCTTAAAGGAATAGTTTGACATTTTGGAAAATGTGCTTATTCACTTCCATGTTGAGAGTTAGATAAGAAGAGCCAGCAGACGGTTATCTTAGCTTAGCATAAAGACTGGAAACAGCTAGTCTGGCTCTGTCCGAAGGTAACGTCCCAGCACCTCAATATCTCATCGATGAACACATTATAATGTATCTAGTTTGTTAAATCTGTACAAAAACCAAAGTGTAAAACCATGAAGTTGTGGTTTTACAGGGGGTTATGTACCGGACTGTGGGCATAGTCAGTTCCTGGAGTTGGGTTGTCACTAAGTTGCCAGGCAACCAGCGGAGACTTCAGGAAGTTACTGCTCCTAGTCAAGAAAAAAATCCTGTAAAATCACAACTTGTTATTTTTACACTTTGGTTATTTGTACGGATCAAACACACGAGACTTGTTAAATAGTGATCTTTAGAGGTGCTGGTTGGTGGATTTTTTTATTACCTTTGGGTCGAGCCAGGCCAGCTGATATGACAGATATGAGAGTGGTAACAGTCTTTTCATCTAACTCTCAGCAAGAAAGCAAATAAGACAATCTTCCAAAATGTTGTAATGTTACTTTAATGTCTCTCTATTGTGAAAAGGAAATGCTCTGTTTTTGTCATGAGGACTTTCTAGTTGGTTGGTTGGCTCTCTGTTCCTGTCTCCAGCCCCAGGCTATGTACTCTCCTCTCACTCCCCAAACCTGCCATCCTCCAACCATCCACTAGATGCCCTCAGACGTCCACGCCCACCTACACACCTGTTCCCACTTTCCCTCATCAGCCCTGCTGTTCATAACCGGCCCTTTTTCACACACTCCTTGCTAGTTTGTCAAAGTTGCTGTATGCCTCATGCCTTTGAGTTCCATCTGATCTGTTTTGTTTTTTCTGGTTACCTGTTCTGGATGTACCTGCCTGTTTATCTGCTGCAATAAATCATATCAGTCTGCCTGCCTAGTCTGCATTTTGGGTCTTATTCCTGTTACCCCGCATACACCAGCCATTATGAATAGAGGACAAAATAACCTCCCATCTCCAGTTAAATGAACTGTAAAGGCACTACACAAGTCACAGATAGAAATACAAATTAGACGTTAATGTTTTTTAAAACACCTTGAAACAAACACTTTATAAATGTATTTTCTTTTTAATGGAGAACAACAATAAACAGGTTAATTCTACATTCAGGTAATTAATCAGAAGTAGCAACGTTTCAAATCCACAGCAAATATGCAAAACTGATTAAATGGAGTAATACTGCATATAATACGAGTACAGGTGAAAACAAAATGTGTTTCTGGTGTGATTAATAATATCTCATCATGATTTATTTGGATTAGTATATTAATACCCCAAAATGCTTGCACACATTCTAATGAATACAGGCCAGCACTTGAAACTCTTGTTATAGTGATGTAGTAGCACAGCATATCACTCCCACATCCTGCACGAGATTGACAGAAGCAGAAACTGAACCGGAAGGAAAAATGTTTGGACAGTAACGTGACTGAGGTTTGTGGATGTTTCACTCACCAGTTGTTGTCCCTGCTCAGCCTGCTGTAGTGTAACATTAGTCCATTGTTTTATTCCACAATACTGAACAGAATAATCCAAACAGGTAGAAAAAGTAAGATGTGAGAGGAGCACAGGATGCTTTTTACTCTCTTGGTCCTAATTGTGCTTTAATGCACCAGGTTTGTAGGTCTACTTTCTCTCATTTTTTTCTATTGAGCTAGATTAAAAAAAAAAATAGTTTTAAAAAACGCAAACGGAGCGGATCAAAACGAGGCTTCTTACTGAAATATTGTAGTGACGGCTCATATTTCCCAGAGTTTCCATAGTTGTATCTTTTTGCTGTGTGTTCGTGTTTTATTTGAACCATTAGTGAGGTGGCTGTTATATTTTTTGACAGGTAG